>NC_044044.1:37273845-37888079 GCF_901765095.1 Microcaecilia unicolor
ATAAAACAAGTCCTTTTAGTATCAAGAAAGCCAGCAACCTGTACATCATATCAAACAGTTTTTCCATCTGGGCACAATCTCAAGGGGAAGATCCTGTTATGTGTACTCCATCAAGCATCCTGGAATATCTTCTTCCCCTTTCAGAACTAGATCTATGTCGGTTTGCATCCATTTGGCAGCGATTTCAGCCTATTACTGTGTCTTCCCAGATATCACTTGCTACAAATCCTATTGTCTGCTGTTGAAGCTACCCCACCAACATAGGACCTCAACGTTTTAGCTCGGCCATAACAGTAAGAAGAGTCGGTGAACTCAAGCTCTTGTTCATTATATTCCCTATACTCAGTCCACTAACAGAGCACTTCTCCAAAATCATTCATCTGAACCAATGCATGGCTTTCCCTACATTTTTTCCACTTCCTATCCTACAGAACCTGTGTTACCTCTGGACTGTAGACGAGCACTGCTTAATGACCCACATCAACTGAAAGACTTAAGGAAGTCTTCCTATTGTCGTATTTACTCTTTAGAAGCTGGAGCTCTTAGGTTTCTAATGAATGTTGGCGACCGGGATATCAGGTTTCCCTTTGCTAGAGTTTGGCAGGCCTACTTCTTCATGGATAGGTCCCACACCAACTCAGAGTGGCATCTACAACAGACATTTGCAAGGCAGCAACCTCTGCCTATCAGTATGGACCTTCACAAAGCATTGTTGCTCTGCTCCTCCACCCATTCTAAATCCCCAGCCCATTGGTATAATTATAATTAATTGGCCCGCAGGGTGGGACTCGCCTTTGAGTGTGCCTGCATTCCCCTGCTGGGGTCTCCAAAGAAAGTGACGTTGCTTACCGGTAACAGGGATTCTGGGGAATGCAGCGAACTAGGAAAGCTTTCTGCACGCTGGGTTCTGTCTGCTGCTTTCACCTTAGAGTGTGGTGACATTCCCCTGCTGTCTACAGAGAACCCCTCTTACAGGTAAGCAACTTGCTTTACGTGCTAAAGTGCAGTACATTACAAGAGTCGATCACTATGCCACTCAGAGCTGCTGCTACCAACACTCGGAAGATGTGACAGCCCCCTGTGCTGGGCTGAGAGCAAAGAAAATCAAATCTTTTACCTCGGTCACTGCGTGTCTTCTCAAAATTCACAAACACATAATTAACAGCTGTCTGTTGTTCCACAAACTCCAGTACTGCAGTCAAGCTAGAGAACAGAAAAAGCCCTGAAGTTTACAGAAATGATTAACCTCCTTCTGTCCACAAGAAACATGGTAGCTTTTTGACCTAGGCATTGGGATCCCCAGAATGTATACAATAGAGCAGGGGTTCTTGACCCAGGCCTCAGGATTCCCATGGCAGAAGCAGTGCACGCAGCTCTCACATGCATATTCACTGTGGCTAGGCTGGAGGCTAGTTGCCTGCTCTGGAAAGAAGGAAGGGTTTCTCCTTGGTACTAACTTCCAGTCCCCCAAGGCTGCCAACAGGTCAGCCTTCCAGGATATCCCTAATTTATATGCACGAAATAGACCATCATACAATAGGTGTAGTATGTATGCAGATCTCCTTCATGCATATTCCCCTAGGGATTTCCTGGAAACCTGACATGGCAGCCTTCAGGACTTGGAGTGAGGACCAAGGCCACAGCTAAGTTGGGTTTTCAGACTAGTATTTTCAACCTGGTCCTCAGGACACACCCAGACAGGATTTCAGGATCTTCCCAATGCATATGCATGAGAGAGATCTGCATGCACTACCTCTGCTGTATGCAAATCTATCTCATGCATATTCTTTGCGGATATCTTGAAAATCTGACTGGCTGGGTGTGTCCTGAGGAAGACCCCTAGGCTGGGTTATGTCTATAACAGGGGTTCTGAACTTATTCCTTGAGACTCACCCAGCCAGTCAGGTTTTCAGGATCTCCACAATGAATATACATGAGATAAATTTGCATTTAACAAAGGCACTGCATGCAAATTTCTCTCATGCATATTCATTGTGGAGATCCTGAAAACCAGACTGGAAAGGTGTGTCCTGAGGACTGGGTTGAGAATCTGTGTAATCCTGTCCCTTGCCCCTGGGGAGGGGAAAACACTTCAGCACTAGAGGTTGGAATAAGAGAGACAATCAGACTTAGGTATAGGCGCAACCAGTAAAAATCTTTATTGTTATCTCACTAAGGCAATACAAAATAATTGTTCTCTCTGGAGCAGGTTGTCACACAGAAAAGCCAGGCGCAAAGACTGAATAACAAAACTGCTCAGCAAAACTTTCCTAGCCATCACATATATACTGTTGTGAGTTTCGTTTCTCCTAAATTATGTGATTTCTCCTAAACTAACTTGATCATATATGGATCTTGCTGTTTCCTTCCATCACACAATATAGTAATATACAAAAATGGCAATTTCCTGTATTCTACCATCCTGTCCTACTTGTGTTCACATGCACGCTTTGTGGCAATTGGCTAATTCCTTATCAGTAACGCGTGCTCCCAGCGTGCCAAAACCATGTAGCAAGCAAGTATTATGAAACACCTGGTGTCCTTCTTCTCTGAGCACATATTTCGGTTAGAACATCTTGGAGTCTGCAGAGTCCTCAGTCTCTCATCACCATCAAGGTTATATCCATGTGTATCTGCCATATATGGGCCGCATAGCCTCAGTTCCTCCTAAGTGTCACCTTGGCATGTAACATGTACTTTCCATGTACATGCAGCAGCAGGAAGAAACTAAAAATATGCTGACGACAGCAAAGCAAGGAAAACTAAGGGCCAACAGAGCCATGTTACAGGCCTAATAAAGGAAGGAATATACAAATCTCTGTCAAAAATATGAACAATGAATATGCATGAGAAAAATTTGTGGAAACTGACTCTCTAATACAGGGGTTCTCAACTCAGTCCTTGGGACATAATTAGCCAGTCAGGATTTCAGGATACCCACAATGCACATGCATGAGATAAACCTGTATTCGCTACCTTCAGTGTTTGGGAAAGAAGTAAGAACAGTTTCCCCTCAAGAACCCTTCCAAAATGCAACAAGCACCTCCCTTCCCCTTGCCCTCTTTGAGCCCACAGAAGTGTAAATGCATCAGTTGGTCTGCTGAACTCCCCCCCACCCCGGTGCCCATCCTGCCACAAGGCTCTCACCTTTCTTTGGTGCCTTGGTTCAGCACCCAGCTGGGGGTATCCAAGAAGAGTTTCTGATTGCTGAGTGTCCCGTGCCAGTGAACTAGTCTGCAGTTTCCTAATCTGAAGTGGAAGTCCAGCTGTATAGGGTGACTGGAGAGGAGGGTGTGTCCCAGAACAGTCAAATTTCCGTCCTACAATCCAGCATCCAAAGCAGAAGTAGTTATGTGGCCTAGGAAAGTCTACATGTTAACCCCCCTCTCCCTCCAGCAGCAGTGGGATAATGTCATTCTCACACATACATGCTTCGCAGTCTGGATCTCATTACCAAAACTTGCACACCCAGTGTTCTTTGGCAAGAAAGGGACATTTAAATGCTTTCCTAGAGCTGGCAGTAGTCCTGGAAGACTCTTCATTTAAGGAGGAGGCTGATCACTACAGGTTAGTTAAGTCTGACCCTTCAGCCAGGCCAGTGGTCCTCAAGCCAGTCAGGTTTTCAGGGTCTCCATGAAGAGATTTGCGTATAACAAAGGCAATGCATGCACATCTCTCTGGTTGTGCTAATCCTGGAAATCCGACTGACTTGATATAGCTCCAGGTGCGGGTGGAGAAGCAGTGGATTTTAGGACCTGAGGCAGCATGGTTATACTACAGCTAGGTCATAGATTACTCTTAATGACTTCTTTAGTGACCACAGCTTTCAATCAAAGGAGAGAACTAAGTGTGTGCTTAAATTTCAACAAAGCCTTTGGCAGGCAAATATACTGAACGTCTTCAGATGGGCCTTAAAGTGAATGATTGGGTTGGAAGCTGGGTGGGATGTGACAAAGGGATGAGGTAAATGGAGTTCATTCAGAGGATATAGTATATGATCCATCAGAAATTACAAATGAAATCAATTGCAGCCTCCAAATCATGAACTCATGGGCGGATGCATTTCAATTAAAACTCAACGCAGAAAAAAACACAATGCCTTATCCTCTCATCACAATATAACAAAAAAACAACCACTATAAACACCCTAAACTACACCCTTCCTGTTTCAGACAGACTGAAAATTCTCAGAGTTACAATTGACCGAAATCTAACACTAGAAACCCATGCTAAAAATACAACAAAGAAAATGTTCCACTCAATGTGGAAACTCAAAAGAGTAAAACCAATGGCGCTAAGCCACTTAGACTACTGCAATGCAATCTATGCCGGATGCAAAGAACAAATCACCAAGAAACTCCAAACTGCCCAAAACACAGCAGCCAGACTCATATTTGGCAAAATGAAATACGAAAGTGCCAAACCCCTAAGAGAAAAGCTACACTGGCTCCCACTTAAAGAACGTATCGCGTTCAAAATTTGCACCCTGGTTCGTAAAATCATTCACGGCGAGGCCCCGGTCTACATGTCAGAACTCATAGACTTACCAACTAGAATCCTGAATCTCCACTACCCCAGTTGCAAAGGACTAAAATATAAATCAACATATGCATCCAGCTTCTCCTACATAAGTACGCAACTATGGAATGCACTACCAAACGTCATAAAAACAATGCACGACCTAACAAACTTCTGAAAATCACTAAAAACCAGCCTGTTCAAAAAGGCATACCACAATGATCCATCCTAAATACCAGACAACAAAACGTATACTAGACCTGGATACAACCAAACTTTTTTATACTTGACTGCTTCACCTACTGTCACCAATTGTCACGCTTCTATCGGACTTCTAGGTAAGTGAGCCCTTGGGCCACTACCGAGAGCGGCAGGAGGAATCACCCAAACACAGGCAAACGGAACTAGAACACAGTGGACTGGAGCAAGGCTTCACCTACACTTAGCTGCCCTTCACCAAGAGTTGAGCTCCAGGCTGCAAGCGGTCGGCAGGACTTACCGGACAGGATAAGAAAGAGGAACTGCAGGACACAGCAGCCGGCTGACAAACAGCAGGTCACCCTAGAAACACGGTGGGGTCCCAAGTAGACAGCAGGCAGACGAATAGTCCAGAAACAAGCCGGGTCTGGGCAGGCAGCAGGCAGAAGAATAGTCCAAAAACAATCCGGGTCTGGGCAGGCAGCAGGCAGGAGAATAGTCCAAGAGACAAGCAGGGTCAAAAGCACAAAAGGGAAAAAACAGCACAGACACACTGCAACAACTCTCACCAAAGGAAACACCTCTGAGGACCTCTGTTGCAAGGCAAACTAGAGACCTACCCCAGGTGGTTAATAAAGGCAACCTACAAGGGAGGTCACTAAGTACGGGTACTGCTTGGTTCCAAAAAACTCCCAAAACACTCTGGAAGGCTGGAAGATCCAGACTGGACCAGCATATCTTCTGGCACATGAGAAACGGTAAGCCATCAGTTCCCAGCACCCGCCAGGTTTAACCTCCGGGGGCCGAGGTGTCTGTAAGCAAGGAACCTGAGCACAACCGTGACACCAATGAACTCTAACGCAATTCCACTTTATTTCACACTCCGGATATGAACTCTCTCTACTTAATTGCTTAACTCACTCTGTCACTTAAGAACTTTAAAGCAATACCACTTTGTATGTCTCACTCTGGAAATGGCGATCGCCATTACGGCATAATGTAAGCCACATTGAGCCTGCAAATAGGTGGGAAAATGTGGGATACAAATGCAATAAATAAATAAATATTACCAGTGGTGAGCCCCAGGGATCAATCCATGGTCCAGTTCTTTCCAGTGTCTTTGTAAGTGATTGTGCAGAAGGGTTATACTTAGGCCTCTCCAAAAAATTGATGTCCAGGCTCCAACTTATTATACAGAACACTTCTTCGGCCAGGCTGATTTTCAGACTATGAAAATTTGACCAAATCACACCCTACTTGAAACTACTAGACTGGCTTCCAACCCACAAGAGAATGCTATTCAAAGCTACCTGTCTATTTCTTCAAATTAAAGACTTTATATTTGGTCCACTCGACTACAACACCTCCTGAAATTTAATACTCCAAGCACAAAAAATGTTCGCTTCTTCAAATACTTCAGTGTTCTTTTTTTTTTCCATATCATTTTTATTGATTTTCTATAATACATAACAGTGTCACGAGTTACAACTTATCAAAATTTACTACAAGCAGCTGAAATTCTTAATACACTCCTGCTTCATTACCATTTACCTTCCCTGCCCCCCTCCCCCCCGATGTCATGGTGGTGCTGGATTCTGATCTTGAAATTGTTCATAGGGTTGCCATAGCTTGTCAAAGGCTCTCATTCGCCCTCTTCTTATGGCTGTTAGTTTTGCCATCTGATACATAAAGTCAATTTCTGCAGCACCTTCTGTATTTCAGGCAGCTGTGGTTTTTTCCAGTCTCTTGCTATTGCAATTTTGGCTGCTACCAGATATTGTGTGGCCAGCTTGTGTTGAGGTCCTGTCAAGGATACCGGTTTAAGATGTAGGAGGCAATTTTCCGGTACGCATGGGTAGGGACGTTGAAGCACTTTAGTTATCAACGCAATCACAGTCCTCCAATACTCTGTTATCATTGGACAGTCCCACCAAATATGCATGATCGTTCCTCTGGCTCCACATGACCGCCAGCATTCTCCTGATGTCTCTGGGTATATATGCTGTAGTCTATCTGGCGTATAATACCACCAGTAATATATTTTGAAGCCATTCTCAATTGCACTCTGAGCCATTGAGGGTTTAAATAAGTTACGGTAGCCTCTCTTCCAGCTCTCTCTTGAAAATATACATTGTAGTGTTCCCTCCCATCTATTAACATAAGTTACCTGGGGGTCTGTTCGTTGCAGCAATGCTAGGTATATGCGCGATACACTCCCCTTGCCCCCTCCCTTTCCCAGTGCTAGTTCCAGAGACGTTTCCCCCAATTCCAACTCTTCTCGGGCCCTGGCATGTATATAATTACGTACACAGCACTAAAATACTTGGTCTCTGGCCTGCAGCCCGTATTCTTCCTGTAATTCTGCAAAGCCTATTATCTTATCATTATCCCATAACTGACCCAGTGTGTGCAGTCCTGCTCATGTCCAGTAGGCTATCTCAGTAGCTCCTAACGGGAACCCCAGAGCCCTACGTATCCCTGTCTGATGGAAATATGTTCGCTCTGGGAACCAATGTTTCCTGATTTGGTACCAGGTGGACAGAATATGCCTTACTCCTATGGGTGTCCTTCGCCCTATATTCCTCAGTTCCTTATTTGGTAGCCACAAAATATCCCCCACTTTTCTCATCCCCAGCCAGGCCCTTTCCCAATGTAACCATTTTTTGTTCACTGCCGGATGCCAATCCGCTAATATTCTCAATTGGGCCACTTGGTAGTATAAGAAAAAGTTCGGGACTCCCATCCCCCCCCCCTCTCTTGCGGTTGAAACATTATGGCAAGCCTCATCCGTGATGGCCTTTTCCTCCAGATAAAAGCAAACATCTTTCTATTGAGGCGGTTAAAAAAACTCCGAGGGATTGGGATAGGAAGTGCCATAAAGAGATATAACAATTTCGGCATCATCATCATTTTAATGGCACTAATACGCCCCATCCACGAGATGCTTAGACCCTCCCATCTGTCAAGCTCAGCTAATAGTTCTGTTATTTTCATTGGAAAATTTGCCTCATATAGATCGTCCATTTTGGGTGTAATCTGTATCCCCAGATATTTGATAGATTTTGTGGCCCATACAAACGGGAATGCTGCTTTCATCTGCGCAACCTCCTGCCCAGGCACTGTGATATTAAGGAGTTCTGTCTTGCTAATGTTTACCTTGAATCCCGACCGTTCCCCATATTGCTTCATTAGCTCTACTGCCCGCCGCACCGATGGCTCAGGACTCGTCAATGTCATCAGAATATCGTCTGCACGAAAGGCGCTAACAAACCCTTTGTACTATTGCAAACAGGAAAGGCCATTCCACCCGATCAAATGCTTTTTCTGCTTCGATCGAGAGTACTATGGCTGACTCCTGTTCGTCTCTCATTTGCTGTAGCACATGTAGCAAGCATCTGGTGTTATCAAAGGCCTGCCGCCCTGATATAAAACCCACCTGATCTTCGTGTATTAGCTTGGGCAATATTATTTGCAACCTAGCCAATATTTTTGTGAAAATTTTATAGTCTATATTTAGGAGGGATATTGGTCTATATGACCCACATTGCTGTGGGTCCTTGCCTGGCTTGAGCAATAAGGTCATCGCTGCCAGTCACCAGGAATAAGGCAGCTCTTGCGCCTGATCAAAGGACTGGAAGAGCCGTACCAAGTGACATCTAACTCGACTATTTCAGCCGCATCGGTACCTGAATGCGGAGTACCACAAGGATCCCCCCTCTCGACGACTCTATTCAACTTAATGAAGATACCCTTGGCTAAATTACTATCAAATCAAAACCTTAATCCATACATTTACGCAGATGACGTAACGATCTACATCCCATTCAAACAAGACCTAAAAGAAATTTCCAATGACATCAACCAAAGTCTCAATATCATGCACTCTTGGGCGGACGCATTTCGGCTAAAACTCAATGCAGATAAAACCCAGTGCCTAATACTCACCTCACAACACAACAAGAAAGAATTCACCGCCATTAACACACCAACTCTAAACCTTCCTATTTCAGAAACCCTAAAAATTCTTGGAGTCACTATTGATCGATACCTAACACTAGAGAACCACGCGAAAAACACAACCAAGAAGATGTTCCACTCAATGTGGAAATTAAAAAGAATAAGACCTTTCTTCCCAAGGAGTGTTTTCCGCCACCTGGTACAATCAATGGTGCTCAGTCATCTAGACTATTGCAACGCACTATATGCCGGCTGCAAAGAACAAATAATCAAGAAACTCCAGACAGCCCAGAACACTGCAGCTAGACTCATATTTAGCAAACCAAAGTTTGAAAGTGCCAAGCCCCTACGAGAAAAATTACACTGGCTCCCACTTAAGGAACGCATCACGTTCAAAATATGCCTTCTAGTTCATAAAATTATCCATGGAGACGCACCAGCTTACATGTCAGACCTGATAGACCTACCACCTAGGAATGCCAAAAGATCATCCCGCACATTCCTTGATCTGCACTTCCCCAGCTGTAAAGGAATGAAATACAAAATAATGCATGCGTCAAACTTTACCTACCTGAGCACACAGTTATGGAACGCACTGCCGCGCAGCTTGAAATCGATATACGAAAGAACGAACTTCCGTATATTACTGAAGACACATCTCTTTAATAAAGCCTACCACAAAGATCAACAAATGTGAATATGCACAACGCGCACATCTATATTCAGAACTGTTTCATAATATCTGCTTGTATACTATGACTTCGTTTATTTTGTTTGTTTTATTAACATCATGCTGACCAAGATCCTGCAATACCAAATATTTATCTACTAACATTCTTCCACTACTCATGATGTATTGTAAGTCACTATGAGCCTGCAAAGAGGTGGGATAAGGTGGGATACAAATGCAACAAATAATAACAATAAGAGCGGTGCCAGAGTGGTTGCGTATAATTTGGACATTCTAGCTGGGAACCCATCTGGCCCCGGTGCCTTGGCATGAGGGAGCGCTCTGATCGCTTTCTTGATCTCCTCCAGCTCTATGGGCATCGAGAGTTTTTCTCTTTCCCCCTGTGACAACCGGGGCATCTCTATCCCTTGCAAATATTCATCTATATTATTGGGGGTTGCCTCCACTTTAGATTTGTACAAGTTGGTATAGAATTCATGAAAAGTGGCTTGAATGTCACCTGTTAGTGTGACCGTCTGGCCTTGTTGAGTTATAAGACTAAGTATCTGATTGCGAGAGGCCTGTTTTTTCAATTTGTTCGCTAATAGTCTACTCACTTTATCCCCCAGCTCATAATATTCCTGTTGCACTTGCTGCAGTTGACTAGCCACCTCTGCCATCTGTAATTCATTAAGTTGCATTCTATTTTTATGAAGCTCGGTCATTGCTTTCTTATCCCTGGGATCCGCTTTATGTTGTCGCTCCGCCTGCTCTATCTTCTTCCTTACTTCCCGTTCTTTAGCTTCTTTTATTTTTTTCAGATGGGCCTTGAGGGCGATTAGCTGCCCTCTCAGTACTACCTTTAGACCCTCCCAAAGGCTCACTGGGTGGATTTTTCCCACGTCATTAAACTCCAAGTATTCTTTTATATATTGTTCAATCTTCCCCACATTTTCCGGGTCGTTTAAGAGTGCCTCATCTAGACGCCAATATCTTTGCCCTCCCACTTCTCTCCCAATCCTGAGCCTTAGGAGGACCGGGGCATGGTCTGACCATATACGTATTTCTATTTGTATCTTCTGCATGGCTTGAGCCACTACCCCATCCCCCAACCAAAGATCTATTCTCGAGTAAGAATTGTGTGTGGCTGAGTAGAAGGTGTAGTCCTTGTCCTGTAGATGTGTTGCTCTCCATAAATCAGTCAAGCCCCACCTCTTCATAAATCTCTTCAAAATCTCTCTATCTTTCCTAGCATATCCCGCTTGTTCAGTTGAGTTGTCTAACTGAGGGTCTATTGTCAAATTGAAGTCTCCTCCCATTAATAGCTGACCTTGGACATTCTGTTGTAATTTTTGCTCAATTTCCTCCAGGAATTCGCCCTGCCCTTCATTAGGTGCGTATAGTGTGACAAACGTATACTGAGTGTTATATAGTGAAGCTACTACCTGTAGGAACCTGCCAGTTTTATCAGTTACAATTTTGATAATTTTCCAGGGCAGTGTATCCAAGAAGGCCATAAGTACCCCCCCTTTTTTTGATTTTGGCTGCTTGTTGAATGTATTACCACTGGGTATCTCCTATGTGCTATCAGTTTCTCATGACATTTCTTTAAATGTGTTTCTTGCAACATAATTATATCGCTTTTTAATCTCAGCATCTCTTTGAACATTCGCTTACGCTTTATTGGTGAATTGAGACCCTTAACATTCCAAATTACACAATTAAACATTCCCTGTATGTTCTTCCCCAATTTGCTTGCCTATTCAGCAACCACCAGACACTTAAACACTGTCCCCATCCCTTCCCCCCTTCCCTTCCCTCCCAATTCCAATGAAGACATGTCCCAATAACCTCTTGAGTCATGTCTATTGCTGAGAGGGGTGACGTCTCCCTTCGTCTCTCAGCTTGTTCTGTATGTCCTCCCCCAAGAAATGGTTTCTCTCACCATTTATCCGCTCCGCTGTTCGGCTCTATTCTTTCCTCCAGGGTTCGCTATTGCTCTTTTCACTTTCCCGTTTGTGGGTTCAATTGCTTCCCGGATATCTGTCCCTTAGGCGTCCACGGCCATGCGATACTCTTTGCCATTTGGGTTTGGTGGACTGCACTACACCTTCTTGTTCGTAATGGCGAGGGTCTTCCGCTGTTTCCATTTGCTTCAGATATTCCCGCACGTCCTCCAGCGATGCCACTCTCCTCTGTTTTCCCTCTCGGAAGAAGGTTAACGCAAATGGATACCGCCATTTGTATGGTACGCCCTCCTCTCTTAGCTGCGCTGTTAATGGCCGCAATTCTCCCCAACGCTTTAGAGTTATTGCTGATATATCTTGATACAGCTCGATCGGATAGCTCTCCCACATCAAGGGGCTCGCCACTCTTGCCCTCTTCATCACAGCTTCTTTAACTTTGAAGTCTGTGAAGCATGCCACTATGTCTTTAGGCTGGTTTGATTTTCTCACGCCCAATGCGTGATGTGCACGCTCTAAACGAACTGAGGTTTTATCATATGGTTTATCCTCTGTGGACAGTACTTGTGCTGCAATGGACTGCACTACCTATTCACAGTTGTTAAATTCAGGAGATTCTGGCACCCCACGGATTCTAATATTGGAGCGCCTGCTCCTATTCTCCAGGTCCTTGATTTTGTCCATGAGGTACCGAGCTTCTGTTTTTCTCTCATTAATTTGCTGCTCTACTGCCTTGATTGTTTCTGCTTGTTCTTCCTGGCCATTTTCAACCTCCATCACGCGATTGCCCAGCTCTGATATTTCTCCTCTTAGCTCCGAACTCAGCTGCGCAAAGTCCCTTCGCACTTCCTTGAGTTCCGTTTTTATTTCTTGAAACCACGTGCATAATTTCGCCCATACCTCCGGCTCTGCCGCCGTTCTTTCAATCAGCGAATCGCCTCGTGCTTGTTCTGGGTCTTTCTGCTCCGTTCTCGAGGTACGGGCGCCATTTTCTTCCATCATCAGCCCTCCATTTCTTTCCTTCCGCTGATATGAAAAAGCTGCTAAATCCGGCGTTTTAAGCTTCGGTTGTGACATCACTCAACTCCTCTTCATTTCACCTGCCGAAAACAGCTTCTTCCACCGTTCCCCTGGGGGTAGGAGCGCTAAATAATCGCTATTTTAAAGCTGATGGACAGGAGCTCCGTTTTCACTGCACCATTTGCTAGCGTGATGTCACTTCCTCCCTTCAGTGTTCTTTTTCCTTCAAAATCATTCCCCTATGGAACTTCCTTCCTACCTCAATCCATCTAGAATACGCCTATCTTACCTTTAGGAAAAACTGAAAACCTACAGTGGTGGAAATAAGTATTTGATCCCTTGCTGATTTTGTAAGTTTGCCCACTGACAAAGACATGAGCAGCCCATAATTGAAGGGTAGGTTATTGGTAACAGTGAGAGATAGCACATCACAAATTAAATCCGGAAAATCACATTGTGGAAAGTATATGAATTTATTTGCATTCTGCAGAGGGAAATAAGTATTTAATCCCTCTGGCAAACAAGACCTAATACTTAGTGGCAAAACCCTTGTTGGCAAGCACAGCGGTCAGACGTCTTCTGTAGTTGATGATGAGGTTTGCACACATGTCAGGAGGAATTTTGGTCCACTCCTCTTTGCAGATCATCTCTAAATCATTAAGAGTTCTGGGCTGTCGCTTGGCAACTCGCAGCTTCAGCTCCCTCCATAAGTTTTCAATGGGATTAAGGTCTGGTGACTGGCTAGGCCACTCCATGACCCTAATGTGCTTCTTCCTGAGCCACTCCTTTGTTGCCTTGGCTGTATGTTTTGGGTCATTGTCGTGCTGGAAGACCCAGCCACGACCCATTTTTAAGGCCCTGGCGGAGGGAAGGAGGTTGTCACTCAGAATTGTACGGTACATGGCCCCATCCATTCTCCCATTGATGCGGTGAAGTAGTCCTGTGCCCTTAGCAGAGAAACACCCCCAAAACATAACATTTCCACCTCCATGCTTGACAGTGGGGACGGTGTTCTTTGGGTCATAGGCAGCATTTCTCTTCCTCCAAACACGGCGAGTTGAGTTCATGCCAAAGAGCTCAATTTTGTCTCATCTGACCACAGCACCTTCTCCCAATCACTCTCGGCATCATCCAGGTGTTCACTGGCAAACTTCAGACGGGCCGTCACATGTGCCTTCCGGAGCAGGGGGACCTTGCGGGCACTGCAGGATTGCAATCCGTTATGTCGTAATGTGTTACCAATGGTTTTCGTGGTGACAGTGGTCCCAGCTGCCTTGAGATCATTGACAAGTTCCCCCCTTGTAGTTGTAGGCTGATTTCTAACCTTCCTCATGATCAAGGATACCCCACGAGGTGAGATTTTGCGTGGAGCCCAAGATCTTTGTCGATTGACAGTCATTTTGTACTTCTTCCATTTTCTTACTATGGCACCAACAGTTGTCTCCTTCTCGCCCAGCGTCTTACTGATGGTTTTGTAGCCCATTCCAGCCTTGTGCAGGTGTATGATCTTGTCCCTGACATCCTTAGACAGCTCCTTGCTCTTGGCCATTTTGTAGAGGTTAGAGTCTGACTGATTCACTGAGTCTGTGGACAGGTGTCTTTCATACAGGTGACCATTGCCGACAGCTGTCTGTCATGCAGGTAACGAGTTGATTTGGAGCATCTACCTGGTCTGTAGGGGCCAGATCTCTTACTGGTTGGTGGGGGATCAAATACTTATTTCCCTCTGCAGAATGCAAATAAATTCATATACTTTCCACAATGTGATTTTCCGGATTTAATTTGTGATGTGCTATCTCTCACTGTTACCAATAACCTACCCTTCAATTATGGGCTGCTCATGTCTTTGTCAGTGGGCAAACTTACAAAATCAGTAAGGGATCAAATACTTATTTCCACCACTGTATGTATTCGATGATATCGACTAATGAATGCAATATGTAATACGTTTACAGAAAATACAGAACCAATGAAATATCTAACTTAGTAGATTGTAAAACTGCTCTATAACTACTTGTGAAACATCCCCAACTCACTGATGTAACCCTAAGGACAACCACCTTACCTAATGTGAACCCCTTAACGGGGATACGGAAGTATACAAACTATAATTTGATATTGGTAAAGAAGGGGGGCTGGCTAGTAACGTTTGCCTCTTTGTGGATGTTACCAAACCCTGCAATAAGGCAGACACCCAGAACATGGTAAATTCGGTCCTCCATTGTATGCAAATAGATCTTGTTTTTTTTTAATTTACAAACTTTTTTTTATTGAAGCTTCAATTGAACAACTTTCTGGAATACAAAACTCCTAAAACATTTCAAACTCAATTTTACAAACAGTTCCATAGCCCAGTTTTCCCCCATTTAATCCCTCCCCCCTCCCCCCCTCTGTCCTTGATGAAACAACCCTCAGCCCTTAAGTACCATTCAGGATTATCTCCAGGGTGTGTCCATTCTTCTGCATTTAGGTTCAACCTCCCTCTACGCCTATCTGTAATCTTTTCCAAAGCCGCCACCACCCTAAGTTTCTCTATCCAATCTTTCCCCGAGGGACCGCCCTGTTGTTTCCATTTAAAGGCCACCAATGTTTTTGCTGCCGCCAACCCCATGCATTTGATCCTACATTGCCACCGTTTCCCTCTCCCATTTCCCCATCCCAATAGGCACCATTTCGGGTCACATGGGAATAGAGTGCCTAATGCTTTCGTGAGCATTCCTGTTACCTCTTCCCAGTATTTCTGTAGTATCGGGCATGCCCACCATATATGAAAGTACGTGCCTCTCTCTCATCCACATCTCCAACATGTATCTAAGGAAGTCGGGAACATAGCCTTTATTTTATCTGGCGTGTAATACCATCTGCTCAAAATCTTATAAGCATTTTCTTTTATGAGAACACAGATGGAGGCTCGTTTAACCTCCAGGCACACTCTTCTCCATTCAGCCTCTGTGAGCTCTGTGTCGAGATCCCGCTCCCAAGCTACCATAAATGGTAATTTTTCAAATTTGTAAATAGATCATATTTAGTATAAAGCTGTCTGTCTTGGCTTTCTCAAGGCCAAGTTAACAGACAGCTTTGCTTGGCCTAAAATAATAGGCCATAAACTTTAAAACCTTTGTTTGTTTCAAACAGACTCTGAATTAACACATATACATTTTCAGTGAAGGACAAGTATGAGTGATAAGTATTCGAGGGAGGGAGGTTACAAAGGGCAAATGATGAATATTTGAGAAAAGTACCAAAGAAATAGAATTATGTTAAGGTGACCTTAGTTGAAGAATACCAGATAAGTAAGAGAGAAACTATAAGGCATTAAGTGATTGGACAAAATTAGGCTTCAGTAATCTGACAAGCACAACTTGTAGCAGTCAAGTTTTGTTAAGCTTCCAACGGAAACAGAGAGAGCGAGAGAGAGATTTTATTTTCCTTATATTGAAATTTGGACTGATATAAGAATTCAATTTTCTGTAACACTGTGATAAAAGAATTTTTATTGTAACCATTTACTCTAATAAATTTTAGCATTATTATAAAAGAGAAAAACTAATCTCAAGAGTGTTTCCTTTGCCAGAAGGGCTTTCTTTCAGTCTTCTGTTTTGGTTAGCTTCCCTTTAGAGGCAAGAGGGTTGCTAATTGTTAATACAATCTCATACAATTTCACTGGGGAAATCCTGAAAACCCAACTGGGTTGCGGCCCTCGAGCACCGAGGTTACCCACCCCTGCTGTAAAAAGTGTGCATAAGATGAGGAAGGATGTAGTAAAACTCGAGGAATAACTAGAAGTTGATAGTTGGGATGTAATGCTAAATATTACAGGGTTATTATTCATTTGGGCTGCAAAAACCCCAAGAAGGGAGTGAAGTTCTTCTGTCTACAAAAGAAGAATGGGATTTAGTGATGATTGTAAGCACTAATCTTCAGGAAGCCCAAAGGATAAATAAAGCAAGGAGGAAAGCCAGGAGGATGCTTGGGTGCATAGGGAGAAGAATGGTCAGCAGGAGAAGGTAAATGAAAGGGACTCCACACCTGATGAGTGGCAAATAACATGGTCACTGATCTACATCATAAAGCAAACGGCCACAGATTTAAAGATCTCAATATGCATATACTGGACTTGGAGAAGGTGCAGAGAAGGGCGACGAAAATGGTAAGAGGGATGGGAGGACTTCCCTATGAGGAAAGGCTAAGACGGTTAGGACTCTTCAGCTTGGAGAAGAGGCGGCTGAGGGGTGATATGATAGAAGTCTACAAGATAATGAGTGGAGTGGAGTGGAGCGGACAGACGTGAAGCGTCTATTTACACTTTCTAACAATAATAGAGCCAGGGGACATAAGGTGAAGCTAGCACGTGGTAGATTTAAAACAAATAGGAGAAAGTTTTTCTTTACTCAGCGCATAGTTAGACTCTGGAACGCGTTGCCGGAGAATGTAGTGACAGCAGTTGACCTTGCTGAGTTTAAAGGGGGTTTGGACAGATTCCTGAAGGAAAAGTCCATTGAACATTATTCATTTCAATTTTTGTTTTGTTTTTGGGTTTTTCCCGGGTTCTTGAGGCCTGGATTGGCCACTGTCGGAGACAGGATGCTGGGCTTGATGGACCCTTGGTCTTTTCCCAGTATGGCGTGCTTATGTACTGGAGAGGGGAGAATATGATAGACATTTAAATTCCCCAATGAGGCTTTGGGTGACGAGGGTAATCTAATGAAATGTTTCTTTCCAGAAAGGGTGGTGGATATATATTAGATTTAGATTTATTACTTTCTTTCTTCTTCTTAATTCTACCCCTTTATTCAGAATACACACCAGTCTTGTCGCATAGGTTTGCTCCCGTAATGTCAGAAGCAGAGCATGTGCTCTGGATGAAGTATGAAGGCTGCCACACAGACCCCCACTTGCATTCCTTTACTCACTACTCAACACAGAGTTTAGGATCCTAAACCTAACCAGTTAAAATTACCTCCTCTCACCAACTCAGTCTGCCCTCCTAAAATCACAAGGGCCCAGGGCAAGATTTCAAATGAGTTGACCAGCATTAATCCTAAACTGGCCTGAATCTACTTACACTCTAGGCAAACATTTTACGCACTCAGCAGAACGCAATTCCCTTGAGCAAACCACAACCTCCCTGTGTTTAAACTTGGTCCCTCTAACCTTTCTGCTGTGTCGTTGCTATATACACTGCATCTGTAGCCCTGTCACTACGCAGTAACACTGTTCTTTAAGCAATGGCTGAATGCTGCAGTCCACTTACTGAATGAAGTTCCTTTACTGTTGACGGATCTTCCTGGCCACTCCTGGCAGGCTGTGGCCTCCACTCAGGAACACCAACAGCACGGCCGATGCTTCAAGTGCTCAGAAGCACTATCCATGCTGTAAACACAGCAAAGCAACACATCAGAAAGGGAGCGACTGTTCATTTTAAACACTGCCATTATCAAACAAATCCTCCAGAAAATCTACAAGTAACAGAGTGAAAATGTTTTCGACATGTCACAGGACCAGTGTTTATTTTTCTAAGCAACAGGCTACATTCCAGGTTACAACCTTACAGAGTAACTGCTCCTAGGCTTTGAATGGAAAGTGTGAAGCTCTGATGAGGCTGGAAAAACACAGTGAGGCATGAGACACATTGCAGAGATTTGAAATCTAACAAGACTTGAGTCTTCACCCCTAAACAAGAAGACAGCAGAGGATTAATGCAGTGGGCTTTAATCCTGGCAACCTGGGTGCAGCTCCTTGTATCCTTGAGCAAGTCACTTAACCCTGTATTGCCCCAGGTACAAAATAAAAAACCTAGACTGTGAGCCCTCTGTAGGGTCAGACAAAGTATCTGCACTATAGAAATGATAGTAGTAGTAAATAAAGCTGGAGAAAGAATCAACATTGCAAGGACATGAACTGCATTCAGACCATATGAAAAGCACCAGATAGTTGTGGCAAGCACCTTGGGAGTGTCTGAGGGTAGTTGACACTAGGACTGTCAGTGGATAGAAATGTTATCCCTGCCTTCTCTCAGCTCCTAAAAAGGCTGTAGCCAGCACCGTAGAACTGTCACCGGCCAGCTCTGGAACTCTTTGCCGGAGGAGGTGGTAACAGCAATTAGCGTATCTGGGTTTTAAAAAAAAGTTTGGACAAATTCCTGGAGGAAAAGTCCATAGTGTGTTTGTAGTATGGAGTGTTGTCACTGTTTGGGTTTCTGTCAGATACTTTTGGAAAAGAGGCTGCTGGGCTATATGGACCACTGGTCTGGCTACTCTTATGTTAAGAATAGTCGCTGCCAGAGGACGTGGTATCAGCGTATCTGGGTTTAAAGAAGGTTTGGACGAGTTCCTGGAGGAAAAGTCCATAGTGTGTTTGTAGTATGGAATGTTACCACTGTTAGGGTTCCTGTCAGGTACTTTTGGAAAAGAGGCTACTGGGCTAGATGGACCACTGGTCTGGCTACTCTTGTGTTAAGAATAGTCGCTGCCAGAGGACGTGGTATCAGCGTATCTGGGTTTGAACGAGTTCCTGGAGGAAAAGTCCATAGTGTGTTTGTAGTATGGAGTGTTGCCACTGTTTGGGTTTCTGTCAGTACTTTTGGAAAAGAGGATACTGGGCTAGATGGACCATTGCTCTGACCCAGTATGACTACTCTTATATACTCTGGAATTGGCTGCCAGAGGACGTGGTATCAGCGTATCTGGGTTTGAACGAGTTCCTGGAGGAAAAGTCCATAGAGTGGGTTTGTCATGTTGGCCCAGCCCGTCCTTACCTTGGCAGCCTGGCGCGAGGGGGGCGAAGGGCTCGGACTCTGCACCATTCAACACCTGGCAAACGGCCCGTCGGCCGGGCACTGACTGGCTAACAGGGGTGGGCGGGGCTGGCACCAGACCGCAGCGCATTGTGACGCGCTCACACGTCATCAGCCCGCGACGGCCGCATCAGGAAGCAGCAGCAGCAGCGCCATGCTGATCGCTGGCCGAATCCTGGGGGCTGTGGGGAAGCGGAGCGTCTGCCTGACTCAGAGCAGGGTGAGGAAGTCCTGGACCCGCTGCCTCCCCCCCCCCCCCCCCCCGTGATGGTCCTTTCACTGTACTAACGGCTCCTCTCTCTCTCCCCCCCCCCCCCCCCGTGATGGTCCTTTCACTGTACTAACGGCTCCTCTCTCTCTCCCCCCCCCACCCCGTGATGGTCCTTTCACTGTACTAACGGCTCCTCTCTCTCTCTCCCCCCCCCCCCCCCGTGATGGTCCTTTCACTGTACTAACGGCTCCTCTCTCTCTCCCCCCCCCCCCCCCCGTGATGGTCCTTTCACTGTACTAACGGCTCCTCTCTCTCCCCCCCCCCCCCCCGTGATGGTCCTTTCACTGTACTAACGGCTCCTCTCTCTCCCCCCCCCCCCCCGTGATGGTCCTTTCACTGTACTAACGGCTCCTCTCTCTCTCCCCCCCCCCCGTGATGGTCCTTTCACTGTACTAACGGCTCCTCTCTCTCTCCCCCCCCACCCCGTGATGGTCCTTTCACTGTACTAACGGCTCCTCTCTCTCTCCCCCCCCCCCCCCCCGTGATGGTCCTTTCACTGTACTAACGGCTCCTCTCTCCCCCCCCCCCCCCCGTGATGGTCCTTTCACTGTACTAACGGCTCCTCTCTCTCTCTCTCCAGGGCACGGTGGTGGTCGAGCGCTGGTGGCAAGTGCCACTGGCCGCTGAAGGGAAGGAGCCTTATCTTCACCCCAGGAGACACCGCATTTACCGGTTCCTGGAGGACACGAAGCACAAGCCCAAGGGCAAACTGGAGCTGATCCTCACGCAGACTGTGGAAAGTCAGTATCCTGTGCTGGGGGGAGTAACATACTAGATGACGGCAGAAAAAGACCTGCACAGTCCATCCAGTCTGCCCACTGGCTGGACCGTGCAGGTGCAAGAACCTGAGCAGCCAAGGCTCATCATTTGCTGCCTTGTTTTCAGTTCAAGACTTGGGCATAGTAGACATCTGGGGAAGAGCACAGTGCCCCATTCAGTTAATGCCTCTCTATAACGCCCTGTCTCTTAGGTGGTAGAAGCTAAGGAAAAGGGGGGGAGGGGGGGTAAGAGTTCGTGCAAGTAGCAGGGGCCCATTGCTCTGGTACCTCATTATTCAGCAGTGACTTTTCACAGCTCTGGATTACACATTTCCACTAATGCTGTGGGCCATACAGTTCTGTTTTCCTCTCCTTTTCAGAGCTGGGAGAGCGAGGTGACTCGGTGTTTGTGAGGAAGGCACAGGGACGCAATAAACTGCTGCCACAGGGACTCGCAGTGTATGCATCTCCCGAGAACAAGAAATTATTTCAGGAAGAAAAAAGAGTAAGTGATTCCCAGAGGGAAGTGGCATTTCAATCTTACTTCTTGTCTTGCTACGAGTACCACAGAGTGCAGGAATGTTAACATCTGATCACAGCTGGGGGATTCTCAGAACTTTAGCTCTTTTCTAATATAGTCTAATCTCTCTCTCTTCTGCTGCTATCATTCCCCATTGTATCTAGTTACTGTATCAGCTTGTTAAGCAGTGGTATTTCATGTTTCATCTGTATACTGAAACACTTTCCTGGCATGGGTCTGTGGGGTAGATTCTTTTCTTTACTTTGCTGCAGTGTATTATCAGAAGTGCAGATGTTAAGACAGCTTATCAATGTTGTTCTGCTGCCCAGGACTAGAAAGAGGAGAGAGATGGAGAGATGTAGTTGGCACTCTGGGACTCTCACTGGATAGAGAGTTAGACAGCAGGATTGAGTAACTCATTATCTTGTTCTCTTCTAGCGTCTGTATGGTGGAAAACCAGGGGAACAAATTCAGACCAGAACTGGGGAATTGGTAAGTGGAGGCATTCTGGGTAGGAAAACCTGTCTTCAGATCTAGTGCAAAGGGTTTCCAGAGAGGTCTTTCCCTTTTATGTTAGCGAACCATTCCGGCTGAGAGTGAGGGACCTGAGCATTATACTAATTGGGGTAGTGGGGGGTCCTGACATGGTGTTTACAAAGTTTAGGGCAAGGGTTCTCAACCCAGTCCTCAGGGCACATCTAACCAGTCAGCTTTTAAGATATCCATAATGGATATTCATGAGAGAAATTTGCATACCAAGGAGCACTGGGTTGAGGATCATTGCCTTACGGAGAAAGGAGCACAGTGATGCAAGAGCAGGACGCAAAAAAGGTAGGAAAATAGTGACAAGGAAATGAGAGAAATGAAGAGCAAATAAACAGCAGCTGCTCATATGCAAGGAGCTGTTCATGTATGGCTGATTTGGTCTCATTGCTTCCTATTTTAGACTCTGAAATTTCTGCGGAATTGCCATCTAGAAGTGGGAATAAGTAGTACTGAGGCATGGGAGCTGACCAAGGAGATCGTGTGCCGAAATTTCCTGAAAAACGTTGGTATTTGAGTGAAAAGATCTGTGTATGGAGATCGTGGCGAGAGTAGTGTAAAGATTACTGCCTATGGTGGTGAATAAATGTGATTGGAGGTACTGGGAAGTCGGAGAGGATTTGTGTGTAACTTGCCTAGTTTAAAACAGCAGAGGCTAAAAGTGAGGAATGCTGTGCACAGTGCTAGAAAAAAACCTTTTTGCACATGCACGAAGCTCGGGGATTACTGGAATTAGGGCCAAAGGCAGATGAAGGCAGCAGCAGTGGAGCAGACACTTGTTCTGAGTGGAAACACTGCTGTTGATGACGTAGAAATAAAGTGGAAGTCGGGGTGGGTGGGAGAAAGAGAATAGCAAAACATGAAATGCAGCCAAATATTTCCTCCACTTCAAAATGCTATAATGCATTTCCACCTGATATGATCTGAGACATTTTCTCTATGCAGCTTGTGACCCCTTTGTCACTGATCATTTCTCATCCTTATTTCCAGTTGGGTGTGTTTGTGCCACCTCATGCCCTGACCCTGCCGGATGAGCGGATTACACAGTGGGGGGAGTACTGGTGTGAAGTGACAGTAAGTTGTCTTTGTTCTGGGGGGAGGTATGGGTCTTGTACCTGGCTGGCTCTTCAGAGGAATGGGTAACCTTAAGCCCTCCTGCCGTGCTGAGCTGTTTCTTTGGTATAAAAGAGGCACCTTCACCTTGGCCCTTCTGAGCATGCAGAGTGGTCCTGTAACATAGCAGACAGTCTGCTTTGAATGTGTAACAATTGATTGCGGCAGCTTCTTCTCTCTTAATTTTTAGACCCAAACTTAGACAGCTCTACAGCAAGCCCTTTGGGTTCTGCTCTGGATTTTATGGAACCATTTTTCTGGAGTGTGCGGTATTTGTTTTTCAGGTGAATGGTATCGATTCTGTTAGAATCCCAATGTTTGTTGTGACATCAGCCAAGCCACAGACCAAAAGCACGAATTAGCAGCAGAAGCAACAGACAGAGACGACTCTCACACGGCAAGTTCTTGAGGATTTCTGCTGTGGAGATTTAACAGTGCAGCATTCACTCTGATCCTGTGGAATGGAAGGACATACTGGGCCATTTCTGTGTGAAAGAGCTGTGTTCAGGTTTATGTAGAATCTGTGGCTTACAGGATCCAGTCCTGGTTCTGTTCTGCACTGGGGTGGGGTTTTTGTTTTTTATTATTATTCAGTGTGTTGGATAGCCCTGACGGGCAGATAAGATGATTTACAATCATAATAAAGTCACTTGTCTGGAATCTCGTGCTTTGTCCAGGTTTTCTGATTAATACATCTAGGAAAGGGTGGATCTGGGTTGCACTTGTGTGAAAACATGATCTGATCACTGGCATGTTAGCAGAACCCTGGAAGCACAGGCTGGACTGCGCCGATAGGTTAACAGAACTCCTTTTTCAGATGTAAGTCAATGTGTAGATTGCTCTGCTGTTATCTGAGTCTCTTCCAGTAATGCCTGAAAGGTTCTCCAGTAGTCAGACAGAGGCCTTCGGGTGTGTGGGGGGGGGGGGGGGGGGTGAAGGATCTTTCTGGTTACAGAAATGCCACTTCAACCATTATCTGCTGATTATAACACCAGAAACAGGAGGCACATTATATGTGTGTGAAGATTTAGATAATCATCCCAGTTCTCTAACTTTGACTGCTCAGAGGTAATAAAACCTCCTGCACTTTATGATGGCAGTCTTTCATCGTGAAAAAGTGTCAGATTCATTGTTTGGGGATAGCACTAAATAATGTCAGCCTCCCAACAATGTAATTCCCAGAGATTGTTCTGGCCTCTTAACTTCTGTAACTCACTTAGAACTGTGAGGTTAAAGCGGGATCTAAGGGCTAGATGCACTAATCAATCGTTAGAGCCCTTCCCTTACCGATTCCCTTAGCGAATCGGTAAGGAACGGGCATGCATCAAGGAAAAGGAATGCAAATGAGCTGCTCGTTGTAGCTCACTTGCATTCTCTATTCCATCGTTAAACAGTCGGCCAGTCGAGCATGCGCAGAGCAGCCAAGCGTTATGCTGGCTGCTCTGCGCATACCAAGGACGTCCTTTACTATAAAAAAGAAACTCCCTCTAAAAAGATGTTCTTTTTACAGGGTACAAGCTAATGTACAGTTCAGAGGCAAGAGAATAAAAACTAACCTGACGATACGGAGGAGCCTTCCAGCCCAGAAAATCGGGACGTGAGAAGACACAAATCAAAACTTTTTGGACGTTCCTCCCTCCAGGTCTCTCTCAGCCAAGCACAGCATGTTTAGCTGATACTGGTAACAGCTAAACGTGCTGGGATTGGCTGAGAGAGACCTGGAGCTGATCAGTTATGCTATTACTTACTTGTTCTGGAGTGCTGTATTTTGTTACGCTGTTTTGATAAATGTTCAATAAAGACTTCACACAACTTAAAAAAATTGGAAAAAATCAAGTGCTTGTCCTTTTTAATTTTTTTAACAAAACTATTAGTGGCATTTGAACCCGCCACCTCTGGATTACAAGACCGGTGCTCACTCGGTCACAACTCTACTTACTTGGATGTCCCTCCCTTACTTCCAGGTCTCTCAGCTGAGTGGAGCACGGCCAAAAAGGACGTTTGTATTATGGGGGGGGGGCGCCCAAAATGGACTTATTAAAAAAAAATCAAACAGGCTCTGATGCTGCAGGCTCTTTTTTTGGACATCATTCAACCCCAGAATAATAAAAACATCCTTTTTGGCCGTGCTTCACTCCGCTGAGAGACCAGGAAGTCTCTGAGCCAATCACAGCGTGTTTAGCTCGGCTGCATGCATTGTGATTGGCTCAGGGACTTCCAGGTCTCAGCTGAGTGAAGCACTGGCAAAAAAAACAAAACATTTTTATTATTGCAAAGGGGGAAGGCAGTGTTTTCCAGTTTAAAGGCAATCGGAAAAGGTTAGTGCATCTCATCACAATAGGGGTTTCTACACAATTTGCTCATCTGCATTCTGTTTTCGTTAGCTGCTACCCTCTCAGGAAAAAAAGTAGTGCATGCCAGGGTTTACTACTTGCTCGTTGATGGCTCATTAAGTTTAGTGCATCTGGCCCTAAGTTTGAAATGTAATACATAGTAACATAGTAGATGACGGCAAAAAAAAGACCTGCACGGTCCATCCAGTCTGCCCAACAAGATAAACTCATGTGTATACCTTACCTTGATTTGTACCTGTCTTTTTCAGGGCACAGACCGTATGAGTCTGGCCAGCACTATCCCCGCCTTCCACCTCCGTACGTCTCTGGCATTGAACATTAGGACATTCCTTTGCCGTTGATCACTTGGGCCTAAAACCACAAAATCTACACTCAATATCTCCTAAATAACTTCTACATTTATTTGCATTAAGTCATACAGTAGTATGTTTTTATTAAAATTCAATTTAATGCCATTTAAAACCAGTTTTACCTGGGGGAACTAGTTCAAGTCAGTTTGCACAGTTAAAACAGAATATGGAGATGCTTAAATAAATCTTAATACAAAATATTCAAACACTGAACATGTTATAATGTACAAAATCATATCTACTAAAAGTCCAACAAAAATAAAAAGAAAATAAAGCCAAACAAAGCTAAACTCAAGTATTTTCACTATTGAAAATACTATTAAAACAGCAGTGGAACAATAATCAAGAGAGGGTAATTCTATAAATGTGTGTACTAGGGACCTATTGTATAAAGAAAAGTAGACATCCACTTCTCCCAAATGGTTTGCCTGACAAAGCAAAGCTTCCAAAGGAGACAACGGACAGAGACCTCAACAGTAGCATCCCTGAAAAACAAATGCACTGCAAACAACACAAGCAAACACCAGACTCCAAGTCAGCTTTACAGTAGTTTGATCATTTTTCAGGAAAGGGGAATGCAGACTCAAACAGCAGAATATTATCAGCAAGCCCAGCCCGTCGCTTCCTGCTTTGCTGCTCCTTGTCTATTATCTTCTCTGGGAGCTCAGGGTCTGTAAAGTGATCGGAAACAATATCTGAAACGGTCTCTCAGTAAAGACCGTTTGAGCATGTTTTGGGCTTGTCCCATACTGGATTCTGAAAACAATACGAAAGCGCGAAACCCCTACGAGAAAAACTACACTGGCTCCCACTAAAAGAACGCATCAACGTTCAAACTTTGCACTTTAGCCCATAAAATCATCCATGTAACGCCCCAGCCTACACGTCAGATCTAATAGAACTACCACCCAGGAATGCAAAAAAATCTTCCCGCACACCCCTCATTCTTCATCCTCCCAAGGGTAAGGGTTTGAAATACAAATCAACGCATGCATCTACCTTTTCCTATACGAACACGCAGCTCTGGAATGCGCTGCCACGTAACTTGAAAACGGTCTATGAACTGACCAAGTTCCACAAACTATTAAAAACCTATCTCTTCGACAAGATCAACATGTGTAACTAATCTTTTGAACTTCTAGTACTGTCTTATAATGTCTCTTTAACACCATCATGTAATTCACCACCATGTAATACAAACCCTCTGTAAACCTAATGTATATTCACTTCTATTTCCAGTACCCATAAGCCACATTGAGCCTGCAACGAGGTGGGATACAAATGCAACAAATAAATAAATAGTAGACCCATTTGCTTTGTGGAGAGAGGTAGATTCCGTTATAAATCTCTATTTCAATGTGTTCTACCACTTCCTGGTGGTTACTAAAGTTCTTTAGACTGACCACTGAACCCACAGCTAAGAGTCTAATGGGTCATTGTGAGGAGACTTCTCTCCAGATGAGGGCCAGGCTAAGGTAGCCCCCATGGAGGTTGGCTGAGCTTCTACAAAGGAATCAGAGGAGGGCAGGGGCAGAGTGAGGTGGAGGCTGAACATCTCACCTGCAGCAAACTCACAAATCTTCTGTGGTCTCTTCAGCAGGACTTCTCTAGCAACCAGAAAAACAAAGGTGGCAGTAAGGAAGTGAGAAACAGACTTCCTCTGGTACAGAGGTTGGGGAGGTGGGGGGGGAATGAATGCAGGGGGCTACCTGATGAAGCCGGTCAGCAGAAGCTCCACCTCGGCGTGAGACCTGAGATATTTTTCATTCTCTACACGACTCTTTATCTGGAAGGAGGGAGAAAGGTGCTGGCAGCAGTGGTAATAAATGTGCAGACCCCCTCCAGCCCTACACATGTAGCTCTATGCACCAATTCCTATCCCCTCCCCCTGCACCAGATACTTCCACCAAGTATCTTCAGTTTCTCTCCTTCAATCTCCACTTCTCTACCACAGTATGTGCAATTCTCCCTCTTCGCCTCCTCCCTCCCAACTCACTCTCACTTTTGCACATCTGCTCCTTTTCATCAGCCCCCCCCCCCCCCCAAGCTACAGGTACTCTCCATCTCTCCCTACAGACATTCTTTCATCCAAGAGCCTGCAGGATCCCTTGACCCTCTTCCATCAGCTCCTTCAAGCACTTTCCCCCCCTCAAGTACCTACAGCTCCCTAAGCCCTTCCCTCTCCCCCCCTTCCCCCTTTCTTCCCCCCCTCTCCCCTGCTACTTCAATTCCCTTCCCCTCTCACAACTGCTGCTTCACAGCCCCTCCCCTTTTCTCCATTCACACCTACTGCTCACTAGCCCCTCCCCTCACACCTGCTGCTCACCTCAGCCCCCTCCCCTCTCACCTGCAGCTCCCTCAGTTTCTCCCCCTGATCCCGGTTCAGCGCCTCCCGGTCTGGTTCTTCCATGCTGGAGCCACCGCTGCCTCTTGCCAGGGTAGCCGAGACCCTGCCCCTCGCTGTAGAAGGTGCACTGGGAAGGAGGAGGTGACTCGTGCGCGTGACGGCTACATGTGTGCGACAGGAGTGGAGAGTCGCCGCTCACGCTGGGACACGTGTGATGAGAGAGGCGGGGCTTGGCTTCGGGGCTGCTGCTGCTGCTTTTGCTGATCCTCCTTTGCTTCTGCGGCTTCGGCGGCGCTGCTCACCCCGGCCAGGACCGGGTTTCTGCCTCGTGTCGTCTTTTCCTGGCCTAGATCCAGATCTGAAATGTCCCGGTACAAAGCGGACAATCCATGCTTGCTTCTCCCCCCCAGCCTGGATGGAAGGACTGGAGGCTTAGGCTACTCCTCCGAGATGTGACATGAGGCCCGGGGCCACACTTTAATACTGGACACATCACAAAGCCCCCCCCCCTGCTTTTGTCCTTTAACCTCCCGGGTCATCCTCCATTGCCCCCTCCCCCATCAGCCTCCTCGCTGCCTTTCTGTCTCTGATAATCCTAGATGGGAAGTGGCATAGGAGACCTACTACTACTTATCATTTCTATAGCGCTACTAGACGTACGCAGCGCTGTACACTTGAACATGAAGAGACAGTCCCTGCTCGACAGAGCTTACAATCTAATTAGGACAGAAAAACAGGACAAACAAGAGATAAGTGAATATTAAGGTGAGGATGATAAAATAAGGGTTCTGAACAAGTGAATAAGGGTTAGGAAGTAACCTGTTCCGGGGCAGAAAGAGCAGGGAAGCAGCGAGCCGACACCCCCCCCCCCCAGCGCGTGCACCCAGGGCGGACCGCCCCACCCCCTTCATACGCCACTGCCACTGAGAGACTCCTCTGTTTCTATAACCAGAATTTAATCACTTCCCTTCATCCCCAAAACCCAGGGAAGGGATTTGGTATTTAACTCACACGCTTATTTTTCAGTTGTGGCTCAAGGTGAGGGGTGTAGTAGGTATTTCTCTGTCTCCAGAGGGCTCACAATGTAAGTTTAAACCTGAGGCAGTGGAGGGTTAAGTGACTTGCCCAAGATCACAAGAAGCCACAGTGTGATTTGAACCCAGCTTCCCCGGTGCTCAGCCCTCTGCTCTAATCATTAGAGTCCTCCAAATTTAATAGCCTCCCCTTCTCCACTGAACCCCATAAATAAAGAGATTGTGCTGAAGAGACAGAAGCACCTCCCCCCCCCAACCCCGGCTCATTTAGTATAGGTATTCACAGTCACCACACCAGCTTTCAAAGGAAGCCGTTTACAATATTTTGGAGAATAAATTATGTGGCCCCAGTACACAAGAGACATGAAAACCTCAAGAGGGTCACTTGCAGGGAATAGAAGTACCTCTTAACCAAATTGAAGATCTGATGTTCAAAGAGAAGGCAGCATCAAAATGATGCTCCTAAGATTTTCATTGAGACAACGAATGAGGTTGAAGATCCCATGAGGACAGGGGGAAAATCTCACAGGGCATTTTTTGTTTTCCATAGATGGAAAAGTTTTCATAGAGCAAATAATAAAACAAGTATAAGATTAATTATAAAGGAAAATAAATCCCAAAAAGCAGACTGACAAAAACTAGAAATTACATCAGCTCGGATGAACAAAGGTTTGGTCTTTGTTTTCATATCCAAATACAAAGTGGTGATGAGAGTAACTGAACTTAAATGTGATATATGAATATTTCCCCCCTTTAGGTCCCAGGAATCCAGCTGAGCAAGTTAAAAAAATCATATAAATCCCAGTCCTTAGGACACCTAGCCAGTCAGGTATTAGATATAGTTGCATTCACTGCCTCCATTCTTTCTCAGATCTATCTCATGCATATTCATTGTGGATATGCTGAAAATCTGACTGGCTTGGTGTGTCCCTGTTGTAGACTAAGGCTGCCACAGGAGAGGGTGAGCCAATCCTGGGTTTACCGCTTTGCATGCAGGGATTTGTAGTTTTGATTTAAGTACATAAGTGTTGCCATACTGGGACAGCTTGAAAGTCCATCAAACCCAGTATCCTGTTTCCCCAGTGCGTGAAGCAAGATTACAAGTCCCAGCATGTACTGGGGTAAACCCAGGACTGGATCAGCCCTGTCCTTTGACTCTGGATCCAGTTGGCAGTCTTAATCTAACGAGATCTGTAATTATACACTTCTATGGGAATTTCAATTAAAAAAACCCCAAATTAAGGGTCAATACCCTTGACAGGGAAAGATCTAGCTGCTGATGGCTGGGGGGGGGGGGGGTAAACCTCATTGTCCTCAATCCATTAACTAATTTCTATCAGACAATCATTTAGAAGGGAAAGGTAAGGGGGGTGTTGGGGGGGAGAGACAGCAGTATAGAATGTTAGTTGTATATCATCTGGAAAGTAATATCCGTTAACACCCCCCCCCCCCCCACACACACACACACTCCTTAGCTCAAACACAGCAGAAATAGCTGAGAGTTGACTCCCCCTATAGAGACATTATCATACCTCCTAAGATGTATAAAGGTCACTCATAGAGACCATATATTTAGAGCAAAATACAAAACAATGGGAAATACATAAAGAAACATGGAACACCTTGAGCCATAACTAGGCAAGTCTGTGACTCAAGATATTTCACATGTGTCTTGCTTTTGGGGTATAAACTAAGGTGTCCTGTACCTACTCTGTCCCCTACCCTACCAAGCAGAAGGGTCTCCTTTACACTGCATGTCAGACACATTATACAGTGACATTCCTCAGTAACCCGGTGAATACTAAATGTTAAAAGAGGGAATCTTTTTTCCGAGCACTAATATGAATTTCTACTTTATTAACATTTGCATTAAAGGCACATAAAAAATGCAAGAAAACATCCCCAAATTTAACAAACTTTATAATTAATTAGAAGCAATTATAATGAACCAAAAATGTAAATTCTTACATTTCACAGAAAGTGGATCCAACAGTGAAAAGACTTGTAGCTTCCTTGAGCTCAGTCTCCGAGCTACAGTTCATTTTAGAACGAAAGTGACCTGTGTGAATCTTCCCTTCAGAGGACCGGTATCAAACCCTTCTCAATACTTCCAGCCTCATTGCCCCCTCCCCTCCTCAGTACTATAGCATCACTGCCCCTGAGTTCATCCTCCCCAGTATTACAGTTTCCTGCTCCCCCTCCCCAAAGCTCTTGGGACACCCAAGTATCATCTGATAATCTCAACTACTGCAGCCTCTCACCGGCCACTAAGCTGAGCAGGTTCCCCCCTTCTCATTACCATTTGGGTGGACAAAAAATTATCTATTGCTACAATTTAATTACACAAAGCCCCAAATACAAAAATTAAAAAATTGTTTAAAACACGTACTACATAAAGACAATCAACACAATATTCAAAAGAGGACCCCCCTGAGACACCCATCAGTCTAATCAATCAAAAGTCTACATGAATAAATCATATGTTCAGTCTTTTTCCAAATACCAAATAATTGGACTTTAAAGCAATACCAACCAGAGAGCTGCTCCAAAGGCTGGAAGGAAAACAGTTAAATTCCCCCCACCCCACTTTTAAGGCTCCCGAATGTCCAGTTGAAATATCTCTTTTGGGGCACCCCATAGTGGGGATTTTATTGGGAAAGGGAAATGGTACCTTTCTGAGGTTTTTGCAACTACATTCAAAGTGGTTTACATATATTCAGGTACTTATTTTGTACCAGGGGCAATGGAGGGTTAAGTGACTTGCCCAGAGTCACAAGGAGCTGCAGTGGGAATTGAACTCAGTTCCCCAGGATCAAAGTCCACTGCACTAACCACTAGGCTACTCCTAGTGAAACTATGAGTACTGTCTTTTGCCCTAAAACACAAAGCTACCCAGCTCCAGGGGGGGACATTTCTAACAACCCCATCCTGATACATTATGGGATCTGCAGTGCCAGTTTCAATGGGCAGGACCAGGCACTACAAATCCCACACTGCCTTGGGATGTATAGTCAGCATGAGCAGCAGTGGCCAAATGTCTCCCTCCTGGATTTCAGTAACTTGGCAGCTCTGCAGCAGGACAGTGGACCTGGCTTTACTGGTGGGTGTACAGGCAAGTGTCTGGTTGCCACATGGTTAATTCTAAGTGCTCCTCTCTGGGATTGTAAGGAGAGTTTGTCACCATGTGATCTAGAGGAGAATCTTATTTCTCTCCAGCAGGTGTGACAGGGCCTGGACTTGTTCCTAGGGTTTGCTGCTGTTTGGTAAGGAATTTGTAGAAGGTAGTTATTCTTGCTTGGGGTGTGCTAGTGATCTTCTAGTCTGGCCAAAGTCCTTTCCAGTGCACTTCTAAACACCCTGGTATCTAAGTTGCCAAACAGCTGTTCTCCAGAAGGACGTTATGGGGACTTAATTGGAGCTGCTCTTTACAAGTAACTGGTTAGACTTAATTATATCTGATTTTGCTAAGTAAAATGTTCTCTAAATAACATTTTATAAATCTTTCACTGCTTTAAAAGAGGTCAGTTCAAAGCCAGGATTGTCTAAATGGCCTCCCTGCTGGAATGGATATCTTGGCAGCTCTGTTATGGGCACCGCTTCAGCTTAGGGTCATGGGCAGAATACAGAGATGCCAAGTTAGCCAGTTTTTAGACAGACCAGGTTTTGAACTTGCATCCCAGAACATTATGGGATCTGTAGTGCCTGATCCTACACCAGATTGGGGTGATCAAAAGGCCAAGACTGTTTTTCAAAATCTCCAGCCTGGAACTGGGTAACTCAGCAGACATAATCCAAGCAAATTAAAGCAAAATAAGGTGTTTATTTATAGACTGGTTTAGGGCTGAAAGTCAGTGAAAACAATCCTCTTTAACACTTGTAGATAATATGCTGAAATCTTCTGCTCAGTATGCGGCAGCGGTAGCCAAAAAAGCAAACAAGATGCTGGGAATTATAAGAAAAGGGATGGTAAATACGACCGAAAATACTACAATTTGGGTTTCTGCTAGGTACTTGTGACCTGGCTTGGCCACTGTTGGAAACAGGATACTGGGCTGGTCTGACCCAGTATGGCTATTATGTTGTTATATTTTTAGGGTGCTCTCAGATTTGTATGAGAATAACAGGAAAAAAAATTGTATTATCAGAGCAGCATGGGGTCAGCATTTAATGTCTCATCCCAACAGCACACCTCTTTCAAGTTAGAACAGGATTAGGGGGAGGGGGAGAGGAATTTATCTGGTAAGTGTGTGTGTTGAGGCCCTGTTTATCTGTGTTGGTGGTCCCTGGCCCTAGGTATGGGGAAGGAGTCAGAGTTCCAGATAATCTGTTTATAGAATCCAGAATCACAATCTAGTACTCCTGGGCCCTCAGGATCGGGGCTCTGATTATCTGCCTTTGGCCCCTGGCTCTTAGTGTGTGTGTGTGTGTGTGGGGGGGGGGGATTAAGGTTCTGGATTTCTGTGTTTTTTGGTTGTTGTTTTTTTTTTTGTTCCGTATCTGCAGATCTGCTTCTGAGCCCCTGATTGTTTGTATTAGGGGTAACTATTCTGGGTATAGTGGGGGGGGGGGGGGATTAAGGTTCTGGATTTCTGTATTTTGGGGGTGGGGAGAGGTTGTTGGGTTTTTTTTTGTTCCGTAACCGCAGATCTGCTTCTGAGCCCTTGATTGTCTGTGTTAGGGGTAACTATTCTGGGTATAGGAGGGGGGGGGGGTTAAGGTTCTGGATTTCTGTGTTTTTCGGTTGTTGTTTTTTTTTTTGGATCAGTAACCGCAGATCTGCTTTTGGGGCCCTGCTTGTCCGTGTTAGGGGTGACCATTCTGGGTATAGTGTGTGTGTGTGTGTGGGGGGGGGGGGGTTAAGGTTCTTGATTGCTGTGTTTTTTGGTTGTTTTTTTTGGATCCGTAACGCAGATCTGCTTTTGGGGCCCTGCTTGTCCGTGTTAGGGGTGACCATTCTGGGTATAGTGTGTGTGTGTGGGGGGGGGGGGGTTAAGGTTCTTGATTGCTGTGTTTTTTGGTTGTTTTTTTTGGATCCGTAACGCAGATCTGCTTTTGGGGCCCTGCTTGTCTGTGTTAGGGGTGACCATTCTGGGTATAGTGTGTGTGTGTGTGTGTGTGGGGGGGGGGGTTAAGGTTCTGGATTTCTGTGTTTTTTGGTTGTTTTTTTTGGATCCGTAACGCAGATCTGCTTTTGGGGCCCTGCTTGTCCGTGTTAGGGGTGACCATTCTGGGTATAGTGTGTGTGTGTGGGGGGGGGGGGGGGGGGGGGGTTATGGTTCTGGATTTCTGTGTTTTTTGGTTGTTTTTTTTGGATACGTAACGCAGATCTGCTTCTGAGTCCGATTGTCTGTGTTAGGGGTAACTATTCTGGGTATGGGGGGGGGGGGGGGGGGGTTAAGGTTCTGGATTTCTGTGTTTTTCAGTTGTTGGTTTTTTTGGATCCGTAACCGCAGATCTGCTTTTGGGGCCCTGATTGTCCGTGTTAGGGGTAACTATTTTGGGTATAGTGTGTGTGTGTGTGTGTGTGGGGGGGGGGGGGTTAAGGTTCTGGATTTCTGTGTTTTTTGGTTGTTGTTTTTTTTTTGTTCCGTATCTGCAGATCTGCTTCTGAGCCCCTGATTGTTTGTATTAGGGGTAACTATTCTGGGTATAGTGGTGGTGGGGGGGGGGGGGGGGATTAAGGTTCTGGATTTCTGTGGTTTATGGTTGTTGTTTTTTTTTTGGGGGGGGGTTGTTGTTTTTTTGTTCCGTATCTGCAGATCAGCTTCTGAGCCCCTGGTTGTTTGTGTTAGGGGTAACTATTCTGGGTATAGTGGGGGGGGATTAAGGTTCTGGATTTCTGTGGTTTATGGTTGTTTTTTTGGGGGGGGGGGTTGTTGTTTTTTTGTTCCGTATCTGCAGATCAGCTTCTGAGCCCCTGGTTGTTTGTGTTAGGGGTAACTATTCTGGGTATAGTGTGGGGGGATTAAGGTTCTGGATTTTTGTGTCTTAGGGGTGGAAAGAGGTTGTTGGGGGTTTTTTTTTGGTCCGTATGTGCAGATCTGCTTCTGAGCCCGATTGTCTGTGTTAGGGGTAACTATTCTGGGTATGGGGGGGGGGGGGTTTTAAGGTTCTGGATTTCTGTGTTTTTCGGTTGTTGGTTTTTTTGGATCCGTAACCGCAGATCTGCTTTTGGGGCCCTGATTGTCCGTGTTAGGGGTAACTATTTTGGGTACAGTGTGTGTGTGTGTGGGGGGGGGGGGGGGGTTAAGGTTCTGGATTTCTGTGTTTTTTGGTTGTTTTTTTTTGGATCTGCTTTTGGGGCCCTGATTGTCCGTGTTAGGGGTGACCATTCTGGGTATAGTGTGTGTGTGTGTGTGTGGGGGGGGGGGGGGTTAAGGTTCTGGATTTCTGTGTTTTTGGGTTGTTTTTTTTGGATCTGCTTTTGGGGCCCTGATTGTCCGTGTTAGGGGTGACCATTCTGGGTATAGTGTGTGTGTGTGTGTGGGGGGGGGGGGTTAAGGTTCTGGATTTCTGTGTTTTTTGGTTGTTTTTTTTGGATCCGTAACGCAGATCTGCTTTTGGGGCCCTGATTGTCCGTGTTAGGGGTAACTATTCTGGGTATAGTGTGTGTGTGTGTGTGGGGGGGGGGGGGGGGGGGGGGTTAAGGTTCTGGATTTCTGTGTTTTTTGGTTGTTGTTGTTTTTTTGGCTCCATAACCGCAGATCTGCTTTTGGGGCCCTGATTGTCCGTGTTAGGGGTAACTATTTTGGGTATAGGAGGGGGGGAGGGAGGGGTTTAAGGTTCTGGATTTCTGTGTTTTTCGGTAGTTGTTGTTTTTTTGGCTCCATAACCGCAGATCTGCTTTGGGGGCCCTGATTGTCCGTGTTAGGGGTAACTATTCTGGGTATAGTGTGTGTGTGTGTGGGGGGGGGGGGGGGGTTAAGGTTCTGGATTTCTGTGTTTTTTGGTTGTTTTTTTTTTTATCTGCTTTTGGGGCCCTGATTGTCCGTGTTAGGGGTAACTATTCTGGGTATAGTGTGTGTGTGTGTCTGGGGGGGGGGGGGGGTTAAGGTTCTGGATTTCTGTGTTTTTTGGTTGTTGTTGTTTTTTTTGGCTCCATAACCGCAGATCTGCTTTTGGGGCCCTGATTGTCCGTGTTAGGGGTAACTATTTTGGGTATAGGAGGGGGGGGAGGGGTTTAAGGTTCTGGATTTCTGTGTTTTTCGGTTGTTGTTGTTTTTTTGGCTCCATAACCGCAGATCTGCTTTGGGGGCCCTGATTGTCCGTGTTAGGGGTAACTATTCTGGGTATAGTGTGGGGGGATTAAGGTTCTGGATTTCTGTGTTTTAGGGGTGGAAAGAGGTTGTTGGGGGTTTTTTTTTGGTCCGTATCTGCAGATCTGCTTCTGAGCCCGATTGTCTGTGTTAGGGGTAACTATTCTGGGTATGGGGGGGGGGGGGGGTTTAAGGTTCTGGATTTCTGTGTTTTTCGGTTGTTGTTGTTTTTCGATCCGTAACCGCAGATCTGCTTTTGGGGCCCTGATTGTCCGTGTTAGGGGTGACCATTCTGGGTATAGTGTGTGTGTGTGTGTGTGTGGGGGGGGGGTTAAGGTTCTGGATTTCTGTGTTTTTTGGTTGTTGTTGTTTTTTTGGCTCCATAACCGCAGATCTGCTTTTGGGGCCCTGATTGTCCGTGTTAGGGGTAACTATTTTGGGTATAGGAGGGGGGGGAGGGGTTTAAGGTTCTGGATTTCTGTGTTTTTTGGTTGTTGTTGTTTTTTTGGCTCCATAACCGCAGATCTGCTTTGGGGGCCCTGATTGTCCATGTTAGGGGTAACTATTCTGGGTATAGTGTGTGTGTGTGTGTGGGGGGGGGGGGGGGGGGGGTTAAGGTTCTGGATTTCTGTGTTTTTCGGTTGTTTTTTTTTGGATCCGTAACGCAGATCTGCTTTTGGGGCCCTGATTGTCCGTGTTAGGGGTAACTATTCTGGGTATAGTGTGTGTGTGTGTGTGGGGGGGGGGGGGTTAAGGTTCTGGATTTCTGTGTTTTAGGGGTGGAAAGAGGTTGTTGGGGGTTTTTTTTTGGTCCGTATCTGCAGATCTGCTTCTGAGCCCGATTGTCTGTGTTAGGGGTAACTATTCTGGGTATGGGGGGGGGGGGGGTTTAAGGTTCTGGATTTCTGTGTTTTTCGGTTGTTGTTGTTTTTCGATCCGTAACCGCAGATCTGCTTTTGGGGCCCTGATTGTCCGTGTTAGGGGTGACCATTCTGGGTATAGTGTGTGTGTGTGTGTGGGGGGGGGGGGGGTTAAGGTTCTGGATTTCTGTGTTTTTTGGTTGTTGTTGTTTTTTTGGCTCCATAACCGCAGATCTGCTTTTGGGGCCCTGATTGTCCGTGTTAGGGGTAACTATTTTGGGTATAGGAGGGGGGGGAGGGGTTTAAGGTTCTGGATTTCTGTGTTTTTCGGTTGTTGTTGTTTTTTTGGCTCCATAACCGCAGATCTGCTTTGGGGGCCCTGATTGTCCGTGTTAGGGGTAACTATTCTGGGTATAGTGTGTGTGTGTGTGGGGGGGGGTTAAGGTTCTGGATTTCTGTGTTTTTTGGTTGTTTTTTTTTGGATCCGTAACGCAGATCTGCTTTTGGGGCCCTGATTGTCCGTGTTAGGGGTCCTGTTTTGGGTATAGGAGAGGAGGTCGGGGTTCCGAGTGTTTGCTTTTTTTTTTTTCTACATCCGGACCCGCGGGTCTGGTGCTTCTGGAGCCCGATTGTCCGCACCTGGCCCCGTTGCTCCGTTTCAGCACCGCCCGCTTTGCTTCAGCACCAGGGACAGTTCCGAGAAGCGAACAATGGGGCGTCCAGGGAGCGTCTGCAAACTCCTCCCCTCGGAGCAGAAACAGAGCTGCCTGGCAGTCTGCGCCTTTCGGGGGCTTTCTGCCGGGAGGGGTTTTGAACCCCCCCCCTCCACTCCCTTCTCTTTAGGGGGCGTGAGAATCTGGGGGGCGTGTCCCAGCTGAGCCCTTTCCTCCTGGGGACAGAGCCCGGAGTTTGTCCCCGACCCCTAGTGCTGACATCACGGGGCGGGCGCTCGGTAGCTTTGTGCAGCCGAAGAAAAGCTCGAGGCAGAGGGTGCAGATCCCGAAAAGGCGCAAGGCTTCCCTGCTCAAGGACTGCAATCCGGATTAAGCGGCTGGAGCCAGGGTCTTTGTTAGCCCGCACTCTTCTTGTGGGGGCTGCGAAATCCCTGTTGGGTTTGGCAGACGGGTGAGCCTGTGCCTGCTCTATCCGCCCCCTCCCCCAATGAAGGAGCCAGATGCCATTAAACTTTTCATTGGGCAAATCCCCCGCAATCTGGAAGAAAAGGATCTGAAACCCATCTTCGAGCAGTTTGGCAAGATCTACGAGCTGACTGTCATCAAGGATAAATACACGGGCATGCACAAAGGTAGGGAAGAGGGGGGGGTAAGGAAGGGGGTGGAGACAGAGGAGGAAGTGGCGCCCCCCCCCTCCCCAAATGAAAGCAGGGGCTCAGAGAGAAAGCTGGAGGAATGAACAATGCAAGGTGCAGCAGTGATGGGGGAAGGGGAGGAGGGGGGGAGGGGAGCAGTAATGGGCAACCAGGGATTTCTCCCAGGTGGGCAGGTGAGGAGAGCAGTAAATGCCACTGGGACCTGGGCAGAGATTAAGCAGCCAGGGCTGAGGGGTGACTTCTGGACTCTCTAGACCCAGCCAACGGTGGAGAGATGAAATAAACCCTTTCTATCCTTCTGTAAGGAGAGGTGCAAAGGTTTCTTTGTAGGGGCCTTGACGTTGACGTTTAAGTACATGTTGTGGGGGTGGGGGCGGGGAGCCAGGCTTAGAAAAATGATTGTGAATGTAGGATTTGATTCCAGTGCATCTGTTCTCTCCTAACTGCACTGAATTCTACAATAAAATGCCTGGAAATGATAAAGCAAAGATATGAAAACTAACATACCCCCCCCCCCCAACAAAAAAACAGACTGGGAAAGGAGGGGAAGAGCATCAGATGCTTTCATGTCACCCTTAAAAACTGAGGTGAAAGTGGCGCCTTGATCATTCCTTCATAGAAAGTCTTCAAACAGTGAAATCGGGGTCTTTACGACCGTTTTAATATTCAACTATTCTGGCTTCATTCAAGTAGCTGTTGGCAAGTGTGAGGTGCAGAAGAGCTGACTTTGGCCTGGGAGACTCCTGCTGTACTGCTTCCATTAACCTCAGAGTCTGTCTCACCTCAGCCCTTTTTCAGAGTGGGCCTTGGGGGTCTTTCCTAGATATCTTTTGTGTAGCATGGCACAGTGACTGTCTTCATTCATGCCCCTGGATAAGCAGATGGAAGATGAGGATTCAGAGTGTTGCATTTGGTGTGTTTTTTTCTAACTGACGACATTTTTATTACAATAGTGTGGATAATTGTGTTCCATTTCTCCTTGGGAGATACACCATTGTTGTAAGGAATTTTTTCCTACTTTGCCTTTTTTGAACAGTGTGATTTTGGACGCCTGAGGCAGGTGTTTTCACGCCGAAACACGGCCCATGTCAGGTCTGTCTCGAAATAAAGGACTCCGTTTATTTCAATCTTGAAGGCCAGGCTGTGTTTTTTTTTTTTCTTTCATTGCATCTCTACACTGGGCACTGATTTTATTTTGGGCAAATGTCTGCTCAGTTTTGAAGCCTTCCACAGAGCTACATGAATAGATTAGACGGACGAGGAGAGAGGCAGAGGGTTTCTGGTGATGCGTGCTAGCCCTTACTGTCTGATTTGATTTATATGGACAGACAACCCCCCACCCCCCCACCCCCCCCCCCCCGAAAAGAGAATTCAGCTGAGAGTTTCCCCTTCAAATATTTTCACCAGCTTCTAATTAGAGCTGTTTCTCTCAGCAAATCCAGAAAACATTTTAGTGTCACTTCTCTGTCCTTTGCTCTTTAGGTGTCTCCAGTATTTTGAGTTAGCCCTTTGAGAAGTTCTCTCTTGTATTCACTTCTATGTGAGGCTGAAATCTTGAGTCACTTTGCCTAGGACAGGAAGCCAACTCTACCTTCCATTTAATTTCCAGAGAAGTACCTGAATGTCCTGTTAATTGCGTAATTACACTGGAATACAGAACGGAATGCAATAGAAAATGAAAGAGTTAGTAAATTACATCTCTGGTGCCAGACCAAAACCAGTTTCATCTTTCCTACAGCAGCAGAAACTCCTTGGAAGTGGTAGAAGGGAGAGGATTGAGTTGACTTTAACTGTCTTCAAGGGTTGGTGTCCTTGGATGTAAGACTTTTCTCAGGACTGATTAAATGGACCTCTATATATCACAGCAAAGTGACATTACTTGAGATCCACCGTGCTGAGGCCCTTTCCATTTGTCTAGCACATAGTGAAGGAAAGACATTTGTGAATTCAACAAACTAGAGTTGTTGTTTTTTTTTTTTAGGAATCGGGGCTTTATGCTGCTCTTTGTTAAGCTAAGAGCTTGCATCTTCCACTCACAAGTTCAGCTCATTCTAAAGAAGAATCCTCCTGTACTCTCCCCTCCCCCTCCTGTTTGTGCATATAACAGACAGGTGGTCACACAATGCAAACACTTGACACACGGAGGCTTTAATAACACCATTACAGCATGGTAACCATTTTAGGCAGAGAGGTGTCAGCAGACAAGATGGTTTACACTGCAGTTACTAAGCAAATATCAAACAAGACGCAGACATCTGGGTAGATTAATAAAGGTTACTCTTTCTCGGAGAGCTCACTTCAGGCTCGTAAAAGGACCTGTCACAGCCAGAGATGCAAACATGAAAATTACAGATTCAAAACTGAGCCTTTTCTAGGAAGGTCTTACATTTATTTATTTATATATTTATTGAAGAGATTCACCCAAGGTAGATACAGTTTAACATAAAACTTAACAGCATAAGAAGAGTAAAATGAGCAAATATAAACAAAAATACAAAAAATGAGGTAAACTTGAAAACGGCAAATTGAAACCTAATAATAGGACAAACAGGATCAGAATACACACACTTAACAGCACTGAAATTCAAATAACAGAGAGAGAATGCAGCATAATATTAATGAAACATCAATAAGCACACATTAGAACATTAAAATAACATAGATATGACGCTAATGCTTTTCTACAATACAGCTAACCTTATAGCCGAGGGGCCAAGTGCAGATATATAGATGGGGACAAAAAGCGTGGTACAGAGTCATTTGGGAGAAATAAATGGGTGGCTAAACTCAAGGCAAGTTCTTTTGTACAGTTAATCAAGATATAAGGAACTGGTCCAAGTTACAGTGTGTGTAGCAAGATAGTCCAGGTGCAGAATGAGTGTAGAGTCAGTCGCCCTATGTATTAAAAGGCTTGAGGGAAGAGCCAGGCTTTCGCCTGCTTCCTGGAGTAGAGATAGTCTCGAGTTATACGTAGCCCCTCTGGGACTAAATTCCAGAGCTTGGGGGGGCTACTCCCGAGAACGCTCACTGGTGGGTATCACTATCGTACAAATTTTTTTGATGAGGGGATAGATAGTGATGATCCTTGAGAGGACCTTAGAGGTCTCGAAGGTGTGTAAAGGGTTAACTCTGTCTGAGGGCCTTGAAAATCAAACAGAGTTTTAAATTTAGCCCTGTAAGGTACTGGTAGCTGGTGTAGTTTTTTCAGGAAGGGTGTGATGTGGTCACATGACTTGCAGCCTTCTTTCAGTCGTGTTGCAGCTGATACAAACTCTTTTTGGTTTGGCCAGTGTACAGGGCATTACAGTAATCTAGTCATGATATTATCATGTCATGGACCACCGTGGTCAGATTCATCTTTTCAATATATGGAGAGAGATTTTGTGGTTGTCACAGGTGATAAAGTCAATTTTTAAAGGTTGGTTGAATTTGCAGGATCAGAGTGAGTGATAAGTCTAACAGTATCCCAAGATTCCTGACCTGTGACTTTTAGGGGAGTTCAAGCTTCCAAAAAGGTATTTTGAAGTCAGGTATTTGCCCATTTGTGTTAGGTACCCAAAGAATCTCTGTTTTACTTGGGTTCAGGCAGAGTTTGTTGTTGTTTGCCCATTCCTGAGTTGTGGTTAGGCAGGCAGTCAGTTTACTAAGAGTTGTGGGTATCAGTAGTTGCACATAATCTGTATAGATGTAGAAGTTGGTGTCCATTGACCAAAGCAGCTCAGCCAGAGGCTTGAGGTAGATATTAAATAAAATGGGAGACAATATGGATCCCTGTGGTACCCCACAGTCCAGTGCCCAAGGGCATTGTCTGACAAATAGGATTTGAACCATGTAAGTACTGTGTCCTGCCAGTCTTGTAAGCATGATATTATGATCCACAATGTCAAAGGCTGCTGAGAAATCCAGTAACATTAGTATCGAGGCAGATCCTCTGTCACAGTTTCTGTGCAGATCATCAAGAAGGGACACAAGAACTGTCTCTGTTCCATACCCAGGTATGAAGGCAGATTGACTTGGGTCTGGCCAATTACTTTCAATTAGCCAGTCATTGAGATAACTGCAGACTGTCCGTTCTATAAGTTTTGCCAGGAAAGGAATGTTAGACACTGGTCGGCAGTTTTCGAGCTTGTCCTGGTCCGGTGAGCTGTTTTTCAGTAGGGGGCGCTCCACATCTCTTTTTAGTGTTGTTGGCAGCTGCCCTTCCATAACAGAGGACTTAACAATTTTAGTGGCCCCTCCAATGAGGCCTGTGCTTGCTCGTTGTACAATCTTTGCTAGCCAGTGATCAAGAGGGAAGGTTGTAGGCCATAGACCTTTCAGGATATTTTCAAGAGGCTTCTCTGTGACCTGGTTGAATGAGTCCCAGATGACTGTGCATGGCGGGGAAGAGGGAATGTTCTCTTCCTTAGCTGGTAGGAGCTTTGATGGGACTGGCTGTAGGTCCTGATGGAGACCTTTAATTTTGTTGGCAAAATCTTTGCTGGTTAGTTGTGACTGGGAAGGCTGGTTCTGTTGTGTACATGGAAAAGAGGCAGAAAGTGGAGCACATAAGTGGCAGACTTCCAACAGAGAAGGCATGGGCAGGCTTGATGTTCATTTACTCTTTCCTCGGTTACTTGAAGGACCTTTATAATGTTGTATTTATGCTTTTACAATAATACATCAAATCAATACAACATAACAAAATATCCAAAAAAGGAAATGGAACTATGTTCTCCTTCCAAAACAGATTAGGAGGCGATTCGAGATAAGGAAAAAAGGAGCTAATTACTAATAGAAACAAAAAACATCAAAGAAAGACTGTCTTGATTCCATTCCATGACCTAACGGCTCAAGTACCTGCAAGATTCACAGCTGAAACTACTCTCAGCCCAAGTGGGTTTCTTTTACCATCAAGGAAAAGATGAAATTATGCAGGTTCAAAGAAAACATATCTATTCGCTTCCCTGTAAATGTATTGTGACTGTTGAAATCTCGCAAAAACTTGCATTCCAAGACAACGAGCCACCAAGCCCGCACGTAAAAACGTTTTTCTTTGATCTTGTGTTAATATCCACAATTTCAGTCCAAGGAATAAGGCAGTCTGGTTATGATAATTCTCTCTTTATCCTGCTCAAAACCAAAAGCTACCAATAATGTAGCTTTATTAGTTTCTTTGTCCACTGATTGTTCTACAATGGCCTGATATATTGAGACTGTCATTTGAAATATTAGGTCTCTTGCCCAGATCTCTTTGGCAAGAAATAGCATTTAGCAACAGGAGAAATTGCAAAAAATACTTCTTTAAAGTGGCTCTTGGTAGCTTCAAAAGCTATTTTCAGGAAGTTTACAAATGTTAAATTCAAAGATCTCAATTTATTCACAATCGTGTCCATCCTACGATGAGTGTTCAGTTTATCTAGTACAAATGTATTAAATATTTTATTTATTGGGATTTATTAACCACCTTTATGAAGAGAGTCACCCAAGGCGGTGTACAGCAGGTACAGTTTAAACATAAAACTTACAATTCTGTTAACAGCATAACAATAATAAAATAACCAAGAATAAACATAACTACAATAAATGAGTAAATTGAAACCTAGTAATAGAACTACCGTGAAACAGTATGAGGAGTGGAGTGGCCTAGTGGTTAGGGTGGTGGACTTTGGTCCTGAGGAACTGAGTTTGATTCCTGGCACAGGCAGCTCCTTGTGACTCTGGGCAAGTCACTTAACCCTCCATTGCCTGCCGCATTGAGCCTGCTATGAGTGGGAAAGTGCAGGGTACAAATGTAAATAAAATATCAAAAATAGTGCATCTTGGTGGTCCTCCAACTGTTCCATCTTTCCAATCCTTTCCGTTTCTCGTGCTCAGCCATTTTACCTTCCAGCTTATTAGTCAGTTGAGCAAGTTCTTCTGAAGTCTTAGTTACTGAAGATTCCAGTCAGACCAGGGCTGACCAAATGGCGTCGAGTGTAACAAATGGAGGTTTAATCAAACTTGCAGGGGCCGGCCTCCTCACTTTGGGTTCCTCCAAATCATGGCCTAGATAATCGCCAGAGACTGCTCCCCACTCAAACCCTTAGCTCCAGATCATGCTCTCCCCGAGCAAGTCGGTAAGACTGAGGTAATGGACACCCCCCCCAGCATCCACTACGAACAATCCAGAACTAGAGTACACTTTGGTATTCTGATCCGGGTCCTGCGGCTGCCCAATTCTGGAACTCGGCAGGGAGGGAGGATGTTGTGCGTCTAGACTCGATGAGACCTCCAGCAGTTGTCCAACCAAGGCCTCTTCTGCCGATTTCTTTTAAATTTACTACTTTGTAGGTTCATTGTGTGCCCCCTGCTCCTAGTAGTTTTGGAGAGACTGGCATTCACACGCACCAACCATAGACCTGGTATAAGTGCGAGTTTTATGTGCAGAACTGAGAGTCCCAACCCTATCTACACCCCCCTTGCAAATAAATGCTATGTAAATTAACAATGCTTCACTTGCTGCTGGCACTTTCTTGGGTACATACTGCTATTCTATGCTCTCCTCCCTCCCTTGTACTCCCCAGGCCGTTGGTTCATTTCTACCTCTCTCTCTCTGTTCCCATTCCCCCAATTGCCACCACTGATGCATTTCTCTCTCCCTCTCCCACTGCTGCATTCTCCACCACCACCACCACCACGGTGCATTTTGTTTCTCTCTCTCCCTCCTCTCCACCACTGGGGCATTTCTCTTTGTCTCTTGCTCTCTCCCAATCTCATTGGTGCATTTCTCTCTCTGAAATCCCCCCCCCCCCCCCCCCCCCCCCCCACTGCGGTGCATTTCTCTCTTTCTTCTCTCCCTCCTCTGCACCACTGGGGCATTTCTCTTACTCTTTTGCTTTTTCCTCTCCATCTCCCACTGGTGCATTTTTCTCTCCTCTTCCCCATATAAGAGCTACCTTCTTTTAACTCTTGGTGGTTGGCTGGGTTTTTGCCGATCGCCACCAGCGTTATCCATGGAAATATAGTGCTAGACCATGTCTGGGCTCCAGACATTTATTTTCCGGGTATATGGAACAGCAAAAACATTTAGCGCGTAACGGGCTATGGGGCACCGCAGAAAGATAGGACTGACTTTTTTGCAGTTACCGTAGCCGGCCAAGTGATGACTTTGCCCCCGAAACGCCCCCAACAGAGCTAGTTTCAAGTTTAGCACTAACTGGTCGCTTTCAGCAGAGCCATTTCTGGCCAGTTAAATCGCTTTGAATATTGACCCGTAAATGTCCAAGCGGCAAAGTACTAAAAATACATCTAACCTGAAATGTGTAAAGTCTACATTAAATTTAAACAGCAGGTCCCTCAGTGATTAAACAAACCAAAAACCTGTCATAGTATTGTCCTTGGTCACCACACGCAGTGCCTCTGCTTCCTGCTCCATCGGGCCTTGCCCCTCCCCTCCCTTTCCAGGCAACAGCCTAGAGAGAGAGGAGAGGAGGGGTGAGACTAGAGGGAGAACAGAGCAGAGAAGAATCTAGCCCCCTCCCAGGGACTGATGCTGAGGAGGGAAATTGCCATCAAATACCCAGAAAAGGAATCCCTTCTAGGCTCAGCACAGTTGTGTGTTTATGTTCAAGATGCTGGGCTCTATGGACCAATGGTGTGACTCAGCCTGGCATATTGTGTTTCTGCTTTGCAGGATGTGCCTTCCTGACATACTGTGCCCGCGAGTCTGCCCTCAAGGCTCAGAGTGCACTACATGAGCAGAAGACTCTCCCCGGGGTAAGTCCCTCCTCCTCTTGCTTTTGCCTGCAGGTAGATCTGTGTTGATGAATATTTCTGATAAGCAGATGGCCCTTTGCTGAGGAGTCCACAGCCATAAAACTGCCTTTATGAGCTCGCCTGATGTTTGAGAGAAGCCTTTGATTTGCGGTTTATTAGCTTAAAGGTAACAGAACAGGTGTCTGTGTGGATTTGGGACCTGTGCAGGATGGGATGTTGGCTCAGAGCAGAACCCTGTTCCTGATGTGAATGATTAACTGTGCCTATGAGGATGAGAGCTGCCCAGTGGGAGATTGGGATATGGAAAATGACACCCTGGCAGTGACTTTCACCAGGGTAGGATGGCATCTTCCCCATTCCACTAACCTGATGGGATCTAGGGGGGGGCACAAGGGGAGCAGCTGCTGCCCCAAAAGGATTTTGAATGAAATAGTGCCTATGCGCTTTGGTCTTTCACTCTTTACAAAAGCTCTGCTCCCCCTGATGTGAAATCCATATTATCCCTCCCCTCCCCCCACTCTTTCAGTGTTCTGTTCCCCTGCCCCTTCTTTCACCTCTTATCCCTTTCCCATTCTCTCTCTCACCCTCTCATCACTGTCTATGATCTTTCCACCCGCCTCATCATGGTTCCCGTTCTCCCTCTTGCCCTCCATCTTTCCTCCCAGCTTTAGAGGAGAGGTTGAATCTTCTATAAACCAGACTTGACATTATGAAGGTAACCAAAATAGACACCATGGGATCAGTATTCAAAGAGGTTTAACCGGAAAGGAGAGGCCCCACTGACACTTACAGGAGGTGTCATTGAATATTGGGTCTAGGGCGGTTGGTGGTCTAGGGAGGTGGGCAAAGTTGCTACTTAGCAAGTTAGTGGCCCAGTAAAGGTTATCCTAACCGGGCAGAGGTCTCAATATAGGCTGCTGCCCAGTTCACCTCTGGGTTTCGGCACTAACTTGGACATTCAGTGCTGGACACCAGACATCTGCTAGCACTGAATGACCAGGGCTAATTCAGCCTATTTATTTATAACATTTCTACCCCGTGCTTTCCCACATACAGCAGGTTCAATGCGGCTTACATAGTAAAGAAAAGCATTACAAAGTACATGTAAGAATAGTAGCCCCCCCCCCCCCCCCCGGACTATAAAGGCTGATAGTGAATCCTCTGAATCTGAGAGGTAGAATCATGTGTTTGTAAGATATTACCCCTCCCCCACCCTCCTTAGGGACCTGCATAGGTATCACTGCCACTGGCCAGATGTGACCTCCTTGAGCATCCAGTGGGGGGAGGCCAAGAATCTTCCCCCCCCCCCCCCCCGTCAAGTTAATCGTACACCCTTATTCACCATCTCTGTAGTACTTACCTTGCATGTGCTACTCTCGATTTTGTGTCATTGGTATTCCTGTTGTGTCTCTTTTTAAAGATGGTTACTTAATCCTATTAAATAATATTTTTATGATATAACTGCTTAGATAACCTGGGTTGATGAGCAGTACATATATAAACTTGCTTTGTGTCATCTTAAAAAGGCAAACTTTTCCTTCTAACCCTTCAGCGATATCTCTCACAAATGTATTAGACAGAATCGGCCCGGTACCAACCCCATGAGGCACTCCACTGCTCGCCTTCCTTTCCTCCAAGTGGATTCCATTTACCACCACCCTCTGTTGCCTGTCAGTCAACCAGTTCCCAATCCAGTTCACCACTTTGGGTCCCAAGTTCAGCCCTCTCAGCTTATTCATGAGTCTTCGGTGAGGAACCGTATCAAAGGCTTTGCTGAAATCCAAGTCCATTATATCTAGGCTCATCTTGTCTGCTTCTGTCACTCAGTCTTTATGTAGTGCATAGGGCCCTATGGACCCCATATAAGGTCAGGGGTGGCCTGACCATTAGGCCACATGAGGCGGGGACCTCACTCTTCAGGAGCAGCATCTCTTCCTTCGCGGCATTTTACCTCGTCACGGTGACGTTCCAAACCTGGCAATGGCAGCGATTCCCATATGCTGCCCTGCCACCAGTACCCACCTCTTCCCTTTACTGCAGCCACCTCTCTGATGTAATTTCCTGTTTCGTCAAAGGCTCAGGCTGCCGCAGTAAAGGGAAGAGGCTGGTGCCGGCAGCGGCAGGGCAGTGTACGGGAATCGCTGCCGGCTTTGAAACATGACGAGGTAAACACTGCCCGGTGGGGGGGGGGGGGGGGGCATGTTAGCTCCGCCTCAGGCGGCATCTTGCCTTGTGCTGGCCCTGAATAAGGTTTCTAGGTAGTCAGATAATGGATTTTGTTTGTGTTGGTCATGTGCTTCGGATGTGGGTACCTTACGTCATATGTTGTTTGCATGCACAGATTTAAAGCAATTCTGGGGTTTGGTTTGGAAAAGTGTTCTGGGTGTTTTCAATATTACTTATAAAATTGTTATATTCAGATCGCAAAGATGAGCCCAGACTGTTTGATGTGCTCACGGATCTAGCGATTCGTTTAGCACATTTTGTCTGAATGGAAAGAGTTTTGCGTCTCTGAATACTTGATGGTCTGGGGTTTCGTCTTGTGCAAAAAGTATGAAGGAGTTGCCGCTGTAACGAAGCGCTGTGTACAGCAGTTTCAAAACGTTCAGCTCCGTTGACGTGTAATCGGTTTTTTTTTTTTACTGTGGAATCTCATTTTGTTGGTTTTGTCCTGTATTGTGGGCGTGCTGGGTGTTTTCTGTATTGGTTAAACGACAATAAAGAGTTTGAACTGTAAAAACATGTTTTCTCCCCCCCCCCCCCCCCCCCCCCCCCCCATTTTACCAGATTGACGCCATGGATGTGCAGACTGGATAGGCCATATGGTCTTTCTCTGCCTACATTTTCTCCGTCTGTGGTACTCCTGTTCAAATATCAGTATAAATATATTTTTCTCTTTTAATGACATTCAGAGCCTCCCACCCCGTCACCAGGAAGCTGTCCAGGGATCAGAATCCCCACTGTGGTCCCCAGTCCCCCTGCTATGCTAAACAGGAACTTTCAATGTGACATCTGCTGCCTTCCTGGCATAAAAATAGCCCTTCCTCTTTGGGATGTGTGGCAGAGGGTGGCATGTTGCTAAGCAAGGCTGTGTGTGCCGAGGGCTGCTGCAGCTCTCTGGGGCAGGTGCTGCAGGAGAGAGCTAAGAAAGGAAATGGGGGAAGGGGAGGCCAGAGCGTGCCCAGCCCCAGGAGACTTCTCTCGTCATTACAAAACAACTTACGCATCTAGTTTTTCCTACATAAGCACACAACTGTGGAACGCATTACCAAAAGCCTTGAAAATGACGTACGACCACCTAAACTTCCGGAAATCACTAAAAACTAACCTGTTTATAAAGGCATACCCTACCGAACCAATTTAAATGCCTATTCTCTGCAACACAACAAAACTAAAGCACGTAATGGACATAACACAACTCTTCCGTTCTCCGATTCCCTAATCTGGCTGTGCCAAATGAACTTCATCTTACCACAACATCACCCTGTATTTGTTCACACCGAAGCCTGCAAAGGCCTCTCCGGTACTATGTAAGCCACACTGAGACTACAAATAGGTGGGAAAATGTGGGATACAAATGTAATAAATAAAATTGTGTTTGGGATCAATTTCTCTTCAGCTACTTGGAGCTTTCTTTTAGTTCTCTTGGACATTTCTGGACTAGTTTCCTGTCTGTCGGAGTGGTGCACAGGGCAGAGATGCAGTACACAGTTAAAACCACATCTAAAAGCTCCCAGACCACAAAGACATTGTACAGTCGGAAAAAGTAGCTCTGTCCCTGCTAGGGAAAGGGATGGCTCCAGGTGACTATTAATTGTAATTGATCACACTACCTTAACAGCTCTCTTCTGATTCTTAAGGCAGCTGATATCATCACAGTGCCACACGATCCTACCTTCTCTACTTTTAAGAGGTTTGAAAGACTCCTCTTCCGCTATCCTCATCACTTGGTCACCTCATCGTTGGAGTTAGGGATGGTTCCAGCAGCCTACATCTGCCCTAGATCAGTAGTTCTCAACCTCTCTTCTGTTATGACACACATGACGGACAATATTCACGTATGTGACACACTGAACACTAAAATTCACAGCTGAACAAAAAATCTAAATATTTCAGTGTTGACACTAAGTTTAGCGTGACTTCACCTACCATTCAATCCTATATTGAAAAAAACTGGATGCAACACATCAGTTCCAAGTTTCTCACTTGTCATGCAAAAAAAATATATATTCAGATTCTGGTGTCACAAAATCTCTCCATTGACAAACACTGTGAAGCAAAATATATTCTACTCAGAAACTATGCAGCAAACGTGTAATTAAACTCTAGAATTCGTTGGCAGAGAATGTGGTAAAAGCAGTCAGCTTAGCGTGGTTTTAAAAAACTTTGGATAACTTTCTAAAAGAAAAGTCCATAAGCCATTATTAAGATGGACTTGGGGAAAATCCACTGTTTATTTCTAGGATAAGCAGTATAAAATGTACTATTTTGGGATCTTGCCAGGTGCTTGTGGCCTGGATTGGCCACTTTTGGAAACAGAATGCTGGGCTTGATGGACCTTCGGTCTCTCCCAGTATGGCAATACGTATGTACTGTGTAGCTTTATTTCGTGTCACCTAGTCCTAGTATTTTTGGAAAGAGTACACAAGTGATTCATGTCTACCCATTCCACACCACTCATTATTTTATCGACCTCTATTGTATCTCCCCTCAGCCGCTCCAAGCTGAAGAGCCCTAGCCGCTTTAGCCTTTCCTCATAGGGAAGTCGTCCCATCCCCTTTATCATTTTCGTCGCCCTTCTCTGCACCTTTTCTAATTCCACTATATCTTTTTTGAGATGCGGTGACCAGAATTGAACACAATATTTTCCACAGTTCTGTGGAAAGAATTCACGTCGTCTTCCTATTCTCACACCTGCAGAGAGCCACAAAGCCACTTTATTCAGTATTCAAAACACAGCCCCATCTTCATCCAGTTTCAGTTAGACGCCTGTGTGCTGAACATCGCATAAGAGATAGCCGGCTGGACATTCAATGCAGTGCCACTGGCTGAATATTTCCCCCTGTTGGAAAATGGGAAATGTAGATATTTGTAGAACTGTTCAAATTGTGCTCAGAACAGGCTCCCTTCAAATCTGTGTGTCCCAAAGCTTCCACACCTGCAGAAAACTGCGTGTAAACTGCTCAGAAATGACCACATCAACGTGGGCAGGTGGGAGTCACCCGAGTAACTGTACCAAATCATCTGGTTAGCAGTGGGACCATGTATTCTGTGCTTTTCTTCTTAACCACGTCTGCCAGAGACATTATCCAGTGGATTGAGGTGGTGTAGAAGAGTTCATTGAGAACATTTAATGCCCCCCATCTCAACTTCCCTTACCCCTCCCCTCCCCACAACATAAAAAATAGATCCCTCCCTCGTCTCCCTGCTAAAATGAGATCCCTGGTATTCCAGTGTACTTTCCCTTCCCCACTACCTCCAAAAGTGGAAAGGCAGGACGGGTGTCCACGTGCATTCCAAATGGCAGGCATCTGACCCTTAGCAGTGATTTGGAATATGCTGATAGGGGGTTGGGTGCATTATGGACCATTATGGACAAGTGCATGAGCCAGTCACCGCTCACGCACAGACAGAAATGAGGACAGTGGGCTGCAGTGTTCGCTATTTTCCAACAGCTCACGCTTTTTAATATGGCAGTAATTGACATAGTAACATAGTAGATGATGACAGAGAAAGACCTGTACGATCCATCCAGTCTGCCCAACAATTTAAACGCATTACACATGGTATGTGATACTTCCTGTGTGTACCTGACCTTTATTTGTCCTTGCCATTTTCAGGGCACAAACCGTAGAAGTCTGCCCAGCGCTGCATGCTCTTTGTTTACTGTATCACTCTGGTATATTTTCAGGGTACAAGCCATGCACAGCTGTACTGCTTGGCTTTCTACATTGGCCCCTAAGTTTGTACCTCAGGTCCAAGATCATTTGAACTGGACTCTGCAGATTCTCAGCCTGCCTCTCTTAAGCATTAAGCTACCTCTCCACTCCATAAATAAAAGAGACATCCTGGAACCAAAATGTAGGGTGAGAGTGCGCGAAGGTGGAGGGGGGGGGGGGGGGTAGAATGGGTTCCACCTGAACCAAAAGGAACCAGATGGTGGATGTTCAAAATTCCAGACCAGCAAAGGGCTTAAGTGGAGATTTCAAATACGAGATGGAGGAGATCACTTTGCCTCTAGCAAAAGCGGTTGGATGTGTTAGCATCAGAATCAGTGCTAGGCCACTTCAGATGAATGTGAGAGAGGGCACAGAGGGCTGGGTTCTGAGTTCTTCCTGCCACGTTTGCTGATCTTGAGCTGAAAGCAGGTCATATCTTGCCAGGTTACCCTATTAGCCAGTAAGAATTCTGTTAGGATTGTGTACCACAAATTGCTCCATTGATAATATGACACAAAGTTATTCAGTGTCGTCAAGTTGCAGGAGTGTGAAAGATTACAGGAGGACCTTGCAAGAGTGGGGGATTGGGCGTCCATGTGATAGATGAAGTTCAATGTTGACAAGTGCAAAGTGATGCATGTGGGTAAGAGGAACCCGAATTACAGCTATGTCATGCAAGGTTCCGCGTTAGGAGTCACAGTCCTAGAAGGGGATCTGGGAGTCATCGTTGATAAGACGTTGAAAACTTCTGCTCAGTGTGCTGCGGCGGCTAAGAAAGCGCACAGAATGTTGAGTATTATTAGGAAAGGGATGGAAAACAAACACGAGGATGTTATAATGCCGTTGTATCGCTCCATGGTGCGACCGCACCTAGAATATTATGTCCAATTCTGGTTGCCACATCTCAAAAAAGATATAAAGGAATTGGAGAAGGTGCAGAGAAGGGCGACGAAAATGATAAAATGGATGGAACAACTTCCCTATGAGGAAAGACTAAGACGGTTAGGGCTCTTCAGCTTGGAGAAAAGGCGGCTGAGGGGTGATATGATAGAAGTGTACAAGATAATGAGCGGAATAGAGTGGACAGATGTGAAGCGTTTGTTTACACTTTCAAACAACAACAAAACCAGGGGACCCAAGATGAAGCTAGAATATGGTAGATTTAAAACAAATAGGAAAACGTTTTTCTTTACTCAGCGTGTAGTTGGACTCTGGAACTCGTTGCTGGAGAATTTGGTGGCAGCGGCTGGCCTTACGGAGTTTAAGGGGGGGGTTGGACAGATTCCTGAAGGAAAAGTCCATTGAACATTATTAATTTTTTTTTTTAGGGGGGGGGGGTTGCCAGGTTCTTGAAGCCTGGAATGGCCGCTGTCGGAGACAGGATGCTGGGCTTGATGGACCCTTGGTCTTTTCCCATTATGGAGGTGCTTATGTGCTTAATATGCCTGCTTATGGCTCCAGTTATCTTGGAAAGAGTTGGCTCGTTTCATTCTCTACCTCAAAGACAGATATCGGGATGGGCTCCGTGCCTGGAGGGGGTAGCATCATGTATTATTGAAGAAGGTACCAAGGCGGCAGAGAATCCGTCTGGACTGAACTGTCTGTTTTTAATAACAGTCTGCTGTTAGGACTTCCTGCGCAAGATGCGTGAAGTGCAGGGAGTTTAGAAAAGATGTGAGGAGCGGTGTTGATAATCAACCATTATTCTGCTGTAGAGCAGGGAACTGTACCCCCCCCCCCCCCCACACACACACACACACACACACACACCGATGTCATGTACAGGCAACATTTCTGGGTACAAAGAGCTAAAGCTTTGTGGAGCCTACAAGAGTAGAAACAGTCTCAGAAAGGTACATAAGCCAGAAGATTAAACATTTATGTACAAAAATAAAGAGGAATTGCACAAAAATAAGGAAGTTAAACTGAAAAAGGTGCAGGCAAGAGGGTGAGAAATGCTCTGCAGGCCCTGTGGACTTTGCTTAACAACATGGAGTAGAGGCTCAGAGTAAATATAGACCACAAAGCAAATTAAAAGCAGCCAGGGGTCTAATACTGGAGAAATCAAAGGCAAAGCATTGGAAAGCTGAATTCCTTCTCTCACAGAGGCAAGGAGAGGGAGTTTCCAGGGAATAAACTTGAAAATGGGCAACGCGTCAGAGTTGAGAGATTTCTATTTCTCTTATGTACCCGTTTGTGCCAGTAAATTGGATGGATGGCGGTTTTATGGGTGTTTTTTAGGGTGCAGGAAGAGCTCTCCCCAATGCTGATCGGTGACATCTGGATTTATTTATTTAGATTTTGCTCACACCTTTTTCAGTAGTAGCTCAAAGTGAGTTGCATTCAGGTACTCTGGATATTTCTCTGTCCCAGGAAGGCTCACAATGCTCTGATTCCTCTCTACAATATATTGGTGTGTCATTCATGTAGGCGCACATAGACCAAGTGTGAGTAACTGGGAGCCCATGATGCTCCACCCACATGTACGCCTCCTTGCAGTTGCATAGGGGTGGGCAACCACGGTCCTTGAGGGCCACAACCCCGTCGGGTTTTCGGAATTTCCCCACTGAATATACATGTACTGCTTAGAAACATAGAAACATGACGGCAGATAAAAGCCATATGACCCATCCAGTCTGCCCATCCTCCATAACCCCTAATTCTTCCTGTTCCTAAGCGATCCCACATGCTTATCCCATGCCTTTTTAAATTCTGGAACAGTCCTTTACTCCACCACCTCCACCGGGAGGCCATTCCACGCCTCCACCACCCTTTCTGTGAAATAATACTTCCTTAGGTTACTCCTAAGCCTATTCCCTCTTAATTTTGTCGTATGCCCCCTCATTCCAGAGCTCTCCTTCATTTGAAAAAGGCTCTCTTCCTGTACATAAATGCCTTTGAGATATTTAAACATTTCTATCATGTCTCCTCTCTCCCTCTGCTCTTCTAGCATATACATGTTGACGTTCATAGGCCTGTCACTATAATTTTCGCATTCAAGACCGCTTACTAATTTCGTAGCCGCCCTGTGGACTGACTCCATCCTGTTTATATCTTTCCGTAGGTGCGGTCTCCAGAACTGTACGCAGTACTCCAAATGAGGCCTCACCAGAGACTTATACAACGGCACTATCACCTCCTTTTTCCTGCTGGTCATGCCTCTCTTTATGTACCCAAGCATCCTTCTGGCTTTGGCCGTCGCTTTTTCTACCTGTTTGAAAGCTTTAAGGTCATCAGACACAATCACCCCCCAAGTCCTGCTCTTCCTTCATACACTGAAGCACTTCACCCCCTATACTGAAAGATAGGAAACAGAGAGTAGGGTTAAAAGGTCAATATTCGCAATGCAGAAGGGTAGTTAGTGGGGTCCCTCAGGGACCTCTGCTTTTTAACATATTCATAAATGATCTAGAGATGGGGGTAACTAGAGAGGTAATCAAATTTGCCGATGACACAGTTATTCAAAGTCGTCAAATCGCGGGAAGATTGTGAAAAACTACAAGAGGACCCTACGAGACTGGGAGACTGGGCGTCTAAATGGCAGATGACGTTTTATGTGAACAAGTGCAAAGTGATGCATGTGGGAAAGAGGAACCCAAACTATAACTACGTCATGCAAGGTTCAGCGGTAGGAGTCACGGACCGAGAAAGGGATCTAGGTGTCATCGTTGATGATACATTGAAACCTTCTGCTCAATGTGCTGCTGCGGCTAGGAAAGCAAATAGAATGTTGAGTATTATTAGAAAAGGGATTGAAAACAAAAATGAGGATATTATTCTGCTGCTGTATCACTCCATGGTGCGACCGCACCTCGACTATTGTGTTCCATTCTGGTCGCCGCACCTCAAAAAAGATAGAGTGGAATTAGAAAAGGTGTAGAGAAGGGCGACAAAGATGATACAGGGGATGGGACGACTTCCCTATTAGGAAAGGCTAAAGAGGCTGGGGCTCTTCAGCTTAGCGAAAAGGCGGCTGAGGGGAGATAGTAACATAGTAACATAGTAGATGACGGCAGAAAAAGACCCGCACGGTCCATCCAGTCTGCCCAACAAGACAACTCACATGTGCTACTTTTTGTTTATACCCTACTTTGATTTGTACCTGTGCTCGTCAGGGCACAGACATAAGATAATGAGTGGAATGGAATGGGTCGATGTGGAGCGTCTGTTTACGCTTTCCAAAGCTGAAGTGTAGTAAATTTAAAACAAATCGGAGGAAATTTTTCTTCACTCAACGCGTAAAAGACTCTGGAATTCGTTGCCAGAAAAAGTGGTTAAGGCGGTTGACTTAGCGGACTTTAAAAAAGGGTTGGACAGCTTCCTGGAGGAAAAGGCCATAGAATGTTATTGAATGGATGTGGGAAAAATCCGCTGTTTCTGGGATGGGCAGGACAAATTATTTGTTCTTTTGGTCGCTGTCGGAGACAGGGTGCTGGGCTCGATGGACCCTTGGTCTGTCCCGGCATGGCAATGCTTATGTACTGTACCATTCCCTCAGATTTTTGCGACCCAAGTGCATGACCCTGCATTTTTTGGGATTAAACCTTAGTTGCCAAATATCGGTCCATTCCTCCAGCTTCGCTAGGTCCTTCCTCATGTCATTCACACCCTCCAGGGTGTCCACCCTGTTGCAGAGCTTAGTATCATCTGCAAAGAGACAAACCTTACCAGACAGCCCTTCCGCAATATCGCTCACAAAGACGTTAAAAACGTAACATAGTAACATAGTAGATGACGGCAGAAAAAGACCTGCACGGTCCATCCAGTCTGCCCAACAAGACAAACTCGTATGTGCTACTTTTTGTGTACATCTTACCTTGATTTGTACCTGTCCTTTTCAGGGCACAGACCGTACAAGTCTGCCTAGCACTATCCCCGCCTCCCAACCACCAGCCCCGCCTCCCACCACCAGCTCTGGCACAGACCGTTTAAGTCTGCCCAGCACTATCCCCGCCTTCCACCACCAGCTCTGGCACAGACCGTATAAGTCTGCCCAGCATTATCCCCGCCTCCCACCACCGGCTCTGGCACAGACCGTATAAGTCTGCCCAGCACTAGCCCTGCCTCCCACCGCCGGCTAAGCTTCTGGGGATCCCTTCCTTCTGAGGAGGATTCCTTTATGTTTATCCCACGCATGTTTGAATTCCGTTACCGTTTTCCTCTCCACCACCTCCCGCAGGAGGGCATTCCAAGCATCCACCACTCTCTCCGTGAAAAAATACTTCCTGACAGCAGCCTAGAGCCAGCCCTAGGACCGATCCCTGCGGTACTCCACTGACAACATCCTTTTCTTCAGAACAAGCTCCATTTACCACTACCATCTGTCTCCTACCATTCAACCAATTTTTTACCCAATCAGTTACTCTAGGTCCCATACCGAGAGCACTCAATTTATTTATCAGTCACTTGTGTGGAACCATGTCAAAGGCTTTGCTGAAATCCAAGTATACCACATCAAGCGCCCCTCCCACATCCAACTATTTGGTCACCCAGTCGAAGAAGACAGTCAGATTCGTCTGACACGACCTGCCACTAGTGAAGCCATGCTGCCTCAGCAATGGCTTCCATTGTATGCAAAGAGATCTCGTGCATATTCAGTGGGGAAATCCTGACGGGGATGCAGCCCTCGAGGGCCGTGGTTGCCCACTCCTGTTCTAGCTGTTACACATGTCCTTATGGAGCACTTTTTAGGACGCCCATGTGCACACCTGCTACATTTCTGCAGGCTTCCACAGAGCACCTAGTTAGAGAACTGCCTTATTTTCTGCTTTTGAAATGTACTATTTAGGTGTATCTATAAATAACCCTTCATGTACTATATAGAAACTTGGTCTCGCGTGTGTATGTGTGTGTGCAGCACACTGTTTATATTATCTCCTCACACACTGTAGGCACTTGTTAATTAACTTCTGAGGTTTGCCCTCATTTTTGGGGCACTGCAATCCCTCCTCCCCCCCCCCCCCCCCCCCAGCTGCATCTCAAGAGGAAGGAAGGTGGGGGAAGGGGAAGGGGAAAGGGAACGGGATGAGAGTTGTCCTCTTCTGGAGGTGGCCCTGGCTGGGCTGTCCCTGAGACTCAGCCCTACACACTCTCCATAGACACAGATGGCCTGGATTAATTAAACCCTTGAGGTTCTGTTGTGAATCAGTCTTTAATCCCCCCAGAGAGAGCCTGGCTTCCATTCTGGGCAAGGAACTGCACTCTATTGTGGAAATTTAATGATGCACGCTTCATTTTCCCTTTCGCTTTTGACGTGATATTTAGAGAGAGAACCCCGGCTTTGTCTATATCAAATCCTTTCCAGATTAAACTGATTTGGGGTGTGGGAATGGAAGTCTTCCTAGGCCAGTATGGGTATCTGATATAACTCCAGCTCTGGATGGGTCTTATCAGGGAGCTGTCAGATGCTCTGCTCTTTGTTTTCCGAGCATAGTGAGATGAGAGGCTCATGGAAGACCCCCCCCCAGCACATGGTGGAGGAAGCAGGGAGATGGGGAGTCTGTTGGCACTGTCTGTCTGCCCTACCCTGCTCCAGAGAAGAGACGTCATGCACTGAGAGGGGTGAAATATACATACAGCCATGCTCACTGTCACTCATCTTCCTTCAGTGATGAGGTGGCATTGACTCAGTCCAGCAGGGCTCAGGGAGGCTTAATGGAAATGCAAGTTTCTAGGGTGGAGACAGGAAAAGAGTTTGCATCCCTCCTTCTGCAGAATATGGCGCATATGAGGCTCCACCCTCAGTTGTATCTAGAGGACATCTATTCTCCTTCCCTCCCCACCCCCTACTATGGTATACAGGGTGCCATCTCCCTGGTACATGGAGCACGTGTGCTGCTTCCCCCTGTGGTACACAGTATGACAGCCCCTCCCCCCACAGTACACAACAATGTGACGGTCGCTTCCCCCTCCCCCCCATGGTGCACAGTGTGACAGCTGTTTCCCTCCCTTCCCCCCATGGTACATAATGTGACAGCCACTTCCCCCCTCCCCTGTGGTACACAGTGTGACACCCACGTCCCCCTCTCCCCCCCCCCCCCACCCCCATGGTACACAGTGTGACAGCTCCATCTCCACCGCACACAGAGCATGCACAGCCCATGGTGTTTATAGTGAGGCTGATACACTGTGGATCTGCTTTCATTACACTGTGCACGTGGGTGCCGGGGGGGGGGACACTTGTGTTGCTCATGGAGGGACATGATGATGTCACTGAAGTTGCTAAGCAACAGAAGGGATGTCAGGATGAGTCGGCGGTCACCATGGAGCTTATTTTGTGGTTACCATGGCTACGGAGTGTCTGGGCTCTTGCTGGTGAGCTGCCCAGTCAGTCTGGAATAATTCCCCCCCCCCCCGGACCTGAGTCATGCCCCCTCCGCGCTGCTGTCTACTGGCCTGGTACCTCTTACTATGTGAGAGGGTCGGTACAGGGCAGTGCTAAAAAGGAGAGGCCTTCTTATGGCATAAGAGGCACAGATCATAAGTGTGAGGTGCCCATGAATCTTACATTTCAAGCCCTTTAATAGGTTCAGGTTACCCCCCTTGGCCTGAGGTGGACTGGTCAGCTGTCCTGCCAGACAAGGGGTGATTTTTTTTTTTTTTGCATCCTACATGGCTGCAGGTCCTTTGTGGAAAAATTCACCCCAAGCAGTACAGGGACAGCATTATCTGTGAACCTTGAACTGTCAAAATCCTCAGCTTGGCTGAGCCGTATAAGATTGCTCCATTTTTCACCTCGGCTAAATCTAGACATCTCATGAGACCGAGCAGCTAGACAGAGCCTCAGTTACAGGTGAAGCTCTGTTCTGAAAGCTTCATCTTCCGATCCCTGGCTTTGTCCCATTGGAAATGTGCTTTTCTCCAGATTTAAGGTCGTACCCTGCCTGTCCACCGACTCTGTGTATTCCATAGTTCAGAAATCTCTACAGGTGTACAGCACGTCCAAAATCACAGCTCCTCACCCCCAGTCACAGGTCGAGACCTGATTTCAGATGTCTCCATAGGCATAAAATGTTATGGCACATTATTACAGGGATTCCTATTATGCCACTATCTTCACAGTTCAGGGCGGATTCCATTAACAAAAGACCAGACCAATGTGTCCAGGATCGCAACAGAAAACAATCAATAATGACGATCACAGCCAAACTATTGTGCTCTGAAAAAAATTACAGCAGAAGGCAAAAGAAATAACAATTAGTTTAAATCAGAGTCCGAGAGGCCAAATCTGTTGGGGGGGAGGGGGGAACGCTTTCAGATTTTTCCTGGAACACAAGTAACGTCTGCAGGGCCTTAACAAACAAGGTAATGATGAGCATTGGGAGGGAATAGCAAATAACCTCGTTAACATCCATTTGAGTACATTTCAATACAATTTGCCACGATCTTAGGTGCGTTTCCTGCACTAGACTCTTCTGAACATTCTGCGCAGATGAACACGCGTGTTAGCCCGGTGCTAATCACCTCAAATGCTGGCATTAGGTTTTGAGCATTAGCCGCATTGAGCCTGCCATGAGTGGGAAAGCGCGGGGTACAAATGTAACAAAAAAAAATAGCCCCTTAGATTGTAAGACTTATGGAGACTGGGAAAAAATCTAGTGGATCTGAATGTAACTCGGTGTGAGCTAAATCGAAATCTCCCCTCGTGCTGCATTTTCTGGAGAACAAATGAGAAATAGAGCCCAAGCAATGAAACCTTTTTGTTGCACTAACAGACTAGCTTTTGGGACTGGCCACGCCCTTCCTCAGGCTACTGGGTTAAAATAGCAAACTGTGGACTTTTCCTCCAGGAATTAGTCCAAACCTTTTTTTTAAACCGAGGTACGCTAATCACTGTTACCACATCCTCCGGCAAAGAGTTCCAGAGTTTAACTATTCGTTGAGTGAAAAAATATTTCCTCCTATTTGTTTTAAAAGTATCTCCACGTAACTTCCTCGAGTGTCCCCCTAGTCTTTGTACTTTTGGAATGAGTAAAAAAATCGATTCACTTTTACTGGTTCTACACCACTCAAAATTTTGTAGACTTCAATCATATCTCTCCTCAGCTTTTCCAAGATGAAGAGCCCTAACCCCTTTCTTCATACGAGAGGAGTTCCATCCCCTTTATCATTTTGGTCGCTCTTCTTTGAACCTTTTCTAATTCTGCTAGATCTTTTTTGAGATACGGCAACCAGAACTGAACGCAATACTCAAGGTGCAGATGAACCATGGCATTATAATATTTTCAGTCTTATTCACCATCCCTTTCCTAATAATTCCTAGCATCCTGTTTGCTTTTTTGGCTGCCGCCACACACTGAGCAGAACATTTCAGCGTTGTTTACAATATTAGAGATGCTTGTATCACCGTCTTTCAAATTTCTCCTCATAATGCTTGTTCTGAGTTGTCTGTCCTTTCAAGATTAATAAGGAAAACATACTTTTACCCTAGGAAGCATCCAGAAAGGTGCCTTTGAGACTCTGCACAGGCTGTGTGATCCTCCCGTCTGCACCTCCCTGATAGGGTTATGATTTTTTTATTATTATTATTATGTATGTTACGTTGTTAGCTGCTTAGGTTTAAGCAGGGTATAAGTTTTAAAAAGAATTAAATAAATGCAAAGAAACCTTGCTGAGGGGATTTCTTCATAAGAAGGAGAGAATTACAAAGAACAGAAGAGAGAACTAGAATTCCAAGGTTCTGATCCGTATTGTCTGTAGTCAGGTCACATATCTAACTCGGTGGCAGGATACAGCATAAGTTTGCTGCTATAGGTGATGTTTTTCCTCTCTCTCTAGAATGATACAGCGTTTTTCCTGTTCATTCTTTGCTTTTCTCTCTCAGTTTTGGGAAATGTGCATCTCTGATCTCTCTGCATTTTGCATATTACAGCAGGAAATGAATTTCTGTTTCTATTTCTCCAGAATGATGCATAGTTTTTCCTGCTCATTCTTTGATTTTCTCTTTTAGTTTTGGGAAATGTTTCTCTCCAATCTCTTTGTATTTTGCAAAGCATAGAAGGAAATGCATTTCTGTTTCTATTTTTCCAGTACTTCATTACAGGCAGAGTCTGGCTTCTTGGGTTTCCAGTTTAGACATGTACAACACAATCTCTTTCTAACTTTGTGGTCACTTAGCTAGATATATTTAAGCTGGTAAGATGTGGCTGGAATAGGCTTAAAGCAGGGTTAGTCAGCCAGCACTAAAAATCAGTGAATCTATTTATGAAGATGGTTAATAAATGCCAATAAATAAATAAAGTCACCCCCTCCACCTTAGATTGCCTGTTCAGTGGCCTGTATATAAAGGGCATAAATGTCCAGTTAACTCTCAAAGGTGATGCAAAGCTTTCAAAATCCAGTCTTGGGAGGGGAGGGGGGTAAACATTACAGTGTTAAAAATCAAATTAAGTCAGCCACATCTTGGTAAAAGGTGTTCTGTCTGTCTGTAGCCATGCACATTGGGACTAAGAGAGGGGGGGGCACTTTCAAATGTGTCAAGTCAGGAAAATGTATGTGTGGGGGGGGGGGGAGGGATTTAAATGCCAGATACAGCATTTAAATGGATAATCGGCCGTACTGAATAGGGGTGGAAATCACTAACCATCACCAGCTCTACAGATAGCTGATGATTCGGTTGGTGTTGACGGCCAAATTTTCCCCTAACTTAAACCGTAGTGTCAGCGACCTGTAACTATACAGATTGTGCTGCAAAATTCCCAGAGAGGTGACTTACTGTATCTGTATTACTAGAGAGTTAAGGCCTTTTGAGTATTTGGTTTAATGACATACCTGTACCTCTAAGCTGGCTTCTAGGCTCCAATATTTTGCATAAGCCACAAAAATACAATAATAACTTGCTAAACCTTGCAGCGAGGCTTATGCTAACCACAACTTCATTTTCATGTTTAGAAGAGCTCCGTCAAGCAGGAGCTGTGCAGCAACTCTTGATTCCTATCATCACCGGACTTCTTTGAAAGTTATATTTTATTTTACTTTTTATTATGTATCATGCTAATATTTTCACTTAGCTTGAATGAATCAGTTCCAAGAGGAATTTGCTGTCTGTTCCCCTTGGAACTGATTCATTCAAGCTAAGTGAAAACATTAGCATGATATTAAGTTTAACAAAAACATTTTTCCAGTGATAATAATTTGGGACTTAAAGTAAAGTGAAAATGTAATAAAAAGTAAAATAAAATATAACTTTCAAAGAAGTTACTCCACAGCTCCGCTTGACTGAGGTCTTCTAAACATAAAGATTAAGTTATGGTTAGCATAAGTCTTGCTGCAAGGTTTATCAAGTTATACCTGTACCTATGGCAGGTGTAGGAGCCCTGGCCCAGCACAGCACACTGAGGACCAACTACTACTACTTGACATTTCTAAAGCGCTACTAGGGTTACGCAGCGCTGTACAGTTTAACATAGGACAGTCCCTGCTCAAGGAGCTTACAATCTAAAGGACAAATATACAGTCAGTCAAATTGGGGCAGTCTAGATTTTCTGAATAGGTGCCGAAGGTAACATTGAAGAGGTGGGCTTTGAGCAAGGATTTGAAGATGGGTAGGGAGGGGGCTTGGCGTAAGGGCTCAGGAAGTTGATTCCAAGCATAGGGTGAGGCGAGGCAGAAAGGGCGGAGCCTGGAGTTGGCGGTGGTGGAGAAGGGTACTGAGAGGAGGGATTTGTCCTGTGAGTGGAGGTTACGGGCGGGAACGTAAGGGGAGATGAGGGTAGAGAGGTAGGGAGGGACTGAGTGCATTTGTAGGACCAACTGCAGAGTCTGCATTTCCTCTTGGAAATGCTAAGAAAAGAACAGGTTCTCCCATTACATCAATATTTCATCCTCTTTTTTTTTTTTCTTTCCTCTTTCTGAATGAGGGGCATTTCTTTTTCCTTGCTCTGTTTAATTTCTCAGAAAGCTGTGCCTGCCACCTTTCACGTCCCTTTGTTTCCATGGTCCCTAGCTGTGTGTTGGGTGACTTGAATTGTTATTTGGGGTTGAGATGCCATACGTTCTGCCTATAAACACACTAGTGGGGGGGGGGGGGGGGTACAGGAGCTCAGACTGACCTCCAGAGCTGTAAGGCTGGGGCTACAAATTGCTTCCTGTTTGGGGGTTTGGTAGCAGGTCAGCAGGAAGGAAAACCTGCAAATCTGCCAGCTATGGAATGGGACCATTACCAACAGGATGCAGCTCACTGGTGTCTCTATGGCTTAGCGAATGATACTGAGAAAGAGCAGCTGGGCTAGATCTCCTCTCGGAGAGCTGCTGTTTAAAGAGAAAGCAGCTGTTATCCAAAAAGCTCTAAGGGAGTGTGTGTGCATCTAGGCTAGAGAAGGTAGCTGGAATAGCAAGGGGTATGGTGGGGCAGGAGTGAGGGGCATTGGCAGAGCTGTGGAGGGGTCTCAGTGTGAGGTGGTGCACTGCAGGAGTAAGGGTCAATGGCAGAGCTGTGTGTGGGGGGAGGGTCTCGGTACTGGAAATAGCAGGAGGTGCTGCAGGGTGGGAGTGAGGGACATTGGCAGAGCTGTGTGTGTCTTACTACTGGACTAGCCGAAGGTGCTGCAGGGTGGGAGTGATATTGCCAAAACAAACGATGGTCTGAAAGTTGCAGTGAGAGCTTTGTCCTGCTCCCCTGCCCTGTGCATCCTGAGCAGCATGCATGCTACCAATTGCTGTTAAAGGCTGTTTCACGTCTTGCACGCAGTGGTGATTCTGCGGGTTGCCATGGTAGCCTGCAATAACCTGGCAACGGAGGGGAAGGCTAGGGCAGGTTACCATGGCAACACTGCACCCTCCAGCTGTGGCCTTTGAGACCAGCTTCTCAGGTGGGAGGGAGCCTGGCGGTCCAATGGCTTCGAGCAGATGTGTTTCTTGGGAAGGGAAGAAAGTCCAGGTGTGCAAAGAGAAGAGTCCCAGCACAGTAGATTAGCAATAATCAATCTGTCAGTCAATTAGCAGAAAATTAATTTCACTGATTGCCTGGGGAGGTTTCAGTTGCTCTAAGTTACAGGCTAATGGCATAGCCCTAATACACGGAGCACCAATGCACGGATATTACTCTGCTCCACACTCCCCAAATCTGAAATGAATATCAGGCAGATCTCAAAGGTGAGTTTTACATCACAGAAAGAATGGGGGTGCAAGGAGGAGCTTATTAGCACAGAGGATCCTCAGCTGCTGGGGTAAGGGATCCTTGGATGTGGGGGGAGTGAGGGGTAAAGCCTTGGATAAGCACAGAAAATTCTTAGCTGTGGGTGTAGGGGAGAGGGAATAAACTCAGACTGTTCTCAGGTGTGGGGTGTAGGGTTTACCCCTCACTGCCCCATGGCATTAAATTCTTTGCTCTTATGCTTCTGCATTCCTACAAGAGCTGAGATTTCCCCTCTGAAATCTCTCACAGGAGCTGTCCAGCCCATGGTGCTGAAAAACAGTCATTACCCTTTAGTAAAGCTGCAGAGTTTCTTGGAGAGTGTTGCATCGCATGCCCCCACCCCACCTCACAGGACCACTCATTAATGGAATTATTATTATTGACTGTGATGATGATTATTATTATTATGATTATAATTATTCATGGTGAGGCCCCAGTATATATGTCAGACCTCATAGACTTACCATCCAGGAACCCAAAAAGATCAGCACGCACATTCTTGAATCTCCTTGCAAAGGACTAAAATATAAATCAACATATGCACCCAGCTTCTCCTACATTAGCACGCAACTATGGAATGCACTACCAAATGTCATAAAAACAATGCATGACCTAACAATCTTCCAAAAACTACTAAAAACGAATCTGTTCAAAAACACATACCACAATGATCCATCCTAAATACCAGACAACGAAACTCTTCCTGTACCAGCCAAAACGGAACTCTCTATACCTGACTGCTTTAGTCACTCTGTCACCAATGAACGTTAATGCACAGCCACCATATTTCTCACGCCGGAAATGAACTGATTATCTAAGTTACTCTATAATTTACTCTATCATTTATGAACTTTAATGTAATACCACTTTGTATTTCTCATTCCGGAAATGGCGATCGCCATTACGGCATAATGTAAGCCACACTGAGCCTGCAAAAAGGTGGGAAAATGTGGGATACAAATGCAACAAATAAGTAAATGATGTAATTTGGGTTATGTAGAGTGTGTTGGTGCAGACCTCACTGCTGGGAACACGAAACGTTAGAAAGCTTGTCCGATGTTCACACACCAAACCATTCTGTCACTCCACTGGTCAGTGACGCTCTGGCTCAGGGTCGGTGCTCAGACTGGAATAGTGATAAATAACCAGAAGGTTTATCTTGTGAGTTCTCTCCTGCCTTCTGACAACATTCAAATTTCTTGGCCTGACAAGTAATACAACCTTCTAAAGGGAGTCCAGACAATTCTCGGTTCTGATGGCTTGTGGCTGTAGGAAGGACCATTTTGAAAACCATGTTTTCAGTAAATCAGTTCATTAGTCCTGGAAATGGGGCAATTTTCACAATGCCACCCTCTATAGAGATAAAAATACTGTTTCATGCATCCTGTTACCCTCTGTAGAAGGAGGTGCTAGAGACTGGATTGAAGGGAATTGGGAACTAAGGTGTGTTTAGCCTGGAAAAACTCTGTGCTCAAGTTAACAGGGTGTGAACAGGTGCTGGTACTTTATGTGGGGTAGATTTTTGAAGTGAAATTATGCACATATTTGATTTTGAAAATCTGTGACAAATAAGGCACGAAAAGTTATAAGATTATCTCCTTCCCCCTCCCCCCCATGGGTGGTTCTGAGTAGTCCAGTTCTAAGGTGCCAGGAATACATACATTTCAATTTGCTTTGACTCTGGAGTTAACTTTTTTTGTGTGAATGTATTGTTTATTTTCACCATAGAAAATACAGAAATAATCAATAGTCTATATGATAACTCCAACATATCAGCATTTTCAAAGAGCAGCCAGTGGTGAAAAAAGATTACCGTGTACCATTATCTCCCTTTCTCCTATTCAAATAAATATTCTTAACAAGAAATGTGGTGTGGATGGATCCCCCTCCCCTTCCCCCACATACACAGATGATAAAATTCAACCATCCCCCTCCCCTTCCCCCACATACACAGGTGATAAAATTCAACCATCCCCCTCCCCTTCCCATAGTACCAGACCACAGATCAACAATCAAATTTTCACATCAAAAACTGAAGAAGGCTCTCCCCTGGATTGTGTAAAGGTCGCCCACACTTGGCAAAGATGCAATGGGTAAAGTAATTGTTAATGGCTCTTTAACTAATAAATTATTGGTGTTAATTGGTATTAATTTGTATAGTGCGCAACCCAAATGGGGGTGGAGTCATAGGAGGAGCATGGGTGGGGTCAGAGGCGTTCCCAATATTTAGGCGCAAGGTACAGAATACTGGGGTTGCACAAGGTTTCAGGAGGCCTCGTGCACTATTTTATAAACAGCGCTGAACCCAGAGGGCTCTTTTCGAATAGCACTTGGCCCAGATTTTTCAGCACCATTTACTGAGCCCTCGTTGGTGGAACAGTTTCTGCACTCTGGGAGTAGCATTTTGTCATTTTTCATGAAAGATTAGAGCTGATTTTTCTATTGCATTAATGTGGAAAGGTCTGAGGACCTCAAATTACACAAGATACAACCTTGGAGCTAATTTTTAAAGGAGAGAGCTCTATAGCTGCTTCCTTTTGTACATACACAAATTGCTGCTAATCTTTGGTTTCCCCGCATGTTCCTACAGTTTTCTGCAGGAGGTGGATTGGTGGTAAAGCACCACAGTCACATTTTAAAAGAGAAATATTTGTGTGCATTTTACTCCCTGGGAATGTCTCTTAATCTGCAAAAACCCATTCATACGTTTAGCTGCTTTGATGGGGGATTTTAATTCCAGTGCAATGTGCCAAATAAATCTGCCTTTGAAACATTTCCTCACGTTTCTGGTCTGATGATAAGAAACCAACTAAGATCAGAATCTAAGCTTCTCATCTAAAGGCAGAGAATGGGAGACCCCCCCCTGCAGTTTCACCCCTTTTCAGCGGTCTTCATTTTGGCAACTGTGCACCTATGATAATTTTTTGTAATTTGCACAGAATAAAACAAATGTGTTTCTGTTTTTTTGACTGTTAACCTGTGTGTAGCCTTGAGCTTCTTTGGGGTTTTCAGTTCAGTTGTCTGCATGTTTCTTTCTAATTTCTGGTCACTTAGTCTGTATTGTCTGTCTGTGTGTCTCGCTGAGATGAGGCGTAGTTGCTGAGTAGGGATCTGTAGGTAGAGGGCTGGTTCTGTTTTCTCCATACTGGTGTAATATTTGCAGTGCTGCCTTTTCATAGGTAATGTTGTTGCTTTGTTAATGCTGGTAGTTGTGTTGTTTTGGTAGGACATGGGGTTTTTTTTTACCCTAGATGCTGTGTGTGTGCTTTGTAAAGGGGGGGGGGGGGGTTGTGTTGCTGTTACTGAAGTGACACAAGAAATTTGAATGGTGAGTAGTAAGACATATCTGAGCACCTTGCACTTATTTTTAGGTGAATTTCTGAGGACACAGAGTGTCTGTCGAAGTGGAGGTGCAGGATTTCTGTTTGTGTTAATGATGAATCACAGATGTTACTCATTTTTTTCTCTCTCTCTACCCCCTCCCCTTCCCAACACTAATAGTAGTGTGTAAAATCCCTGCAGATGCCCAGAATTAATCTTTTTTTTTTTTTTTGTTACATTTGTACCCCGCACTTTCCCACTCATGGCAGGCTCAATTCAGCTTACATATTATATACAGGTACTTATCTTTTGATCCTGGAATTGGTTTAACCATTGCAATGCTGGCTTCATAATACATAGTAACATAGTAACATAGTAGATGACGGCAGAAAAAGACCTGCACGGTCCATCTAGTCTGCCCACGATAAACTCATGTGTATACCTTACCTTGATTTGTACCTGTCTTTTTCAGGGCACAGACCATATAAGTCTGTGCAGCAGTATTTCCCGCCTCCCAACCACCAGTCCCGCCTCCCATCACCGGCTCCGGCACAGACCCCGTATAAGTCTGCCCTCCCCCATCCTAGCCTCTCAACCGCCAACCCCTCTTCCCCCCGCCACCCAATTTCAGCTAAGCTTCTGTGGATCCATTCCTTCTGCACAGGATTCCTTTATGCCTGTCCCACGCATGCTTGAATTCCGTTACCGTTTTCATCTCCACCACCTCCCGCGGGAGGGCATTCCAAGCGTTCACCACCCTCTCCGTGAAGAAATACTTCCTGACATCTTTCCTGAGTCTGCCCCCCTTCAATCTCATTTCATGTCCTCTCGTACTACCGCCTTCCCCTCTCCGGAAAAGATTCGTTTGCGGATTAATACCTTTCAAATATTTGAACGTCTGTATCATATCACCCCTGTTCCTCCTTTCCTCCAGAGTATACATGTTCAGGTCAGCAAGTCTCTCTTCATACGTCTTGGAACGCAACTCCCATACCATCCTTGTAGCTTTTCTTTGTACCGCTTCCATTTTTTTAACATCCTTCGCAAGGTATGGCCTCCAAAACTGAACACAATACTCCAGGTGGGGCCTCACCAACGTCTTATACAGGGGCATTAAAACCTCCTTTTTTCTGCTGGTCACACCTCTCTCTATACAGCCTAGCAACCTTCTCGCTACGGCCACCGCCTTGTTGCACTGTTTCATAGGCTTTAGGTCCTCAGATACTATCACCCCAAGATCCCTCTCCCCGTCCGTGACTATCAGGCTCTCCCCACCTAACACATATGCCTCCCTTGGATTTCTACTCCCTAAGTGCATCACTTTGCATTTCTTCGCATTGAATTTTAATTGCCAAACGTTAGACCATTGTTCCAGCTTCTTCAGATCTTTTTTCATGTTTTCCACTCCCTCCGGGGTGTCCACTCTGTTGCAAATCTTGGTGTCATCCGCAAAAAGGCAAACTTTACCTTGTAACCCTTCGGCAATGTCACTCACAAATATATTGAACAGAATGGGCCCCAGCACCGATCCCTGAGGCACTCCACTACTCACCTTTCCCTCCTCCGAGCGAACTCCATTCACTACCACCCTCTGGCGTCTGCCCGTCAACCAGTTCCTAATCCAGTTCACCACTTCGGGTCCTATCTTCAGCCCTTCTAGTTTATTCAAGAGCCTCCTGTGGGGAACCGTGTCAAAAGCCTTGCTGAAATCTAAGTAGATGACGTCCATAGCACGTCCTTGATTTAATTCTCCCGTCACCCAGTCAAAGAATTCAATGAGATTCGTTTGGCATGACTTCCCTTTGGTGAAACCATGTTGTCTCGGATCTTGCAACTTATTGGCTTCCAGGAAATTCACTATCCTTTCCTTCAGCATGGCTTCCATTACTTTTCCAATAACCGAAGTGAGGCTTACTGGCCTGTAGTTTCCAGCTTCTTCCCTATCCCCACTTTTGTGAAGAGGGACCACCTCCGCCATTCTCCAATCCTTCGGAACCTCTCCCGTCTCCAAGGATTTATTAAACAAATCAAATTAAATAATCTTTGTGTCCATGGCAGGAAAGGGAAAAAAAGATGCAGGGAGGATTGGAAGTCTTAATAAACTTTCTTCTGCTATAACATTACTCAGAACAGAACACGAGTCTATAACCCTTCCCCTTCCCCCCCCCCCCCCCCCCCCAATGGGCTGGGAGCTTCAGTCTTTGAATCAATGGCATTTAACACACAGTAAACCCCAGGTCTGGCCTAGATAAATGCTGTTATTGGCTTAAAGATATTTTCTCAAGGGTTGATTTTAATGGTATATTTCTAAAAAAAAAAAAAAAAAAAAAAAAAAAAAAAAGTCATTACTCTCATTATGAGCCATTAAATCTAATTCAGAGCAGTGGTCTGTGCTTCAACAAATCAAATTGTCAGGAATCAAGCAACAGAAGATTAAAGGAGGTTAGGGATTTAGGTTTTTTTTGTGGTGGACTATAAGTTTTTTTTTAATAAATAGAGTTGTACACGACTGAAAGTAACGTGGTGTACTGCTATGCATTTACAGCCTGCTTCACTGACACGGACTACTCAATAATTACTGTGGATTCTTTTGGATTCGTATTAGGTAAATGAAACCTTTATTAGAGGTGCTAAAATCTACAATGATTAAAATATATACAACGATTAGCTATATAAATAAAAAGAAACGATGTCTATCTATAAACAATCATTACGTCACTGGTCTCTACATCTAAGCAATGCTAAGAGTTCTTAGACCAGGAAAAGAAGCAATAATACACTATACATACAACATCACTGGTCAGGAATTTCAGGCCCTTATCTCATCAGCCGGGAGGCCTGTTACAGCGAAAGCCCGAAGTCTCCTTATGACCAGGAACAAGTCTTTTCTGTGCGGTGTCCACCCACAGATGAAACTCAAAGCTCTGCTGCAACAAGCCCCCCTTTTTATTAAGCTAAAGCTTATTTCAGAGCCAAGGAAAATTACAGAATGCTTGAGAATAGGTAAACAAGCCATACTGTGAGAATGTGGTCACATGTTTCCAAGTCCAGGTGGCCAGTCTGAACTTCGAAAACAAGCACCATCCTCCTCTTCACATACCAAATTAATTAGAGCTGTGTCTTATCTTCTGCATTCCAACTTATTTTCACACAAAGTTAAACAATCATTTTTAAACAGAATTACTTCTAATCAACAATGCAGACCCCAAGTGCACTTGTTAGTCAAGGCAGATAGAGTTGAAAAGCAATCTCTAAAATCCTTTTTATTACACATAGACAGGCAACAGTCAACTTAATAATAGTGATATGATCTTGGCCAAGATGTTTCTAGAAACAAACAACTGTGGTGTTACAGCCCAGGCTTGCATTTCTCAGCCCCATCCATGGAGGCATTACAAATTGTACATCATGGAAATAAGGGAGAAGAAGGAGTGACCCTTCCAGATGATAACAGCTGGTGTAAGAATATTTATTTATTTATTTGTTACATTTGTATCCCACATTTCCACACCTATTTGCAGGCTCAATGTGGCTTACATTGTACCGTAGAGGCATTCACCATCTCAAGTAGAGAAACAAATACAAAGAGTTGTTGTGGACGAATAATGTTCATGTGTTATAGACACATTGGGGAATCGTAGAGAGGGAGAGTTATGCAGAGTCTATTACAAACTTTGGTTTTATTGTGTTGCAAGGTTTAGGCACTTAAGTTGGGTCGATGGGGTATGCCTTTTTGAACAGGTTGGTTTTTAGTGATTTCTGGAGCAGCAAAGAAAGCTGGATGGAGTCACAGGTTCAACCCTGTTACACCTTTAACTCGGTGGATCCTTGGAATTGCCTTTCCTTTGGAGATGAAGACCATGTCTGAATATAAGAAAGCAAGGGACAGGCATGTGGGATCTCTTAGGGAGAGGGGGAGATAGTAGTTGCCGTGGATGGCCAATCTGCCATCATGTTTCTCTCTGTTTACCTTTCTGGACCATCATTTACTGTGTTGGGGTCTGGCCACTGTTGGAGGCACGATTTAGGGCTTGCTGAACCTTGGTCTGACTCAGCATTGTATTCTGACATTTCTCTTTGAATCATCCTGATCCATTCTCCCATCATCTTTCCACCAGATCCTCCATTCAGTATCTCAGCATCTGTCTCTGTCTGAAAAGCTGTCAGCTTTGTATATTCTATTATATAGTAGTGTGGGAGCAGGGGGAACAGTTTTTAGATATGGAAGCAGAGGGCGGTGGGTGATTCTCTTCCCGTATCTCTTTAAGATTTGTAGTATCTGAATGTTTTTGTTCTGTTCTGTTTCTTTAGATGAATCGTCCCATCCAAGTGAAGCCAGCAGACAGTGAAAGCCGCGGAGGTATCGACATCCACAGCCCAGTGGTCAGGGGAGAGGGTAGTAGGGTGTGGGGTAAGAGCAGGGGATGAGAGCTGTGGGGGGATAGTACCCCACCTTTCTGGGGTGGGGTCAGGGGAGGAGGTAATGGGAGCATCCCGTCTCTCTGGGGTACGGACTATGTAACCTGCATGCGAGTATTAGTGTAGTGGGGTCTCTTAGAAAGAGACAGTCCTCAGATAAGCCTTGAGGATCTGCTGTTTTAATGTATGTCCACTCTCACTGCCCCCTGCTTTTAATAGCTCTCTTTCTGCCCCCTCCCTCCTCTCTTGCTCCTCAGGAGACAGGAAGCTCTTTGTGGGAATGTTGGGTAAACAGCAGACGGATGAGGATGTCAGGAAAATGTTTGAAGCCTTTGGGAATATCGATGAATGTACAGTGCTGCGGGGCCCTGATGGGGCCAGCAAAGGTAAATGGACTCCCAGTTTGCAGTGTTTAACACTGGAGAGAACAGTTGACTTGGAAATCATTGCTGCAGAGTTTCTGAGGTGATGGCCCATCACTGTCAGGTCTCAGCAATTTGTATATTTTGTTTCACAGGTTGTGCATTTGTGAAGTTCCAGACCCATGCTGAAGCACAAGCTGCCATTAACAGTCTGCATGGCAGCCGGACTCTGCCGGTAAGGACAAACAGCAGCAGATGGAGGTGCATTTGCCCAGAAAAGGGAGAGCTGGACACTGGTAACCCTAGGGGAAAATGTCACTGGGCTGAGGAGAACCAGGGTTCAATTCCCACTGCAGCTTGTTATGACTTTGGAAACTGCTTCGATTGTAGCCACAGAAAGGCAGTAGATCAAATCCCATCCCCTTTCCCTGTATGCAGCTTTGTCTTCAGTCCAGAAGTGCAAAGCAACCAGCAAGAGGCTGCATTGAAAGGTCCCCTCTCTTCCTCGATTGCTCTGCTGCCCCTCATGGCCAGTCAGTGTATTGTTATTGATAAGAAGCAGGGAGTCTAATTAACTCCCTGCCCTCCCCCATCTATCTGACCACAGAAAGATGACAGGATGCAGATCACTGCAAATGGAGTATAATCAAATGATCTGAAATGAGACTACAAATGATGCTGTACAGCATAAAGGACTGGAAATTCGACGCAAAATGGGCTTTGGATGCCACTATCCATTTCTGAACATTACCGACCCGGCTAGTAGCAGAGCAGCAAATTCTCAGGAAAGCTAGGACTTGATCTGATTAGCAGGGATGTCCAGTGCTGGCTGCATGTGCTCATCGGCTTTGTAGCAGAGTGGGAAGGATTAGAGAAAAGTAACAAGTAAAGACTTGCAGACTTCAGCTGGTGGATGTGAGCGATTGCTGTGGTCCCACAGCACAGAGCAGTAATTATATTTATCTTATCTGGCACAGTGGCATAGCCACGGGTGGGCCTAGGACCACCCAAAATTCTTGTGCATTTGTTATTGGCTGGTAGGCTCCTCTGGTGACAAGGACAGCTCCCTTTTCTACTGTCTAAATGCTGCCATCGTGCTAGCCTCCCCCTGCCGCATGCGTGAAAAGCAAACATGCGCAAAGGGGTGGGGCAGCGCATGGCCAGTGTTGCCAGTTGAAGCAAGAAGGAAAGGGATCTGTTCTTGCCGCCGGAGGACCTCTGAAAATGGCGGGGCTTGGGGACCCCCCCCCCCCCAAAGCACAGGTATTTACTGTAAAGTTTTGACTTGGCACGGGGGGAGGGGAGTGTTGTGGAGACTCCAGTACATGTGCCCACCCAGTTTGCCCATCCAAAATTGCCTCTGAAGGGCACTGAATATTTCTGTTTTATTTAACCACCGTAGCTGCCATTTTAAAACACTGGTCTATTGAGCTGAAAGAAATCAAAGACTATCGCAACAACTCAAGCACCAGGGAGGGGTCGAGACTCCAAAGGGCCAAAGAAAGGGGGTTCAGGGTACAAAGAAAATGAGGGAGACCAGTAACGGGGTCAAGACAGCACAGTGGAGGGGGAAGTGCAAGTGGCAGTAAAAAGCAGAGGAAGTAAAGCAGGTAACAGGCAACAAAGAATGCCCCAGAGACAGCTCATAGCGCTCTGTAATCTAGGGGGCAGGACAGGGATTGAGAGGGGATGAGCTCTGCTGTGAATCTGTCCTTTCTCTCCTCAGGGAGCCTCCTCCAGCCTGGTGGTGAAGTTTGCCGACACAGAGAAGGAGCGGGGATTACGCCGGATGCAGCAGGTTGCCAGTCAGCTGGGCATGTTCAGCCCCATAGCACTGCAATTCGGGGCATACAGTGTCTACACCCAAGCAGTAAGAAACTAGAGCATTTCTCTGCCCACAATGTCCCTGTCACAAACAGCAGCAAGGTCCAGCTAAAATCAGAATACGCCAGAGCTGAAAATGCCTTTCATTCTTCTACAATTTGAATACAAGAGGTTGCTGTCTGTCTGGATGTTCCCAGATGGGTCAGATTTGTGGCACTGTCGGGTGTCAGACAGACAGCAACGAGCTTCCTGATGTCAGTCTCTCAGGTTTAAATCTGCTGCTGTACCTAATTGTACCACAGAGCAAAAAAAGCCCCTTCTGGGACCTCATGGGTGGAACAAAAATATATCCAGGATAGCAAGATGCGCTTGGAAATTCTTTCAAATCGGGCTGCTGGTGCCCAGTACAATTGCGATGGTTTCTTTATCTTTCTGTCACATTTTCTTGGTCTCTAAGGTTCTTCTTTCTCTTCACACGCTTTAGCATTGATGCCTCTTACTTTATCACAATGACCGTTGAGTTTTACACCGGAATTTGGGGGCTCCTGCATTCTCAGGTTAAGCGGCTTGTCCCATTCCCGACTTCCCCTGTATAAATGCGGCTCTTCTCTTGTCCCTCGCAGCTAATGCAGCAGCAGCAGCAGCAAGCTGCCCTCGTGGCCGCACACAGCGCCTACCTGAACCCCATGGCTACCATGGCAGCTGTCCAAATGCATCAGATGGCTACCATTAACCCCAGTGGCATCATAGCTACACCCATCACCCCATCATCAGGTGAGTAGGGGGTGACTAAAGAGGACAGCTGACAAGGAGTGCAGCCCCTGCAACAGTAGCAGAAGGGGAAACCGAGTCTCCCTTCACCAGGGAGTGACAGGGACGAGACCCCTTCCTCCCCCACCCATGTCATCCTGTCAGGATGTGTCTCTCGCTTGCCCATTTTTAAATGTTTCCATGGTCAGCAGGATGCGTCAGCCACATATGGTGATGTCATCCAACAGCCCTCCAATAGCTGCGAGATGCTTTAACTTAAGGTCTTCTGATTGCTGCTGTAGGGACCAACACTCCTCCCACATTGGCTGCCACAGTGTCTGCACTTCCTGCTGCACTGGGAGTAAATGGATACAGCACAGTTCCAGCACCAGCCAGCGGACAGCCTACCTCCGACACTGTCTTCACCAACGGTGTTCATCCATACCCAGGTACAGAGGGGGGGGGGGGGAGGGAGATCCCTGCTATGTGACCTGACATATAAATGTTTTTACTGCTGTAATTGTCTATTGCTTATGTTTGATTTATTCCTTGAGTGAATTCCTTCAAAATAGCAGTAAATAAATCCTAATAAATAAAACATGGAACAGGACAACACAAGCCTGGACCAGCCCCTCCACCTTTAGACATACATTGATAAATGGCTGGTTTCTGCTCCCGTCTAACTCTCATTTAACTCCTACTTTCCGTCTGTTTTGGGATGTCTTAGCTCAGAGTCCAGCTGCGCCTGTGGATCCTCTCCAGCAAGCTTACGCTGGCATGCAGCACTACACAGGTACAGAGGGAGGGACTCTGTAACTTTTTTTTGTAGAGCTTCAAAAATCCAGGGCAGTTCCCCTACAATATAAGGGGGCAGGACACAGGGGAACTCCTCTAGTGTTACAGTATGGAAGGGAGGGAGGGGAAGAGAGGAACTGAGCCCAGGAGGTGAGAGGGACACAGGGAAACACCTGTAGAGCTATAGAATAGGGGGGGGGAGGGGAGCAGATTACGGACAAAGGGAAACTCCTCTAGTTTTACGGTATAGGGAGGAGAAGAGAAGCAGAGCCCAGGAAGTTACAGGGACACAGGAGAACTCTAATGTTATAGGAATGAGAGGGAAATTTTGCTGTATGGCTGGGAAAGACCTCAGTTGGTAGTAATTAGAGTGAGGAACTGTAGGTTGATCTGTGTGTTTTCTGTCTTCACAGCTGCGTACCCTGCTGCCTATGGGCTTGTCAGTCAGGCATTCCCTCCCCAGCCAGCCCTGGTACCCCAGCATGGGCCACCCCATCAGCAGCAGCAGAGAGAAGGTAGGTGCTGCAAACCCTACTAGCAGTTCAGAGGCCTGAGAGCAAAGCATAAGGCGGGAACCACTGTCAATTTGGGGCATCAAGTGAGCTCAGCAATGGTCGGAGAGCAGGGTACGGGGTGGGGAATAAGTCCTTCTAAGTTTGATTGGTTTCCTTTCTCAGGTCCTGAAGGATGTAACATCTTTATTTACCACCTGCCTCAGGAATTCAGTGACTCTGAGATTCTGCAGATGTTTCTACCCTTTGGAAATGTTATCTCTGCCAAAGTGTTTGTGGACCGAGCTACCAATCAAAGCAAGTGTTTTGGTAAGGCCCTGGGAAGAGGGATCACCCATGGAAGAAATGGCAAGCTCCTTACGTCTACTCCCACATATAGTACCCAGAAACCACACATATGTCCAGACCACGTCCAAAGGACTCAGGAATGGACCTTGGACGTGCCCCATCATGCCAGAGACCTGAGCAGTTACATGTCTGAAACCTGCGAAGTGAAAATCTCCCCCTTTCAGGGGGTGGAGGGGGGAGGGGCTTATTTGTGCAGTAATTTCACACCTATTCGATCCACAGAAAGAGCAGGTACATGGTTCATGGCCAGTTTTGTACTAGAGAGCCAATTTTCAACAGGAATTCATATGGGCAGTTTCAAGGTAAGCACGTAGAGAAGTTCCCAAGGGTTCGCATATGGGAGTTGCTTAAAACTGCCCTCATGTACCCCTTCAGCTGTATTCTGAGCTTCTGTCATAGCTGTAGGAGCCTCCCTCCCCCATGCCATCAGCATTGGCCCTCAAAACTTGTTTCCTGCCTTTACTAAACGAATCTATCCCTGTGTTCTCTAACTCCTCAGGGTTTGTAAGTTTTGACAATCCTGCCAGCGCCCAGGCTGCCATCCAGGCCATGAATGGCTTCCAGATTGGCATGAAGCGTCTAAAGGTGCAGCTGAAGAGGCCAAAGGATGCCAACCGGCCTTACTGAGAGAAGAGGTGGGTAATGTGTAGGGGAGCTCCTGCAGTGCAGGACACTACGGTTAACGTCCATTACTGGCAGCAATCAGTCCGTGTGTAGCCTGGGAAGTGATGGAGTTTATAGGGTGTAAATATCGGGGTCTGTTCCATTTTCTGATTCCTGGTTTATTTCCCCTTTTTAAATAACGTGGTGAAGAACAGCAGGAGAGTGACACACTATCTGGTTTTGTCTTATGTATGTGCTGGTTGAGCTTTAGAGAAAGGGTCTCCAACCCAGGCTCCCCACCCTTGGAAAGCCTCAAACCCTCTATGGCAAGGTTTTCATGATATCCACAATTAATACATTTGCCGATGAACAAATGTTTACAGAAATTAGGAAAGCTGGCAAATTGGACAACAGTATAATAATGGATGATTTCATTTACCCAATATTGACTGGATAAACGTTACATCACGGAGCACTAGGGAGGTAAAATTCCTAGATGTAATAAATGACTGCTTCTTGGAGAAACTGGTCCAGGAACCAACAAGAGGGGGAGCCATTTTAGATCTAGTCCTTAGTGGAATGCAGGGCTTAGTACGAGAGGTAACGGTGTTGAGTCCACTGGGAAACCGTGATCAGAACACGATCAGTTTTGAGGCAATATCTGGAGTGAAGTCACAAAGGAAATCTACTGTAACAGCATTTAATTTTTGAAAGGTTGACTATGATAAAATGAGGAAAATGGTTAAAAAGAAGCTAAAAGGATTGGCTGCAAAGGGTAGGCCTTTAAATCAGACATAGACGTTGTTTAAAAATACCATCTTGGAAGCCCAGACCAGATGCATTCCATGTATTTACAAAGGTGAGAAGAAAAGCATATGGAAGCCAGCATGGTTAAAAGGCGAAATGAAAAAGACTATTAGAGCCAAAACAATATCCTTCAAAGAATGGAAAAAGGACCTGAATGAGAAAATAAGAAGCAACATAAGCAATGTCAAGCTAGATGCAAAGCACTGGTAACGAAGGCTATAAGAGAATATGAAGACAAACTCAAAGTAACAACTTTTTCAGGTACGGACAAGGTCATAGCGGAGAAACTGAATGAATTCTTTGCTTCTATCTTTACTGAAGGAAAAATCCATTGAACATTATTAATTTTTTCTTTTTTTTTTTTTTTTTTGGGGGGGGGGGGGGGATTGCCAGGTTCTTGAAGCCTGGATTGGCCGCTGTCAGAGACAGGATGCTGGGCTTGATGGACCCTTGGTCTTTTCCCAGTGTGGCATTACTTATGTACTTATGATTTAATGGGACAGTCAGCATGGATTCAGCCAAGGGAAGTTTTGCCTCACCAATTCCCTTCATTTCTTTGAAGGTGTGAATAAAAATGTTGATGTCGTGTATCTAGATTTTCAGAAACCTTTTGACAAAGTTCCTAATAAGAGACTCCTGAGAAAATTAAAGAATTCATGGTATTGGAGGCAGTGTTCGGCTGTGGAATAGGACTTGGTTACTGGACAGAAAACAGATAGGGTTAAATGGCCATTTCTCTCAATGGAGAAGGGTGAACAGTGGAGTGCCACAGGGATCTGTACTGGAACCGGTGCTTTTTAACATATTTATAAATGATATGGAAATTGGAACGACAAGTGAAGTGATTAAATTTCCATGTGACACAAAACTATTCAAGGTTATAAAAACACGTGGACTATGAAAAATTGCAGGAAAACCTTAGGAAATTGGAAGACTGGGCATCCAAATGAACAAATGAAATTTAATGTGAACAAATGCAAGGTGATGCACATTGGGAAGAATAATCCGAATCATAGTTACTCGATGCTAAGGTCTGCCTTGGGAGTCAGCGAATTAGAGAAGGTTCAAAGAAGAGCGACCAAAATGATAAAGGGGATGGAACTCCTCTCATATGAGGAAAGGCTGAAGAAGTTAGGGCACTTCCGTTTGGAAAAGAGATGGTTGAGGGGAGATATGCTTGTTTCTGTTTGATTTACTGCCTTGAAGGACTATATGAGGTTATTGTTAGGGCCAGCCCTGACGCAGTGTGTCAAATCATGGACCATGTTGGCGTAGATCCATTGAGCATTTAAATGAATCGGCATAAGCAAAGCTAAGTGCTTTTTATTTAAAAAATTGGATACAAAAGAAATGATTAAGTAATTGAATAAAAGTTTTACAGATCGATGAAGAGTTCAGTGAGTCACTAGGAGACTGTCTTGTATGCAGGAAGTCACTGCTGAGGTCTAAAGATTGAAACCCGTTAAGATTGTCTGCATGATTATCCCCACCATTGAGATACTGGACTGAATAAAGTGATTGGCCACTGTTGGAAGCAGGACCCTGGGCTAGATGGACCATTGGTCTGACCCAGTATGGCTATTCTTATGCTCATTTATTAGATCTGATATATACAAGTGGATATTGTGAAAACCAGCCCAGGTTTGGGGATTGCAGGTGTTAAAGAGTGGTGGAGAAAAGAAACCTTCCACCCCTTTTAGCAGAACCTTTCCCTCACTTGCCTAAGCTCAGCCCAGTTCCTTTTTAGCAGGTGACACCTTGGCTTGGTTTGTGTGTGTGTCTATGTTGTAAACTTCTCTATTTTACTTATCGTGTGGTGGGCTGTTCTCCAGAGCTACCAAGTTACAAGAAGACTTTTTGGCCAGTCCTGCTTTTTGACCGTCTATCCCAAAGCAGTGTGGGATTTGTAGTCCCCACTGAAATCAGTGCTGCAGTTCTCAGAATGCATCATGATAGGGTTATCAGAAATGCAGGACTGGCAGCTCTGTGGTTCTTCAATCTGTCTTTATCTCCTGTATTCATTGCATCTGGGCATTAAAGAGACAGAAAGATTTTCCAGAGAAAAGAAAAATGAGCTCCCTTCCTGTCAGCCCCTGAATTGGGAATTGAGCTCCTCACAAATTTCTCCCAAGTAACTTAATTCCAATTTTGAGATGACCATAGTTCCAAATTCCTCCCATTTCCTTTCAGAGTCAGCCAGATTCCCTTTCACCCTGAATGTCTGTGCTGGCTTTAAATAATCTCAGTTTTAGACCTGTGTTACTGACTGGCTCTGTCATGAGCAAGAAACTTTTCTTGGACAATCACGGGAGAGGGTGAGACCAGGACGCTAGCTGGTATCCAGTGATGTAGGGTGAGCAGACAGAGCCGTGCCTGGCTTTTCTCTTAGAGCATGCTGGGACTTGGAGTTGTGGCTTGTATGGATGCATGAAGGGTAAAATCAGGCCTGGCTCAAGCGGTCCGCTGGCCCAGCAGGTGTGAAGGTAGGAGGAATCTATTCTGTCTCTTGGAATGTGTCAGAACCAGTGTGTGATCTCACTCTTTCCTCTGTGTGTGTGTGTGCATATATCAATATATATCCCTTCATATTAAACTACAAATCCAAAACACCTTTTCTTTTTTTTTGCTGCTTAAACCCCACCTACTCCTGCCAGGGTCCAATCATATCTTGAGATGACTTTGTCGTTACGATGTTTACCTAGCAACCGTGCGCTGTCATGGGAGACATAGCTCCGCCCTTTGTAAGTTGCATCCAATGGAATGAAAGTGTTGTGTTTATTTCTAAAGGGGAAAATCCCCTGAAAAGCATCCTGTGCCCAGTGCTGCTGTTTTGCATGGGCCGCGTGGTGTGCCGTGGACTTGACATGGTGGTGGTGGTGGGGAGGGGTCTATTTTCTTAATTTGATGAGTAGTTCCATAACTACATTCCCCTTCTTCATGCCCTGGTGCACCTCGCGCTTTTCCCGTGAATGTTTGCTTGTCTTTTGCCTGTGTTGTGTTTTGCTGTGTAATAACTGGTCTGGGAGTATTACCTCCACTGACTTAGCTTGAGCTGGGAATTTGCCCTGGGGGGTCCTGCATTTGGATTTCCTGCAGGATTTCTCACATCCATTCCAGTCTTCACCCTCCTCTTTTCCCTGCTGATTTCTGCCTCCCCGATTCCAGTTGCTGAAATTGCACCCCAGCTCAGTCTGCAAACCTGCACTGCGTCCGTCCGTCTGTCCCTTGGATGAGAACGTCTGTGTTGTGCCCATTGCATGAGGACAGCTTGGGACATGTTCACGGACTGGAGGTTATTATTGCGGGCAGAATGAAATCTAGGAGTCCTTTTTGATGATTTCCGAAAGTGCTATTTTCACACAGACATTTCAGAGAACGTGATCTGGGTTTGGCTACGTCTGTTTCCCATTTTATATTTAAGAACATTTTCCCATCAGTTTTTGTATGTGCTAGAAAAGAGCTTGTTAAGCGGTTAATATTCTCTCTGTCCTAATATTTGTATGATACTACTACTACTTAACATTTCTAGAGCGCTACTAGGGTTACGCAGCGCTGTACAGTTTAACAAAGAGAGACAGTCCCTGCTCAAAGAGCTTACAATCTAATACACAAGTGAACGGTCGGTCCGATAGGGGCAGTCAAATTGGGGCAGTCTGGATTCACTGAACGGTAAGGGTTAGGTGCCGAACGCAGCATTGAAGAGGTGGGCTTTAAGCAAAGACTTGAAGACAGGCAGGGAGGGGGCTTGGCGTAAGGGCTCAGGAAGGTTGATATACTACTTTGTTACGTATGGAGCTGAAATATCCATGCTGCAGGGCAGGAAGGAAGTGTTTCTGTTCTCATCTCCCGCTGTAGCCTATTGGCTAGAATAACAGACCAATGACCTACAGGAGGAAGTGAGGGAGCTGCTTTGCAGCCTATTAGCTGGCTGTCTCTGACTGACGGGCTCCAGGGGGAAGTGAGGGAGCTGCTTAACCAAAGATATGGGCACTTCCTGCCTGCAGCTGCCAATAGGGAGGGGAAGAGCAGCAGATAGACCAAAGAGGTTTAATGATGAGACGGCATGACGTCAAAAACAGAAGCCAGTTCCCCCAGCAGCCGCCATCTTGTTATGTCCAAAACAGACTATCAGCTGCTGCATCCACGTTGTCGTTGGGCATTATATCTCAGATATATTTTGAAATATGCCGGCTTGTGCAGCATAGGGATACACACAAAAGAATTACATATGGGAATCTTTCAAATAAAAAAAAAATATATATATATATATCAGAGAGCATGTGAAAGGCTTCCAGGGGGTTCTGTGTGCAAGAGAATGAGCTGAATCACAGAGAGAGAGGAAGACGGAAACTTGTTGGTCAATATTCAGCCCGCACCACAAGCGATTTAGCGGGCAAAAGACTTTCCTGCCCATTTAAATCGCTTTGCATTGGGTAGTTGGAATCTAATCACAGCAGACAGACAGGAATCAATGTTCAGGCACAAGGGGGCTGCTAGGAGTGTGGTCACCAATATCAGTGCACAACCACGAGGCGGCACACTAGCCCACCCACCCCAGACCAGCACAACCAGGAAATAAGATTTGTCACAGCTGCGGGCGGGGGTACCTAAGCCAGAAAGGAAAAAAGACTGAGCTTTACGGAAAGAGGGGTGCCCTGTTCAGAGCTGGTACACCCCTTGGACATAGGACTGCACAAGCTTGAGCTGGTATGGGGTGAGGGAGCCGCTTTGCTTCATGGCAGGCCCCACCCCTCCCCCCCAATGCAGCCTTGCTTGATCGCATGGCAAGCCTACATGTGGATTAATAAAAGTAACAATTAGCACAGGCAGTAAGATTGTGTTTGAATGCACGTTGACGTATCAATAAATCTGTGGCTTAATGTTTTACCATTAAAAGAACAGTGTGCCTGATCCGTCACCTGTTGAGGTGGATGAGAAGGGCAGGAAGCAAAAGCAGGGATAGGAGAAGGTCACGGTTGCCCATGTTATTCTGCTGTAAGGGGAAGAGAGGCTGAGTGTGGAGCTGTAGGGAGAGGAATAGGATGGGATTATTGCCTGGGCTGTAAAAGGGCTGGCTGATCGGGACAGGCAGTGGAGCTGTAGGATGAATAGAGGTAGGGTTCCCCCGGACAGGTCCTCTTGGAGACAATGTGTGGCATCTGGGTTTGTGGGCAGGCCTTGGGGTGCTCTCCCCTCAAGGCACCTTATCGCACCCTGGTGGTGTAGTGGTCTCTTTGGGGCAGGAAACAGCCCCACTGACCCACTCGCTGCCGGTACCGCTTCAAAATGGCTGCTGAGACTTCCACAGAAGTCTTGCCAGGTCACCGCTTGAAGTCTCAGCAGCCATTTAGAACTGGGGAGGGAAAGGAAAAAGGAACATGCTCAAGAATGTTTGCTTTTTTGGAAATGTCCATTTTTTCATTTTATATTTAGCAGAGTCCTGAAGAAAATGCATTTCTGTTCCTTTACCAGTATTTTTACTGCTTACAGAGTCTGATTTTCTTGGGGGGGGTTCAAGGTAACTGTGCAGCGTGGGAGCATGGCAGCCGTGTGATGGGATGTGACGTGACAGGGTGGAGGCATTGGGGGGCAGGGTGGGGCTGCGATTTTGTCCTCTTTTTTTTGTCACAGCAACTATGGTAACCCTAAATCTAGGGGGCTAAGAAGGGGTAAAGGGGATTGAACAGGGTTACTGGTTGGGAGCGAGAATGTTGCTGTAAATGTCTGAAAGCTTATCAGGTTTGTGAATAAAGAAGGTTCAGCTGGACCGCCTCATCCCTTTACACTATCTCTGTTTCCTCTTCCATCTGTCCTGTGACTCAGAAGAGGGTGATATAATCCATCTCTCCAGTACCTGCTGTGTCTGAAGCTCCAGCACAGTCAGTGCTGCAGTGATTTCAGAAGGATGAGTCCTGGAGCAAAGGAGAAACTCTCGAGGTTGTGACTCCTTTTGCTGTGCCATGAAAAGCTGCCACCAGCCCCTTCCTCTGAATTCATTGAACAGAAATCGGACATGAAGTGTTTTTTAGATGTTTGTATTGTACACTCTTAGCTTTGCAAGAGTGGTGCAAGCTTTAATATGAAGATCAACAGATGGATAAATGACATCAGACACTGGAGAAGATTCAGGGGTTTGTGGTAGAGCTGCACCTTAGTCAATATCACCTACCATGATTAGAGTTATAGTCTACTGAATATGTACAGAAAACTTTTTATTATTGGTTAGAAAATGTCATTCAATTCAAGAGAACAATTTATTGGCTTTTGCATTTTAGTAATTGTAATGTCTTGAAAGACTAGAGTAACATACCAGATTTGAAGCCATGACTTCCTGCATTTACTACTACTTATTTCTAAAGCACTACTAGATGTACGCAGCGCTGTACACTTGAACATGAAGAGACAGTCCCTGCTCGACAGAGCTTACAATCTAATTAGGACAAACAAGAGATAAGGGAATATTAAAGTGAAGATGATAAAATAAGGGTTCTGAACAAGTGAATAAAGAATTAAAAGCAGCATCAAAAAGGTGGGCTTTTAGCTTAGATTTGAAGACGGCCAGAGATGGAGCTTGACGTACCAGCTCAGGAAGTCTATTCCAGGCATATGGTGCAGCAAGATAAAAGGAACGGAGTCTGGAGTTGGGTCTTACCTCTGAGCCACCAGCAGTTCCTGTGGGTTAGCCTGTATCCTGCAAAGCTCTGAGCCCAGATGAGGGGGAAATAGAAGTTCTGAGAAGCTACCAGGGTGAAAGCTTTGCTGGCCTAGAGGTTGGGTGCTGGCTTAGTAGAAGCGAGGCTGTGGGTTCAGGGATGGTTACTTTTTTGGAAAGTACTTAGAGTATGGAAGAAAATGTATTTCTGTTACTTTACCAGTATTTTTACTGCTTATAGAGCCTGGCTTTCTTGAATTTTTTTTTTTTTTTTTTGGGGGGGGGGGGGGGGGGGGGGGGGGGGGTTAAGGTGACTGGGCAGTGCAGGGGTATGGTGAGGGTATGATAGGACATGGTGTGGAGAAAGTGGGGATATGGCAGGGACAGGGCTGCATTTTATGTCCTCTTTTTTGTCGCAGCAACTCCCCAAAACTCCTCGAAGCCTAGTCTACCTGGCCGTCTCTGGCCCTTCCTGTCACCAGTTTCTGGCCCTTACCATCATCTGGACGTTGGATCGGGGCTCGGGGTCCGCTGTGGCAGAGACTGAGGCTCCATCTTCTGTTTCCCTCGGGTCTGGTCCTGGCGCCGCAGGGGCCGCCTAGTCGCATGGCTGCCCAGCGTCTTGATTCTTGCTTCGCCCTGCACAATCGGTGCGTACAGCGTACGATTGACGGGCATGAGGCGCAGTTGAGTGGCGAGGTGCGGAGCTGAGAGACCTGTGCGCGGTGGGGCCATGTGGCCACGTGGCAGCTGGGTTTCTTCCTTTGCTCCGCTGTGTGGTGGCTGGAGCGGCGTCGGCCTGAGGTGAGAAGTGAGATTGAGAGGCGGCTGACAGAGGGCAGCTAACGGCTGAGCGGCAGCAGGAACAGCTGATCATCAGCGTTGGCATCGGTCTGCTGGGGATGAACTGAGGAAAGTCGGAGGTGATTCCTGAGCCCTCGTCTCAGACCTGTGTCTGGCCCTCTGGTCCCATGATCCTCGCCGTGATCCTTACCAACACTTCAGTCTTACTGTTCTGGCCTGTTCTGCCTTCTGCTCCAGTCCTGCCTTTCTTCAGCCTCATCTACTCACCTTCAACATCATCATCAGCCTCATCGGTCCCGGTCCTGTCTTCAGCCTCAACTGCTGCAGTCCTGCTCGTCTTCAGCCTCATCTGTCCCAACACTCGTCTGCTCATCTTCAGCATCGTCTTCAGCCTCATCCAGTCCTGCTCATCTTCAGCCTCATCTGTTCCAGTCCTGCTCGTCTTCAGCCTCATCTGTTCTGGTCCTGCTTGTCTTCAGCCAAGTCTGCTCATCTTCAGCATCATCTTCAGCTCATCTGTTCCGGTCCTGCACGTCTTCAGCCACTGGTCTTTCTGTTCCAGTCCTGCTCATCTTCAACCTATTCTGTTCCAGTCCTGCTCATCTTCAGCCTCATCTGCTCACCTTCAACATCATCATCAGCCTCATCGGTCCCGATCCTGCCTGTCTTCAGCCTCAACTGCTGCAGTCCTGCTCGTCTTCAGCCTCATCTTCAACTTCATCTGTCCCAACACTCGTCTGCTCATCTTCAGCATCGTCTTCAGCCTCATCTGTTCCAGTCCTGCTCGTCTTCAGCCTCATCTGTTCTGGTCCTGCTTGTCTTCAGCCAAGTCTGCTCATCTTCAGCATCATCTTCAGCTCATCTGTTCCGGTCCTGCACGTCTTCAGCCACTGGTCTTTCTGTTCCAGTCCTGCTCATCTTCAACCTATTCTGTTCCAGTCCTGCTCATCTTCAGCCTCATCTGCTCACCTTCAACATCATCATCAGCCTCATCGGTCCCGATCCTGCCTGTCTTCAGCCTCAACTGCTGCAGTCCTGCTCGTCTTCAGCCTCATCTTCAACTTCATCTGTCCCAACACTCGTCTGCTCATCTTCAGCATCGTCTTCAGCCTCATCTGTTCCAGTCCTGCTAGTCTTCAGCCTCATCTGTTCTGGTCCTGCTTGTCTTCAAACGCAGAAACAAAAGAGGTCCAAAAATTTCCACAAAAGTCCAACACAGAAAAGAAACAGGTGGAAAAACAACTTCAAGGGATCAATCCAAGACAAGAGGTGAGATGCTCCAGAAGAACTTTATTAAGGACCCAACACGGTCCGTGTTTCGGTTTTTAAAAAAACCTTCATCAGGGGTCAATCAGTAGTTGCACAGAGGATATACTGACAGACAATGGAGCTCTTAAAATGTGGTCTCTTGAATAAATAAGAGAGTGTTGCCTCGTACCAACAGATTCAGTATGAAATAGTATCGATACTATTTCATACTGAATCTGTTGGTACGAGGCAACACTCTCTTATTTATTCAAGAGACCACATTTTAAGAGCTCCATTGTCTGTCAGTATATCCTCTGTGCAACTACTGATTGACCCCTGATGAAGGTTTTTTTAAAAACCGAAACACGGACCGTGTTGGGTCCTTAATAAAGTTCTTCTGGAGCATCTCACCTCTTGTCTTGGATTGATCCCTTGAAGTTGTTTTTCCACCTGTTTCTTTCCTGCTTGTCTTCAGCCTCATCTGTTCTGGTCCTGCTTGTCTTCAGCCATGTCTGCTCATCTTCAGCATCATCTTCAGCTCATCTGTTCCGGTCCTGCTCGTCTTCAGCCACTGGTCCTTCTGTTCCAGTCCTGCTCATCTTCAACCTATTCTGTTCCAGTCCTGCTCATCTTCAGCCTCATCTGCTCCTACCTTCAGCCCTGTTCCAGTCCTGCTTATCTTCAGTTTTCATCTGCTCCGGCCTTCAGCTTCATCTGCTCCAGCCTCCGGCCTTCAGCTTCATCTGCTCCAGTCTTCGGCCTGTTCCAGTCCTGGTTATCCTCACCTTCATCTGCTCCAGTTCCTGTTCAGCTTTGACTTGATGCTCAACTGCTGTTTCCACTCATCACCTTTAATTTCAATTACAGTATAAATTGCTGTTCCCACCTAGCACCTGAAAGTACCTCAATCATTATATATGGCCCCTATACACATCCTCTTCCTAGCCCTGTCCCTTCCTAATCTTTTTCCTTACCCCCTTCCTCTCTCCATTACAGGAACTCACTGCCCTTCCATTGACTTCATCACCTCACCTTCTCTCCTACCCCCTTCCTCCTTCTCAGCTTCTAATCTTCATCTCCTCCTTCCCTCCATTTTGCCTTCCCCATTCTACCTGAGTACCTCTCGCCTTCGTGGTCACACCTCTCCTACTCTCCTCCGCTCTCTTTTACTCCTTCTCTTACTCTCTGCTGGTGACATCAATCATAATCCTGGCCCTCCTCTTCTGCCCTCTCCCTTCTTATACAGACCACATCGCGATGTCTCTAATCTCATCTCTATTCCACTCCTTCCTCCTTACCCTTCTCTTACGCCCTATGGAATGCCCGCTCTATCTGAAATAAACTTCCCCACATTCATGACCTTTTCATTTCTCGTTCCCTCCATCTACTTGCCTTAACTGAAACTTGGCTCTCCCCTGATGACTCTACTTTCGTTGCGGCCCTTTGCCATGGTGGCTATCTTTTCTCTCACACCCCTCGCCTTACCGGCCGTGGTGGTGGTGTTGGATTTCTGCTCTCTCCCTCCTGCAAATTCCAACCTCTTCTCACACCCCAGTCTCACTGTTTTTCGTCCTTTGAAGTCGACTCTATCCGCCTCATCACTCCCCTGCCTCTCCATCTTGCAGTCATTTATCACCCCCCCTGATAAGTCTCTTCTATCCTTTCTCACTGACTTCGACACCTGGCTCTCCTTCTTTCATAATCTTTCATCCCCCTCCATTATCCTTGGGGACTTTAACATCCACGCTGATGATCCATCTGACTCCTATGCCTCCCAATTCCTTGCCCTAACGACCTCATTCAATCTTCATCTGTGCTCTTCGGCACCCACTCACCAAAGTGGTCACTGTCTTGACCTTATCCTCTCCTCTAACTGCTTTCCCTCCAGTTTCTATTCCCCCTATCCGACCATCATCTACTAACTTTCACTCTTAAGCACCCTCCTCTCCAGTCCCACCCAATCTCATCCCCCACTTTTAGGAATCTTCAAGCTATTGACCCCTTTAATCTATCCTCTTGTGTCTTTAACTTTTTCTCTACCACCACTCTATCTAAGTCTGTGAATGAAGCTGTTTCTTCCTATACTATTCTCTCCTCTGCTCTTGACACTTGTGCCCCTCCCATGCCCCGTCCTACTAGGCGTACCAAACCCCAGCCTTGGCTAAGCTCTAGAATCCGCTATTCTCGTTCCTGCGCCCGCTCAGCAGAACGTTCTTGGCTTAAATCCCGCACCCTTGCCGACTTCACTCATTTCAAATTCATGCTGAACTGTTTCCAATCTGCCCTTTCACTTGTCAAACAAGGTTACTTCACCCATTTCACTAATTCCCATGGATCTAACCCTTGACTTCTCTTCGCCACACTAAACTCTCTTCTCAAGGTACCTCCATCCCCTATTCCCCCTTCTCTTTCTCCTCAGACCCTAGCTGATTACTTCCATGATAAAATCCGTAAGATTAACCTTGAATTTTCATCCAAACCCTCCCCACCTCTCTCTCCCTTAGTCCTCACCCCCTACTCTCCTTCATCTCCTTCTTTCTCCTCCTTCTCAGAAGTTTCCACTGAAGAAACTGCCCTTCTTCTTTCCTCCTCTAAATGTACTACCTGTTCCTCTGATCCCATCCCTACTTACCACTATCCCTCCTATCATCATCCCTGTCATCTGTCACATCCTAAATCTTTCACTCTCCACTGCAACTATTCCTACGGCCTTCAAACATTCTATTGTCACGCCACTCCTTAAAAAAACCCTCACTTGACCCTACATGACCCTCCAATTATCACCCCCATCTCCCTTTCCTCTCCAAATTACTTGAGCGTGTCGTTCACCGCCGTTGTCTTGACTTTTTCTCTTCTCAACCTATTCTTGACCCATTTCAATCTGGTTTTCACCCTCTTCACTCTACTGAAACTGCACTTACCAAAGTCTCTAATGACCTGCTAATGGCTAAATCCAGAGGTCTCTATTGTATCCTTATCCTTCTTGACTTATCCGCTGCTTTCGACACTGTTGACCACACCTTACTCCTCGATACGCTGTCCTTGCTTGGATTCCAGGCCCTGTTCTTTCCTGGTTCTCTTCCTACCTCTCACTCCGTACTTTCAGTATTCTCTATGGTGGATCCTCTTCAACTTCCCTCCCGCTTTCAGTTGGTGTGCCTCAGGGTTCTGTCCTTGGCCCACTCCTTTTCTCCATCTATACCTCTTCTCTCGGTGCCCTAATCGCTTCCCATGGCTTTCACTACCATCTTTACGCTGATGACTCTCAAATCTACATCTCCACCCCCTGAAATCTCAACCTTAATCCAGGACAAAATCTCTGCCTGCTTGTCTGGCATTGCTGCCTGGATGTCTCAACGCCATCTCAAATTAAACATGGCTAAAACCGAACTTCTCATTTTTCTCCCTAAACCCACCTCCCCTATTCCCCCTTTCTCTATCTGTTAATGGCTCTCATATCCTCCCTGTCTCCTCGGCTCGCAACCTTGGAGTCATCTTCGATTCCTCTCTCTCCTTCTCTGATCATATTCAACAAATCGCCAAAACCTGTCGCTTCTTTATCTTCAACATTAGCAAAATTTGCCCCTTCCTTTCTGAACACGCCACCAAAACCCTTGTTACTTCTCGCTTGGACTATTGTAATTTACTTCTCACTGGTCTTCCACTCAACCATCTCTCTCCTCTCCAATCTGTCCAGAATTCTGCAGCACGACTTATTTTCCGCCAGAATTGTTATGCCCACACTAGCCCACTCCTCAAATCACTTCACTGGCTCCCTGTCCGCTTCTGTAAACAGTTCAAACTCCTCTTACTGACCTTTAAATGCATCCACTCTAAGACCCCTCATTACCTCCCCTCTCGTTTCTCCCCGTGAACTTCGCTCTCTGAACAAATCTCTCTTGTCGTCCCCCTTCTCCTTCACCGCTAACTCCAGACTTCGTTCCTTTTGTCTCGCAGCACCTTATGCCTGGAACCGTCTTCCCGAACCCATACGTCTAGCTCCATCTCTTCCTGTTTTTAAATCTATGCTGAAAGCCCACCTTTTCACTACTGCCTTTGGCTCCTAACCACTACTCATTTGCCCTCCTCCTCTTTACCCATTAATTCCCTTGCCCGTTCTGTGTCTTATCTGTTCTACGTAGATTGTAAGCTCTTTGAGCAGGGACTCTAAGTCAAGTGTTCAGTGCTGCGTGCATCTGGTAGCGCTATACAAATGCTATTAGTAGTATTAGTAGCAACTATGGTAACCCCAAATCTAGAGGGCTAAGAAGGGGTAAAGGGAGTTGAAAATGTCTGAAAGCCATATCAGGTTTGTGACTAAAGAAGACAAGTTAGAATCACTCCTGCTGCTCAGCTCCAGGCTTGGAGCTCCCAGGATGGTCCCCGGTTCCCACCTGCACACAATATGAGCCTGGGATACCAGCTGGACAGTTTACACTCCCCTTGATTTTGGTTATTAAACTCCTTTTCCATAAGTATGCCTGGTCTGTTTGTTAGATGTTTGCCCTGCATGCGGCACTGCAGTTCCTGCCACAGAGCCTAAATCCCTTGTTTGAACAGGGGATGTTTCCAGTAGAGAAAGGAAGTACCATTCTCACATTCCTTTCCCAAAAGGCACAGCTGGACCACTGAATATTACAACTAATTCTAGACTAGTAGCCTTCATCCCTTTGTTAGTAAAGGTGATGGAGGAGTTAGTGGCATTGCAACTGACAAATGATTTGGAGCATCACAACATCTTCCCCAAGTCCCAGTTGGCCTTTAGCAGAAGGTACAGTACAGTTAGGCAAGAAATTAGTGTACAAGGATCATTTCAAAGTTAAATGCTGAAACTTATTAATCTGCCTGCCAGCAGTTCTGATCCAGCTTCTAGGGATTTCCTTGTTTTACATTATCCAAAGTCAAGGAAAATTATTAAAAAAAAAAAAAAAACATTTTCAGCAATGTTCTCCTAGCAAGTTGCAAGGAGGTAGAATGAACTTCCCCATCTGAAAAGATGTCAAACTCATTCTATTCAATTTCATAAGTTATCTTAAAACAATAAACCTGATTCTAAAATAGTTAACTTTAAAAAATTAGCTCTGTTATTGTTTCAGTAATGTAATTCCTGGGTAATGCTCAGTCTCTTAATTTTTGTAAGCCACCCGGAACTCTTTGAGGCAAACGCAGGATATAAATGTGTTAACGTGGAGGCCACAGGACAGACGTTTCCAGAGCTCTTACTCCTTCCACAAGGCTAGCTGAGAATCCCCCTCATTGTACCTGCTTTTCCTTCAGTTCAGAAACAAAGCTTTGTAAAAAGACCTGTACCAATTCATACATGCCGGTTACAGTTCAGGCTGGCATCCACCTTTGCTGCCTACCTCCAGGGTCACCTCCTTGCCCGAGAATAGATTGGAATTTTGCCAGTGCTGACTGAATCCAATGTACGGAGGAGGGAAAGGGGTCTGGGGAATGGACAGGAAACCTCTGGTTTTCTTGGGTGTAGGCCAGAGTCGAAGAGACTTTTCTTCCAGAGGGGGAGACTAGTTACCTTACGAGATAGTAGGAAACAAAACAGGGTGATCTGAAGCCAGTCTGTGCATCTACACTTCTCTCTGTCCCAAACATCATCTCTTCTCTTCAATCCCTTCTCTCCATTCTTTTCCCTTTTCTGTCTGTGCCCAAGCACAACCTAAATGCTCCTGGGGTTGGACGGCTTGCCCTGGTTTACATTTCTGTTCTAAGATGTGGCTCTGGCTGGAGGGCTGCTGGGTGTGCATGAAATACCTCTGAAACGGTGCAGAAAATACCCAGAAGTGACAAGATGGTGGCGCCCGGTCCGTCTTCAGCATTTCATTTCTTTTTCTCATGCATTTTGTTTCAGGGCCAAAACCTGCTGTTGGCGGAACCAGTGGAAACCCCGCTCTCTCACCCCCTCCCACATGCTTTTCCCAACCCCTCTCCGAGGAAGCATTTTCCATGCACATCCGATCTGGCAGGAAGCCCTGGAGACCCAGGCCAGAAGGAGACCTCCATCATCTGTGAGCAAGCTGGTAATTTGTATTAGTGTTTAATGCTGAAATGTTACATCTGCTCTGCAAGCTCCAAAGGAGAATCTCCTCTTCCTCCATTCAGAAAACAGAGCAGCCAACGGAGCCCTAGACTGCCATCAACTTTCTATCCCAGCTACTTCTTTAAACTGGTCTTTTGGTGCTGGTGCAATCGACTTGTGGGTTTCTGGCACTATAGCAGAGAGATGACTGCTCCTGACTCAGCATCCCCCCAGCCCACCGTACCCTATGTCCATCCTCTAGTGATTGTTGGAGGATATGGGATGTCCACCACCTTCTTCCAGGGCTGTAACCAGGTTTGTTTTTCAGGGAACCAATATACATCCAATTAATTTGATTCTTGTACATGTGAATAGCCTGAAAAGCAGACTGCTTTACAGCCCTCTAGCCCTGGCAAGGAATATCCTTTCTGTCTTGGGTTACAGCAGAGTAGAAACCCTGGAACAGATCCAGGACAGTTTCCTGTTTCTAGCACCCGACACCCACAAGGTGCACCAGTGCTGGGAGTGGCAGGCCCTGGGTCCTGACAGCTTCCTTCTAAGGTTTTCCGATGCTTGGGCCCCATTCTCTACCGGCAGCAGGTACCATCCACAGTGCTGGTTACTGCCCACTATAGGGGCAGACGATGTGCACCGAGCGAGGCTTTCACATCAGAAGAACTGTACGCCATGTAGGGAAGGACTACGAATCTAAATGCACTGGACTCCACTACTTCTTCACAGGCAGTGAATACTACAGTAAGACTGTGACAAGTTCAGCCAAGGCTCAATTTGCTCCCTAGTTTTAGCCAAACTTAGAAGCATAAGTTTTGAGGTGAAAATTTATCAGCTTATAAATGTAGGCCTTCCATTCAGTTGCCTAGATTTATCTGCTAATTTTCAGTGGCACTTAACTGGTTATCAGCACGGGAAATGACCAGTTAGCATCTAAGTGAAAACTGTCTATTTGGGGACTTAAGGGGTCAGGATGATGGACCGCATAAACCAGCTATTCAATGTCAAAAGCCCTGCCTTGAATATCTAGGAGTAACACTGCAGGCGGCTGAATGTTGAGCCCCTTAGTGCTGCAACTCAGTTCTAAGCTCCTAAAGCAACTCCCTTTTCATGCTGCTTAATTTAGAAGTTTAGTGAAATTTGATGCATCCGTATAGGCAACACAGCCTTAGTCAGTTTTCAAAGAGGCCAATTAGGTGCACAGGATTTATGCTTCTAGCAGGCCCTCAGGGTTTTTGTTTTTTTTTCCCCAGGTTTCATACTTTGCCACTGTAGGTGCCTCTCAGTCCCCCTCCTAAAACCCTGCACGTGTCTCTTTGAGAGCATCCGCCAACAGTAAGGCGGGCGCTAACAAAGGCAAAAGTGCAGAGGCAGGCTGAGGAACTGCTTTCATTCATCACATTCACAAGAAGTGAACACAGAACGTACATTCTGATCCATTCTCCCTCTGCAAGAATGTAAATTGAGCAAGCAAAATAAAGCGGATGTGGAGCGGCACCTGCAGGCTAGCTGAAGATGTTATGTTTACATTATAGAAGCACTTAATCAGTGTACGGAAGATGTTCGATCATGGGACCTTACTCAGATTTCTTTAACTGCAATGGGCTGGAAACTTCTAGTACATGTACAGAGGACTTCCTCTGCCCCTATTGGATGGGTCTCATCGTGTAGGTGCCACCTCTCTCAAAACCAGAGAGCAGGGCCGGGTCAGCACCGTGCACAAGGCAGCAGCCTCCCCTCTCTCTCTGCTTCTCCTTTTAAAGAGAGAGACTAGAAGTTTGGCGTGAACCCCAACCGTCCTCAGTGGGTAGCCATAGTCTACGCTCATTTGCGCAGCCGAGGACTAGGAAGTTTCTGATTTTACAAGGGTGATGCTGTGGGAAGCTTTGACTGCAGCCCTATCCTGGGAGTGAGGAGAAGAAATGCCGACGCAAGCCTGAAACTGCCGCTTTTCTGGGCTCAACCTTCCTTTCAGCGGTGAACTTCAACCGAATGCTTCGGGCGCTCCAGAGATGGGAAGCCTTCTCCCACCCCCTTTCTTTTTCAAAACCCTTCATTTTGATATCTGACAAGAACTAGCCTAAGGTTATTGTACAAAGACAGATGTGACATTTCACGTGCGACTTAATCGTCCAACTAACCTCCTCACATGCTCTAAAGCCTAGACTTTCTGCAAATTCAAGCTGCAGCTGTTTACAGTCTCTCCATTACCCTGTAACTGTAAATAATTTTGTTCAGATTAGCTATGATAAAGCAAATCTATTGTCATTTTATCTTTATGAAATTTTAGAAGACTACGGGGGGGTTTTTACTTGGCTTTTTATTTACAAATGGTGGGGGGAGGGAAACGTTGGGGGACGAAGCGTAATGTATTTGCTATTTATTGCATTTCCCTTTGAATACTTTCAAACAGTTTCTCTCTAAATAAAATGCAAATGAAAACTGGACCGCTGGGGTTTGCTTTCTTAGCATTTAGCAGGGACGGCCGTGTTTTGCAGTGGATCTGAGCTGACCGAAAAGTCTCTCTCTAAAATTCAGAGTAACCAAGATAACCTTATTCAGAGAAAACTGCGGAAGAAGATTAGTGCAATTTAAAGCATCACCAACCAAGGTAGAACAGAAAACACCCTAGACAAATTGATACGAGGATGCTGTAGAGTTACGAGAGAAGCAGACTGTGCAACCCAGCATAACGGTGGCAACGGAAAACGCAAAGATCAAAACATGGGACGTCCTATGTGACTAGAGTACTCCAAATGCCAGCATGAAACAGACCTGCCAAGAGGCCCCAGGCCTTTTGGGTCAAACATTTAAGATCTCTTCACCAACATCTGATAAACTGCAGATCAGTTGCTCAGACAGCAAGAATTAACACCACAATGCCCAATAACGGGAGGAACCAAACTCCCCAAAACCTACTGCACCACATAATTGGCTTACCTATACTCTACCAGCTGTTCACTGCAATAGATGCAGATAGAATATACATGACCACTAATAATATTATGGCAGTAGAACAGAAAGGAGCCAAAGCCCACTTGATGCTGAATAAAATGATGAGGCTTTGATTTGTCTTACAGCTAGTCACCATTCCAGTATGTTTTGGCTAAAAGAAAACTCAATAGCATCCCGCAGTCTTGGATAATAATGCGCCTTGAAATGTGCAGACTGAGTACAGCAAGAAAACGCCATCTAAATTGTGCAGGACAGCTTGTCATTCTTAATATCAAGATCCAGCAGGCAATATTTCAGGACCATTCCATTTGTCTCAACTTACAGACCTTACTTGGCCATAAATGTAAAAGAATCTGCATCCACCAGTGTCCAACAGAAGACTCTGCTAAATCGGCCTTTGCTGGCCGCACCTGCTTGAACAACAGAATGTGTCCACACCCATGACACGAATGTGAGTTCGCGGTAAGCCTTTGTTCCTGCAGTGAACGCGGTTTAGTAAAAGGGACCAAACTATGGCTCGAGGAGAAAGAACATATACAGGGTCCCAGACAAAAAGTGCTTTTTAGACCTAGGAGACAGGCACGCTTTATGTTTCTCCAGTAAAATGATTACACCAACCCCAATATGCAACACTCCACGCACCAAGAATAATTCCTTTCAATTAAAGGGCCCTCCCCACTCTGCAACGCTTGTCCAAAAGACAGCCAGAACTGATGTACATAACAACTGATCCAGCTAGTAAACAATCGACTTCCAAAACCCATAAGGAAATTAAAAAGAAAGAAAATAATGAGATAGGAGGCAACACCCTATTGTAGAGTTTTAAAAATTGGGTAATAGAAAGTAAATAATGGAGCGCACTGGGGCTCTGGCAATGGGAACGAGTGATGTGACACAAAACTATTCAAAGTTGCTAAATCTCCAGTGGATTTGTGAGGAATCACAGGGGGACCCTTAGGAGGCTGAGCATCCAGACGGTGGATGAAATTTAATGCGGACAAATACAAAGTGAAGAATAAAAAGTTATAGCTACACAATGAGGTTGAGATCTAGGTGCCACTGTGGACAACACATTGAAATCTTCTGCTCAGTGTGCGGCAGCAGCCAAAAAGAAAAAGCAAATAATATTAGGCATTATTAGGAAATTAAGAGAGACTATCCTAGTGCCTCTGTGTGCAATTCTAATCACTGCATCTCAAAAAAAGAGAGATACAAGGAAGGAACCCAAAATGATTAAGAGGACGGAACAACTTTCCTATAAGGAAAGGCTAAAGAGGCTAGGGTTCAGCTTGGAGAAGAGATGGCTGAGGGGACAGTGGAATGGAGTGGAACAGGTAAACACAAATCAAAAAGACAACAAAGACCAGGAGATACTCCATGAAGTCCTCAAACAACATACAGTGGAATTAGAAAAGGTACAGGGTAGCATGATGAAAATGATAACGGGGATGGGACAACTTCCCTATGAGGAAAGGCTAAAATAGCTAGGGCTCTTCAGCTTGGAGAAGAGACGGCTGAGGGGAGATATGATAGAATTATATAAAATAATGAGTGGCATGACGGGTACACGGGAATCACGTGTTTATTCTTTCCAAAAATACTCAGACTTGGGGGCACGCAATGAAGCTACAACGTATTAAATTTATAACATCGGAGAAAATATTTTTTCACTCAACGTGTAATTAAACCCTGGAATTTATTGCCAGAGAATGTGGTAAAAGCAGTTAGCTTAGCGGGGTTAAAAAAAAAGGTTTGGACAGTTTCCTAGAAGAAAAGCCCGTAAGCCATTATTAAAATGGGGGAAAATCCACTGTTTAGTTCTAGGGTAAGCAACATAAAATGTTTTGGGATCTTGCCACATATCTGTAACCTGGAATGGCCACTGTTAGAAACAGGATGCTGTGTTTGATGGACCTTCAGTCTGTTCCAGTATGGCAACGCTCATGTTATGTTTACGTAAATACTTTTTCACTTAATTCATTGTTAAGCTCTGGAACTTGTTGCCGGAGCAAGTATTAAAAGAAGTTAATGTAGCAAAGTTTAAAAAAAGGGTTGGACACGTTCCTGGCAGAAAGCCCAAAAACTGAAGGTAGACCTGTTAAAAGCCAGTGCTTATCCCTGGGGTCTGCAGCATGGAATTTTCCTACTTTTGGGGACCCTGCCAGGACATGTCACTAGATAGACCTTTGGTCTGACCCAGTCTGGCAGTTCTCGTCTCACAATCCAACCAGGGGCAACCAGCAAAAAGAAAGATAAGAAAACTTACGTTCCCATCAGTCTGTTAAATGATTTGTGCTTCAACTCATCCGACCCCATAACAGGGAAACTTTTCTCACCTATTATTTCTTTTGCTAATGCAGAACGTGCAGTTAAAACCCAGAAACACAGACACAAAAGGTAGTATCAATAAATCTATTTATTTAAAAGAATATGTTACAATTAATTACACTAAGTGACATTACTGAACAATATCTGAGTAGTTAGCTCTAAAGAACAAGAAACTGAACACTGTTAGCAAAAAGGGCTTTTTTTTTTTTTTCTTTTCCTGTTTTTATCCAACATCACAAAAAGAAAAGTACAGGTGTCTTGCAGTGAAATACAATTAGAGTCCTCTGAAATAAATAAAAAGAACAGAACGCAAAGTGTGTATGGCACAGAAGGGACCTGGGAGCTGGAGAAATTCAAGCCCAGGCACTCCTCACGCCCCCTTTCTTCCTTGCGTTATTATTGCTGTTAAGCTCTGCCATCGTCCTCTCCCAGGCAAGCTCAATTGTTGCGGACATGCTTGGACAAGGGCTGGGGAGCTTTTTCTGCTCTTCCTGGGATGCAGATGGACGGTTTGCACAGGCCAGCGCCTCGCTAGGTTTAGGGATGGCTGAGAGAAGCAGTGTCAGTCCTAACAGTCTACGAGGAGAGGCAGGTATTACAGACGTATGGAAATGTTAGTACAAAGTGTCAAAATCAGACCTGCTTCGGTTCAGTGAGAGATAACCTGTCCTAGCTCCACAAAGCTTGTAGACGACTTCCCTTTCCCTAGGTGCAATGCAGATACCAAGTCCTACGTGAGGCCTGTTCATGTACGTCTCATAGGTACCCCTACAATTCAGTGCTTCGTCAGCATTTCTCATCTGCGTGGCATGCACACCTGTTCAGGCTACGTTCACAAGTTCTTGAGAGTGAGTCTGAGCTGACTGGGAGCTTCCCCGCACAGCACCCTGGCACCACTATGGGCATTTCTTCCTGAACATGTTCACAGAACAAACGAGAAACCTGCCAGTGCAATGTCTGCTCCACTGCTGCTTGCCATTCACACACAAACCTGAAACACTGCCCCCTACAGGTCAGCCAAGCACATACCATCTTAACACAACATGTGCAAGAACCCATCGGTCAGACTCCTGGATCTGTCACCAGGAATTTTATACTGCTCAATGTTAGTAAAATCTCATTCCATTTTTACATACTTTTCTATATGAAATACTGCAGTCTGTACCAAAGATCTCAGCTCATTCTGATGACATTTTACACACACATCTCAGATTTCTGGGATGTAAAGTCAACAGAGAGCCAGGGAACGGCGTTACTGAATACTGTAATAGACGTGATGGATTACAGCACCTGAGGCAGGAGGCCAAGGGTCTCCCAGATCTGTTACAAAACCAACAACTCCCAGCCCCAGAGCCCCCTTTCCCAGTGAGCCATCAGCGCAGAGCTCCTGGGGAGCTGCAGCAGCTGTCAAACTGGCTAAATTTAAAAAGCATAAACACTTCCTCAGCGTGCAAGACCATGCAACAGCTGTTTACCTGAAGGCACCCAGTGTGTCTGTATCGTCAGAAAACCCCAAACATCCACTGTGGGCAAAGCCCCAGAGTCCTGCAGCTCAGCTCATGCCCCGTTGTCATTCTTCTCTACGATTAATGCTAAACACACATCCCACCTTCAACTCGTCTCCGAAAGCAGCAGCAGCACGACAGCACAAGCAGTCACAGTCAGAGAAGAATGCAGAAGGTCATTCTGCAAAGCAGCTGGTCCTTTATGAATCTCCACGTCAACCCTTCCTGGCAATGAACGAGATAGCAGAAGAGCACCTCATGCTCCAGGAGCACAATTCATTGAGGGGGGGTGGGGGATAGAAACAGATACCCCGATTTCTGTAGGGGTTACAGTTAGCATATAAGAACATCACTCTACCCAGGGCATACATACAACGCACAACACAGCTCCCAGCCCTCAGTACCAGCTACACTAAACCATGCAATACTCTCCAAAAAGCGGTTATTTGTTCTGGGCTTCCCAACATTCACACCTCACTGAAAGGGAACATTCCTGTGGGCTGCCAGCGCAGACCTGGATTTTCACACTCTGTGCAGGCAAGGAACAGTACGACGTATTACCAGGAAGAGCTCAGGGGACAAGGTGCAGACCCAGACAGCATTCAGTCAGCCCCATGTCCCGCTCCTCAGCGAAGAAAAACAAAAACAAAAATAAGCAGCGCACAAAAAAGGCTGTAAACCTTGGTGTCCTTCAAGAAGGAGAGGTACGTTCCACACTTGAAAGAAGGGATGGAAGTGTAAAAAAGGTATGACGTCCAAATGACATTCCAAACTAAATGCATTCAGATCTGTCTCTATATCCATTTATAGACATTAGTGCAAATGGACGTAGTGTTTAATCTCCACTTGTAAAAACGGAATGAGAGTCTTGTCCAAAGTAGACCACCCACCACGGGCCCTCAGCTCAGCTCTCCCCCTGCCCGCATTCTGCTGCTCTCCGCAAACAGGAAATTCACAAATGCCATTATTATTATTATTATTTAGTTTTGGGCTTTTAATACAACGCTTCTCTTTAAGTGTTAATTGTCACACTCGCCAAGGTCTGGGCCTAGGCCGTGGTGTCCCGCTGCTGCGATCTCACCAATTGAAAGATATTCTGAAAGAAAAGAAAAATCGAGAGAGACCAGCTCTTATTCCAAATCAAAATAAAGTATCTAGAAATTATCCGTCTTATTTATTTACTGCCTTTTTGCAGGAATTCACCCAAGGTGGAGTACAGCAAGAACAATGCTGACAAAGACAAAATGCGCTTAAAGCAGTAAAATGCTACGTGCAATGTCAACACAACATACATTAAAACAGCTTCATAGACGGAACAGGGCATGCTTAACCCAGACTGAGGGAAATACAATTTCCTCTTCTGCTTCTCCATCTTATTCAAGTCCGTACTATGCATTAATGAGCCATATATCTGGAGCAAGCTGTGTGTATGTCTCGGTGAGACAACTCAACACATACAGAGGTCCTCTGGGGTGCACAGCTGGGTCAGCCCAAGGGTATCTGATATGTGACACCCTAGACAAACCTTCAGCCATGCATCCAAAGCCAAGGCCATTCCTGTTGTGTCCAGCCTCCCCCCTCCCTATTCTCAGGTGTCCAGCATCTCCCCTTTCCTTCCAAGGAAGCACAATTTGGTAGGCAGCGCTGGCACACCAGTCAGCACCTCTAAACAAAGCTTGGTGCAGTTGGCATTGGGTCTTGAGGATCTGCATATATTAAAGGTTTGCCATGTCCCGTTCCCTCTAACTTCCTGCTTTGGAGGGTTGGAACATGGCAAGGCTTGAGCTGGCTGCACAGAGTCTTGCTTACAGATACTGGCCCCAAACTGTGCTGCCCTAGGCATACTCTTAGTCCATCTAGTGGTTGGGGAGGTCCTGCAGCTGAGCTAGTCACGACTAGGGAAATATCGACCCCCTCTTGTTCATATCAACTATGATCAATGGAGCCAGAAAGTCAACACTACAGCTCTGTAATACAGCAGCAACACGCAGCCCGCAGGTTTACAAGAACATTAAAGCAAGACCACCTTCCCCTCTCACCCCGAGCTCACCTTGCTGCACATACGGTCGTTCCTGCAGTTCTTGTTATCCTTGTCCGTCACTTCCTCTTCTATCTGCTCAAGAAAAACAGCTAAAAGCATTACACGTACCAAGACACTGCGCTGTTTGCTGCAGCTCACACTCAATTCCGCCGTGACCCCAGTATTACCACTACAGCCAGAAGCAAGCCTCACCTCTTTCCTCCACTTCAGCTCACAGAACACCCTCTCAAAGCACTCGTGCATGTAGTTGAACTGCAGAGAGACCGAGAAGAGAGATGCATGCATCAGTCCCAGGAGTCCCCCGCAGACGTAAGCGTACCGTAAGGAAAAGCAGCACAAACAGTAGAATGACCAATCTAGCCCGGGGGAAACAGACAATGGGAATTTTCCCCATTTACTGACGGTGCAAAGGCTGGTGCAAGAGTATTGTTTCTTAGGTGAACCTCCTCCCCCCCTCAATTTTCAGATCTCTAGCTCCACCCTCCAAAACATTAAACTCTACAGTTCTATACAAATGCAGGTTAAAGTAGGTTCTGATGGCTCTTTCCGTTTGCTTTTGCTGCCCTAGGTTACTGCCTAGATTTGCCTACTGGTTTGGCCAGTCCTGACAGTGGAGGACAGGTTTTGGGTTGAACCCAATACATGTCACAAATCTTAGCATCTGCCTTATTTGTACTCTGCCAGCAGGTGTAAACAGCCCTGTATAGAGACAGACTTTCTATTTAACACTAGGAAGCAGTCACTTACATAGGGAGTGAAGATTTTCACCCAGCGTGGTTTCTTCTCTCCTCGAGCATACTCAAAGCAGAAGGCCATGCCCTCCTCATCCGTGTCCCATCGCTGCATTTCCTCCCACTCAAAGGATATCACCTGATTCTAGATACGAGAGGACAGCAGGTCACTGGAAACCCAGAGCTGGTCTGGGATAAGGGGAAGCAGGAGGAGTAAACAAATGATGGATATGAGGGGGGAACGAGGCACAGGCTGAACACACAGCAGTGTTGGGTATGGGGGATGGTTTCAGGAGAGACAGGGTGTGCAGGGATTGAGATTGTGGAAAGTCACAGCAGTGCGTCAAGGGTGTGGTTAGCTGACAAACAACCTCTGTATGTGCTAGAGTGCAGCAAAGCTGGTTATAATGGGGCAGTTCTGCTTCTAGCAATGTACACATTGCTCTCCCACCTTGGGCCTGGCTGCTCACCTCCAAAAGTCCTTCCTCTGTGCAGGCATGAAGTTTAAAGTGCTTGATACTGACGGCTGTGATCACATGGCCCTTTCGTCGCGCATCACAAGAACAGTGGGGGAAAATTATCTCATTGTAGCCTTCACAGGTCCGCAGCATATTCAAATACTAGAAAGCCCGAAAGATAAACTCTTAATAGGAGAAATATTTTAGGAACAAGGACCAATGTATCCTCCGAGTCTCCCTGTCTGATGCATAGAGAATGAACATCAGGCTGGGGGAAAGAGACAGCCCTGATAAGTCAAAAGGGAGAAATTGCCAGGTTGATCTGTTCAGCAAACATTCAGCTCACAGAAGCAAACATGGGCGCAAGAGGCCAAGAGTGCATGACTAGCGCCCGCGTTTGTTCCCACCCAATGATCAGAGCTGGCAAGTGCGTGTAACAGCGAGCTCGCCACCTCCGAACGCAATGAGCATGCAAATGCATGCTAAACAGGGCATTACCTATTCCTCCCCAATGCCCAGCGGGCAGCGAATCAACCCTCAGAGGGTTTGCAGAGCATTGGGAAGCCCTGTCCAGCATCCATCTGAATACTTGCAGGCCCCCCCAAAACAACAATGAAGGCCCTGATGGCTAGCATCCCCCCCCCCCCCCAAGCCCTCACACCTGCTTGGGACAGAGACACGGGAGGGCAGGAGGTCCAGTGGACCTCCAACCCCCCTCGACATAAGGAACAGCACGGAGCTATACCGCCCCTATGATCAGAATTATTAGCGGTATAGCCCTGCGCTGTTCCGGCACTATTTTTAGAGCGAGGTTTGGAACAGCACAGGGCTTCTGGCTCCAGTCAAGATTAACACAAAAATTAAGACAGCAACAACTATCACAAGGAGAAAAGTTTTGCTAGCCCAGAGGGTCCCAATCAACATAAAAGCTCCTTCAAAGGACCCAGCCCAGCCTTAAGCACTGGGGACCAAAGAGCCAATAAGGAAGCTCTCCTGTCACAGGCAGTTCAGTACCCTAACGCAGGCTTCCCCAAGCCTCTCCCAGAAACACACCTAGCCAGTCAGATCTCCAGGACTGAGCATTCAGAGACCCAGTGGAAGCAAATCTATCCCACAAGCAAGAAATACTGCTGAAATTCAGGAGTAATGGAACAAATCTGCTTCATTCCATCCCACGTTTCTTCCAATTTTGTCACTGCATTTCCACCACCTTAGCAATCATTTCGCTAATACACTTAGGGGAGTCTAGCATCCCTGAAACCACCACACCCAGCCCTTACACTTGACTTCACTCCCCTTTCAGTATAACTCACCATGACCATCTTCTTCTGCTCCGCCAGTTTCTGCAGCTGATAGGACTTCTCCTCTGCTTTAATGTAACCTTTCTTCACATCGTCCACAGCCTGGGCATTATGAAAAGGGAAGAGAGCAGAATGGACCGGAGCAACATAGTAAGTGACGGCAGATAAAGACACGAACGGTCCATCCCTTCTACCCAGCAGTCACTTTTCTCATCAATTCATGAATAAACCAACAAAGAATGTGATATAAATGCTTGATCGTTGTCTCTCTTTGGCATTTCTGGGACATAGAACATACAAGTCTGCTTGGCCCTGTCCTTAGGTTACAACTACTGGAGTTGCCATCAAAGCCCACTCCGGCCTATCCAAATCTGTCTTGTCATTTGTGATACACAAACCATAAAAGTCTGCCCAGCCCCATCTTCACATTCCAACCCATCCTAAACTGGATATACAGGACACAGACTTCACAAGTCTGCCCAACACTGGCCATAGTCCTTCACAGCTGCCATCCAAGCATTGCTCGTCACACACCAAACACATATGCAACCATTTAAGTTTTGGGTTTTTTTATACCAATCATTTTCTAATTAGAGATCCCATATTGATGCTTTGCCTTTTTAAATTCATTCACTGTTTTTGTCTCCACCACCTCCCTCAGGAGGGCATTCCAGGCATCAACCACCCTCTCCGTGAAAAAGAATTTCCTTACATTACTCAACGTGTAATTAAACTCTGGAATTCATTGCCAGAGAATGTGGTAAAGGCAGTTAGCTTAATGGGGTTTAAAAAAAGGTTTGGATGGCTTCCTAAAGGAAAAGTCCACAGACTTGGGGAAACTCCACTGCTTATTTCTGGGATAAACAGCATAAAATGTTTTGTACTTTTTGGGATCTTGCCAGGTATTTGTGACCTGAATTGGCCACTGTTGCAAACAGGATGCTGGGCTTGATTGACCTTTGGTCTGTCCCAGTATGGCAATACTTAATGTAAATCTACCACCCCCACAACCTCACGGCCCAGTCTGTCTGAACACGAACACACGTGCACCTGGAACAGGGAATGCATACCTGATGAAAGAAGTAGGTTAACGCAAGGTTGTTGTCATTGAGCAGCGCTTCTTCCTCGGTGGTGAAAAGCCACTTGCGAATTGTGAGACAGGTCCCAGGCACTGCTGACGTGTAATTCTGTACATACACTTTATGGGGGAACTCATTTGGGGCCAGCTTACGTACTGAAAGGAGATCACAAAGAGCGAGACTATCAGAGGCAGGCAAAAACATAACGAGGCACAGGGCCCGACCTACTACTGGTCCATCCTGCTCAAGAAACCCATAGCTGCAACACACACGGAAGGGGGCAGGTGCAGATCTTCCATGTGCCCCCCTCCTCTCTGCAAAAGGCAAGAGGGGGTATCTGACAGCATTCAGCTCCCTGTACAACAACTGTATCGTTCCCATCTTAGCACCAACACACCAAGGCATCACACATGAGGAGGTTCACTCACCACAGGAGTGATTGATTACTTCAAACAGAGCAAAGTAATTTGCAGCGATGACATCCATTCCAACTTTAGCCATCACAGCCTGCAGAAAAAGCAAAGGAAAGCAATTGGGTCTGAGGACGTCAGAGAACACATGACTGAACTGCACAAACACACGTCATTCAGTTCTCACTTCCTCTTTCCTCAAGAATATTTGGTTTCTGGAACGTGGCCTCCGAAACCCTCTCCAGGATACCAGAGCCGGGCCCAGGCTTCCACACTTACCTGATACACTTGGTCCGTAGTGCTGTTCTTTTTCACTCGAATAGTAACTGTTCTTTTATCGGGTAATGCTACTCTGAGTTCTACATCAGAAACTCCATTGTAATTCTAAAGAAAAGGAAGCAGAAAAGATTCATAAAGTCACAGCACAAAGAGGCTCTTCAAACTCAAGGCAAAGAAATACTCAAATATTCCTCACTCCTGCCTCTCAGCACCCCCTGCTATTCCAGGACTGAGACCCCCCCCCCCCCAGACAGCTCTGCCAACGCCCTCACTCCTGCCCTGCAGCACCCCATTATTCCAGCACCGAGACCGACCCTCAGACGTATCACTCAGACAGGTGCCACACTAAACAAATGCATCTGAATCTCCGTGAGCTGCGAGAGGAGTGCTGAAAAACATTAGGTGAAGGCCGAGATTTAGCAGGCATTTGAACTGTTGTTTAGGAAGGTTTCTTACCTCATCTGACTCTGAAAGGAACTCCTGCATGATATCACTCTCCCCGATTACTCTTATCGAACACACTGCAAGAGAAAAGCAGCAAAGACAGGCTGAGAAGTGCTCCAAGAGAAGGAGAACACACACGCTCCCCCCCTCCCCAGCGCCAACCCTCACCTTTCTCCAGGTACTCTTCCAGTCCCCTCCGCCTGGCATCCAGCTGCTGCTCAGACAGGGAAAAGGGCCATTTTCCTGGCAGACGAGGGAATGTGAAGTTGGCAAATTCGCGCTTTAGGTTCTGGTGCAGGATGGCAAACTCCCGGTAACGCTTGGAACAGAGCTGTCTGCCAGCCATGTAAACACTGTACACCTAACCGGAGATAAACACACATCCAAAAAATGCAGAGATGTATAAGCAACATGGATTTGAACAGCAGAGAAAAAAATCTTCAGATATGTACAAAATCGGCATTAGTACCACTTTAAGAGACTGGGCAGTGACTTTCCCCCCCCCCCCTCCCCCCCCCCCCCCCCCCCCCCGTTCTTAGTCACTCCACTCTCTAGCAATCTGCAACTTCTTCAAAATTTTCCTTTAACTTGTGGTGTAAAGCAGATTGTGCAAGAGAAGGGGATGCAGCTTCCTGCTCATCCAGAGCAGAAGGAAGTGCTGAGTACTTCTCACAAGAGCTGCGAGTTCTAGATTAAGGCCGGGGAAGACACGCATGGTCCAGCAGCCAGGGATAGAGTCCCATTACCCCACAGTTACCAGCATTATATTAACAAAGAAAGAAAAATGTAAGGGGGAAATCTTTGAGCCTCTTATAAGCAACTGACCCCCACCCCCCCACCCCGGGGCAAATACCAACCACAAATTTCTCTGAGTTCTGCTCGACGTGTTTGTAGGTAGGGACAGAGATGGGGACAGCTTGCTTTTCTGTGTAATCGTAGAAGGACTGTCCTGAGGAGTCATCACTGGGATCGAGGTTATCAGCTTCATGTGGTGGAACTGATAACACTGTCAGTACTAACTCCTTCTCCCCAGCTCGGATCAGATCCACTACTTGCTTGTGTGTGGCCCCTTCCACGTTCACACCATTCCTGGGAAGACAAAGCAAGGGAGAATGTAAATTTCTCTGGCTGAACAGCAAACAGCCATGACCGAGAATACCCGAGAGACTGGAACAGCACCTCCTTAATTCCAATACCAATATTTACAAGAAAACAGTGGGGGTACCATAAGTACATTAAGTGTTGCCATACTGGGACAGAGGGAAGGTCCATCAAGCCCAGCATCCTGTTTCCAATAGTGGCCAATTCAGGTCACAAGTACCTGGCAAGATCCCAAAACAGTATATTTTATGCTGCTTATCCTAGAAATAAACAGTGGATTTTCCCCAAGTCCATCTTAATAATGGCTTATGGACTTTTCTTTTAGGAAGTTAGCCAAACTTTTGTTTAAACCCTGCTAAGCTAACTGCTTTTACCACATTCTCTGGCAACGAATTCCAGAGTTTAATTATATGTTGAGTGAAGAAATATTTTCTCTGATTTGTTTAAATTTACTACTTTGTAGCTTCACTGTATACCCCCTAGACCTCTCCTAGTATTTTTGGAAAGAGTAAACAAGTGATTCATGTCTACCTGTTCCACTCCACTCAGTATTTTATAGACCTCTATCATATATCCCCTCCAAGCTGAAGAGCCCTAACCGCTTTAGCCTTTCCTCATAGGGAAGTCGTCCCATCTCCTTTATTATTTTCATCGCCCTTCTCTGTACCTTTTCTAATTCCACTATATCTTTTTTGAGATGCGGTAACCAGAATTGCACATGGAGCGATACAAAGGCATAATTATAACGTCTTCATTTTTGTTTTCCATTCCTTTCCTAATAATACCTAACAAAGCAGCATGAATTAAGGAGGCCAAGTATTACAGAGCAGTAACTGAACTACTATACCCAAAACCTGCAGGTGGCCCCTTCTCTCCTTCCCCGATTTCCATCCTGAGAAGATTCTGCAGTCTGCCAGCCAAACGTTCCTGGCCTGCACCAGGACGTAAACATCCCTTCTTTGGCACATCCGCAGCAACACTCGTCCCCACACCACAACATCTCCCTAATATTTGCAGACTTCACGTGACATGAAAAAATTAATTTCCAAAGTCAACTACTGATCCAACTCACTTGACAGCTCATCAAAAGAAATCTCTTCAGACACATACATTTGTAAATCCAATCGAAAAGAGAGGAATTCCCCAGCAGATCGCTTAAGTGCTGAGCAATGATTACAGGCTGACAATAGCACCTCTGTCACCCTGTCCCTGAATGAGCCCGCACAACTTGTGTCCAAACGGAGTCTAGCACCCAACATGCAGAACATAGAAATAGCCTGAAGAAGAGAGGGACTCGGAAGCACATGGGACAGCCAAGTGGGTGCATCAGAGCAGCCAGCAGCCTTTTGGGCTGACAAGAGCACTCAGAGTTTGACTCCCACTGCAGCAACTTGTGACTCTGGACAAGTCACTTATCCCTCCACTGTACTTGCATATAATATGTAAACTGCAGAGCATCGATATATCAAATCCCATCACCCCCATAAGGCCATGTTGAAATCTTGGCCCTCACTACTGCAGTGAACACCTCCATGAACAAGCCTTCCAGGCCTCTTCCCCTAACTCTGCCCAGTCAATGAGGAACTGAGAAAAGGAACTGTGTCACGCGGGAAAGATTAAGACAAACGGACAGCATCGATTCTGCTCCTCTTATCAAAGAAAGGAAGCTGCAATTAAAATACATTTCAGCCCAAGTAAATCTGATCACATGGCTGCTATCAGACAGAGGCCAAGGCAGAAAGAACTCATGACAATACAGTAGAAAATCCTCATACCCCAGAACCAGCACCTTAAAATCCACAAACACAAAAACATGGCCACTACAAGACCAGTCGCCTATCCTTTCCAGAATACAGGACTAAACACTTAAATATAAGATAAACCCTCCCCACTCAACTACTGGGGAGGGGGGAGAGGGGGAAGAGTTCCACCATCCTGGGACTACCACAGAACTAAGTCATTCAAACTAAAAGCAGAAGTGCTTGCTAGGAAGCAGAGGTGTCTTGGGTTTTGCAGAACTGTTATCATCAAGAAATGCTTAGAAAACGAAGGAGGGAGGGGGGAGTGCACGCATCTCTCCCCCCTCCCCAAATATAAACAATCAACACCATCAGCCACACACACACAGAAAGGGCAGCATTTCTATCACAGCTTCATAAATGCCTCGGAGGGGGGAGGGGGTAGTGGAGAGGAACGAGAGGAAGTCTCTAATGTCTTCTATGTGCCAAATAAAAGCAGAGTGTGTACAAACAAAGACCTGGATGTGGACAGAAGCTTACAAGAAAGGGAAGTTCCTGCTGAGGAAGGGAAGTCTGTTTTGGAAGAGAAGATGAGCATTTTCCCTAGCCCTCTTCATGCCTCCTTTGCTTGTTGATATAAGAAACCACCATCAAACTGCTGGACAAAATCCACACTGGCGAACACCAGCAGAGCCTGCAAACAGCTCTCAATTCCAGAAGACTGACCACAGTGCCTCAAGTAAGAGTCCATCGTCTCTGAGCTGTGCGATGAAGGCATCTGGAGAGGCTGCCATCAGTGGTCACCACTATCCATTCCGGAGAAGCTAGGGGGAGAGACCTTTCTGAATGTTGGTTGCTCGGAACCACTATTTCAGGCCGAGCATCCTCGAGATGGTCTCATGGGTGTCTTCACTCAAGGAGGTGCATCCAATGTGGCTGCCATAGTTCCCAGTACCTGTATACTGGGAGAGGCTGACTACCTATTCTAATGACTGAAGAAGGTTCACTACTCAGAAGGCGACTTGGATGCTCTCTCGATGAGATGAGGCTCTTATTAACCAATCATTCAGGTACAGATGAACCCCGATTCCCTTGCAACAAAGGAAGGTCACCACTGAAACCATAGCCTTTGAAAACGTTCTGGGTGCCATAGAGAGATTAAATGGTATTTCTTGAAACTGGAAGTGATTACCAAGAACTAAGAAATAGAGGAAGCGCAGATGAGGAGACCAAATAAAAATGTGAAAGTACGCTTCCCAGGCTGAACCGAAGTAATCGTCAACTGTAGGCTTTCCATTCTGAAATGCTGGACTAGGAGCTCAGCTGAGATACTTGAGATCTAGAACTGGACAAATAAAACCTCTTTTCTTGGGTACTACAAAACAAACAGGTATCGGAGGACTAGGAAGGTGTTTCGTCTCGCCACTCCCAACTGAACTGCCTGTCTTTTGAAAGGAGCTTTGCATGGAGACTCCTATTAAAAATCTGCAAGTGGGTGGGAAATGGGAACATTCCAGCTTACAACCTTTTTTAATAATCTCCAAGACCCACTGATTGGATGTTATCTTAGCCATTCCTCAAGACATCATGAGAGGTGTCCGAGGAATAAACCCTAACCCCATCACTGCAACCCATGGGAAGCACTGGAGAAGTAAGGATTTTGACTGTATCTTGTTTTGTTTCCTCAAAAGGGCCATCTGTTTCTGCTGAAATCAGGGACCGAAATTAGACAATCTTGGCATCTCGGAGGAGCAAACAGGACTAGGGCCGATTGAAAAGGTGGTTTGGTTTTATCTTCTGGCAAACGTTGATTTTTAGAGTCTCCCAGATCTTCATCCGTCAATAAATTTGCCTTGAAAGGGCAATTTAGTACGTGTGGATTAGAGGTGGCATCAGCAGCCCAATGCCTAAGCTAGATCATGCGCCTGACAGAAATCACCAAGGACATCTGTTCAGTCAAAGCCTGATCATAAAACAGTGTCCACCAAATATGCTAACCCTGACTCTAGGGATGAGAAGACAGAAATCTCACTGCTGCTCTGAAGCACTAGCCTGTTCAACCCAATGGAGACAAGGTCATGCAGCAAAACAGCCACAAACTGTAGCCTGAAGACACAAAGAAGCCACTTCATAGGAAGCTTCAGGAACCTGGCTTGGCCACTGTTGGAAACAGGATGACCCAGTATGGCTACTCTTACGCTCAGGGATGCTTCCAACCTACGGACCTGCACATCCTTAAGAGCTGTTCCACCCTCCACTGGAATCGAAGTTTCTTCATGACAGCTGTGACTAATGCATTCACCTCAGGAAGCTTAAGCATGTTCAATTCATCCGACGGAATATAGCCCGACCTACTTTAAGGCTGGCATCGAGGGAATGCCAATACACTTAAACCCACTCCTGCGTAGACGCATGAACATGGAATGCTTTTGGAGTTTTCTTCATTCCCGACATAAATAACTTTAATTCTCGAACTCAAACCACACTACCCATACTCCAATCCTCTCCCACACATCCCTCCCTATTGTCCTACTCTTTCCAACTGGATCATCTCTGTGATACTTCATACCATACTCTGTGTTATCTCTGTGGTACTTTGTACCACACCTTGTACCTTACTTTGTGTTAGCTCTATGATGCTCTGTACCACATCCTGTAAGCCGCACTGAGCCTATCAAGTGGGAAAGAGCGGGGTATAAATGCCATAAATAAATAAATAAATAAATCAATCAGATCAGATCAGATGTAGCAGCGGAACCCTGAGGCCAGATCTGAGAACCTCCAAAGCCTTTGGTATTAGAGAATTCCTCGCTACAGTGGGGTCATCACACTTATCAGTACACGATCACCCTCCTCTAAGGGGTCTCCAATATCTGAATGAATAGAAGCAACCAAGAGAACTGTTTCAGACCTGGGCCCTGAGGCTACAGATTCAATATCTAAGTCAAGCTAGTTCTTTAATCTCCATCTTTTAGAAGAGGTTTGTTCCTGAATCTGAAGAGAAGGACCCGGCAGCTCCTACAAGGTTGTGACTTTCAACAAATATGCCCGACAGAGCAAGAACACAAATTCAGGAGCAAACAAAGTGGACGAAGAAACTGGGTCCAAATTCCCCAAGAGAGCAGAGACAGTTTTCTGGTGAGGTAAATTCAGTGAAGGAATGACTGATGTGATGGAAACATACTGCCTGAAGCTGGGAGCTGTGCAGGAGAATCAAAGATGGCTGCCAACGATGTATGATCTGAGGAAAACTGAGCAGTGCCTGCCAAATGTTCCCCCGAGGAACCTCCAAACTGGGACCCCCTAACAGAATATGAGTTTGGATCAGGGAGAACAAAAACACGAAGCACACTGACCCACAGTTGTTCGCCAAGCCCCCACACTGGGAACAGTGTTTAACAGACTCAGCCCGTGCTACCACCAGGACCACAAAAAAAATGACTGCTGCTTTATATAAGAAAAATAAAACAATCCCCCCCCCCCCCCCCAACCAAGAGCGAGGCAAATATAGCAGGAGAATGGGACAATTTCCCAATGCTAAAAGATTAAAGCGGCTAGGGCTCTTCAGCTTGGAGAAGAGACAGCTAAGGGGAGATAAGATAGAGGTCCCTAAAATACTGAATGGAGTGGAATGGGTAGAGGTGAATCACTTTACTCTTTCCAATACTAGGACTAGGGGGTGTGCAATAAAGTTACTAAGTAGTATGGCAACCTTGATGTTCTTATGTAACACCAAGTTCCACCCCACTCCGACCACAACAAATCTAGGTAAACAGTGCCAACAAATACAAGTGAATAAAAAAACACCCCCTTTAAAATCAGCTGCAAAACTGAGTTACCATGGACAACTACAAAAATTAAACTTAGCCCCTGCCTGCCCTGAACCCAGTAGCACTCATGATCTCAAAATTGAACCCACACCACAAATAACTCTTACTTCTGCTACCACATCTTCTCTCACATCCCCACCATGTGCCCCCCCAACAAGTCTCTCTCTCGTCTCCCCTCTCCCCCTACCCCAGTCAGTCACTCTCTCTCTCTCTCGCTCCTTCCTCCCTGCACTGTCTTTTCCCTCTTCTCCTCCCCCTACACTCTCTCCTTCCTCCCCCTGCACTCTCTTTTCCCCTCTTCTCCTATTCCAGAATTCTCTTTCCCCCTTTTCTCCTCCCCCTACACTCTCTTCTTCCTCTCCCTGCACTCTTTCCCCCTCTTCTCCTCCCCAGAACTCTTTTTCCCTCTTCTCCTGCCCTAGAGCTCTTTCCCCCTCTTCTCCTCCCCCCACACTCTCATTCCTCTCCTCCCCAAAGCTTTTCCCCTCTTCTCCCTCATAATTCTCTCCCCCCTCAGAATTCTTTCCTCCCTCTTCCCCACCTCAGAATTCTCTTCCCCCCTTCTGTCTTCTACCACCTGTCTCTCTCCCCTCCTCCCCCTAATTCTCTTTCCCCTCTTCTCCTCCTCAGAATTCTCTTTCCCCCCCTCTTCTCCTCACAGTCTCTTTTCCCCCTTCTGTCTTCTACCACCTGTCTCTCTGTCTCCCCCCCACATTCTCCCCCCACAAGTCTTTCCCCTCTTCTCCTCCTCAGAATTCTCTCCCCCCCCTCTTCTCCTCACAGTCTCTTTCCCCCCTTCTGTCTTCTACCACCTGTCTCTCTCCCCCCACAACTCTTTCCCCTCTTCTTCTCCTCCGGAGAATTCTCTTCCCCCCTTCTGTCTTCTACCACCTGTCTGTCTCTCTCCCCTCCTCCCCCTAATTCTCTTTCCCCTCTTCTCCTCCTCCTCAGAATTCTCTTCCCCCCCTCTTCTCCTCACAGTCTCTCTCCCCCCTTGTCTTCTACCACCTGTCTCTCTGTCTCCCCCCCCCCAACTCTTTCCCCTCTTCTCAGAATTCTCTTTCCCCCCTCTTCTCCTCACAGTCTCTCTCCCCCCTTGTCTTCTACCACCTGTCTCTGTCTCCCCCCCACAACTCTTTCCCCTCTTCTCCTCCCCAGAATTTTCTTTCCCCCCTCTTCTCCCCCAGTCTCTTTCCCGTCTTCTCCTCCCCAGAATTCTCTTTCCCCCCTCTTCTCCCCACAGTCTCTTTCCCCCCTTCTGTCTTCTACCACCTGTCTGTCTGTCTCTCTCCCCCCACAACTCTTTCCCCTCTTCTCCTCCTGAGAATTCTCTTCCCCCCCTTGTTTTCTACCACCTGTCTCTCTGTCTACCCCCCCCCCCCCAAACAACTCTTTCCCGTCTCCTCCTCCTCAGAATTCTCTTTCCCCCCTCTGCTCCCCACAGTCTCTTTCCCGTCTCCTCCTCCTCAGAATTCTCTTTCCCCCCTCTGCTCCCCCAGTCTCTTTCCCGTCTCCTCCTCCTCAGAATTCTCTTTCCCCCCTCTTCTCCCCCAGTCTCTTTCCCGTCTCCTCCTCCTCAGAATTCTCTTTCCCCCCTCTGCTCCCCACAGTCTCTTTTCCGTCTCCTCCTCCTCAGAATTCTCTTTCCCCCCTCTGCTCCCCAGTCTCTTTTCCCCCTTGTCTTCTACCACCTGTCTGTCTCTCTCCCTTCCTCCCCCTAATTCTCTTTCCCCTCTTCTCCTCCTCAGAATTCTCTTTCCCCCCTCTTCTCCCCCAGTCTCTTTCCCGTCTCCTCCTCCTCAGAATTCTCTTTCCCCCCTCTTCTCCTCACAGTCTCTTTTCCCCCTTGTCTTCTACCACCTGTCTGTCTCTCTCCCCTGCTCCCCCTAATTCTCTTTCCCCCTCTTCTCCTCAGAATTCTCTTTCCCCCCTCTTCTCCCCCAGTCTCTTTCCCGTCTTCTCCTCCTCAGAATTCTCTTCCCTTCCACAGTCTCTTTCCCCCCCTTCTGTCTTCTACCACCTGTGTCTCTGTCTCCCCCCCCCCCACAACAACTGTTTCCCCTCTTCTCCTCCTCCTCAGAATTCTCTTTCCCCCCTCTTCTCCCCCAGTCTCTTTCCCGTCTCCTCCTCCTCCTCAGAATTCTCTTTCCCCCCTCTTCTCCCCCAGTCTCTTTCCCGTCTCCTCCTCCTCAGAATTCTCTTTCCCCCCTCTGCTCCCCAGTCTCTTTTCCCCCTTGTCTTCTACCACCTGTCTGTCTCTCTCCCTTCCTCCCCCTAATTCTCTTTCCCCTCTTCTCCTCCTCAGAATTCTCTTTCCCCCCTCTTCTCCCCCAGTCTCTTTCCCGTCTCCTCCTCCTCAGAATTCTCTTTCCCCCCTCTTCTCCTCACAGTCTCTTTTCCCCCTTGTCTTCTACCACCTGTCTGTCTCTCTCCCCTGCTCCCCCTAATTCTCTTTCCCCTCTTCTCCTCAGAATTCTCTTTCCCCCCTCTTCTCCCCCAGTCTCTTTCCCGTCTTCTCCTCCTCAGAATTCTCTTCCCTTCCACAGTCTCTTTCCCCCCCTTCTGTCTTCTACCACCTGTGTCTCTGTCTCCCCCCCCCCCACAACAACTGTTTCCCCTCTTCTCCTCCTCCTCAGAATTCTCTTTCCCCCCTCTTCTCCCCCAGTCTCTTTCCCGTCTCCTCCTCCTCAGAATTCTCTTTCCCCCCTCTGCTCCCCACAGTCTCTTTTCCGTCTCCTCCTCCTCCTCCTCAGAATTCTCTTTCCCCCCTCTGCTCCCCACAGTCTCTCTCCCCCCTTGTCTTCTACCACCTGTCTCTCTGTCTCCCCCCCCCAACTCTTTCCCCCCTCTTCTCCTCAGTCTCTTCCCCCCTTGTCTTCTACCACCTGTCTCTCTGTCTCCCCCCCACAACTCTTTCCCCTCTTCTCCTCCCCAGAATTTTCTTTCCCCCCTCTTCTCCCCCAGTCTCTTTCCCCCCCTTCTGTCTTCTACCACCTGTCTCTCTGTCTACCCCCCCCAAACAACTCTTTCCCCTCTTCTCCTCCTCAGAATTCTCTTTCCCCCCTCTTCTCCCCCAGTCTCTTTCCCGTCTCCTCCTCCTCAGAATTCTCTTTCCCCCCTCTGCTCCCCACAGTCTCTTTTCCGTCTCCTCCTCCTCAGAATTCTCTTTCCCCCCTCTGCTCCCCACAGTCTCTCTCCCCCCTTGTCTTCTACCACCTGTCTGTCTGTCTCTCTCCCCCCACAACTCTTTCCCCTCTTCTCCTCCTCAGAATTCTCTTTCCCCCCTCTTCTCCCCCACTCTTTCCCGTCTCCTCCTCCTCAGAATTCTCTTTTCCCCCTCTTCTCCCCACAGTCTCTTTCCCCCCTTGTCTTCTACCACCTGTCTGTCTGTCTCTCTCCCCCCACAACTCTTTCCCCTCTTCTCCTCCCCAGAATTTTCTTTCCCCCCTCTTCTCCTCAGTCTCTTTCCCGTCTCCTTCTCCTCAGAATTCTCTTTCCCCCCCTCTTCTCCTCACAGTCTTTCCCCCTTCTGTCTTCTACCACCTGTCTGTCTCTCTCCCCTCCTCCCCCTAATTCTCTTTCCCCTCTTCTCCTCCTCAGAATTCTCTTTTCCCCCCTCTTCTCCTCACAGTCTCTTTCCCCCCTTCTGTCTTCTACCATCTCTCTCTCTCTCCCCCCAACTCTTTCCCCTCTTCTCCTCCCCAGAATTCTCTTTCCCCCCCTCTTCTCCTCACAGTCTTTCCCCCCTTCTGTCTTCTACCACCTGTCTGTCTCTCTCCCCTCCTCCCCCTAATTCTCTTTCCCCTCTTCTCCTCCTCAGAATTCTCTTTTCCCCCCTCTTCTCCTCACAGTCTCTTTCCCCCCTTCTGTCTTCTACCATCTCTCCTCTCTCTCCCCCCAACTCTTTCCCCTCTTCTCCTCCCCAGAATTCTCTTTCCCCCCCTCTTCTCCTCACAGTCTTTCCCCCCTTCTGTCTTCTACCACCTGTCTGTCTCTCTCCCCTCCTCCCCCTAATTCTCTTTCCCCTCTTCTCCTCCTCAGAATTCTCTTTTCCCCCCTCTTCTCCTCACAGTCTCTTTCCCCCCTTGTCTTCTACCACCTGTCTGTCTGTCTCTCTCCCCCCACAACTCTTTCCCCTCTTCTCCTCCTCAGAATTCTCTTTCCTCCCTCTTCTCCCCAGTCTCTTCCCCCCCTTGTCTTCTACCACCTGTCTGTCTGTCTCTCTCCCCCCCACAACTCTTTCCCCTCTTCTCCTCCTCAGAATTCTCTTTCCCCCCTCTTCTCCCCCAGTCTCTTTCCCGTCTCCTCCTCCTCAGAATTCTCTTTCCCCCCTCTGCTCCCCACAGTCTCTTTTCCGTCTCCTCCTCCTCAGAATTCTCTTTCCCCCCTCTGCTCCCCACAGTCTCTCTCCCCCCTTGTCTTCTACCACCTGTCTGTCTGTCTCTCTCCCCCCACAACTCTTTCCCCTCTTCTCCTCCTCAGAATTCTCTTTCCCCCCTCTTCTCCCCCACTCTTTCCCGTCTCCTCCTCCTCAGAATTCTCTTTTCCCCCTCTTCTCCCCACAGTCTCTTTCCCCCCTTGTCTTCTACCACCTGTCTGTCTGTCTCTCTCCCCCCACAACTCTTTCCCCTCTTCTCCTCCCCAGAATTTTCTTTCCCCCCTCTTCTCCTCAGTCTCTTTCCCGTCTCCTTCTCCTCAGAATTCTCTCCCCCCCCCCCCCCCTCTGCTCCCCACAGTCTCTTTCCCCCCTTGTCTTCTACCCTCTCTCTCTGTCTGAAACTTACACTTCCAGGATACGGTCTCCCTTGCGGATGCCGGCTCGGTCGGCCGCTCCGGCGGGCAGGACAGCGCTGACATGCTGCAGGGGCGCGTAGAGTTCGCCGTTGATGCTCCGTAGTTGGCCGCCCTCGCTCACCTGCCCGCGCACGTTAAAGCCGTAGCCCGACTCGGACTTGACTATGCGCACGACACGGGGCCCGGCGACAGCCACACACGGTCCCGAGCCCCCGCCGCCGTTTCTGTCAGCGGACACGACCCCCTCCCCGTCCTCATCCGCCATCTTTACCCGCACAGGGCCCCCAGCGGGGCGCCAACGTCACGGGACGGGCGCCTTCCGCCACCGCGGAGCGCGCAGGGAGTTGTAGTGCGATCGGGCCTGATGACCACAAACGTAGCGTCACGTGCGTGGAGGGGGCGGAGCTAGGCCGCAGATGCAATGCGATTGGGGGACGTGTGTGGCTCGTGCAGCCAAGCTAGGCCTGGCGGCAGTTGTAGTTTCCAGGGCTGCAGCTGCCCTTCCGGACAAGGCCTCCGGGACTTCACTTCCCAAGAAACGTAGGGTAAGCGCCTGGTCTCTTCCCGACTCATAGACTCTGACCCTAGGCTAGGGTCCCGCTTTAAACCCGCGTTGGCAGCTTTGTAATTCTGCACCGGATCGCAACGTCTTTCTGATAGCAAAGGCTGCCAGTGAGTGCCTCGATCTTCCAAGGGCACGACCGCCAGCCCCCCCCCCCCCCTTCCCTAATGCGCATTAATAGCACGAGCCACGCACTGCGCAAACTGCCCCCTACATTGCAGAGGATTAAGTGACTTGCCCACCGTTACAAGGTGCTGCAGTGGGAATTGAATGCCCCAATTTGACTGCCCCTATCGGACCGACCGTTCACTTGTCTAGTAGATTGTAAGCTCTTTGAGCAGGGACTGTCTCTCTTTGTTAAATTATACAGCGCTGCGTAACCCTAGTAGCGCTCTAGAAATGTTAAGTAGTAGTAGGATCTCCCGCTGTACCTCAATTCAAACATTCTGTGTATAATCACAAATAGAGAAACGGAAAGTGAGACTGCCTTTCTGTGGGTTTTGCAACTACATTCCAAGCAGATTACATAGTATATTCAGGTACTTATTTGTACCAGGGGCAATGGACTTGCCCAGAGTCACAAGGAGCTGCAGCTCCCAGTTCCCCATGATCAAATTCCAGTTCACTAAGCACAAGGTTACTGTTAATATGCCCCCCCCCCCCCCCATACACTACTCCCCCAGACCAGACTGCCAAAGCTAAGAAATGAGATAGTGTACAAGGAGCTGGTAACCAAAGTTAGCAAACACACATCAGGCTGATTAGATCAGAATTAGGAGCAAGAACATCCCCTCCCTCTGATGTCACCACAAGAGCCATTTAGGCATTGACAAAGGGAAGCCAAAGGCTTTGGATGTAAGCATCACTCATTCCCACCTATTTGCAGGCTCAATGTGGCTTACATAGTACCGGAGAGGCGTTCGCCAACTCCGGTATGAACAAATACAAAGTGACGTTGGGGTAAGATAAGGTTCATGTGGAACAGACACATTAGGGAATCGTAGAGCAGAAGAGTTGCCTTATTACGTGCTATTCCCACCCCTTTTGGAAGCTAAACAGCAGACAGGCCAGCCAGCCTCTGTAGTACATGGATCCAATGGGACAATGCTGGCTCTGGTCCTTTATACAGACTGAGGTGAGGACCAGCAAAAGCTTGCTGCATACCACAAAACACAACTATTATGGAACTGCTATATGGGGGGGGGGGGGGGGGGGGGGGGGGGGGATGTAGAAGGCACCACAGTTAGGTTGATAGACCTTGGGCATGTGCAGCAATAAAAGAAACCTTCTCAAACCCTCACAGCGATGACCTGTATAAGGAGGGCATTTTCAGAAGTCATGTTGGTATTTGTAAAGCAAACAGTTACCAGTAACTAGCCCACTGTTGCTGGGTCCAGCACTGTCCTTTGGACATATCCTGAAGCTGGTATTTAAGTGCACAAATCCTAAGCACTATATCACCATCTCCAGGTGGTCAGCCTTCCTCTAAAAACCTACTAGAACAGACTACCTTTAAAAGCCACATGGATCTCATCTTTATGCTGTAGTTGTTTTAATACCCTACCAAAACATGACATTTTACAACCTTCTAAAATACATTATTCGTTCCTGTGAAATGAGAGTGGCCATAACATAGTAGATGACGGCAGAAAAAGACCTGCACGGTCCATCTAGTCTGCCCACGATAAACTCATGTGTATACCTTACCTTGATTTGTACCTGTCTTTTTCAGGGCACAGACCATATAAGTCTGTGCAGCAGTATTTCCCGCCTCCCAACCACCGGCTCCGGCACAGACCCCGTATAAGTCTGCCCTCCCCCATCCTAGCCTCTCAACCACCAACCCCTCTTCCCCCCGCCACCCAATTTCAGCTAAGCTTCTGTGGATCCATTCCTTCTGCACAGGATTCCTTTATGCCTGTCCCACGCATGCTTGAATTCCGTTACCGTTTTCATCTCCACCACCTCCCGCGGGAGGGCATTCCAAGCGTTCACCACCCTCTCTGTGAAGAAATACTTCCTGACATCTTTCCTGAGTCTGCCCCCCTTCAATCTCATTTCATGTCCTCTCGTACTACCGCCTTCCCCTCTCCGGAAAAGATTCGTTTGCGGATTAATACCTTTCAAATATTTGAACGTCTGTATCATATCACCCCTGTTCCTCCTTTCCTCCAGAGTATACATGTTCAGGTCAGCAAGTCTCTCTTCATACGTCTTGGAATGCAACTCCCATACCATCCTTGTAGCTTTTCTTTGTACCGCTTCCATTTTTTTAACATCCTTCGCAAGGTACGGCCTCCAAAACTGAACACAATACTCCAGGTGGGGCCTCACCAACGTCTTATACAGGGGCATTAAAACCTCCTTTTTTCTGCTGGTCACACCTCTCTCTATACAGCCTAGCAACCTTCTCGCTACGGTCACATTCCTCTGAAGTGGGGTTCAGGTAATCATAATGAATGAGCCTGTGGTCTCTGCTCCAGAACCACAGAATCCTGTGGTATACGTTTGTCAGACACAATAAGTGGGACACCAAACAATATTATACATGGTCTTTTATTAAATTAACCACATCCACATTATCACATAAGGCAACGCTACAAATGGCTTGTCTAGTGCTAAATCTATATAAAAGGCACCAATAATTTATCTTAAATAGGGGGAAGCTGAGCTGCCTGCAGTCCTGATGTGCACTACACAGATCCTGTGTAAAATGTATTTATCCTTGGATGAGGTCAAGTTAAGCCACATACACAACCGGGCAGAGTCCCCCTCACCTTTCCAGACCAAATGGCAAGGCCTCAACCGGGTGACTAATGGGGCCAAACAGGGCTCATGGCCTTCTCGATCTTTGCCATTTAGAAGGGTTAAGGGCTAGCAGAAGGAAAATTCAAAGGCATTCTGAGAGGGCAAGGTCTGAGAAACTAGGTGAGCACCCTGGGCAGAAGAGAGATCTCTACAGCACAGACAGCAGGGCTCGCCTGGCACATGGTACCTGATTTTCATGGATATGTCCGAAGGTGTTCCAGTCCTGGAGAGGATCTTCACTGCCCCCTGCCCAGCACAGATCACTTTTAAGGCATCTGGTGAGGACCCAGTCAGACTGGGCTGCATAGATTCCATTATCAAACCCCTGAAGATGTGAGCTTGTGGAGTGCCGAATCCTTTCTTTGGGATTTGACAACTTTAAGGCTTCTGATGGAAGAGCCAGGGGAGAGGACACCAGGGACCAGGCCAAGGGAAGCTTGGCTTACAGGTACCCCCATTCCCATGATAGGTACACAGTACAGGTTCCTTCATGTCCAAAGGTTAGCTACTTTGACCTGTACTGGGCTCACCTCTGGGAGACAGACTCCCACCCCTGAGGATAGATCACGCCAATTTTCATTTCTTCCATAGCAGGGAACACAGGACCTCACTGTGGTGCTCCAAAGAGCTTCCTGAGCTGAGTCGTGCAAAAACCAAGGAAAGCGAGTAAGGAAGAGTGGAGCGAGCTCCTAGCATTAACGTCCAGTCAGTAATGTGTCCGTTACCAGCTTCAATCCTGCAGGTGCGTCAGCCAAGCTTCATGTCTCCACCACTCTGATGAGCGGGAGGGGCTTGAGAGGTCCAGGAGGCATGAAGCCACGCTTCCTGTGGGGAAGAAAACAGAACACATGAAATTTGAGCAGGTGGAGCAGGAAAGGAGCAGACAAATAAAGCTGAGACTCTCCTCACCCATTCACTGGCATGGACTGTGTGTAGCTCTTGGAGACTGAGCTGCTGGGACTTAAGCGATAGCCCAAGAGCTGCTCCATTCGATCACGCATCTCCAGATTCTGTAAGAGAAAGAGACCCCTTATAGCATACCTTAGTGTGCAAACATCACATCTGGGCAGCCAACGCTGATCCCAGACTGGCCTCAACTGGAATCAATGAGATACAGTGCAGAATGAACACTGCTTCACTTTGATGCCCTCTGCAGGGCGTACGCCACACTAAGACCTACTAAACCACAGACATTTCACAAAGCTGAGCTGCCAGTAACACTGTCTCTAATCTCTAATGATGCCCAGCCATCTTGGTGGACTTTAACTGCCTTCTCTGCCCGCCACTTCAGCAGAATGCCCAGAGCTGACCAGAGGAATTCAAACTGACCTACTCCTGGCTTTAGCACACATCCAGAAATCACAGGCATTTCCCTCAGTTACTAGGCCATACCTCTGCCTGCAACGAAGAGACCCTCTCCTGTAACTCGTGGATAATTCGGTCCTTCTCCTGAATCAACATCCTTGCATTCTGCAGCTGGAAACAGCAGGAACATACGTTTGCATTAAAGAATGTATAAACCTGCAAGTGCCGTCCCAAGGCCAGTGAAAATCTTAATACAAGTTTAAGAATGTAAACTAGAAGTATTGGACTCCCACAGTCCATAAATTAGGGAAGGGGCATTACCTGCTCAATCATGTTGCGGACTTTCCGCTGCTGGCTCTTCAGCATGTCATCCAGATGATGGATCTTCTCCCGCAGAGAGGCCACTTCCTTCTCAAGCTCGGCACATCTAAGAACAAAGAAATGATCTCAGTGGGGTGGGGGGGGGGGGGGATCAATTATCCCCCTTTCTACTCGACTGGCGGCCATAAAGCAGATCACGCCAACAAAACAAAATTTGGCTCAGTACATCTTCCAGGTTCACTGAGATTTCTTTCAGTTCCTCCACATCATCACCCTTTTCCGATACAGGCAGATCTTACATCTGCTTAAAAAGTTCCCCCTATGGATGGCAGCCGAAGGGCTGCGTTAGCTTACCCTAAACATCTTGGAAATCCAAGGATCTGAGTTAAGGGACCATCAGAGCATGTCATGCTAAAGCATACCAATTTGAAAGAAAGAATTTCCACCTTCCTCCAACGTAGAGAGCAAATTCATCTCTCTCAAAAGCTAAGACTCATCACTGACTCAACTGAACTGCAGTCCTCCGCCAAGAGGAAAAAAGAAAAAGAGGCTTTTTGCTTGAACTGACTCATTTTCCATTGTAATCACTGCTATGCCCAACCAGCCCTTCACACACTGTCAGGACATGGCCTTACCGATCCTGCTCTTTGCGGCTCTTCTCCTTCCTCGTTCTCACCTCCTCCAACTCCTTTTCATTTTCAGTCAGTTTATCGAGCAGAGTGCGATGCTCCTGGACAGAAAAGTGACAAGATATTAAGGCCATGATGCCAGCTCTCATCATCAGCAGAATACTACCAAATGCTTTCCCTGGTCAGCCCACACACGGATCCCACAAAGGAAATTTACTGTAGCTGCATTTAATTTTTGAAAGGGAGACTAAAATAAAATGAGGAAAACGGTTAAAAAGAAGTTTAAAGGATCAGCTGCTAAGGTCAGGACACAAAACCAGATGTGGACATTATTCAAAAATACCATCTTGGAAGCCCAGACCAGATACCTGAAGATGTACTGAGCCAAATTGACAAATTAAAGAGTAGTAAATCATCTGGACCGGATGGGTATACATCCAAGGGTACCAAAGAACTCAAGCATAAAATTGCTGATCTGCTGTTAGTAATAAGTAACCTGTTGTTAAAATAGTCTGTAGTACCTAAATATTGGAGGGTGACCAATGTGACGCTGATTTTTAAAAAGGGTTCTGGAAAATTGCAGACTAGTAAGCTTAATGTCAGTGCCAGGCATAATAGTGGAAACTAAAAATAAAATTACAGAACACACAGACAAACATGGTTTAAAGAATAAAATTACAGAACACACAGACAAACACGGTTTAAAGAATAAAATTACTGAACACATAGACAAACATGGTTCAGCTGAGGGAAGTCTTGCCTCATCAATTTGCTTAAGGCGTGAATAAACATGTGGATAAAGGTGAGCAGGTTGATGTAGTGTATCTAGATTTTCAGAAAGCTTTTGATAAAGTTCCTCATGAGAGACTCCTGAGAAAAATAAAGAGTCATGGGCTAAGAGGCAAGTGAGAGATATACTCCATGTATTGCGGGGTTGCCCAACAGTGAAGTGCTATTGGGCTGCGGTACCCAGGTTTGCTACTACCCTTACCCAGCAATCTTATCCTATGAAGATAGACCATTGTCTTTTACATTTTAAACCTCAGGGGGTGAAACCAGCCATACAAAAACTAGTTACTCACATTTTTGTAGCCAGCAATCTAGTACTGGCGATGGCATGGAAACAATACACTCTGCCAGGCCTTCGGGCCATTCTCAACAAAATGGACTATATACATCAGATGTCGAAATTAACTATCACTTGGACTGGCCATATCCTTTATCATAAGATATGTGCAAAACTACAAAATCTCTTACAAATATTGCTCAATTTCTTATTTATTGTAAATTATACAATAATAATCTGTTACACCCATAAACAACTCATACATCATACATACCATTACCACTACTCATATTCCCCCAACACAACACATTCAAACTTGTAAGATACTGAATGGCAGAGACTGCAAAAACAGGGAGATCACATATCTCCAATCAGCAAGATTACATAATTCTTTCACCATGTTGACACATCAGAAAGCTAAATAAATCTTTTAACAGTGTTCACGCATATATGTAGACCGAGTCCTTGGATCAAATTGTCCCGTAGATTTTCTCACAACCGTTGCTCCTGTTCTTTAGCATTCCAATATGATGACACAATCCACCCCGGTTGTGTAAATCACTTTAAACAGTTCCAAGGAAAAGGATGGTAAAGCCAAAAATACTATAATGCCTCTATCGCTCCATGGTGCGACCGCACCTTAAGTATTGTGTTCAGTTCTAGTCGCTGTAGCTCATATAGCGGAATTAGAAAAGGTTCAAAGAAGAGCGACCAAAATGATAAAGGGGATGCAACTCCTCTCATATGAGGAAAGGCTAAAGAGGTTAGGGCTCTTCAGCTTGGAAAAGAGACAGATGAGGGGGGATACGAGTGAGAGCTGCAAAATCCTGAGTGGTGTAGAATGAGTAGATCGATTTTTTACTTGTTCTAAAAGTATAAAGACTAGGGGACACTCAAGGAAGTTACATGGAAATACTTTTATTTATTTAATTTATTAGGATTTATTTACCGCCTTTTTGAAGGAATTCACTCTTTACTGTAAAAATAAATCAAACATGAGCAATAGGCAATTACAGCAGTAAAACAAATATTAAAATAACAATACAAAGTATGTCAACACAATACATAATAGAACATTTTAATTGACGGTTAGGTAGGAGGAAATATTTTTTCAGTCAACGAATAGTTAAGCTCTGGAACTGTTTGCCGGAGGACGTGGCAACAGCGGTTAGCATATATTTGGGTTTCAAAAAAAGATTTGGACAAATTCCTGGAAGAAAAGTCCATAATCTGCTATTGAGACAGACGTGGGAAGTAACTGCTTGCCCTGGGATTTGTAGTATGGAGTGTTGCCACGATTTGTGTTTCTGCCAGGTACTTGCAACCTGGATTGGCCACTGCTGGAAACAGGATACTGGGCTAGATGGACCATTGGTCTCACCCAGTATGGCTACTCTTAAGAATAGTTAAGCTCTGGAATTCGCTGCCAGTTAGCGTATCTGGGTTTAAAGAAGGTTTGAATGAGTTCCTGGAGGAAAAGTCCATAGTCTGTAATGAGCTGGACATGGGGGAAGCCACTGCTTGCCCCGAGATTGGTAGCATGGAATGTTGCTACTAATTGGGTTTCTGCCAGGTACTTGTGACCTACATTGGCCACTGTTGCAAGGAGGATACTGGGCTAGATGAACCATTGGTCTGACCTAGTATGGCTGTTCTTATGTTCTTGGGGATGCTCTCAACCCCCACACACTATCACCAGCCTGTCCCAGTAACCTACAAATTCCATGTATTTATTTTATTTATTGCACTTGTATCCCACATTTTCCCAAAATGGCTTACAAATGTGGCTTACAAAACATCATGGGTAATGGAAATGAAAAGAGAATAGGCATTTGGTGTTACTGAAGGATGTCCATGTACGCAACAGAATATTCAACTGTTAAAGGTTTCCACTTTAGAAAGCTCCAGCACTCTGCACTTCCCAGGTATCCTATCACCCCTTCCTACCTTTTCCATGCCACCCATCAGCCGCTGCATCTCCTCCATCTTCATCTGCTTCACTGCCACATCATCCTCTGCCTTCTTCAGAGCTCTGTTGCTTTCCTCCACCTCTTTCCTGTAATGGCCAAGTGTATCCTGCAAAATAATATTGGACTCTCACCCAAAGGCCAATTGAAAAGGGGCTCTTTTCTGCCACAACTCCCCCCTCCCCCACCCACAGAGAAACACGAGCAAGGCTGTCTTCAGACATTGTGTTAATGCAATCATCCAGGTCCTGACTCCCAGCACGGACAGGAGGAGAGGACAGACCGCGGGAGCAGGAAGCAGGCGCAGGCCCCCCCACCCCTTGAAGGGGCCGGACTATTTCTCTCGGTGGCCCTGCACGGGGGATGGGGAGGGGGGTACCTGTACAGAGCGGCACTTACATCTCGCTTTATGTTAAGAGTATAACGGTTAAATAATGAAATTTCAGTATTAACACACGGTTAGAACTAGACAGAGGCAAATACTGTCAGGGACATACATCTTAATAAGCAGCAAAGAGGGTATGTTACCATCCCCATCCTACCTCACTTATTCCCTTAAACCTCCAAACCCCTTGTGTGCAGCCTAAACCTGGCCCATCCTTACAACCCTCTTCAACATCTCCTCCGCCTAAGACCAAAGCACCTCACCTCAAACGCTCTTCTGTCCGACTGGTGCCTCTTCTCCGCATCCTGCAGCTTGGCAAGCAGCTTCTTGGTGGTTTCACGAAGGGTTTCAGTTTCTCTGCCTGGAAACTCCTGTACCTGACGGTAAGTATATTAGTCAGTTCTACATTGCACTTTCACTGCAGCCGGCGGGGTGGGGGGGGGGGGAACGACAGAAAAAAGCTGTGATCAGAGTAACCGCTGCTTATGCAGAAGACCAGTCTATCCATCCTTCAAGGATGATTTTTACAGGGAAGAATTTGGATACTACAAGGCTACATAAGGTATTGTGTTCACATCATTCTTTTTCCAAAAAGAAATTACAAGAAAAGGTACAAACAGCCACAAGCAACCTGGTACCATGACACAACTGATCACCCAGAGAAGGGCCAGACGCACAGCTGGCTCACTTCCTCAGCCCTCCCCAGGGCTCTTCTCCCTGAGAATCAGCCTCCCCGGCTCACCTCCTCAGCCTCCGTTGAGGCCTCTCTGTTCCAGCTGCTCACATGGTGCTGGAGCCCGTTCCGCCTTTCCACAGGGTCCTGAGCACACAAAATCAGAAACCAGACACCCCTGATTGTTACAAAAGTCTGCAATAACCTTTTCACTGTTTGCAGTTTAGCATCTGCTTATTCAAACCACAGAGGGACTCTCTTTGTGCTTCCAGGGCTGGGATCCTACACCTCAACCTCCATTCACAACTCCCCAGGGATCTCTTCTCCTTTCATCCACTGATCAGGAGCCACAGCTTGTCCAAGTGCAGACCTCAAGGGCCACAAACAGGCTGGGTTTTCAGGATATCCCCGATGAACACAAGAAAAAGGGGATGGGATTTGATCTACCGCCTTTCTGCGGTTACAATCAAAGCGGTTTACATATTATATTATGTACCTGGGGCAATGGAGGTAGTGGACATACAAAGCTCAAGCATTAGCAGGGAGAACCTGAAAACCTGGCCCGTTTGTGGTCCCCGAGGACTACACTTGGACAAGACCTGCTCCTGAACCTGGTACCTGAGCACCCCAATTGTACCCAGTAGGTGTCACTTCCTGCCCCCTCTGAACCCAGGGCTGCGAGCACTGTCCCTGCAAACTCTTCGAGAGGTCAAGAGATTGACACCGTTACCGAGTTAGTGTGTTTCACCAAGTGTGGACTCCATATGCAGCAAATACATACTTTAAAATATGTATTACCTGCAACTATCCAGTTCTAGGTGGGTTACAATATCACATACAGAAAATAAACAGAAGTATAAATATTTGTTTTGAACATAAAATATTCACAGTGGTTCCTTTTTTTAATTGCTTCTAAATGCTCTTTACCCATTTCTTGAAACTCTAACTCTGGCCATTGATTCCATTCAACGCTAAATCGATAGTTTACTGGAAAAAACGTACTCTGTTCCCATTCCACTGCTACTTTCAAAGCTGAAGAGTCGTACCAGGGATCCCTCCAATCAGTACTTTACATGCTGAGCATTATGGACAAGGCACTGCCTGTCACCTCTACCTGTGATTCAGTTTCCACTAAGGACATCAAGCCTTCACACATCTGACACTCTTGCACAAAATTCTCACCTTTGCTTCCTGCCCGAGTGCAGTCTCTGCCGTTTTCTCGATCGTTCGGCTGATCTCTTCTCTTAACTTGCACAACGATGTTCGAGCCTAAGGAATGGGAAATATTTAATGACAGGCGGCGGCCAGAGAAATCCGATCTCTGGCTCCCAAGATGCACAAATTCACTTTCAGTTCTGAGCAACATCTGTTGTCCAATATAATGACGCCATTCCTGGAGAGCTTTGAAATCACAGGAAGAAACTAACCAGGGTCCTCACTCTCCCCACACCCGAATACATATAAATGCACTTGCTTTTCCTGCCAGAGGGATAAACAGCAGCCCTCGCTCTGGAAAGCAGGCAGGCACATACACACACTGTGTCTTTACCCAGGGAGTATTCACCTCCTGGATGTGACGTACTTCATTGCGCAGCTGGGTGACGTTCCAGTCGTGCTTCATCTTGTTCTCAGCCTTTGCTTTGAGGTACACCTGAAACAAACATTCACACTCTGCAGACACTGCTAGAACTGGTTCAAGACCAAACTTCACCACTAAGGAGCGCTAACGTTATGACCCGTCTCGGACCTGTAGAACTAGGTGAGGGTGGGGAGTGCTTTAGTACTGGTGCAGCAAGACACCAGGCAGAATTTCACCTTTATTTGATATACTAAAAGTATCTAAAGTGGTTTATAATATAAAATATAATAAAAAAAGAAAATCCATGGAGCAGACGCACTACACCCCCCCCCCCCCAAAGACAAAGAACAGAAGGGTCTCCAGTATCCCCCAAGACCAGCCAGCCTAAAAGATTAGTTTAACCACTGGAAAAGGGGAGGAACGATAGGCAGCTAAAGATCTGCAAAAAAGAAACATTAGGAATAAAAGCCACTTACCTTAATGATCTCCTCATCTCCATTTGCAGATTTCACTAGCTCCGAATCTAAGGACTGGCTCCTGCTGGGTGGCCTGGAGGAGATGACAGCAAAGGCCCGGCCAACCGGCTGCAAGAGACAAGGACGAGATCAGAGCAACCCCCTCTAACCCCTTCCCATAGTGCATCGCGCCCCCCCCCCCCCCCATGCATAGAGATGGGAAGGTCTGAAATAAACCAGAACTTTTTACAAATGTCTGTTTGCAGGGATAGGAATAGAAAAATGAGAAAATTCCCCAAAATGTTTCTCTCCCCCCCTCCCCCCCATAATTGTATTTTTAGCCAAGCTGAAGGGATGAGAGACTACACAGGCAGCATCGCACCATCACCCATCAAATTGCAATTTAGTGACCCAAATTTTAATCCTAGCCGAGGAAAAGTCACTGGAAAGTATGCGAAGCAAATTTGAGTGGCTTCACTTGAAACTTTCAGCTACTGAGGCAAAAGACAAGTGCTACTCACACAGCAAACAATGCTGACGTGAAGTCCGTAACTTTCAATCTAATCTATGATGGGCACAGCAGACATTTCAGGACAAGAGTGGGGGCTTCTTTAAGCATCTCATCACAGTAAGAAGTGCTGATCAGAAGAGCCCACCCCCACTACACAGTGCACTGGGCCCCACATCTAGCATTTAGGCCACTTTTTACCTTGGGGGGTTTTTTCTCAAATTTTTCTTTTTAGTGAATTATAAATATAGCGTTCCTTTCCAACTGTATTTTGAATTTATTGTAAACCGCTTTGACCTTCTTTGAAGTAATGGCAGTAAAACAAATTAAGAAAAATATATATCTAGCCCACATCATGGGAACCAACCTAGCTGTAGGAACAATCCACCCACTCAAAAAACCAGGCACAGAATGTAATTCTAGACATGGGGACCTTTTCCACTGTTCCGGCTCACAGGGAATTTCAGGGACAGTGTCCTCATACCTTCTGTTTCAAGCAGTCAGGCCTCTCTGTTGCCAAGTCATTCTGCAGAGTCAGTCGAAGCGTCTTCACAAGATCCTGAAAGGGATTTAAGAAAGCAGGTATGAAGCACAGACCTGCTCATCACATGGTGCAGGTGAATTCTTACATTCAGCTCATGGTGCACTTGAGACACAACTGTTGTCTATATTAGACTCTCCGTATGCACTCACGGGGTGGGGGTGGGGTGGGGGGGAGCATCACCCTTGTATGTGCCTGGGAGCAGCCCGAGTACTGCAGCCTCACAATGCCTAACCCTACCCTGCTCAAGGTTTTTTGGTTCTACTCGATACGCCGTCCTCACTTGGATTTCAGGGCTCTGTTCTTTCCTGGTTTTCTTCTTATCTCTCCCAGCGTATCTTTAGTGTATACTCTAGTGGATCCTCCTCCACTTCTGTCCCACTGTCAGTTGGTGTACCTAAGGGATCTGTCCTGGGACCTCTTCTCCATCTATACTTCTTCCCTTGGTACTCTGATCTCATCCCATGGTTTTCAGTATCATCTTTACGCTGATGACTCCCAGATCTACCTCTCCACACCAGAAATCTCAGCAGGAATTCAGGCCAAAGTATCAGCCTGCCTGTCTGACATTGCTGCCTGGATGTCTCAGCCCATCTGAAACTAAACATGACCAAGACTGAGCTTCTTATCTTTCCCCCTGAACCAACCTCTCCTCCTCCTCCATTCTCTATTTCTGTGGATAACATTCTCATCCTTCTGTCTCATCAACTCCTAACCTTGGGGTCATCTTCGACTCCTCCCTCTCCTTCTCTGCACATATTCAGCAGACTGCTAAAACCTGTTGTTCTTTCTTAATATCACCAAAATTCGCCCTTTCCTTTCTGAGCACACTACCAGAACCCTCATCCACACTCCTCTCGCTTAGACTATTGCAACTTGCTTCTCACAGGTCTCCCACTTAGCCATCTCTCTCCTCTTCAATCTGTTCAAAATTCTGCTGCACGACTAATATTCCGCCAGTGTCGTTATGCTCATATTAGCCCTCTCCTCAAGTCACTTCACTGGCTTCCTATCCGTTTCCGCATACAGTTCAAACTCCTCTTATTGACCTAGAAGTGCATTTACTCTGCAGCTCCTCAGTATCTCTCCACTCTCATCTCCCCCTACATTCCTCCCCGGGAACTCCGTTCACTGGGTAAATCTCTTATCTGCACCCTTCTCCTCCACTGCTAACTCCAGACTCTGTTCCTTTTATCTTGCTGCACCATATGCCTGGAATAGACTTCCTGAGCCGGTACGTCAAGCTCCATCTCTGACGGTCTTCAAATCTAAGTTAAAAGCCCACCTTTTTGATGCTGCTTTTAACTCCTAACCCTTATTTTATCATCCTCACTTTAATATTCCCTTATCTCTTGTTTGTCCTGTTAATGTCTGTCCTAATTAGATTGTAAGCTCTGTCGAGCAGGGACTATCTCTTCATGTTCAAGTGTACAGCGCTGCGTACGTCTAGTAGCGCTATAGAAATAAGTAGTAGTAGTGGTTTTAAACTTTGCATTTGTTTGTTTTTCAAAGCCAAGAAACAAAGAGCAATGAAAACAGTTAACTTAAGAACCAATATACATCAGCTCCCTGCCACATGCCTATAAATACCATCCCACCCGTACCCCCTTGGGCCAACAGAAAAATCAACTACTGTTGTGTCCATTATCTGCCCAGCTCTGGGTACAGTGTGGGGGCTGTCTACCGCCTATCACACAAGAGTAGCAGAACTCAGTGCAATGCTGCCCCCCCACCCCCAAGCTCTGAATCTTAGTTGGATGAGATGTTTTGTTTCCTCTTGGGTGTGGCAAATATTTTCCACCATGAAACCACTTAGCCATTCCAGAAACTAGACATTGCATGCACAGAATATCAAATACAAATCTCTCTCAGGGCTGATGAACTTCACTGTTAAAGGTCTGGGATACAAATGAAAGCCGCCCTCGATGAGATGTTTACATTCTCTACTGTTCTGTTTCAGACCCTGCCCATTCCCCAACTGCCAGAGCAGAGCAGCACACTGAAGCGTTCCCCAGTGCCTGTTATCAAAGCCACAGCCCGGGCATTTAATCACACCTCCCCACCCGAGTCCTCTTCAATTTCCAACCCAGAGCACTAAGATCAATGTGGGGGCTGAAGGCTTGACAGTGAAGCTGGCGGACAGCTTTTCTCCTCCTGGGTATACAAAGATTTAGCGCTGCTGTGTCAGCACAGTGTGGCCTGAACCCCATCTTCCAGCTCCAGGAAAGAACAAACTTAGAACGGTCACACATAAGCCAGCGAGTCCCTGTGGTGAAAATCTGAGCCACGGACTGTGCAGGACACAATAAACTGAGAGAGAGAGAGAAGGGTGTGCCGGCTTCAGCGATCATGGAGCAAGTTTGCTAAAGAGCACTAAGGCTCACTCTCGTCATCATGGTAACATTCCAGATTGATTTTATTTTTTTTTTCACACTGCTTCCTGAACCTGACAGATAGTAGCAGCTGAGAAGCTGCCAATTCCGCCTGCTAGAGGAGCAGAACTGTTCAGAAAGCCACGGCCTGCTGCCAGGGTGAGAACTTTACTATAACGCAGGGTACAACAGCAGGAAAAGGGTGTGGTCGATCCAGTCTGCCCAGTTATTGCAGTCCATGCCCAGGATGCTAGGAATTATTAGGAGAGGGATGGTAAATAAAACAAAGAATATTACAATGCCTCTGTATTGATCCATGGTGCAACCTCACTATGAGTATTGCATTTTATTAAGATGGTCACCATATTAAAAAAAAAATAGTGGAATTAGAAAAGGTTCAAAGAAGAGCGACCAAAATGATAAAGGGGATGGAACTCCTCCCGTATAAGGAGGTTTGGGCTCTTCAGCTGGGGAAAGAAACACCTGAGGGGGTATATGATTGAGGTCTATAAAATCCTGAGTGGTGTACAACATGTAAAAGTGAATCGATTTTTCACTCTTTCAAAAAGTACAAAGACCAGGGGACACTCAGTGAAGTTACCTGGAAATACTTTTAAAACAAATAGGAGGAAATATTTTTTTACTCAAAGAATAGTTAAGGTCTGAAACTCGCTGCCTGAGGATGTAGTAACAGCGGTTAGCTCTCTGGGTTTAAAAAAGATTTGGACAAGTTCCTGGAGGAAAAGTCCATAGTCCTCTATTGAGACGATCACGGGAGAAGCCATTGATTGCCCCGGGATTGGTAGCATGGAATGGTGCTACTAACTGGGTTTCTGCCAGGTACTTGTGTCCCGGATTGGCCACTGTTGGAAACAGGATACTGGGCTTGATGAACCATTGGTCTGACCCAGTATGGCTATTCATATGTTCCGCTTCTGGCATTACTTCACCTTATCCATTCACTTATTCTTCTCATGAAATAACGCCCATCAGTTGCTCTGGCATCCATCTCTCACCTCTCAGCCCTGCAACAAAAGGCCAGTCAGATACCTACGGACCTAGCTGAACACTAACCTGTTTGTTTTTTGGAGAGCTGTAGTCTGCTGGCTCCCCTGGGACTTGCTGTTATCACCAGCATCAATCAACCTCTCACATCTGTTCCCAGGCATGTCCTGATTCCCTGTCCCAGCATATTTGTTCCTTCTAATTCTGGGAGTTTCCTACCTAATCAACAAATAGACTCTCCTCCATTACTCAACAAACTGTTCTGTACAGGAGCAAAAATGAGGGAGGCCACTGACCCAAACAGCAACTGAGCCACTAGCCTGTCCTTACCCCTCTTCTGGAAGCAGTTCTGAACCATGTCTACAAAGTGCTAAACAGCATTTACCATTCAGTTCATTCATGTAAAGTGTGCCCTCCCCCTTCTGCCTCAGCTGGAGTTAGTTTAAGATCACAACTTTATCTTATTAATGCCCTCTCAAAAGTGATCTCCAGATTAGCTTACTGTTCCTGGAAAGACCACAGAGAAAGAAAACCGCCAGCAGTCTTCTGAGGCTTACAGTCACAATGCCCGAATGCCTGAAACCTGAGGTCATTCCATCCCCAGGGCTGAGAGGGAAGGCAGCCGTTCCTCGTGCCCTTCTGGACTTGGAACATCCTTCATGCTGTCTGAATAATAGTCCACAGCTACTGCAACTCCCTGTGCGTCCCATAAGCCTATCTTCAAAGAATGGCACGAGGTCAGAGCACTAACAGCTGAGCAAACCCACAGCCCTATGTATGCCCCTCTGCATGAGCACATATGTCGATTCCGATTATGAGACCTCCAGAAGCCATTTCTAACACCTATGGATGACCACAGACCTTTTTTCCCTCCATACCAGATGGAAAGTATTGTTTTTATTGATGGGTTTCCCCTTCCAAAAAGCTAATCCCAAACTGTAGAGAAATGTTTGTACACAGGAGAAAAGAGAGCATCACATTTTTGTCAGGGTAATGTCCATGAGGCATGGATGATAAATTCACACGCTCCCAGGATAGCAAGTGGTTTAAAACTTCACTTTTCACAGCAGCGTGTGTTTAGATTTGCAAGATGATGGCAGCCTGTGGTTAAGTGTCCTCGATCAGATTACAGGCAGGAACGTGTTAGAGGGTGTGACAGGGGTATGAAAGAGGGACGTGCCAGGGTGAAAAGCATTCTGCAAAGATTCACATGTCCTTGCTGTCACTCACGTGCTGGTCTCCCTGAAACAGAACTTCCTAAACTGTGGCTCAGGACCCCAAATGGGAGCAGTCTGAGGAGGCTCTGCATAGATGCATCAACATTTGGGACTTCTAGGTGGTGGTGGGGGGGGGGTGTCTGTCATCAAAAATAGACTGATAAACACAGCCCTAGACTGGAAAATGTCAACTGGCATCTGCACATCTGGATTTGCAGGCATGAGAAGAAAAGTTATGGGAATCCTGTGATTAAGACATAAAACGGAATCCGCCCTCTTATTAAAAGGATGAGCAAGAGAAATTAGAATGCTCCAACCTCCTCTGGTCTGCCCCGGGCAGAGGCACCACCACTTCTCCTGTTGGAATCCATTGTTTCTTTGACAAAGTCAAAATCCCTTAAACAGCAATTTATTTATTTGTAGCGTTTGTGTGCCACATTTTCCCACCTCTGTGGCGACACTAAGGTGCAGAAAGCCCCCAGTTGCCGCAGGGACGCTGCAAGGGCAGCCCTCTGCAGGAGGAAAGCACTGTCTCACCTAGATTGTAAGCTCTTCTTTGAGCAGGGACCGTCTTCTGTGTATGGCCTCGTAGCGCTATAGAAATAATAAGCGGATAGGCTCTGACATAGGAGCCACCTTTTTTAAATTATTGGGGGTGCTAAGCCCTCCCTGGACACATACTACTACTACTTAACATTTCTAAAGCGCTACTAGGGTTACGCAGCGCTGTACAATTTAACAAAGAGAGACAGTCCCTGCTCAAAGAGCTTACAATCTAATAGACAAGTGAACAGTAAGTTGATAGGGGCAGTCTAGATTTACTGAACGGTAAGAGTTAGGGGCCAAATGCAGCATTGGTTTTTAAGCAAAGGAATTTATTCAATATTGGGGCTGCTTCAGCCCTGGGATCACCTGAGTCAACTGCTGACAATGGAATTTACCAATATGGCGTTGGCTCTGCCGTGAATCAGGTGTGGTGGGGGCCGCATTTACTACATTTCTAAAGCGCTACTAGGGTTACGCAGCGCTGTACAATTTCAACATAGAAGGACAGTCCCTGCTCAAAGAGCTTACAATCTGCCTCGTTGCTGGGGGGTCATTTAGGAAAAGCACTCGCTGGAATCTCTGCAGCCTAAGAGATCGGGCCAGAGATCTGGTTCCCCCCCTCCCCGTCGCTCTTGGGAACTCTTGTGTGCACTGGGATCCGGATCTGTGCACAACTCACGTGACCAAGTGAATGACTGTCCTCCGATCCCGAAGCCAAAACATAAAAACAACAACATCACCAATGAGCGATGGATTAGGGGAGGGGGAGGGGGAGGGCAAAGGCCCACCCGGAAGAGGCCGGTGTGGGGGGAGGGGGGGCTCCTGGGCCCCTCCGCCTAACTCACCGCGCTGCTCTCGGGCTCGGCCTTCAGCTGCTGCAGGGTACAGAGACTGCGGGGCCCGTTCATCATCTCCGGTTACGGGGCCTCTAGGTTCGCCTTTCTTCCCCGGTTCACGTTCCCTCGTCGCTCTTATTATTCTTTTACTAACGCGGCGGCGCGCGCCCGACTGACACAGCGTTATATATATCGCCGTGACGGTTATTCCCCCCATAACCCCGCCCATACGAGGTATCCTGCACTTCGATTGGCCGCCGCGCGATTGGGGTGGGGTCAGGCGACGAAACGTAAGAGCGCAGCGGGCGAACGACAAACGGAAGGGTAGGTAATGCGTGTGCGCTTGCGCTGTTCGTCTGTGCTCGCGTCGCGTGACACGTTGAGCACGAGAGAGAGGCAGCTGTGTACAGTACAGAAAGCGGGAACAGCTGCCATCCTGTGGGAGGGGCTTGGGGGACGACGCATATAGGCGCCCATTACAAGAGGCTCGACGTCCCCAACCTCCCTCCTCCCTCGCTCCTGCCAACAGCTGCTTTTTTTTTTTTTTTTATAAATTGTAAACCGTTCTGTCTTGCAGTAGCAATAAGATACGGTATATAAATTGATGTAAATAAATAAATAAATAAATACAGGCGCGAGACCGTCCCGCCACCTCTGTGCGCGCGGATGCCGGCTCTTGCCAGTCCCGCGCCCTCCGCCTCAACTTCCTGTTCCGGAGTAGACAAAAGCGCGGGAACTCCGCGGCTGGACACTGAGGCTCCGCGGGGGATTGGTAATGTTTCAACACTGGCTTTAGTCCTGTAAGGGTAGAGGTTCATAAGAAGGAAAAGAGCAAGTGGCGGGGAAAAAGGAAAGGAATGGAAAGAAACCCTGGATAGGAAAGAGAATAGTAGAGAGGGAAAATGGCGCTGAATAGAAAGGAGAATAGTAGAGAGAGGAAATGGTGCTGAATAGGAAAGAGAATAGTTGAGAGGGGAAATGGTGCTGAATAGAAAGGAGAATAGTAGGGAGGGGAAATGGTGCTGAATAGGAAAGAGAATAGTAGGGAGGGGAAATGGTGCTGAATAGAAAGGAGAATAGTAGAGAGAGGAAATGGTGCTGAATAGGAAAGAGAATAGTAGAGAGGGGAAATGGTGCTGAATAGAAAGGAGAATAGTAGAGAGGGGAAATGGTGCTGAATAGGAAAGAGAATAGTAGAGAGGGGAAATGGTGCTGAATATGAAAGAGAATAGTAGGGAGGGGAAATGGTGCTGAATAGAAAGGAGAATAGTAGAGAGAGGAAATGGTGCTGAATAGGAAAGAGAATAGTTGAGAGGGGAAATGGTGCTGAATAGAAAGGAGAATAGTAGAGAGAGGAAATGGTGCTGAATAGGAAAGAGAATAGTAGGGAGGGGAAATGGTGCTGAATAGGAAAGAGAATAGTTGAGAGGGGAAATGGTGCTGAATAGGAAAGAGAATAGTAGGGAGGGGAAATGGTGCTGAATAGAAAGGAGAATAGTAGAGAGAGGAAATGGTGCTGAATAGGAAAGAGAATAGTTGAGAGGGGAAATGGTGCTGAATAGAAAGGAGAATAGTAGAGAGAGGAAATGGTGCTGAATAGGAAAGAGAATAGTAGGGAGGGGAAATGGTGCTGAATAGGAAAGAGAATAGTTGAGAGGGGAAATGGTGCTGAATAGGAAAGAGAATAGTTGAGAGGGGAAATGGTGCTGAATAGAAAGGAGAATAGTAGGGAGGGGAAATGGTGCTGAATAGGAAAGAGAATAGTAGGGAGGGGAAATGGTTCTGAATAGGAAAGAGAATAGTAGAGAGGGAAAATGGCGCTGAATAGAAAGGAGAATAGTAGAGAGAGGAAATGGTGCTGAATAGGAAAGAGAATAGTAGAGAGGGGAAATGGTGCTGAATAGAAAGGAGAATAGTAGAGAGAGGAAATGGTGCTGAATAGGAAAGAGAATAGTAGAGAGGGGAAATGGTGCTGAATAGGAAAGAGAATAGTTGAGAGGGGAAATGGTGCTGAATAGAAAGGAGAATAGTAGGGAGGGGAAATGGTGCTGAATAGGAAAGAGAATAGTTGAGAGGGGAAATGGTGCTGAATAGGAAAGAGAATAGTAGGGAGGGGAAATGGTGCTGAATAGAAAGGAGAATAGTAGAGAGAGGAAATGGTGCTGAATAGGAAAGAGAATAGTAGGGAGGGGAAATGGTGCTGAATAGAAAGGAGAATAGTAGAGAGAGGAAATGGTGCTGAATAGGAAAGAGAATAGTAGGGAGGGGAAATGGTGCTGAATAGGAAAGAGAATAGTAGAGAGGGGAAATGGTGCTGAATAGAAAGGAGAATAGTAGAGAGAGGAAATGGTGCTGAATAGGAAAGAGAATAGTAGAGAGGGGAAATGGTGCTGAATAGGAAAGAGAATAGTTGAGAGGGGAAATGGTGCTGAATAGGAAAGAGAATAGTAGGGAGGGGAAATGGTGCTGAATAGAAAGGAGAATAGTAGAGAGAGGAAATGGTGCTGAATAGGAAAGAGAATAGTTGAGAGGGGAAATGGTGCTGAATAGAAAGGAGAATAGTAGAGAGAGGAAATGGTGCTGAATAGGAAAGAGAATAGTAGGGAGGGGAAATGGTGCTGAATAGGAAAGAGAATAGTTGAGAGGGGAAATGGTGCTGAATAGGAAAGAGAATAGTAGGGAGGGGAAATGGTGCTGAATAGAAAGGAGAATAGTAGAGAGAGGAAATGGTGCTGAATAGGAAAGAGAATAGTTGAGAGGGGAAATGGTGCTGAATAGAAAGGAGAATAGTAGAGAGAGGAAATGGTGCTGAATAGGAAAGAGAATAGTAGGGAGGGGAAATGGTGCTGAATAGAAAGGAGAATAGTAGAGAGGGGAAATGGTGCTGAATAGAAAGGAGAATAGTAGAGAGGGGAAATGGTGCTGAATAGAAAGGAGAATAGTAGGGAGGGGAAATGGTGCTGAATAGAAAGGAGAATAGTAGGGAGGGGAAATGGTGCTGAATAGGAAAGAGAATAGTAGGGAGGGGAAATGGTGCTGAATAGGAAAGAGAATAGTTGAGAGGGGAAATGGTGCTGAATAGGAAAGAGAATAGTAGAGAGGGAAAATGGCGCTGAATAGAAAGGAGAATAGTAGAGAGAGGAAATGGTGCTGAATAGGAAAGAGAATAGTAGAGAGGGGAAATGGTGCTGAATAGAAAGGAGAATAGTAGAGAGAGGAAATGGTGCTGAATAGGAAAGAGAATAGTAGAGAGGGGAAATGGTGCTGAATAGAAAGGAGAATAGTAGAGAGAGGAAATGGTGCTGAATAGGAAAGAGAATAGTAGAGAGGGGAAATGGTGCTGAATAGGAAAGAGAATAGTTGAGAGGGGAAATGGTGCTGAATAGAAAGGAGAATAGTAGGGAGGGGAAATGGTGCTGAATAGGAAAGAGAATAGTAGGGAGGGGAAATGGTGCTGAATAGAAAGGAGAATAGTAGAGAGAGGAAATGGTGCTGAATAGGAAAGAGAATAGTTGAGAGGGGAAATGGTGCTGAATAGAAAGGAGAATAGTAGAGAGAGGAAATGGTGCTGAATAGGAAAGAGAATAGTAGGGAGGGGAAATGGTGCTGAATAGGAAAGAGAATAGTAGGGAGGGGAAATGGTGCTGAATAGAAAGGAGAATAGTAGAGAGAGGAAATGGTGCTGAATAGGAAAGAGAATAGTTGAGAGGGGAAATGGTGCTGAATAGAAAGGAGAATAGTAGAGAGAGGAAATGGTGCTGAATAGGAAAGAGAATAGTAGAGAGGGGAAATGGTGCTGAATAGGAAAGAGAATAGTTGAGAGGGGAAATGGTGCTGAATAGGAAAGAGAATAGTAGGGAGGGGAAATGGTGCTGAATAGAAAGGAGAATAGTAGAGAGAGGAAATGGTGCTGAATAGGAAAGAGAATAGTTGAGAGGGGAAATGGTGCTGAATAGAAAGGAGAATAGTAGAGAGAGGAAATGGTGCTGAATAGGAAAGAGAATAGTAGGGAGGGGAAATGGTGCTGAATAGGAAAGAGAATAGTAGAGAGGGGAAATGGTGCTGAATAGAAAGGAGAATAGTAGAGAGAGGAAATGGTGCTGAATAGGAAAGAGAATAGTAGAGAGGGGAAATGGTGCTGAATAGGAAAGAGAATAGTTGAGAGGGGAAATGGTGCTGAATAGGAAAGAGAATAGTAGGGAGGGGAAATGGTGCTGAATAGAAAGGAGAATAGTAGAGAGAGGAAATGGTGCTGAATAGGAAAGAGAATAGTAGGGAGGGGAAATGGTGCTGAATAGGAAAGAGAATAGTTGAGAGGGGAAATGGTGCTGAATAGAAAGGAGAATAGTAGAGAGAGGAAATGGTGCTGAATAGGAAAGAGAATAGTAGGGAGGGGAAATGGTGCTGAATAGAAAGGAGAATAGTAGAGAGGGGAAATGGTGCTGAATAGAAAGGAGAATAGTAGAGAGGGGAAATGGTGCTGAATAGAAAGGAGAATAGTAGGGAGGGGAAATGGTGCTGAATAGAAAGGAGAATAGTAGGGAGGGGAAATGGTGCTGAATAGGAAAGAGAATAGTAGGGAGGGGAAATGGTGCTGAATAGGAAAGAGAATAGTAGAGAGGGGAAATGGTGCTGAATAGGAAAGAGAATAGTAGAGAGGGGAAATGGTGCTGAATAGAAAGGAGAATAGTAGAGAGAGGAAATGGTGCTGAATAGGAAAGAGAATAGTAGAGAGGGGAAATGGTGCTGAATAGGAAAGAGAATAGTTGAGAGGGGAAATGGTGCTGAATAGAAAGGAGAATAGTAGGGAGGGGAAATGGTGCTGAATAGGAAAGAGAATAGTAGGGAGGGGAAATGGTGCTGAATAGAAAGGAGAATAGTAGAGAGAGGAAATGGTGCTGAATAGGAAAGAGAATAGTTGAGAGGGGAAATGGTGCTGAATAGAAAGGAGAATAGTAGAGAGAGGAAATGGTGCTGAATAGGAAAGAGAATAGTAGGGAGGGGAAATGGTGCTGAATAGGAAAGAGAATAGTAGGGAGGGGAAATGGTGCTGAATAGAAAGGAGAATAGTAGAGAGAGGAAATGGTGCTGAATAGGAAAGAGAATAGTTGAGAGGGGAAATGGTGCTGAATAGAAAGGAGAATAGTAGAGAGAGGAAATGGTGCTGAATAGGAAAGAGAATAGTAGGGAGGGGAAATGGTGCTGAATAGGAAAGAGAATAGTAGGGAGGGGAAATGGTGCTGAATAGAAAGGAGAATAGTAGAGAGAGGAAATGGTGCTGAATAGGAAAGAGAATAGTTGAGAGGGGAAATGGTGCTGAATAGAAAGGAGAATAGTAGAGAGAGGAAATGGTGCTGAATAGGAAAGAGAATAGTAGGGAGGGGAAATGGTGCTGAATAGGAAAGAGAATAGTTGAGAGGGGAAATGGTGCTGAATAGAAAGGAGAATAGTAGAGAGAGGAAATGGTGCTGAATAGGAAAGAGAATAGTAGGGAGGGGAAATGGTGCTGAATAGGAAAGAGAATAGTTGAGAGGGGAAATGGTGCTGAATAGAAAGGAGAATAGTAGAGAGAGGAAATGGTGCTGAATAGGAAAGAGAATAGTAGGGAGGGGAAATGGTGCTGAATAGGAAAGAGAATAGTAGGGAGGGGAAATGGTGCTGAATAGAAAGGAGAATAGTAGAGAGAGGAAATGGTGCTGAATAGGAAAGAGAATAGTAGGGAGGGGAAATAGTGCTGAATAGGAGAATAGTAGAGAGGGGAAATGGTGCATGAAAGGGAGAGAACTGGAGGGAGACCCTGAATAGATGGAAAATAGAGGAAAGGGGGCAGTGCTGGGTGGTAGAGGGGAGATGCTGAGTGGAAGGGGGAGAACTGCAAGGCAGGAGCAGGGGGAGCTGGGGTGAGGGATAGAGATGGGCAGGTGTAGATTGACATAGTAAAAAGAGGGAAATTGAAGACTGGATAGTAAAAAAAAAATGGAACTGGACAGATAGGCAGAAAAATAAAAGGAAGAAAGCTGAAAGTAAAAGATTAATATAGAATACGAACGTAATGGAGAAGGTGAAGAAGACTGGAGGAGACTGAGAAATGGCAAAAGGACAGGAATCCCTGTTAAGAGAAGACAGGAAAGCAGAAGTCAAGGACTGGGACCAACTCAATTAGAAAACTTAAATGGCCTGACAACAAAGGTAGAAAATAATGTTATTTTTAATCTAGGATAAGGTAGTGTGGTAGCTTTGTTAATCTACTCTAGAGGTTAATAAATAAAAGTAGAATGGAAAATAAAGTGGTACCTTTTTATTGCTGTAGGTCTCGGAGACCAAAGTCTGTCTCCTCGAGACAGGACAGTGTGCTATAATATACTATTAAGTTAGTCCAATAAAAAGGCAGTACCTTATTTTCTTTTTATTTCTGTTTCTTAATTTGTAATGTAGTGATTGGATTAAGTCATCTTTTGACATTTACACTTGCTATGTTTGTTTTTTCCCCCCCACAGTTCAGGGGCAGACGCATTACTGCTTATCTTCATCTGGCTGTTGCATTTTATGCAGTGGCTTGTCTTTTTGGGAGTTCAGTTTCTGTCTACATATTTCTATTTTTAGCTTGTGATTAGCCTTGGTGAGGCTTTTTCTGTGGGTATTGTGTTAGCACTAGGCTTGTTTAGTTTTCCAGTAAGCGTGCTAATATTTTAATACCCGCTGCAGTGTTTACAGTGCTGCCTTCCAAGCTACGGCCTTGTTGTGTGACTTCTGGAACTTAGGGTTGTTATGGTATGGTAGAATTGCTCCATAAGCAACCAAAACAAAGCTGTCAGCGTAACCCATGTGTTTTTCAGCGCTGTTAGTACACACATTTGTGCCCTTTCTTTGTGCTTATGACCCCTGATGAAGGCACAGTTGCCAAAACTTGGCCAAGTCGGGTCATTTTCCAGTAAACTTCATTTGTGGATGAACTTGAGAGTTCCTCTTCTCTGGACTGTCTCTGCTTTGTTTTGGTTGGTTGTGCAGAGAATTTTGCTTCTGTTTCTGGTGCTAGAGTTGCTCTTTAAGCCCTGAGTGACATTGTAACATTTTGTATTACTTCACACTAGGCCTGGTACTGGATTTTTGAATTTGGATTTGCGCCACACCAGTGGTAGCTCAAGGTGAGTTACGTTCAGGTACTGTAGGTATTTTCCTGTCCCTGGAGGGCTTATAGTCTTAAGTCTGTACCTGGAACTTAAATAAAAACAAAGAAATGATTTATTCAAACCAAGATAAAAGCAGTACCCGACGTGGCCACATTTCGCCCTCAGGCTGCGTCAGGGGTAAAAATTCAACTAAAAATAGTGATAACATCATCTCAAGTTATGTATATGTATATATAAAAATTCAAAATGCATTACACATTCAAAAGTAAAATGGAGGAGGAGATAAGACAAGCCACTTTCCAAACATATAAAAGTGTATAAAACGTTGAATGGATTTAATCAAATCCGATAATGTATCAATACATACCTAAAAATCAGGGGTGATCAACATACCCCTTCAAAAAAAGCCTAAAACAAAATTAAAAAGATATACATTAATCCCATCTTGATCAGCCCATGTATCACAAACTCTGCATCTCACCAGTCAGCTATAGAATGAGTTATGGTCTTTTTGAAAGTTAGTTTCATTTATGCAGCCATGTCTTTTGATGATGTTATAGACAAGGCTGATAAAGTTTTAGGATTCAAGGTGGTCTATTTGTAGAAGATTTATAACAGTGAGTAATTGAATGTTTTACACCATGAAATATAGTCAGTTGTTGATATGATGATAATTTTAATTGAGCTGACTGCTGAGATGTAGAGTTTGTGATACATGGGCTGATCAAGATGGGATTAATGTAACTTGAGATGATGTTATCACTATTTTTATGTTTTTATTTGTAGTTTTACCGCTGCCGCAGCCTGAGGGCGAAACGTGGCTGCGTCGGGTACTGCTTTTATCTTGGTTTGAACAAATTATTTCTTTGTTTTTATATATGTGTATATAACAGACTTATGTAGCAAGTAGACTGTTGCCTTTTTTGTTTTTCTTTTTGTACCTGGAACTTATCAAGGAGTGGGAAAAGGATTTGAACCCTGGCTTCCTTGATTGTCAGCCCACTGCTCTTTAACCATTAGTGACAGCTAATACAGGTAATATCTATTTCAAACATATTTGGTAACTTTATAGTAAACTGAAGGCCAGCAGATCTGGTGCTCATTTAGCAACCTACCGTGGGGGAGAAAAAAAACCTGACAGGCAAATCATTTTATAGTTGCCGTTCACCACAAGATTTCTGTTACAGTGCTGCTGAACCCACTGTTCACATGGCCAACACGAATATGCTGGACTGAGGAATTAGGGCTGACCAGGAGCCAAGTGGCAAATTACCAGCACATATTTCTAGAATACTGAAAATATTTTTAATACGTTGTATTATTTTTTATCTGTATTTTTTTTTTGGTACATTAATCCCTGGAATGTATTCAGTGTGCATGATGCCTTCAGCAAATGAGGCATGGTGGGGGGGGGGGGGAGGCCGGCAGGCAGCTGCCACTGTCCATTCACTGATAACATAAGTGCTGCCCCCACCACAGCCTTCCCAAACAGCGGAGTCACTGACTGCTTATGGCAGGACACTTTAAGATGGCAGTGGGAACAATGAATTTGTAGGAAAAGACATAAGCCAAAACTGGGAGCCCTAAGGGACTGTATCTTCCCCCCCCCCCCCCTCAAGTGTTCAGCAGAGCCAGGGATCATGTGTGATGGTATAAATCTTTAAAAGTCACTCTCAGAGTGGGCCACAGGATTCTGTGCTGCAGGAACCTGTTTGCCTAGTTACTGTCATGGAACATCTATTTAGAAATGTTTCCCCTCCCACTCTCTCTGCTCTAGATAAGGCTGATGAGGGGGAAGAGAGAGGAAGCTCCACCTGTTTGATGTCATTCAGGGGTGAGGAGAGAGGTAGCTCCACCTGTCTGACGTCAGCCTTTGCCCAGAGTCTGTTTACTGTAAAATCAGTCTGGGCAGATTGCCAACCAAAGTGCAGATCATTGGGAGGGGGGCAGTCCTCTCCCCCTCCCTGTTCAGACTTAGATAAATATTATAGACATATTTTCATATGTTATTTCGCAAGGAGCACAGGATCAGTCCTGGAGTGCAGAGAAATGACTGTGGCACCTTCTGCAATCTGTGACAGTGTAAGCAGGGTGAAATAGCCCCATCGCAAGCAGCAGTGCCCTCTCTATCATTAAGTTTCTCGCCTGCCAGATTAAACATCACAAGATAACAGAAAAGAGACTGGTGGTGCTGGGCCCTTGCTATCTTTCCTAGACGTATCATTTTTCTGCCTTTTGTGGGATTCTTCAACAATGAGATCATTGACTGTGTGAAAAGTGCCCTTTGCCCAAGTTGCTGCTAAGCACCAATAAAAAAAAAAATCCCTGCCACTACTGCCCTGGGTTCCTTCTTCCTACCTGCCTCTTAAATTCCTGGATGTGGGGTGGTGGGTCCTAGAGTAAAATTAACCAATGAACTGGAGAGCAGTGCCTCGGCTTCCAGTTCAGCGCCCACAGCTGGGTGTTCACTTCAGGCCTGAAACCAAGGATTGTTATCAAACCAGTAACAGAAACTCAGATACAGTGATGAACTAATATCCATAGCATCCGAATGATGAAATCATGTTCCTCTACGTTTCCTGCTACCATATTAAAATGGATGTAAAACCTCAGTCCTCCTTCCTAGAAAAATGAGAGGCTTGGGCTAGATCCAGAGTATAACAGCTGGGAGAGGCTGCATGGAAGGCCTGGGGGTGGGGGGGGAGCTAGGGTCGGTTTCACTGTAGGGTTTTATATTCTCATCTACTCAAAGTAGCAGAGAGCCACTGCCCTTCATCCGCCACCATTTACCACATTACTGTGTGAAGTTGTAATTAAAATACTTTCACCTTTCCGTAAATAAAGAACGTCAAGCCAAAGCAAGCCATGAAATAAAACAAAAGAATATATAACCATTTGTAATTAATCAGGACGATCCAAACTGGAAAAATGAAGGAGGAGCCTAGTGGGTAGAGCACCATGCTGACAACAAGGGGAGCCTGGTTCAAATCCTACTACTGTTGCTTGCAGTCTTGGGCAAGTTACTTAATTCTCCACTGCCTCGGGTACAAACTGAGACAGGAACAGGGAAATACCTGCTGTATCTGAATATAACTCACATTGAACTATCACTGAAAAAGGTGTGATCAAAATTCTAAATAAATAAATCAAGCTAAGAATCATCAAGACAACCTAGAAAAAGTGTAATTCAAACCTGAATGATGTCTACATGGAGCATACATTTCAAGGGATAAGGGAGTTATGATGGGGCTCTGGGAGTCTGATAGGTGCAGCAGATGTCTGAAGGGGAAAGGTACACTAGTACATGCGTTTCTAGAATGTAATAGCCTTGCCATTTGGAACGAGGTGCTTAATTTAATTAATAAGGTGATACAACAAGAACTGAAGTGGGATTACGCCACTCTACTTTTGGGAGACCAAGCCTTGATGGAAGAGCAGGGCCTTACTCAGGCTCAGAGACGATTTGTGTATGTGGCACAGAGGACTGTTTTACAGTTCTGGACTAGCACAGATACTATTTCGTATGACTGCTGGGGTGTAAAAATGAAGGAAGTAGGTACACATGAGAAAACTATATACTGCAATTCTACTCGACTGGACAATAGGCAGTATGCTCTAATTTGGAAACGATGTCTGGAGATGCTTGACCGGGGAGGGAGGGGATTCTCGTCAGTGTGGATGTGGAGGGAGTGAATGGAGAAGGGTTATTGAAGAAGTGGATGTTGAGGATTCGGAATGGGTGTAAATGGGCTGAAAGATGGTTCAGGGGATAAAGGGGGGGGGGGGGTTCTTTATTAAAGAAAAAAGGAAAAGTCATTACTAAACTGCCTTTGGCTGCAAGATCTCAATCTGGGGCATTTTGGTTTTTCTCGTTTGAGTCTGACAGTAACTTGCTGATTTAATGAGCTCACTGTATTTTTTATGCTTTGTATGACGTTTGGAAAATAAATAAATAATACCCAGATTCTGAAAGTATACACCAAATAATATGAATTAGCCTTCGGTGTAGTTGCTAGCCGTGTTAGTCCACTTTTAAAGGGAATAAATAGAAATAAAACAAAACAGAGAAAAGAAAATAAGATGATACCTTTTTTATTGGACTAATAATACATTTTTTTGATTAGCTTTCAAAGGTAACCCTTCTTCAGATCAGAAATAAGCAAATGTTGACAAATTATCAGAATATATAAGTGAAACACTACAGCATTCCAATGACAGTCTCACAGGAAGAGGGTGGGGTGAGTTAGGTAAGAAACAGGGAGAGATGGGTGACAAAAGCGTTATAGAACACTGCTGCGAGACTCATCCTGAGAGAGCAACACTTTGCACATGCCGCACTCTTACGGTTCAAATTACACTGGCTGCCTGTTCAGGAGCGCATTGCCTTTAAACTCTGCTCCTTGACCCATAAAATTATCTATGGGTTTGCCCCGGAGTATATGCACCCCTTGATCGACCTCCCGCCCAGGAATACCAACCCTGCTGCTCGTTCCTTCCTCCACCTTCACTTCCCAAACTGTAAGGGTGTCAAGTACAAGAGGATCTTCGCCTCATCTTTCCGCTATTGGAGTCCTAAGCACTGGAATTCTCTCCCGCAACACCTTAAAACTCAAGCGGACCACGCCCTCCTCAAGAAGTTGTTGAAGACCTACTTCTTTGCCAAGAGCTACTCCTCACTTTATACCGCTGCTTGATGCACCCTCCATGGCTCCTACCCTGCTAGTTCACCCTGTTAGATGCTTCTCCCCCTGCATACTCCTTGTATACTCTTCTAAGTTTTCCTATTCTGTATTTTATTTAATGTTTGTAAACCACATTGTGCCTGCATGAGTGGGAAAATGTGGGATATAAGTGAACAATAAATAAATAGTGGGTTAGAAAGCCCATATCTTTTAAGTCCTGGCTCGTGAGTGTCAAAATATTTCCTCATTTTGACTTCAAAGGTTTTACGCTCCTGGATTGTCTTAACATTTCCTTTTAGTATTCTCACCATAGGATCATTGATGCAGTGTCCTGGTCTGTTTTTGTAAAGTGCTGTCCCACAGAGCTGGTCCCTCACCTCCATCTATTCTCAGGGCTGGGCTTATCCTGAACTTGATTCAGGAAGGTATTAAGAAACCTGAAGACATTATGGACTTCTGACCCTTGGCTCACACCTTATCCTAGAAGGGGTATAATCTATCTATGACCTAATTTAATTATATTGAATTAACATTCTCTCAGGACTTAGGGAACATTCTTAAATGATGACTGTACAAGCAGCTGGTCCAGGTAAATAATACCAGAACCATTCAAAAGGGATTACCCCAGGAAGGGTGGACTGACACACACCTCTCCCAAACTGCCCCAGACAGGGTTACAGGAGACTCAGTGGTGTTTAGAATGAAGAGTGTCAAGGCTGTGTACAAGGAATCTTACAGAAGAGACAGCTTTTTTGGTGTGTGTGTGGGGGGGGGGGGGGGGGGGGGAGGACGGAGACGCAGAACTCAAGACGTGGCCTGGGAGAAGGCAGGGAACATTAAAGTAGATTGTTTGGTTATTGCTAACAAATATTTAAAAACGTAAAAGATTCCTTCCCCTGTAGGCCCTTTGAAATACAGTCTCAATTAAGGGTTCTGTTTCCCTGCTGTTTCGGTGTTATGGGATGGGCGCTGTTGGCTTTAGGGAGCCTTGAGAGGGAGATCCTGTTGCTGCTAAAGGGAGGTTTCTTTCGGTACACCTGGAGTGGGAGGAGGAGAGTGCCTGAAGCCAGGGGTGGAATGGAAGAGGAGGCAGGAGCTTCTAAGCCCAGGAGCAGGAGGTATGCTTTCTGCAGTTCAGCAACTGGCTGCTAGACATTTGAAACCAAACAAAGCTGAGCTACCCCACCACCCCCTTTGGGACAAATCTAGCTCCTTCCTCCACCTGGTTCAACTAGGCCTTGGCCACCTTACAAGCAGCTTCAGCTAATTCTCACAGTTACATTGTTGTGGAGGAGTGGCCTAGTGGTTAGGGTGGTGGACTCTGGTCCTGAGGAACTGAGTTTGATTCCCACTTCAGGCACAGGTAGCTCCTTGTCACTTAACCCTCCATTGCCCCAGGTACAAATAAGTACCTGTATATGTAAGCCGCATTGAGCCTGCCATGAGTGGGAAAGCACGAGGTACAAATGTAACTTCTGCATGTGTTGGGTCTGGACCTTTAGGCTGGAATTGAAATGCAGGAAGTGCCTTTTTAAGGCAGGACCTCTACCCCATCCCACCCCACACACACACTGATAGCACTGGATTACAGCTCTGGATAATTTTGCCTGGAATCCTGTTTCTCCCCCAAACCCAAATGAATGTGGGGGACATGGGTACCACATCAGACAGAGTCACTTCCAACAGCCCACACCTGTTTCTCTGTTGCAGCTCAGGCTTGTAAAACTGCAACAGGTTTGCACTAAATGGACAACTTAAGAGCTATTCTACAAAATCCAGAGGTTGCAGGGGGCTTTTGTCTGACAATATCCTAATAATAAATAAGTATCACTTGCACCAGTTGCTGTTCTGAATTATCTTTATCTCTTTCAGGCACTGGCTTGGTACAGTTTTTTTTTATATATTTAATGTTGTATTATATTATTTGTATGTCATGTTTTTGTGTTTTATCATGAGGTTGTCTTGTATACACTGTCCAGAATTACAGATGGTACCATCTGTATTTTATAAATAAATCTTGCAGGTCTGCAGTCTTTCAAATGTCAGTCTATTGTCTGTAACATTTCAAGGGCTATGCGGAGGGGATCGTGGATGAGGGTCTCCGGTGAGGGCAAGGAAACTATGCAGCCCTATCAGTGGAGGGTTAAGTGGTTTGGTCTTACAACCAGACAATACAATAATTCCCATAGGTACATGAAGTTCTGAGTTTTCTGGATCCCTCCAACCTGACCCTTTTCAGGTTTTTAATTTAACCGGAATAGAATAGCCTGTGATGTTTGTTCTGGATTTTCTCTTCCATGTTCAGACCATGTCCTGGCCATGCCATAATTTTTCCAATTCACAAAAAAACTAAAGGCCTGCAAAGAAGACTCTCACATGAGGATGTGAACCCAGCGAATTCACCCAACACCTCATTAAACCAAGGAAGCCCAATTACTGCTGGGCGGTGTGTTCATTACTTTTGAGGTCCGCCCTATCTCCCACAGCAAAGCTGAAAGGAGGACGAGTCAGATTGAAGGCACACGAGGTTTAGGAGGATACACCTGCTGGGGAAGCCATGCACACGTCTAGGACATACCCTACCCACAGTGGAGGCATGTAGAGATACAGGAATTACCTGTTACTGATATGGACATTCCTTGTCCTAACCTTCAACTATCTGTGGGGGAAGCAGAGAAACATGTTTTTCTACCAAGAAATAAGGAATCTGGGGGCAAATAAAGACTGTAAGACCCAGCCAGTCTCTGCCCAGTGCTGTAGACCTTGGTCTTTAGCTGTCTCCTCACTTCTTTGCCACTTGGAATTCTCCAGTCTGTCTCTGGCATTCAGGAATTTTTGTACAGGGCCAAATGGAAGAGAGCAGCACCTTCAGCGCTAATTTTTAGGTCCCTTGCCTCCCTAAGCTCATGATCACCCCAACACTTAAAACATTTTTTTTTAATAAGCAATATTGCTAAAGAGCTCTCTGGTAAGGTTTGACTCTTTGCAGACGATACCAAAATCTGCAATAGGGTAGACACCCCTGCTGGTGTGGATAACAGGAGGAAGGGTTTAGCAAAGCTAGAGGAATGGTGTGGAATTTGGCAGCTTAGATTTAATGTTAGCTACAAAAACCCAAGAGAACAGTACAGTTTAGGGGGGGGAGGGTGACAAACTTTTGTGTATGAAAGAGGAGCAGGACTTGGGTCTGATCATATGTGATGACCTTAAGGTGGCCAAACAGGTAAAGGCAATGGCGAAAGCGAGAAAAATGCTTGGGTGCATAGGGAGAGGAATGGGCAGTAGGAAAAAGGAAGTGATGATACCCCTGTATAAAGACTCTGGGGGACCTCATTTAGAATATTGTGTACAATTCTGGAGACTGAACTTTCAAAAAGATATGAACAGGATGGAGTCGGTCTAGAGGGCAGCTAGTAAAATGGTCAGTGGTCATCATAAAGCATATGGAGACAGACTTAAGATCTCAATATGTATACTTTGAAAGAAGGGCAGGAGAGGGGAGATATGAGAGAGACATTTAAATATTGATGCGGCATAAATACACAGGAGGCGAATCTCTTTCAATTGCAGGGAAGCTCTGGAAAAAAAGGAGGTTCCAGAGGAGATCCGGAAAATTATAGACGTCAGCCTGACGTCAGTGCCAGGCAAAATGATAGAGACTATTAGAAAGAACAAAGTTACAGAGCATATTCAAAAGAGACAAAGCCAACATAGATTTAGTGAAGGGAAATCTTGCCTCACCAATCTATTACATTTCTTTGAAGGGGTGACAACCATGTGAATAAAGGCGAGCCGGTCTTTATTACATTCACTGCTTGTACCACATCATCCGGCAACAAGTGCCAGAGCTTAATCATATGTTGATTGAAAAAATATTTTCTATTTGTTTTAAATGTGCTACTGTGTAAATTCATGGAGTGTCCTCTTGTTTTTGTACTTTTTGAAAGAGTAAATAATTGATTTACATTTACCTGTTCCACTGCACTCGGGATTTTATAAACCTCTATCCGATCTCGAAGAACCCGAACCTCTTTAGCCCTTACTCATATAAGAGTCCTTCCGTCACCTTCTCTGTACCATTCATAATAAACCTTTTTAACAAGGTAATAGGATACAACAAACTGGTACCATTTCCTGCTACCCCCCCCCCCCCCCCCCCCCATCCATCTCCCTTAGATTTATGAAGGCAACACTGGTATTGTCCCATTTTTATGAAACGTGGAGGCAGCAGGTGCAGTGGCATTAGTGCTTCAAAGTGGTGGGGAGCCCCTTTGGCATTACACCAGGGAAAAAAGATCCAAATTTCATTTTTCTTTTGATGTTATCATGGAGAACTGTTCGAAATTTTCTGTTCAGCGTTTGGCAACAGCCAAAAAATCAGAGGAGTGGCCTAGTGGTTAGGGTGGTGGACTTTGGTCCTGGGGAACTGAGGAACTGAGTTCGATTCCCACTTCAGGCACAGGCAGCTCCTTGTGACTCTGGGCAAGTCACTTAACCCTCCATTGCCCCATGTAAGCCGCATTGAGCCTGCCATGAGTGGGAAAGCGTGGGGTACAAATGTAACAAAAAAAAATTACATTAATAGCAGGACTGAAAGGCAAAGGATTCCCGCTGCGGGACGACAGTCCAGAAGTACAGCTCAGTGTCCTTCCCTCCCCCCCCCCTCCACTCCAGAGTCTAAAACACAAACCCTTAACCTCCACTTCAGCCACAGAGAAAGAGACGCGCACACTTCAAGCAGCCAAAGGAAAAACATTTTGTTTACAAAAATGGGTTTATTTGATCCGATTATACATATTTCTATGAACAATAAAATGTGTGCAAAGCATATACAAAACTGGAAGTGACTTATAAAAATCTTCAATGCACTTTTTCTTTGAATGTAGGGAGATCCCATTACATGTTAAATCTCTTACCCCTTCCCAGTTTGAAGAGAGATTAAAAAAAAAATCCTGTACATTCTCCGTTTGCCTTTCTCTGAGGCTGGTTGGTTCAAGTTAAATCTCTTACCACTTCCCAGTTTGAAGAGAGATTTAAAAAAAAAAAAATCCTGTACATTCTCTGTTTGCCTTTCTCTGAGGTTGGCTGGTTCAGTCTGTAATTAAGACCTGTTCTGTCCTGGTTTTAAAAACAGAAGGATCTGTAGTTCATTTTCCTAAAAATCCAGGATGAAATGCACAAAGTGAAAACTGAGGCTGAGCTGGACTCGCCTCTCCTGTCTCTAGCTACTCAATACACTGGTTACCAACAAGTTGCAAACACAGCCAGTGCTAGGACTATATGGGAGAACACACAATTATTGTGGGGGGGGGGGGGACACTAGGGCAGGACCCCCTTTCCCCAGCCCACTTTACATTCACAGTTTCCAGAGGTTCCAGCTTGGGACGTGTGAAAATCTAATTCTCATCTCAGTACCATGGAAACCAAGCAGGACCCTTAGCTGGCATTGCACCATTTGCTGCAGGGCCCACTTCAGAATCGTTTTAAGCTGGTTTTGTCCTCTGTGTGCATATAGAAAGAGGTAACCTTTTCGCTTTGTGCTCCCTGGGGCTGAAGGCAGGGTGATATCCAGAATGCAGCAGATAAAAGGGTACCAGAAAGTGAAGGCACTTGTGTTCAGAAAGCTGCAAGGGAGGGGTGGTGAAGGCACTGATTTCTACATTCACTCATAAATAATAAACTGGGGAGAGTGTGGCAGAAGCTTGTACTGTTAGACAGCGCTAGGTTTGATTTTCCAGTATTTCACGTTAAAAAAAAAAAGTTCACGTATGACTCCAAGGGGATTTCCTTTTACAAGCAGCAGATTCACAGAACAATGTTTCTAAAAACAAGACTCATAAAAGATTCTAAAGCGTTAAACATTTCACCCTCAGCCAGTAAATTCAGCTTTCCTTGGGTTACCATTGCACCAGTTAATAGTGACCTGCCTGGGGGAGATATGCCGAGGCAGCTCCTTCAGGGACTCAGGGTAATCACATGCAAATCCAGCCACCCACTGGTCTCTGCAGGGAATCTGGACAGCTCAACATGCTGCAACTCCCCATACCCAGTGCTGACAAGCTTCATTGGTGCTCCCAGGGATCTCTTAGTACAGCGGAGAGATCATTTCATTAGCCAATCACCAGCCCCTCCTAAAGAAAATGACTAAAATACTTTTACTGCATTCCAGAGGCTCAAGTCACATTTTCTTTCAGTGGTTCTGTGCTCCCATGAATTCCAATGAGTCTCCTGCACTCCAGTGCCTGCTCTCTCTCCCCTGGCAGACCAGAGCCTCCTATTACACTCCCGCCCAGCGCTCCCACCACCAAACCTAGTAGCCTCTGCTAACAGGAGCTGGTCTGCAACTTGCTGTCTGTCAGCAGCGATGTGATTGAACTTGGATCATAAGAGCCATCGAACTCCCCATCTGAGCTCAGATCGTCATCCTTCAAGGAGGAGTTTGGCCTGACACGTGTGTTCTTACGCCTGTATAGGAAAACATGGAGTTAGTTACCAGCACTGCTATCCCAGTTAACCCAATCCCAGGGCCCAGTTTGTCCTCTGCACAAGAGAGCACAGACTCTGGCCAGCCTTGGAAAACAGACCTGTAACGGTATGCAATATATGGAGAGCAGCTCTCTGCCCCTGTCTCAGAAGAAGCCACCATATACCCCCCCCCCCCCCCACCCCCAGTACTGGGTTATTGGAAAGAGCCAGTATGCTGCATGAATGAAGCTTCCCAGGGGGCCCTAGCTCTCGTGTGGTCAAGCCTGGATGGAAGAGAAGGCTGCTGTATCTCAGCTCAGAGACACCAACACACTGTGTCTGCCTGGGGCACTTGCACACTCTAGTTTAGCAGCAGACGGATGCGGGATACAAAATTTTACAATCTTGAAACATTGGGACATGACTTGACAGTAAATGAGAATAGGAGCACTGCCTCATCCTCGGGAATCCCAAGACTGTCATCCACACCCAAAGGACACCCCACCCCCAATCACCTACCAGACGTCCTTTTCCAGAGTCTTGATTCGGCTTTGCAGCTGCTCATTCACTTCCTGCTGCTCCTCCAACTCCCGCAGAGTCTTCTTGCGCAGTCCTTCCAGGCGCTCAATTTCCTCTTCAGCTTCATCCACCTGCCGCTTCAGCGCTTTCACACGCAGGTTTAACTAAGGGAGGGAGTCACAGAACAGCTTAGGCCTCAGAGAAGGGACACCACTGATCCTCTCATGCTGGTGCTGGGGGCGAGTGGCATTCTCCATCTGACACCAGTGGTCCTATGGATCCTCTCATATTGGGGGGGGGGGGGGGCTGGCTGGCAATCTCATCACATACCAAGAATGTCTAGATCTTCCTTCTCGAGTAGGAAAGGGGATAGCCTATAGCTTCTCATATAGGGCGTGGTGTGTGCTCTCCCCCCTGCCACATTGGATTTGGAGGCAGGTTGTGACATTTGGTCACTGGGCTGTATTTTAAACACTGGGTCAAGGCCTGACAGGTAGAGTAATAATGAAGGATAAATCGTCATAGTAGAAGGGAGAGGCATCTCTCTGCACACTGTGATACTCACCTGGTCTTTCTGGTCAGTGACCTGCAGCCTCTCATCATCTAACTGGATGGTCACTTCTTTCACCTTCCTCTCCAGCTTCCGCTGTGCGGACAGCAAAGTGTTTTTCTCCCTGGAGATCACAGAAAAACCAGTGTCAGAAAAAGCATGACAAGAGAATCCTGGTGCCAGGAGGTGGCATGAGTTGCAGACTCCATCTCCCTTCCATGAGGCCAGGGAGAACTGAACCCAGGTCCTGGCTCACCCCACCCCTCATACCTTTCCTCTGCCTGTAGCTTGTCCTGCATCTCTTGCAATCTGGCCTCCAGCTGAGATACGTTAGCACTTTGCTTAGGCAGCCCCTCAGCGCTTGCCAGGCGGTTCTTCAGCTCTTTGCTCTGAATCAGCCACAAGTAAAAAGCAGAAATGGAAATTATCCAGAGGGTGAGAGGAAATCCAGCAGGAGGAATGGCAGACAATGAGGGCACTGTGCAGCTCAGTGGGTCATCAACACAAAGAGCAAGAGGAGATCCAGGAGAAAAGACAACACAGTGAGTGCTCGGCATAGCACGGAGGGTCATCACTTCTTGTGTTATGCAGCCAAATGACTAGTAGTTATATAATTTCTATTCTGGCTTTATTTATTTCTCACATTAACTCTAAGTGGATGTTACATAAAAATATAAACTTCTGGAAAACCTCCACAAGCTCCTCCAACATGTCGCCACAGAGCAAACCCTGCCTATTGGTAATTACACCAGCTGTTTCCTCAGAAATGGAGCCAGAACCTACCTGTGGAAAACATGCAAGTCCTCTATCCCCCACCCTATGTAGAGAGGGCCCCCCACCCCATGTAGAGAGGCTGGATGCACATCACAGAAGAAGTGGCATTATCAGGTTCATTTAATTAAGATGTTGAGGTAATAGTTTCTTGTTAATGGAGAGTACACGCCAGGCGTTGCTAATTACAGGGAATGAGTACAAGAATAGCTCGGGGACCAGGCAAGGGAACACATGTCTATGTGTTTGTTTACAGCAGCACAAGTCTGGGCTAGAAGTGGGGGGGGGGGGGGATACATTCCACATTTCTGGCTCCCCCTTCCCATTTGTGCTGCATGAAGTGAGAGACTGCTCATCTTGCACGTCAAACACAAACAAGGTTAAACCTGGCCTAGGGGACAGTTTTTCCTGATGGGGGGTATGCAGGTAAAGCTGCTGCTGATATAATGTACCACAGCAAACCCTCTAGGAGAAGGAGTGCAAAGCGCAACTCCAAGCCCATACCCTGTTACTGCAAAGTGACGATAGGTACCTGGTCAGAGAAGGCAGTCCACACCACCAGGTCACACTCACCTGCCTCTCCAGGGCTATCTTGTCACACTCCAGGTCCTGACGGCTTGCCCGCTCCTGCATCAGTTCTGCCCGCAGCTGTTCCATCTGAGAAAGGGATAAAACATAAATTACACAAGCCAGGAAAGCTGAATCGCCCTGTCCGTAAGATTCTGCCTTTGCAAAAGGTACCCGACAGAGCTGGAGAATCCAGGCATGATGTTAAAATAGATCTAGCTGAACTATTGACAAATACAGTCACTTTCATCTTCAACAAAACATTTTATTATTTCATCCTCGGCGATTTTCCAGGTTGTCACACACAAAATTGGATCTCAAAACCCTACAAACCGTGGTTCTGTGGCCCACTGGCTTTCAAGCCCCAAGGGGTGGTGGCTCAGTAGCATGGCTCTCAGGAGGTAGGGTGGGGGAATTCTCTTTGCTGCTTACTTAAAAAGGAGTCTACATGCACAGCAGCCATATGAGAAGATGGACATACTGGGTGGAGTCAGGCACCAGAGGTGCAGGAAAAAAAATTCCTTATATAAGCCTAGAGAAAAACAAACAAATTTCTGGGACATCAAGGTTGTTCACCGGTTACCCTGGACTCTCCTCCATTTGAACACAAAAACTTGTTTCAGCTTATCTCAGGCCTCTTTCAGTGCTCCTTCCCCTCAGTCAAAAGTCAGGTTTTAGCAGCATCACTACCCGTAACGTCCCAGCACTCCCATGACCTGCAGATGTCCACACCATACCTGATCTCGGCTTCTATTGATCCGATCTGTCAGCAACTCGCCTGTGCTTTTCTCCTCATCCAGCTCAACTTCCAGATGCTTCACTTTGTCCTGGAACAGAAGGAGAGACAGAGAATCACAAACTGTGGCACCACTTGTGACCCTCCATCGCCCCAAGTGGACAATAAGTACCTGTATATAATGTGTAAACCACTTTAATTGTAACCTCAGAAAGACGGTAGCTCAAATCCCCATCCCCTTCCCCTGGGAGACCTGTAGATACAGGTGGGGCAGACATGCTAAAGCAACCGAAAGGGAGCGAATTCAAGAGCATCTGATACAACTTCAGTGGACAAGTGGATCATTATTCCACCAGTGGCACTGAGTATTTTTTTTTTTTAACACTGGATACCGCCAGCTAATTTAGATATGAATGTTCAATGCTGGGCCATATCTGGGTCAGCAGCGGTACCCACCGATGTTCAGTGCTGTACCCACATAGTTAACAGGAAAAGACAGAAGGACTGCACTGAACGTCACCCAGACTCTGTCCTCGGACTGCACCATGGCAGTCACTGGGATATTCGGTGGCACTGCCCGGTTAAGTGCCCCTCCGTGTGCTTTTCTGCCCAGGCTTTCTGGTTTCTACTATTATTGCAAAGAAGGATTTGGCGGAGAAGCAAGATCACCATTACTGTGTCTGATTAAAAAAGTCATACTTTAAGAGTCACTGACCTCCAGCCCCTTGACCTGGCGTGACCAATCATCCCGAGACCGCTTCTTGGATTCCATCTCTTGTCCCAAGGCCTGCAGGCGCTGACTGAGCAGTTCCTTGTCCAGTACAGCATTCTCTTTCTCCACCTGACTATCTTGGAGAGCCTGCTTCAGCCTCTGTACCTACAGCATAGCAGAAAAAATAAAAAATGAGTAAACATTCTCAGCTCCAAATAACTGACAGGACAGTCGTTCTATGCAAGTGCTCCCCCTCCTGGCCAACCCAGGACCACAACTGAAACAGGCACCTCTAGCTCCTGTCCTGGCCAGTGCAGGACCACACCCGCTCTCCCCTGCAGCAGGCCCCCTCCCTCAATAGTCTGGGACCATTCCTTTTCCACTTGCAGAAGGTACCAAGAATGGTCGAGGGTCTGGCAGTTAAAGTTTAATTCCTATCCATGAAAACTACAAAACAACTAAACATACACTAATTTTGGTGATACTGTGTGCTATTTTTTTCCTTTTTTTATAATATGCAAATAGTGCTCAGTGGCTAGGCATGTCCCGCAGGACTCACTCGCAGTACAAAACTGCTTAGATAGTCCGGTTCAACATCATGACACTCCAACCTCCCTCTCCTTACGATATTGAATGAAGTGATGACTAAAGTATCTCATACAATTCTATTCCAATGGGTGTGAGATATGTTATCCTTTCTCCGTTGTTTTTAACGGTATGTTATAAACACACTTATTGTCTCTAAATTGTACTAATCTGTTATGCAAAATTGGTTTCTCTAGGAGAAGACGGACTTAATGCTTATCTCAAAATGGTATAAACCCACTACTTATCTTGAAACAGGGTGGTTGTGGTCATGGATTAAAGTTCGTCCTGCTGGGATCCCAGTTTTTAACGTGACGTGTATTAAAATGGCTGCAGTGTGCAGACAAGTCCCTATTCGGGATTTCAATGTCCAGCAGTCAAAGTCACTTTAATCCATGACCGCAACCACCCTGTTTCAAGATAAATGCAGGACGTCAGACGCACAGAAACCCTGCAGAGTACAGTGAAGATCAGCTGAGAGGAGCGCGTCTGTGTGGGCCGCGCACGCCACAGTCAGAAGACAGCACTTCTGCTGGCAGGGGTTTGGGTGGAAGGGGCCTGGCCCGGTGGCGGAGGTGGGTGAGACTATGGCGCCGGGCCCCCCGGGGCGGCCTTGTCCCGGGCCCGGCCCAGTCTCTCTGCGGCCCTGGTTGGTGAGGCCCCACTTGGAGTACTGTGTTCCGTTTTGGATACTTTATCTTGCTAAGGATATAAAAAGACTTGAAGCGGTTCAGAGAAAAGTGACGAAAATGGTAGGGGGTTTACTCAGCAAGACATACGTGGAGAGACTTGCTGACCTAAACATGTATACACTGGAGGAAAGAAGAAACGGGTGATATGATACAGATGTTCAAGGTATTAATGTGCAAGCAAACCTTTTCCAGAGATGAGACGGTGGTAGAACCAGAGGGCATGAATTGAAACTGAAAGGGGGCCGACTAAAGAATAATGTCAGGAAGTATTTTCTCACAGAAAGGATGGTGGATATATAGAATGCCTCCTGCGGGAGGTGGTGGAGATTAAAACGGTTGTGAAATTCAAACACAAAAGAATCCTGTTTAGAAGGAATGGATCCACAGAATCTTAGCAGAAATTTGGTGGCAACACCTATAATTGGGAAGCAAAACTAGTGCTAGGCAGACTTCTACGGTGTACACCATGATCATGACTGAATAGATACGGATGGGCTGGAGTGTAAATTTTAAGGGGCTTCGATGTTAGCGTCAGAACTTTTCGTACAAGAACAGTGCTGGGCAAACTTCTATGGTCTGTGTCCTCAGAATGGCAAGGACAAATCAAACTTGGGTATACATATAAAGTATCACAGACCATGTAAAATGAGTTTATCTGCCGTCATTTACTATGTTAATTAAGTCGCTTTGCATTGGACATGGGATAAGCACAAAGGAATCCTGTTTAGAAGGATCGGATCTAAAGAAGCTTAGCTGAGATTAGGTAGGAAATCTGGTGCTGGGCAGACTTCTGTGGTCTGTGCCCTGATCAAGGCTGAATAGATTTGGATAGGCTGGAGTGGAACTATTCAGGGGCTTTGATAACAACTTCAGAAATTTTGGATGGGGCCAGTGCCAGGCAGGCTTCTGCAGTCTGTGCCCTAAAAATGGCAAGGATAAATATGTAAACAAAAACCAACAAAGAGTGGAGAAACTGGATCCGCTACGTGGATAAAAAATGGAAGAACAGCAAAAAAGTAGTGAGAACAACACAACACTCTCAAGACACCGTGGGTACGAGTAATAAAACGTTTTATTAAATGAAAATTAAAAGAGACTCTTGAGTTCTCTTTTCTCAATTTTATCAACTTCCTGGATGAGACGATTCACATGGCTTTCACTGAAAGTAAGAACCTCCGGAGTCTCAATGCGTGGATGAGACGATGGTGCAGGGAGGAGGGTTTTACATTTGTTAGGAACTGGGCAACATTCTGGGGAAGGGGGAGCCTATTCTGAAAGGATGGGCTCCACCTTAACCAGGGTGGGACCAGGCTGCCGGCATCGGCATTTAAAAAGGAGATAGAGCAGCTATTAAACTAGAAACGGGGGGGGGGGGGGGGGGAGACCAACAGTTGCTTAAAAGCGCATGGTTCGGGATAAGGTATCTTTCAAAGATATCACCAAAACAGGGAAGATAGGGTATCCTGATAGTGAGGTTGCAAAAGAGACCGTAGTAGATCAGGTGTCCTTAAATAAAAAATCAGACAAAAGTCTGCAAATTTATACTGTCAAGTACTAAGCATCATGTAAATAGGAACAACAAACATACTTTGAAATGTCTATATGCGAATTCCAGGAGCCTAAGAAATGAGATGGGAAAGTTAGAATATATTGCACTAAATGAAAAATTAGATAATAGGCATCTCTGAGACCTGGTGGAAGGAGGATAACCAGTGGGACACTGTCATACCAGGGTACAAATTATATCGTAGTGATAGGGTGGATCGAATTGGTGGAGGGGTAGCATTGTATATTAAGGAGAGCCTTGAATCAAATAGATTGAAACTTCTGCAGGAAACAAAACACATCTTGGAATCACTGTGGATTGAAATTCCATGTGTAAAGGGGGGAAAGGATAGTGATAGGAGTGTACTACCTTCCACCTGGCCAGGATGAACAGATGGATGTAGAAATGTTAAAGGAAATTAGGGACGCGAACAAACTGGTCAACACAATAATAATGGTTGATTTCAATTACCCCAATATTGACTGGGTAAATGTAATATCGGTGCACGCTAGAGAGGTAAAATTCCTTGATGAAATCAAGGACAGCTTTATGGAGCAGCTGGTACAGGAGCCGACGAAAGAAGGAAAAATTCTAGATCTGGTTGGTGCAGTAGGTAATGGTGCTGGGACCGCTTGATAACAGTGACCATAATATGATCAGATTTGATGATATTAGCTTTGAAGTAATTATACATAGGAAATCAAATACGTTAGCATTTAACTTTAAAAAAGGAGACTATGATAAAATGAGAAGAATGGTGAAAAGAAAACAGAGGAGCGACTGCGAGGGTCAAAAATTTACATCAGGTGTGGATGCTGTTCAAAAACACCATCCTGGAAGCCCAGGCCAAATATATTCCGCATATTAAAAAAAAGAGGACGGAAGACCAAACGACAGCTGGCGTGGTTAAAAAGTGAGGTGAAGGAAGCTATTAGAGCTAAAAGAAAACCCTTCAGAAAATGGAAGAAGGAACCGACTGAAAATAAGAAACAGCATAAGGAATGTCAAGTCAAATGCAAAAGCACTGATAAGGAAGGCTAAGAGGAATGTCGAAAAAAAGATTGCGTTGGAGGCAAAAACACATAGTAAAAACATTTTCAGGTATATTAAAAGCAGGAGGCCGGCCAAAGAATCGGTTGGACCACTAGATGAACGAGTAAAAGGGGCGATCAGGGAAGACAAAGCCGTAGCGGCGAGATTAAGTGAATTCTTTGCTTCGGTCTTCACCGAGGAAGATTTGGGTGGGATACCAGTGCCAGAAATGGTATTCGAAGCTGACGAGTCACAGAAGCTTAATGAATTCTCTGTAAACCTGGAGGATGTAATGGGGCAGTTCTAAAAACTGAAGAGTAGCAAATCTCCTGGACCCAATGATATTCATCCAAGAGTACTAATAGAACTGAAAAATGAGCTTGCAGAGCTATTGTCAGTAATATGTAATTTATTCTTAAATCGAACGTGATACCGGAAGATTGGAGGGTAGCCAGTGTAACGCCGATTTTTTAAAAAGGTTCCAGAGGAGATCCGGGAAATTATAGACCGGTGAGTCCGACGTCGGTGCCGGGCAAAATGGTAGAGACTATTATTAAGAACAAAATTACAGAGCATATTCAAAAGCATGGATTAAAGTCAACATGGATTTAGTGAAGGGAAATCTTGCCTCACCAATCTACTACATTTCTTTGAAGGGGTGAACAAACGTGGATATAGGTGAGCCAGTTGATATTGTGTATCTGGATTTTCAGAAGGCGTTTGACAAAGTACCTCATGAAAGATTCCAGAGGAGATTGGAGAGTCATGGGATAGGAGGTAGTGTTCTATTGTGGATTAAAAACTGGTTAAAAGATAGAAAACAGAGAGTAGGGTTAAATGGTCAGTATTCTCAATGGAGAAGGGTAGTTAGTGGGGTTCCCCAGGGGTCTGTGCTGGGACCACTGCTTTTTAACATATTTATAAATGACCTAGAGATGGGAGTAACTAGTGAGGTGATTAAATTTGCTGATGACACAAAGTTATTCAAAGTCGTTAAATCGCGGCAGGATTATGAAAAATTGCAAGAGGACCTTACATTACTGGGAGACTGGGCGTCTAAATGGCAGATGACGTTTAATGTGAGCAAGTGCGAGTGATGCATGTGGGAAAGAGGAACCCGAATTATAGCTACGTCATGCAAGGTTCCACGTTAGGAGTCACGGACCAAGAAAGGGATCTAGGTGTCATCGTTGATAATACGTTGAAACCTTCTGCTCAGTGTGCTGCTGTGACTAAGAAAGCAAATAGGATGTTGGGTATTATTAGGAAAGGAAAACAAAAATGAGGATGTTATAATGCTTTTGTATCGCTCCATGGTGCGACCGCAACTTGAATATTGTGTTTAATTCTGGTCGCCGCATCTCAAAAAAGATATAATGGAATTAGAAAAGGTGCAGAGAAGGGAGACAAAAATGATAAAGGGGATGGGACGACTTCCCTATGAAGAAAGGCTAAAGCGGCTAGGGCTCTTCAGCTTGGAGAAAAGGCGGCTGAGGGGAGATATGATAGAGGTCTATAAAATACCGAGTTGAGTTGAATGGGTAGATGTGAAGTGTCTGTTCACGCTTTCCAAAAATACTAGGACAAGGGGGCATGCGATGAAGCTACAATGTAGTAAATTTAAAACAAATCAGAGAAACTTTTTCTTCACTTAACGTGTAATTGGGCTCTGGAATTCGTTACCAGAGAATGTGGTAGGGGCAGTTAGCTTAGTGGAGTTTTAAAAAGGTTTGGACGGCTTTTTAAAGGAAAAGTCCATAGAACATATTAAATGGACTTGGGAAAATACACTGTTTCTGGGATAAGCAGTATAAAATGTTTTGTACTTTTGGGGAACAAAAACAAGCCTTCCTAAATCATTTCCTGGGAACATCAAGCTCACTGGAGTTTAAAGGTGCCATCTCTTGGGACAGCCTGTTATCTACTCCAGGAAAATGCCATGCAAGACCCATTTCTGGGAGTCGCAGCCCCTAAATGACCCACAATTCCACACCTGTCCAGGGAAATAGCGGAAATGTGGTGATTAAAACAAACATAATAGTCTGTTAATGTCCCAGAACATTTATATACTGCAAATTGTAGACTTAGTGTTACTATGTTATTTCAGCAGCACTATTCCTCTTCGCAGTTCCACAGAGCCCCAGTCCCCCGCCATACCTCCTCCTGTAACCGGGTCATGCTCTGCTGCATCTGCTCCACCTCCACTGCCCGTTCCTTCATCTGCTTCTGAGACTCCCCGATTTCTCTACGGGATTTATCTTTGTATTCCTCCAGCTGGGACTGGAGCTGAAAGAGGGAGCCGCGGGACTCATCTGATATGTGGTCCAGCTGCGGAGAAGTGAAAGGAACACATCAGAGCCCACACAGGCAGGAAACAGGGAAAGGTTTCTGTCTCCTCACTGTACATTCTTCCTTTGCTGGGAGGGGATAACAGAGAGAGGATACTCATCACCCAGCTTTTTTTGCATGCTATACCTCAAAGCACTAGCCCCGTGTTAGGCCACAAGTCAGAGAGCAGACCTGTGAAACCTGAAAAAGTCTTGCACCACTCTAACATCCACTCCCATATGCTGTGTCACCTCCCTTCACGTTAAGCTCTTCGGTCCAGGGACCCCATATTCAAAAGCACTGACTAGATAATATTATAGAAGTTAACCAGGTGAAAATGTTCATTTTTTTTTAATGTCCAGGATGCTAAACAGAGGCCTTTTGCTGAAGCTTGGCATAGAAGAGTTTAAACTTTAGATGGATTCTGGCAAGTTCTCCTGATAGTTCGGCAACAGTATCGGAGCTTACCTCTCGCGTGAGCTTCTCAATGGTTTTATCTAACAAACGTTTCTGCTCCTCTAGCTCGCTCTTCATCCTCTTCAGCTGCTCCTTCTGTCTCAGCTCCTCCTGGTAGCTGTCCTTCAGCTCCTGGTACTCCACAGACAGCTTGTTCAGATTCCTCTGCGCTTCCTCCAGCCGGCCCTCCAAGGACCTCTTCACTATAGCCAGCTCCTGCTCTTGGTCAGTGGCTTCTCCCAGTGACTGCTCCATGCGCTTCCGCTCTATCTACAAGAAGAAAGCAGGGATCAGACACAGCATAGCCCTTGCCAAAGAAAGTGCCAAAAACAGTCTTATGGAGAGGACAGGACACCCAAGCACCAACCAAGAGAAATCCAAAATACAAGCTCTCTGCAAATGTTTAGTGTACAAGGAGTGACGTTTTCCTGCCTCGCTGGAGAGCTCCCGCTCCTAGTGAAAATACAGGAACTGAACACTGTTTCCAACTATGGGGCAGCTATTTGCAAGACAAACATCTGTCCTAGCAAGCCCCCATCAGCAGAGTGAGGGGAAGAGGAGATACAGCTGTCTAAAACCTATTTAAAGAAATGGAGAAAAGAGGAGTGAGAGGGAATATAATCAGGACCCCTAAGACTTCAGGAGCTATGCTGATTACAGTACAAATGGTTCAACTAAGGCTGTGATCCAAGAGCCCGGATATAGCATGGATATGGCTAGAGTGGGGGTGTGACACCCTCCTCAGAACGGCTGGCCCAGGTACTTGGTGCAGCAGGGTGAAAGGCTAGGAATGAAGGGGGCAGGGATGGACACAAGCCCTTTACCTCCAGCTTAGCTATTTTCTCCTTCAGCCGGGCTTCGGTGTCCTGCAGATCCTCAGAGAAAGCCATCAGCTCCTTCAGCTGTCCCTCCAGGTTTAGGACCTTCCTCCTCAGGTCATCATTCTCCTCCTGAGTCTCCTTCAGGGTACATTCAATCACTTTCCTCATCTGCTCTGCTGCCTCTTTCTCACCCTCTATTACTCCCTTTACCTACAAATAGGAAGCAGAGAGAAAAATCAGATCTTAACCCTGGGGCTGGAAACAGATCATCCATCTGTCTCCCCAGCCCCCAGGTCAGCAAATGGGCAAGATGCCCCTCACAAAAGGATCAGAGCCCACACTGTAAGACCCCAGAATGGTCTCTTAGACCCCTCACCCTGGAGGTCTCGTCATAGCTTTTCTTCAGCTGCTGCAGGTCTCTCTGGAAGCTCTGCTGGAGCCGCTCCTTCTCTCGGTCCCGACCGCTCACCTCCTCTTTCAGCGCCCCCTTCAGCACCCCCAGCTCCCGTTCCCGTTGCTGCAGCAGCTCCTCCTGTCGCTGCCAATCCAGTCTCAGCTGCTTCAAATCCTCCTGCACCTGTGCACGTTCCTGTCAAGGGGTACAAATTCTGAGAAGTTAAGGGATGTGCATACAGTGCATCACACCCAGGTTGGCCCCACAGACACCAGCAACTCCAGTCCTCAGCAGCTGCAGCAAATGCATTCCAGGTTGCAGCCCTGCCCCGCCTGCCCACCCAAAGCCTCACTTACTGTTCTCAAGGCCTCTGTCTCTGCTCTCTCCACGGCACCAGTCTTAGAGTGATCCATCTGCACTACAGAGAACCTCTCCTGCAGCTCACGGAGCTCATCCTCACATTCCTCCTTCTCCAGCTTCACCTGCATCAGCCTGATTGGGGAAGTGAGGGGGAGAAAGAAGAAAACGCAGCTAAATGGGAGTCAACGTCAAACCAAAATGCGGCACAGAAGAAAGCCCTGATTCAGTCTCTGCAATCCATCCAAAACACGAGCAAAGCAGATTAAGTGGGAAAGGAGGGAAGGAAAAGGGACAAAAGAAGCAATGGGAGGGAATCAGTGACAGAGTGGGAAAGCTGGGGCAGACAATGGCGAGGAGCCCCTTACTGTTGCTTGGCGGCACGCAGCTCCTCCTTGTTCTTCTGGAAGAGCTCTTTCCAGTGTCCGATCTCCTCGCTGCTTTCCTCCAACTCCCGCTGCAGCTTTCTGATCACAGAGTTTATTTTCTGACGTTCAGATTCTAAGCCCTCCTGGTCCTACACACATAACACACAAGAGGTCAGTCAGTCAGGGGTTCAAAGTTCAACATCCACCTGCCGCTGGCCAAAAGTTGTAATAGGTTTCTACAGTCAGTACTAAATACAGCTGTCCAAGCACAGCGACTTCCTAAAGAGAGGGCTCGCTGCAGAGCTCAAACATCACTTATGAAGGATATGAGGAGAGATCATCTCTCATCAACGCACCCAGTAACAACTTACGAGCAATAAGAAACACTGCAAGGGTGTCTACTGCACCAGATATCCACACACCCCAGCCCTGAAACTATCCAATCCCCCACCCAGTCCCAAGGCCTCTACAGTGCCAGAGAGATCCAGTAGAAGTGTTCAGGCATGGGGACCACGGTAAATCCGCAAGAATGTGGTATTGATGACAAAAAAATCCATTTATGCTGGGGATGGGGTGAGAATGGGAAAAAAATTTGACTAGGGATGGGAGCCAGATTATGTCCCCAGTCACACCCCAGCCCTAATGTATCCAAATCCACCCCCCCCCCCCCCCAAGGTGCTCAATGGATTGGTATGGCCTAATGGTAAGAGCAGTGGACTGAAAAGCAGGATTCAAATCCCACCTCTGCTACAAACTTTCCCTGTGACCTTGGCCAAGTCTATCATCCAGTGCAGCAGGGACCCACCTCCATTATAAGCTCTTTGAGGAAGGCACTTGTCATTTCTAGCTTCTCAGGAATGAAACAACAGTGTTTTTCTAGTGTGATAAGTGTGTAAAAAATGGAGAACTGCACTTAACCATATCTCTCTCCCTCAGCCCCGGCCTTTCACCTGTGACACATTGTCCAGGCTCTTCTGCAGCTGCTCCATGTCTTTTTGGTAGTGCTGCCGCACTCGGTCCAGCTCCTTGTCATGGTTGGCCACCTCCTCCTTCAGAGCACCCTTAAGTGCCGTCAGCTCCCTCTCTCTCTGACGCAGCAGCTCCTCCTGCTTCCGTTTCTGGGACAAGGCCTCTTCCAGCTCCTCCTGGGTTTCCTGCAACTCCTGAGGGTGGGGAACAAATGTGAGTGTGCAAGCAGTACCAGTTCTCCCCCGATCCCCCCAATGATCCACCCTAGCACCGACACAGCAGTCTGCCTCAGTTTCAAAGAGCAAAATCACTTTCTTGTGCACTGCTAAATAACTCATATGCATGGGTTACCTTCCACAGGGTTCATGTGTGCCTGAACTTCTGAGTTTCAATGTCCCTCACATCCTTTTTACCTAAGGCAGAAGATCAGATGCCCCACCTCACCCCCTCCCAGACTCATTCTCCCCTATACACCTGTGCTATGGCCTTCCTCGTAGCCCTGAAGTTAAAACAGAATTCGTACCTTCAAGAGTGAGTCTCTCTCTGCAGAGTTTCCCGATGACTTCCGTAGAACAGCCAGCTCCTCCTGCAGGTCCAGAAACTCAGTCTCTAAAGCCCTCATTTTGGTTTCTCCATGCTCCTTATCCATCCTCAGCTCCACCAGTCTGTAGAGACCACAGAGAGATTCTATTAGCACATTCCTGTCCTAAAGGGCATGCAGACCATCCAACCCAGAGTTCATGTACTGCTCCCCACCCCTCCACATGCACAGTTTGGTAAGCATCCATCCAGCCCAGAGCTCACCTACTGCCCCCCCAACACACAGTCTGGCAAACACCCATTCCAGAGCTCAGTTATAGCGCCCTCCCCCCCCCCCCCCCCAAGTCTGGCAGGCACCCATCCAGCCCACAGCCCAGTTCTTGTCTCCTACATCAAACACCAGTTCGGTGGGCTCAGAGTCCAGCTATTGTCCCCTCCCTCAATCCAACATTAAACTGCCCCAGGAAGGGAGGGGAGGGCACCATCTGACCCACAAATATTTCAGTGGGGAAAGGCAGGTGTCACTAGCTCTCACTCCTGCGAGATGTCGTTCAGCTCCTTCTGCTTCCTCTGAAAGGCCTCCTTCAGGCGACTGCACTCCTCCACTCTCTCTTCTAGCTCAATCTCCAGGTTGTGTGTGCCAACCCAAGGCTGGACTTTGCCAGGTTCCATTCTGATGTGCTGCTGGGGAAAGGAGCCAAGAAAGACCTCACCAGTTACTTCTGCATGTGAAATGCATTTATTCTAAAGCAATGGCAGCCTTCACCTCTGAGTTAGAACATAAGAATAGCCATACTGTGTCAGACCAATGGTCTATCTAGCCCAGTATCCTGTTGCCAAGCCAGGTCACAAGTACCTGACAGAAACTGCTTCCCGACTGGTTCTGAAGAGGGCGTTAATAGACAGGCAATGTATAAGGTAATGAATAGCAGATGGAGTCACACAGCGTGTGACCTGAAGTACTGGAGGGTCCCACTATAATCTACAGGGCCCAATATCATCTGAACCCCTCCCCCAGTAGTCCAGACCTGGTGACCTGAACACATAGCAGAAACTGGAAGGTTTTGTGGGGGGAAGGGGGTAGTACCTTGGTCTCCTGGTCCAGCTGCTGCTGCAACTCTGCCACCCTCTTCTCCAGCTCATTCTTCTGGGAAAGTACATAAGTACATAAGTAGTGCCATACTGGGAAAGACCAAAGGTCCATCTAGCCCAGCATCCTGTCACCGACAGTGGCCAATCCAGGTCAAGGGCACCTGGCACGCTCCCCAAACGTAAAAACATTCCAGACAAGTTATACCTAAAAATGCGGAATTTTTCCAAGTCCATTTAATAGCGGTCTATGGACTTGTCCTTTAGGAATCTATCTAACCCCTTTTTAAACTCCGTCAAGCTAACCGCCCGTACCACGTTCTCCGGCAACGAATTCCAGAGTCTAATTACACGTTGGGTGAAGAAAAATTTTCTCCTTGTGCTATCGGAGGAGCCAGCCTGCAGAAAAACAGGAAGCCATCACATGCCTGGGAGCAGGGAACCATCTCCATTCTGCCAGGAATATAGATTTAACAAGGAAACATTGGCAGGTAACCTCTTCACCGAGCTCCCCTCATTATCCAGACACAAAACTTTCAAAGGCTTCAAATAATATCCAAAAAGCAGCAGGACAGGCTGCAAGTCACCATCTCGTCAGGAGGGAGAGCCTTTTGACTAGAATCCCAACAGAGACTCCCCTTGGACCAAGCCAGAGCTTGAGGACTTGCTGTGAGTGCTTATCTTAACACAACATCACTTTGTATTTGTTTACACCGGAGTCTCCAAACGCCTCTGCGGTACTATGTAAGCCACATTGGGCCTACAAATAGGTGGGAAAATGTGGGATACAAATGTAACAAATAAATAAACTTACCATGAAGGGCTGGAGCTTCTCAAACACCAGACTGCTTTTCCTTTTCACAGAGCTTTCACTGTCTGCTGTCCTGAACACAGAAACACAGAGAGATCAGAGCAGACACATCTGGAGCAGCCTACACTTCTAACCCATGGGAAGTTAACAGCCAAGAACACCCTAAATGACAGTGAACAGAGAATCTATGGAGGAGAGAGAAGAGAAACTAGGAAAAGAGGCCTGAAGGCATAGAGGCCTACAATGCTGACCCGTCTTTCAGAATACTGTATATCAGCTCCTTCATGTTCTCACTGCTGCCTGCTGTCTGGTCCTTCAGGAGGTCTGGGGTCGATTTCAGCTGTAGACAAGAGATAAACAGATCTTAACACTGCTTCATAAACACCAAACAGGTCGTGGATTGCAAAAAAAGTTCTTAACTGTGGATAATAATCAAGGCAGGATTAACTCTTTGGTAGACTGAAGACAGACAAGCACATTGGGCTCCACCTCCCCACTCCAATGTAATATAAATACACTCTGCCACAGAAGGGGTCCCACATGGTTCTGAAAGAGGAGGTGGCAGAAGGGAAAAAGGTGCTGCTTGCAACCAGCATGGGGAGAATGGACAGACTTCTGTGGACAGCACTGGCTGTGGCTGCACCTCTTCCCGCCCTCCAAATCATTAACTGATTTACCAAAGCAAAACTGCCATGAGAGTCCTTGCCTTACACCTCTGAGATGGCCCTTCCTAAAAAGATGTGCCCTAGGCATGTTATCTAGTTTATATAGGTCTTAATCCTGCCCTGCACAATACAACATTACTGGAGAGACATGAGAAGCCCATTAAGGCCCAGTTACCTGCAGTTCTGCCTGCAGCTTCTGTGTCCGGCTTTCAATCTGGGGCTTCTTGTGGCCCTGATTCACCCACTCTTGGGTCATTCTGGACCTGCTGATTGACAGCTCTGGACAGTCTCTCTTGTAAGGTCTGTTCAGGCTGCCGACATCACTCAGTCCTTGGGAATCCACCCAAAAAGCCGGAGGGAGCTCCCTGGACTCTACAGTGTCACTATAGGACACCCGGCTGTCAAGGCTTTGTGACCGTTTCCTCTCGTCTGGACAGATCCGGCTTCTCCTGGCAGTCCGGCCTCGTGGTTGCCCTGTCACATCAAACTTGTTGATCAGGGAGTCCACAGAGGATAATGGCTTTGTGTCAATGTCAACTGACGTGGACTGCTGCTTCACCACAGATCTCAACCCTGATACACTGTCGATGGGCTGATCATTGTTCAGTCTTGCCTTGCTGGTAAGATTTGTAACACTGCTGCTCCTGGTGGCATCGCTGGCGGGCAGGGCAGAGCGTTCCCCATGCTTCCGTTCACGGTCATCTTCCAGGTCTGGCTGAAGCAGAGAGCCCTGAGAGTAGGATCGCCACAGTTCCTCCCTGGCCCTAGAGCGCTCTCCCTGAGAGGATGGGGTACCATTGCTCTTTTGAGATGATCCCCTGCCAGCCTCCTTTGTCTGGGTCCTGCAAGCCTTTTTGGAATCTTCATCGGAAGTGCTGTACTGAGAGATGCTCTGTGTGTAGCGCTGGGAGTCCTTGCTGGCCGCGTATGGGTTGTCAGGGATCTCAGAGTCGGAGCTGTGCGAGCTCGGGGCCTTTTTGTACTGAGGAAACGCATCACTTGGATCAGAGGGGAGAGGTGCAGCAGCCTGGGTGCCCGCAAGCGACCCTCCATATTTGTTATCCGATCTGATCTGGACCCCATATGAGGACTCCCCCTTCTCACCACTGTTCAGCACTACAAATGGCTGCCCAGCAATACCCTGGACCCGGACAGCTACCCCATAGGAGCTGGGTTTGGATGGTCTGCTCCGGGCCTTCTGAAGCCTCGCTGTCTCTTTCAGATCATCGATAAAACGGATTTGCACACCATAGTCCAGCTGGTTCTGCTTCTCCGCCATTGCCCCATTCACACTCCTGTCCATGTACTGGCGCTGCAGATTCTGCAAAATAAAAAGAAAAAAGATAAATTGTTTGTTATCATCCACAGTTTTCCACAGGCCTGGAGCTGTCCAGGGCTTTGGTTGGCCCTATCTAATTTTATCTTGGGGCAGATTGGTTTGAAAAGGGGATTCAGGAAGAGGCAGAGGAGAGCAAACAGACTTGTGTTATTATAAAGTCTTCATACATATTGACAGTTGAGTATCCACCTCACACAAACATGGAAGGGATGGGGAGGGGGGACTGGAAGCAGAACCACAGAATCCCACTGGGATTCTCATTTAACATGTCTACTTTTACAAGCCAGTCTCCTTCATAAGACATGTCCACAGCCAGGCTAAAAGACAAGTTGTCCTTATTATACGCACTACTGTGGGAAGATACCTTGCTTCCCGAGCTAATTCTTCATGTAGGACATGAGTTCTCAACTAGCCAATCTGGTTTTCAGGAGACCCACAAGGAACATGCAGATCTCTCTCCTGCTCATTCGCTGGGCATATCCTGAAAACCAGATTGTCTGGGTGTGCACTAGGAACATATAAATGCCAGATGTGGTGCCCGCCTCAGTTCCGAGCCACTAACACTTTAGAGATAGTAAAACATGCCATGTTCTGGTCCTACAGACAATGAATAAATGCCTACCTCCTCTCCCCCACCCCTGGGGCTCCACCTGCAGGATTCTCTAAAGAGATTGGAAAGTCACAATCATGCACCCAGTCTCACACTCTTGTAATACCCCCGAGGAATACCAGCAGCCTGCGGGGGACCATAGCCTGCACAAACACACCAAATCACATGTTCACAAACCCAGGGACGGCTTGTGGGGTATCCCCATCTTAGCAAGACTTTCTCACCTTTTTTTTTTTTTTTTTAACCCAACTACATCAACTGCTGTAACCACATCCTCCGGCAACAAGTCTCAGGTCTTAATACGCCAAGTGAAAAAATATTTCCTTCTGTTTGATTTAAAAGTATTTCCATGTAACTTTATTCAGTGCCCCCTACTCTTTGTACTTTTTGAAAGAATAAAATCAATTTACTTCCAGTCGTTCTACACCACTCAGGATTTTGTAGACCTCAGTCATCTTCTCCCCCCCCCCCCTCCTCCCTCCCCAGCTGTCTTTTCCAAGCTGAAGAGCCCTAACCTCTTTAGCCTTTCCTCATACGGGAAGAGTTCCATCCCCTTTATCATTTTGGTTGCTCTTCTTTGAATCTTTTCTAAATTCCACTATATCTTTCTTTGAAATACAGCGACCAGAATTGAACACAATACTCAAGGTGAGGTTGCGCCATGGAGCGATTCTGAGGCGTTATATTCTTGGTCTTATTTTCCATCTTTTCCTAATTCCTAGCCTCCTGTTTGCTTTTTTGGCTGCAGCCACACACTAAGCAGAAGATGTCAGTGTATTGTCTACAATGACACCTAGATCTTTTTCTTGAGTGCTGGCTCCTAAAGTGGACCCCAGCATCAGGTACCCATGGTTTGGATTATTCTTCCCAATGTGCATCACTTTGCATTTGTCCACATTAAATTTCATCTGCCATTTGGATGCACAGTCTTCCAGTTTCCTAAGGTCCTCCTGCAGTTCTTCACAGTCTGCATTCTTTTAAAAACTTTGAATAATTTTGAATCATCTGCAAATCTGATCTTCATACTGTACACTGCCTTGGGTGAAATCTCTTCATAAAAGGCGGTTAATATATCCCAATAAAGAAATAAAATTCTTCCCATTTTTAGATCAATTTGTTAAAAAAAAAAAAGCACTGGTCCCAGTAAAGATCACTGTGGCACTCCACTATTCACCTCCCTGCACTGAAAGAGCTGTCCTTTTAATCATTTAACCCTACTCTGTTTTTTCAATTTTTTAACCAATCCACAATAGGACACTGTCTAGGCCTGAACTCAGGTGTCAGTCCTTAGCCACTGACAGATGAAGCTGGAAAGCTCCCAGCAGTGAGCAGAATAAAACCTCAAGACATGGGGTGTGCTCTTGTCCTCTTCATCCACCTGCTGCAAAACCTAACCTTCCAATCTGAAAATAGCAGCAATGGATTTTTGCTCCATCTCCAAACATCTCCTAGCATGACGGCACTCAGTAGCTTCAACAGAAGATAATCAGAGGCTTCTGATTTCTCTGGAGAGGAGAGATGCTCAGGAGGGTCACTGCCTCCATATCCTTACCAGGTTTGGCACACAGAGAGCAGCAGAGCTTAAGGACTCCCTGTCCCCAGATGCTCTTCAGATCACAGGAGAACAGACTCCCTGTGAATCCAGTGTTACAACGCAGAGAAACCTGGCCCTAAGAGCAAAGCCACATCAAATCTTTATTTAGTCCGGCCCATCGATACCTGGCACTAACCTCCATGCGTACACAGTGCCACATAACCTTCAAAGGAGCAATGCACAGTATTTAGTCAAGATTTTCTAGCTGGTCTGCAGGAAGGGCAGGTTGTTCCTTGCCAGTGGTGTTGTATTCAGGATAAAATGACTACCAGGATGGAGCCAGAAGTGTGAATGACCCCTGTCCCCAGCATTAGCTCAGGAGCAGGACCTGCCCTCCCACCAATCAGTGCCAGGAATGGGATTATAAACACAGCAGAGATTAAACTTTCAGCAGGTGGAAAACCAGAGAGAATAAAACAGCCAAAGAGCTGCTAAGCAGCAGAGGTATCCAGCTCCCACTCCCCACCCAGGAGCTGACATTCCTGAAGGGCACTTTCAGGCAAACATGTGATTTGGTGAAATGGTTGTAAGAGGAGCGGAGGAGGACATGGTAAATGTTCCAGAAACAGTCAGCCACACCTGATAAAGGATCTGCTGAGAACCTGAGGAGGGAGGTGGCAGGGGTTGGGGAAACTGTGCAAGCACAGAAACAGCAGTGCTTGGGAATTACCATCATCCTCGCCAAGGTTCAAGAAGATGAATATGGAAGCCCCCCAACCCCCTTGAGCGCTCCCAAAATTATATCATCTTATTACAGAGCACAGCCCCAGGCACAAGGGCTAGCCGTCCATGCTTACCTCTCCCTAGTTGAGCCCCCAGTCCCAGATGCCTCCCCCAAACTCCCAGTTCTCTAGTCTAGTTTCAGGAATCGCTCTCAGTAGCCCACCAAGGAGCACAGTTCACAGGAATTACACCTCTCGGACAGTACTCAAATCATTTCTGTCTGAAAAATTCAAGAGGGCTGAACGAAAAGCCACAAAAATTCAGTTCTGCTCATGTAGTCTCCCTCCTCCTCGGAATGGGCTGGGCTGAGATATACCGTCAATGCTGGCTTAAAGAACATCAACAGGCTTGAAGATCATGATGCTGATCCTAATGTTTATCAACCTGTACTTCCATATAAGCTGAGGGGGCAGAGGACACGTCTCTCTCCTACCCAGAGGCTCCCAGTCCTGACAGGACCATTCGGCTAAGGAAATCGAGACACATGGCCTTTAGGGAGTGGAGGGGTAGCCTAATGATTAGTGCAGCAGGCTTTGATACTAACAACCTGGGTTCGATTCCCACTGCAGCTCCTTGTGACCATGGGCAAGTCACTTAACCCTCCATTGCCCCAGGTACAAAAAAAAACCCTTAGATTGTGAGCCCTCTGGGGACAGAAAAACTACCCTATGTGTACAGCACTGCATAGTGCTATAGAAAATTAGTAGTAGTAGACACTAACCATGGGGAAAAGACACCCATGAATCAGGCCCCTGACCATTGATTCCACAGCTGGACCAGCACATTTCCAACCATGGCAACTTCACGTAATCTTATTTTCCTAAACTACAGCAAAACCTGTGCACATGTCAGACATGTGGCTGAATTAGTGCAAACTTCAGCTAGGGTTAACTCTAATGTGGTTCTACTGCTGTTCTCCAGAATCAGGAGGCACCTCTGCAAACAGATTCGCCTAAAATAATCCAATCTGACTGCGAGAGATGGCAAGGGGCTGGGCTGGGACAGCGCAGACACACACACACACAATAAAAAAATACCATAATCAGGTAAATCCATGCCCATTCTCAGCCTGCTTTTTTTTCTGTCCTCAGTTTCCCTGCAAAAGCTACCATGCTTGGACATCACAAGGCTGAGACCCAGAATAAGATGGCCAAAGCAAAGAACTGGAGAATTTGGTTCCTCAAACATGGAGACAGTAGCGTGATCCAGATGGCTGACACTGCTGAGCGCTTTGTAATGGCAAAGCGGATGACCCTGTTCACAAAGCTGCCAGTCTCATGCCCCCAGGAGGAAAGACCCTATAACCTGGGCATAGCAGACCTGCTCAGCAGATCAAGAGCCTGGTATGAGACAGCTGCTGCAATTTCCACTGACTACAAAGTGGCAAATACACCAGAGAAAATAATGCAAAGGAATGCATGCAGACAGACTCCATCCTGTGCAGAGGTGACCTGCTCATCCTTGAGGGCTACAAAGAGCTTTTAGGATATGAAGGCCGTAGTTTGCAGATGCTGTATTTAATCAGGAAGCAACTTGATAAAGAGTTTTGTCTAATACTAGAGCAATTAGCCCACAGAATAGATGATAGTGTGAAGGCCCAGAGCAGGTCCTAAATTACAGATCAATGCTTTCTGCGTACAGGAGGCTTCTGATTTTAGAACACAAGCCAAGAACAACTCCTCAGGCAGCAGGACAACTGTGTGGCAAAGAAAATAACCAGAGGCCAGTGAAGAGACACAATCACCTGTCAGGCACCATGTCCACAATTATCCAGTGTAGAGAAACAACCACCTAGGAGACAGAGAGCTGCCCTCTACCAAGGCCTTGAGCACCCTAATTTACAAATTAAACCACCAAGTCAGCAAGCTTTTGACTGGTATAGCTGGTAGTATGTTAAATTTGCACGTAGTAACTTCAGAAGTCCACTGAAAAGTTAGAGCCAGGGAGGAATATTTACTGATCCAGTGGTTCCCAAACCAGGTCCTGGAGGCACCCCAGCCAGTCAAGTTTTCAGGATATCCACAATAAATATTCATTAGAGCGATCTCTGCATGCACTGGCTCCACTGCATGTAAATCTCTCTCATAAATATTCATTATGGATATCCTGAAAACCTGACTGGCTGTGGGGTTGGGAACCAGTGTACTAATCTGAAGATCGCACATGCCCAGGCATGATTATTTATTTATAACATTTGTACCCCACATTTTCCCACCTATTTGCAGGCTCATTAGTTCTGTAAGTGGTGATACCAGTTCCGGATAGGAGAAATACATTGAGGTAGAGGGACAAATTGGGTTAGGTTACAGGAGGAAAGTTTGTCTTATGATAAGAGCTAAAGGTAATAGGTTAAATTTCATTCATGACAAAATTAGCTTGAACAAGAAAATTAAACTGGAAATTAAAGGGACTGTCCTTATTTGTTAATTTGTACAGCGCTGCGTAACCCTAGTAGCGCTCTAGAAATGTTAAGTAGTAGTAGTAGTAGTAGTATTCTCTATATCTCAACTGTTTTTGCTAAATTATCTTGATTTCTACTACTACTACTTAATACATGTTGTATAGATGCGTTTTGTTAATTTGCATTTAGGATGAATTATTATTGTATGCTTTCTTAAATAAGTTTTCAATAGGTTTACGGAAGGTCACTATGTCGTGTGTTATTTTTAATGGATTTTGGTAATTCATTCCAAATTTGCGTGCATATGTAGGAGAAGCTGGGTGCATATGTTAATTTATATTTCAGTCCCTTACAGTTTGGATAGTGGAGATTCAGGAATGTACATGATGAGCTGGTAGAGTTCCTGATTGGTAGGTCAATAAGGTCTGACATATATCCTGGAGCCTCACTGTGTATGATCTTATGAACCAGGGTGCAAACGTTAAAAGCAATGCGTTCTTTTAAAGGGAGCCAGTGCAGTTTTTCTCGTAAGGGACTGGCACTTTCATATTTCATTTTGTCAAATATTGAGTCTGGCTGCCGTGTTCTTTGCAGTTTGAAGTTTTTTGATAATTTGTTCTTTGCACCCAGCATAGATGGCGTTGCAGTAGTCTAGCTGGCATAATACCAATGATTGCACCAGTCTGCAGAATGCTTCTCTTGGGAAGAAAGGCTTCATTCTTTTGAGTTTCCACATGGAATGAAACATTTTTTTGTTGTGATTTTCGCATGGTTCTGTAATGTAAGGTTGCGATCAATTGTAACTCCTAAAATTTTCACAGTTTCTGAGACGGGGAGGGTAAAGCTAGGGATGTTTAACTTAGTGGGTTTGTACTTATTGTGTTGTGATGAAAGAATGAGACATTGTGTTTTCTCAGCATTGAGTTTTAATTTAAAAGTATCCGCCCATGAGTTCATTATATGGAAGCTGTCGTTGAGTGCATTTGTAATTTCTGTTAGGTCATGTTTAAATGGGATATAAATCGTAACATCAACTGCATAAATGAAAGGGTTAAGGCCTTGGTTAGCTAAATGTTTTGGCTAATGGGGTCATCATTAAATTGAAAAGGGATGGTGAAAGTGGAGATCCTTGAGGGACTCCGCATTCTGATTTCCAAGGTGATGATATTGTCGAATTTGATATCACTTGTTATGTTCTTGTTGTTAAGAAACCCTTGATCCAGTTAAGTACGTTTCCTGTTATTGCAAAGTATTCTAAGATATTTAGCAGTATTTCATGATTAACCAAGTCAAACGCACTGGACATGTTGAATTGCAGAAGAAGTATGCTATCTACTACTACTACTACTTAGCATTTCTATAGCGCTACAATGCGTACGCAGCGCTGCACAAACATAGAAGAAAGACAGTCCCTGCTCAAAAAGCTTACAATCTAATAGACAAGAAATAAAGTAAGCAAATCAAATCAATTAATGTGTACAGGAAGAAGGTGAGGAGGGTAGGTGGAGGCAAGTGGTTACAAGTGGTTACGAGTCAAAAGCAATGTTAAAGAGGTGGGCTTTCAGTCTAGATTTAAAGGTGGCCAAGGATGGGGCAAAACACAGCATTTTCCTGTAAGAATACTGAAGCTCAATATACTGCTAACACTGCCTTCACGTTTTCTTTATAATCTGAACCAGCACGTGCAGATTTTCATATGGCTTATTCCTTAGTGCTTAATTACGTGCTTGCTTTATAAGCTACACCATTTCATACTGCTCACCTGATAGCATCACTAATGAGGGATTCTGCCAAAAATTACTGTCAGCCATCGCCTAGAGCATCTTGCTTGGGAAACTACTTACGAGGCTTTTTAAAAGCCCAATTTTGCATACGGTATCTAATTAGAAAATGGGCCGTCTATACCAGCATATTTAGAATTCCTTGAGTATTTTACAAAAGTTTGCTCAACATGAAACCTTTTTTAAGATATGTACAAAGAAATGGAGAAACAAGTAACTTGCAGCATGTCCACCAGGAATAACTATTTCACAAAGGAACACACAAATGCTATCTCCCTTTGCTATCGCTTGCTTAAATTTGGTTAGTAGAGTGGTCAGTACAGTTTCTGTACTGTGGTTAGATCGAAATCCTGACTGTGATTCATGTGCAGGTGCACTTCTCATGAGGCCGTGTCATTCAGATCCCCGGGTCTTGCATTTCTCTGTTGCATTGCACACAGATGTCTGCTTTATCCAGAGCTAAAGGCACTTCATTAAAATAATCCCAAACAGGGTCTCTTATGGTTCACTGCCATAGGTTTTTCCTCCTCAGTATGATCTCAAAAATCCACAGAAGGTACAGTGAGAATCAAAGTATTCCTCAGGGCTGCAGGAACAGTTCTGCTGTTCACTTTTGGTTTCACTTTCCCTTCCTTTCCCCTGTCCAAGGAGGTTTGTCAAAAAGCTGAAGCCAGTTCCCCCAGCAGATGGCACCTTGGTATGTCCAAAACATACTATCAGCTGCTGCATCCACATTATCACTGTGCATTAATATCTCAGTTATATTTTGAAAAATGCTGGCTTGAACAGCACAGGGATATATACAGAGGAACGACATATGGGAAGCTTTAAAATAAAGAAGAAAAAAAAGCTATCAAATAGAACATGGAGCAGTGAAAGGCTTCCAGGGGGTTCTGTGTTCGAAACAATGAGCAAAGTCAGAGAGAGAGAGAGAAGACGGAAACTTGTCAGTCAACATTCAGCCCACACCAAAAGGGATTTACCGGACAGGAAACTTTCCTGACCAATTAAGTTGCTTTGCATTGGGCAGTTGGAGTCTAATCCTGGGATAGACAGAGGCACCCGAGCCATGGGTTGCTGCTGTCACTATCTTTTTGAGATGGTTTAAAAAAATTAATTAATTTAAAAAAAAGCACATAGCACAGCACTGAAACTCACAATATAGCATTGCAAATAAGAAAGGGGGCTGAAAGGGGGATCACCACAATTGACTTTTAAGGAGTACAAGAATACTATGCGATAGCAGGAGAGTCCAGAATAGTTCACAGCATTAAAAACATCTAAAGACTTTTTTTTTTAACGGAATAAATGTAAAAAGTCTGCATCTCAACGATTGTGGAACAAAAAAGTTAATTTTTAATGGGTAGAGGATCCCACAGTATCCTTTTACCTTTTGCTGCACTGGAGCGCTGATAAAAATGTTAACCCCCCCCCCCCCCCCATAACAGAGAGAATACAAAACCTAGGAGGTTTAACAAAATTGAGCCTGCAAAGAGGTGGGATATAAATGCAATAAATAAATAAAATGAACCTCACAAATTTGCTATTGTTTGGAACAAACCAATATGTCGGCAAGCTCCGTCCTCTGGCTTCAGTCCACATAATGGGTCAGATAAACTCGGCTTTTTTTGAGGGGGTACTGAGTACCGGCACCTTTTCCATTGTCTGCTAAAATTGACCCATGGACCTCTAATGAAAGAGCTCAGGCTCTACACACCAATTCTGCCTTGTCATAGATTCTGTGACTGGTTGCAGGGGGCCTGGCTATTGTGGGGTGGGTCCTTCAGTGGATTACCCCACCCCTGAAGGGTGGCCTGGCATTTGAGTACCGGCACCTTTTTTGCTAGAAAAAAATGTAGTGGATAAACTTATGCCATCTCCTGTCATTAAACCTCCTTGCCCCTCTCCATGTATGTTTACTCATGCTCCTTTTCCCATCTCTGCCCCCCCCCCCCCCCCCCATTCATTGATCTTCCTTATCTGCACATTTAAAAAAGAGACACAAGGACTTCAGAGTGTGAATATAGAACTCCTGCAAGGCCTGGGCTGTTATCTCATCCCCATATACTACCATCAACACCCACCTTTTTACAAGTTAGGGTTACTATTCAGATGATATTTGTTTTTGTTTTGTTTTTAGTGTTTTACACAGGAAAACATTAAGCAAATGAATTCAAAACATCTATTGTTAAACATCCATAGCTATCCCAGTACATTTATGATTCTTTATTGTAAAGTTGGATTCTTACAACAAATTACTTTCATATGCATTATTCTTTGTTATGTATCCTATACTGTTTATTGTAAACCATAGGGACAATGTGGGATATAAATGTCACAAATAATAATAATGAATAATATTTATCACACATTTTCAACCATAAGCAAGCTAAGCCTCTGGGAAAATAATCCCCCTGGCATGCAAGAAAGCAGACAGTGGCTTCACCACAGACCCTTCTAGAGCAGGGGTTATCAACCCAGTCCTCAGGACACCCACAAAGAATATGCATGAGAAAGATCAGCATACAGTGGAGGTAGTGCATGCAAATTTATCTGATATCTTGAAAAACAGACTGGCTTGAGAAACCTTGGGATAGGGTGATGATTTAACTAAACAGCTGGCCCTGAAATACAAGCTGTGAACAAAGTTCTTACTCTCTTCTTAGCACATGCAACGTCTTTATTAAGCTGTCACTGAGGATGCAGAGATGTGGGAAAATAAATAAATAAACACAACTGTTTGGCAATACGAAAGATGAAGCCAAAAAAGCATTACCACATGCACATATCATCCCTAAGCATTTGACCCACACAGTCATAACCATCGTATTAGAATAACATGGTCAGAGCAATCCAAATCTATCTGCCCTTAGCATAGGACCCACCATGGTTTGTATCGCACTCCTTCAAAAACCAATAGAACACATGGGTCCTGACTGTGAGCTAAACCTGCTGCTTACCACATCCCACCCTTGCTGAACTTTCCATGATCACCCCCTTCTATTCAATGAGTGGGACTTTTATCATGTCCTGTTATAGAAACCAGCTGGTAGCTGGTCTTTTTTAAAACTAAGGTGATGATGTTATTCTCTGGCTCTGGAGTTTGTTTCCCAAGATGCAAAGGTGTTATTGAATTTTCTGCAGTTCAGATGCAGTTACCAACAAGAACAAGGAAGGAAGCCAGCTATGGGCATGGTATATAAAATAGAACCTAGCCAGCAGCTTCTGTTTCACAGCTAAACTGTTTGTTTGTTTTTCAATCACATTCCCCCAGCCCTGGCAGCCCAAAGTTGCCAAGCAAGACAGCAACTAGATCTCTGCAACTTGTGTTTTTCTTTTGTATGTTAATACAAAATCTGCCGCGGAAACAAAGATTTTGCTATAGGTCATCCAAGTGTGAAATGTAAGCTAAGAATTCCAATTCTACAGTGCAGTGCACGAGCCTGCACCCAGCACTTCACCAGTTCTTTGCAACTGCACTTTTGCATGGTATAGCTCAACCCCGTTATAATGCGGTGCTTGGGGTCCAAAGAATCACATTGTAGTATATGCGGATCGCGTTAGAAATCACAACCCATACAGTACTACAGAATAAAATGAAAAAGAAAAGGGAATCATAATGCACTCCTTATTTATCCAGGATTGATTGCTTTATTGTGTTTCTTTCCTTATTTTTGATTATTTCAATTGAGCATTTTAATTGTGAAACTTATCAATAGAAATCAAACAAAATAAAACATGGAAAAGAAAATAAGATGATACCTTTTTTATTGGACATAACTTAATACATTTCTTGAATAGCTTTCGAAGGTTGCCCTTCTTCCTCAGATCGGAAATAAGCAAATGTGCTAGCTGACAGTGTATATAAGTGAAATACACTGTCAGCTAGCACATTTGCTTATTTCCGATCTGAGGAAGAAGGGCAACCTTCGAAAGCTATTCAAGAAATGTATTAAGTTATGTCCAATAAAAAAGGTATCATCTTATTTTCTTTTCCATGTTTTATTTTGTTTGATTTCTATTGATAACCTTAAGAGTGGACTAACACGGCTACCACACTCCTCTACTAATTGTGAAACTGAAAGAGAAACTACAGTACCTTTTCTGTTTCAAGAAATTTAAGTCCCATTTGCAAACTCGCAGGCGCTTCTGTGATCTTAGGTGGTAGCTCAGGTTCCTCATCTTCATCAGTTGCATCCAAATCATGATTTTGCTGTAAATATGTAGATATTAAGCATCTATTTGCACATTTTCCAAGGCCCTCAGCCGTGCAGGTTGTGGGCAAGGGAGTAAAATATAGTCTAGGCATTGCCCATATATAACTAGCTGGTTAGTACCAGATTCGTATCTAGTGCAAGACAACACACTGTCTACCCACTTTGGGTTTCCTGGACTTCCGATTCGATCCTATCGGCGTCTCGTGTTAATCAAATCGTTTATCGTTTATTTAATTTACTAGACTGTCGCTTATTACAAAATGTAAATCAGGGTTCACATTTTAACGTATCGCGTTATAAAGGGGTTGAGCTACATTAACAGAAAGACACGGCAAAGTCAGTCAATCAGTGCAGTAGAAACTTTAATGACACTCTTGGGAACGGACTTAGATGTACAGTAAAAAAGGATTACATTGCCTACAATAAAATCTCCACTGGCTGCCCCAGACCCAGAAAACACTGTTGGGTGGGTGTGTTGGCATTAATGAAACAGTGGAGTGAAAGAACCTCCTTCCAAACTGAAGCCATTGCTCAGATAGCTACAGAACCTCAAATCATTCAGCCGACAGTAGGTCGCCAAGGCCAGATGGTGCAAGTATCAGGTGCCCCCTGCTCTTCACTTTCAAGACTATAGACCCCCCCCTCAAGATTTCGATAACCAAGAATCACAGCCATCCTGACAGCCCCCTTCCCAGACCGATTCAGCAAAAATGTACAACACTGTGCTCCATTCCCTACACACACAGGGGGGCTTTTGGAAGCTGGCCATAGGCAGCCTTTTCTAAACCTGTTCACAAAAGCAACATTGGCACCTATGTGCCTTTACAAATTAGCTTCTGCAGTGACCCCCAGTAGTGCACAAATGCCCTCATATGGATTTCCATCTACTCCAAAGGGGGTGCACAAGTTTTACCCCTAATTTGATATAGACACTTCCATAATTGCAAAGGGGGAATGGGCACAGGCATTCCGACTATTATGTTAGGAGTTAAGGACCAAGAAAGGGATCTGGGTGTCGTCCTCGACAATACACTGAAACCTTCTGCTCAGTGTGCTGCTGCGGCTCGGAAAGCGAATAGAATGTTGGGCATTATTAGGAAAGGTATGGAAAACAGGTGTGAGGATGTTATAATGCCGTTATATCGCTCCATGGTGCGACCGCACCTCGAGTATTGTGTTCAGTTCTGGTCGCCGCATCTCAAGAAAGATATAGTAGAATTGGAAAAGGTGCAGCGAAGGGCGACTAAAATGATAGCGGGGATGGGACAACTTCCCTATGAAGAAAGACTAAGGAGGCTAGGGCTTTTCAGCTTGGAGAAGAGACGGCTGAGGTGAGACATGATAGAGGTATATAAAATAATGAGTGGAGTGGAACAGGTGGATGTGAAGCATCTGTTCACGCTTTCCAAAAATACTAGGACTAGGGGGCATGCGATGAAACTACAGTGTAGTAAATTTAAAACAAATCGGAGAAAAAGTTTCTTCACCCAACACATAATTAAACTCTGGAATTCGTTGCCGGAGAATGTGGTGAAGACGGTTAGCTTGGCAGAGTTTGAAAAGGGGTTAGATGGTTTCCTAAAGGACAAGTCCATAAACCACTACTAAATGGACTTGGGAAAAATCCACAATTCCAGGAATAACATGTATAAGAATGTTTGTATGTTTTGGAAGCTTGCCAGGTGCCCTTGGCCTGGATTGGCCGCTGTCGTGGACAGGATGTTGGGCTTGATGGACCCTTGGTCTTTTCCCAGTGTGGCATTACTTATGTACTTATCAGCACACACTGACTGACATTTACACCTGCCGCACAACAAGTGTAAGTGGTTGTGCCAAATTTTAGGCACCTAATTGCTGACTTGTTCTAGTATTTCTAGAACACATTAGGCACACAGATTTGCTTAGCACCAAGATTTTGGGCCCCTTTGGAGAGCTTCCTCCCCCCCCCCATATTTTACAGAATATACATGTTCAAGCTCTTTCAGCACATTTTATAAAAGATCCTTTTTCAGGTGGAAAAGTTTCCAGAAGCCATTTCCCCACGTCCTAAGACTCTTTGACAGTCGCTGGTCAATAAAAGAGCAGGCTAATGGCTCTGCACTTTGTGCCTGTCAGGATCTGTTGTTTGTTTTGACTGCAGCTGCCACACTAGGGGACCACCGAGCCTGCCTTAAAGTGAAGCAGGTCCTGTAACTCCCCATAATTATCAGCTCCTTAAAGCATCACAAGCGTTTCCACGCACACCATTATGAATATGAGGCCCCGATGCTCAAAACTTACAGTGCTTGCAACGTTTTTTTAGGCTGGTTATAGCCACTCTAGCACACACGTCATTCAGCGTCTAATGCACAAAAGAGTTCTGCATTGCTTTTGCCATTAGCGGTAGCAGCTATTGATAATCCTATGCAAATGTATTACAACGAGCTCATTAAATTAAAATGAGCATTCCGTGCAATGTACAGAAAGGAATATCTACCTTTAACGTTCAAAATATTCCAGCAGGTCTGGAGCTGTTGTTGCACGAAGGTGACTTTAGCCTATGACGCGATTGTCACCTTTTTTCCCTGGACTTGCATATAACAGCACTTACTGCAAGTGCTTTGCCTACCGATCTGGAGAATGTAATGGGGCAATTTGACAAATTGAAGAGTAGCAAATCTCCTGGACCAGATGGTATTCATCATAGAGTACTGATAGAATTGAAAAACGAACTTGCGGAACTATTGTTAGTAATATGTAATTTATCTTTAAAATCAAGTGTGGTACCGGAACATTGCAGGGTGACCAATGTAACGACGATTTTTTAAAAAGGTTCCAGAGGAGATCCGGGAAATTATAGACTAGTGAGCCCAATGTTGGTGCCAAGCAAAATGGTAGAGACTATTATAAAGAACAAAATTACAGAGCATGTTTAAAAGCATGGATTAATGAGACAAAGCCAACATGGATTTAGTGAAGGGAAATCTTGCCTCGCCAATCTATTACATTTCTTTGAAGGGGTGAGCAAAAGTGGATAAAAGTGAGTTGGTTGATATTGTGTATCTGGATTTTCAAAAGGCATTTGACAAAGTACCTCATGAAAGACTCCAGAGGAAATTGGAGAGTCATGGGATAGGAGGTAGTGTGGATTCAAAACTGGTTAAAAGATAGAAAACAGAGAGTAAGTGGCAGATGAAGTTCAATGTTGACAAGTGCAAAGTGATGCATGTGGGTAAGAGGAACCCGAATTATAGCTACGTCTTGCAAGGTTCCGCGTTAGGAGTTACGGATCAAGAAAGGGATCTGGGTGTCGTCGTCGATGATACACTGAAACCTTCTGCTCAGTGTGCTGCTGCGGCTAGGAAAGCGAATAGAATGTTGGGTGTTATTAGGAAGGGTATGGAGTCCAGGTGTGCGGATGTTATAATGCCGTTGTATCGCTCCATGGTGCGACCGCACCTGGAGTATTGTGTTCAGTACTGGTCTCCGTATCTCAAAAAAGATATAGTAGAATTGGAAAAGGTACAGCGAAGGGCGACGAAAATGATAGTGGGGATGGGACGACTTTCCTATGAAGAGAGGCTGAGAAGGCTAGGGCTTTTCAGCTTGGAGAAGAGACGGCTGAGGGGAGATATGATAGAAGTGTATAAAATAATGAGTGGAATGGATCGGGTGGATGTGAAGCGACTGTTCATGCTATCCAAAAATACTAGGACTAGAGGGCATGAGTTGAAGCTACAGTGTGGTAAATTTAAAACGAATCGGAGAAAATTTTTCTTCACCCAACGTGTAATTAGACTCTGGAATTCGTTGCCGGAGAACGTGGTACGGGCGGTTAGCTTGACGGAGTTTAAAAAGGGGTTAGATAGATTCCTAAAGGACAAGTCCATAGACCGCTATTAAATGGACTTGGAAAAATTCCGCATTTTTAGGTATAACTTGTCTGGAATGTTTTTACGTTTGGGGAGCGTGCCAGGTGCCCTTGACCTGGATTGGCCACTGTCGGTGACGGGATGCTGGGCTAGATGGACCTTTGGTCTTTCCCAGTATGGCACTACTTATGTACTTATGTACTTAGTAGGGTTAAATGGTCAGTATTCTCAAAGGAGACGGGTAGATAGTGGGGTTCACCAGGGGTCTGTGCTGGGACCTCTGGGGTTTGGACGGCTTCCTAAAGGAAAAGTCCATAGACCATTATTAAAATGACTTGGGGAAAACATATTTATAAATGATCTAGAGATGGGAGTAACTAGTGAGGTAATTAAATTTGCTGATGACACAAAGTTATTAAATCGCAAGAGGATTGTGAAAAATTACAAGAGGACCTTACGAGACTGGGCATCTAAATGGCAGATGACGTTTAATGTGAGCAAGTGCAAAGTAATGCGTATGGGAAAGAGGAACCTGAATTATAGCTATGTAATGCAAGGTTCCAAGTTAGGAGTCACCGACCAAGAAAGGAATCTAGGCGTCGTCGTTGATGATACGTTGAAACTCTCTGCTTAGTGTGCTGAGGCGGCTAAGAAAGCAAATAGAAAGTTGGGTATTATTAGGAAAGGAATGGAAAACAAAAATGAGGATGTTATAATGCCCTTGTATCGCTCCATGGTGCAACCGCACCTTGAATATTGTGTTCAATTTTGGTTACCGCATCTCAAAAAAAAAAAAAGATATAGTGGAATTAGAAAAGGTACAGAGAATGGCGACAAAAATGATAAAGGGGATGGGACAACTTCCCTATGAGGAAAGGCTGAAACAGCTAGGGCTCTTCAGCTTGGAGGAAAGACGGCTGCGGGGAGAAGCCACATTGAGCCTGCAAATAGGTGGGAAAATGTGGGATACAAATGCAATAAATAAATAAATAAAATATGATAGAGGTCTATAAAATAATGAGTGGAGTGGAACAGGTAGATGTGAATCGTTTGTTTACTCTTTCCAAAAATACTAGGACTAGGAGGCATGCGATGAAGCTACAAAGTAGTAAATATAAACAAATCTCAGAAAATTATTCTTTACTCAACGTGTAATTAAACTCTGGCATTCGTTGCCAGAGAATATGGTAAAGGCGGTTAGCTTAGCGGGGTTTTAAAAAAAAAGGTTTGGACGGCTTCCTAAAGGAAAAGCCTGTAGACTATTATTAAATTGACTTGAGGAAAATCCACTGCTTATTTCTGGGATAAGCAGCATAAAATGTATTGAACTTTTTTGGTATCTTGCCAGGTATTTGTGACCTGGATTGGCCACTGTTGGAAACAGGATGCTGGGCTTGATGGACCTTTGGTCTGTCCCAGTGTGGTAATACTTATGTATTTATGATCTGCTTGCAGAATTTCTGTGCATCTCATTTGCAGCCAATTTCCTTTGAGTATCGCTTGCCGTTTCCAAATCAATAAGATCAGCCATGGCTGTAAAGCATTGGGCCCTAAGTTTTTCACAAGTTGGGAAACACCTTGCTGAGCAAAAGCCTCTGACTCATAGGAGCTTCTGAAACCACATCTCCACTTCTTCAGATGTAACCGTTTTGAGCGTACAATAAACTGCTTTCAGAAACATCAAGGAAGCTGTTTCTTTCAGGACTGGTAGAGGTACTAGATACACCTAAACGGAAATGCTTCTGCCCTACCCAACAGTTAGGACAAGCCATTCACCACAGTACAATACTGCACAAATACTGCTACAACTCCAACGCTTCCCCCCTGTCCACCAACAGACACATACTGTCATAGACACAGCTCACTATCAAACATCAGAAGTTGTTTAAATGGAAACGAAACAGCTTTTACAAGAGACAGAACTAAGAAACAGCCAAGTGGGGAGGAGCATATGACATTTTCAAGGCAAAGCCTGGCACCAAGGCCGAGTCACTCACCTTAGGCTGCATCCTATCATTACAAAGGTCAGGTGAGCTCTAAAATAAAGACAAGTCCATCTTAATTAGAAAGTGACCTGCTCCAAATTCCAGGGCTGTCACTCACCAGCAGCCAAACCCTGTGCAGTGTTAGGCACATGACTCACAGGGATGAACATTGCCCACCCCCTTCTCTCCCTGATAAGCAGAGTGATCAATGCCCAGGGCAGGCTCCAGCTTCCAAAGCAAGGACTGACCTTTAAACAGGTTTGTCAATTGCAGCCTCTGGAGAGAAGGGGCCTGGGACCACAATCCCTTTCGTATGGGAATTACAGCTCATTCCTGTCTCCTCTCTTCCTTTGAGCCAGTCAGACACTCTGGCTAGTGCAGAGCAGCATTCCTTATCTTCACTCAAGAAAAGAATTTAACCAAGCAATACCATTCCACTGGGTAACCAGGAGCCAACTTTTTCAGAATGAATGTGGCTACTACCTTGGTCAAAGGTATAGGCTCCATATTGAGTCAGCTGGCACCCACATATTCCAGCAGCTGCTTCAGGTGAGGGAGAGGTGGTTGGCAATGTGCCAGGAAGTCACTGGAAACTCCCAGCAGAGATCCAGACCTCCTCCTCCTCCTCCTCCAGAGAGCAGCTCCCAGCACACGTCCAGTAGTGTAGGGAGGACTTTCTCCTAAAGGACCCTGCCTAATAGCGACCCCCTTCCTTCCTTGGTACAGCTGATCCCCGGACCTGGTTCTGCTAAGTAGTCCTGGCCCAGCACCTAGCTCTGATCGCATAGACCTGGTTCTGGTTCCGCTCACCTGCACCTGATCCCTTCCTCGTCCTGGTCTGGATTCTGTTCACCTCTACCAAATCCCTTTCCGCTCACCTGTGTACCTGATCCTGTTCCTAGTCCTCCCCCCCCCCCCGGGCCCCACCCCGTCCACCGCAACCACCAATCACAACGCCATGCCTGGCCGCAGACCGTGCCTATTCCCGACGCTGGAACTCGATTGGCCCTTAGGATCGACGAACGAAAGTGGGAGGAGCGAGGGTGGGGAGCTGGGCGCACTTTCGGTCATGTGACGGGGCGTCGTGACGTCATCGTAGCTGCCAAGTCTCCCGGCGCTGAGATGAGATGAATCGCTTTTCCTCCCAATGCAGTAGCAGGAAAAAGCAAACGCGGAGCCGCAGCCTCGGGAGCAGAACCGACAGCGCATGCCTGAAGGTTGTTGTGGCCCCGCGTTTGTGTTTTTTGGATGGGGTGGTCTCGCTGGTCTCCCACTCAGCCATCTATCTCCTCTTCAATCTGTCCAAAACTCTGCTGCGCGTCTTATATTCCACCAGAGTCGCTATACTCATGTTAGCCCTCTCCTCAAGTCGCTTCACTGGCTCCCTATCCGCTTCCGCATACGGTTCAAACTTCTCCTTTTGACCTACAAGTGCATCCACTCCGCAGCTCCTCAGTACCTTTCCGCTCTCATCTCTCCCTACACTCCTTCCCGTGAACTCCGTTCGCTGGGTAAATGTCTCCTGTCGTCCCCCTTCTCCCCCACTGCAAGGGTCGACTTCTACATGGAATGTTGCTACTATTGGAGATTCTACATGGAATGTTGCTACTATTGGAGATTCTACATGGATTGTTGCTATTCCACTAGCAACATTCCATGTAGAAGGCTGCGCAAGCTTCTGTTTCTGTGAGTCTGACGTCCTGCACGTAAAGTGCAGGACGTCAGACTCACAGAAACAGAAGCCTGCGCGGCCACATTGGTGATCTGCAAGGGCTGACTTCTACATGGAATGTTGCTAGTGGAATAGCAACATTCCATGTAGAATCTCAAATAGTAGCAACAGTGGAGGTAAATGTTCGCTGGGTAAATGTCTCCTGTCATCCCCCTTCTCTCCCACTGCTAACTCCCGGCTCCGTTCCTTCTATCTCGCTGCTCCCTATGCCTGGAATAGACTCCCTGAGCCGGTACGTCAGGCTCAGTCTCTGGCTGTCTTCAAGTCTAGGCTTAAAGCCCACCTCTTTGCTACTGCTTTCGACTCCTAACCATGACTCTCTTACTCAACACCCTCACTTATCACCCCTAGCACTGCAATTTCCCCACCCCTAGCTGTCTGTTCGTCTGTCCAATTTAGATTGTAAGCTCTGTTGAGCAGGGACTGTCTTTTTCATGTTGATTTGTACAGCGCTGCGTAAGTCTAGTAGCGCTATAGAAATGTTTAATAGTAGTAGTATGAGCCATGTATAGGACAGTCAAGCCATTGTGACATCACTGATGAGGTTGGCTCTTAGGCATTGGTGGACTGAGGCATTATGACATCACAATGTCAGCTCTGGTTAAATCACCGCAGCTCCTCAGTACCTTTCCGCTCTCATCTCTCCCTACACTCCTCCCCGTGGACTCCGCTGGGTAAATGTCTCCTGTCGTCCCCCTTCTCCCCCACTGCTAACTCCCGGCTCCGTTCCTTCTATCTCGCTGCTCCCTATGCCTGGAATAGACTCCCTGAGCCGGTACGTCAGGCTCAGTCTCTGGCTGTCTTCAAGTCTAGGCTTAAAGCCCACCTCTTTGCTACTGAATTTAGATTGTAAGCTCTGTTGAGCAGGGACTGTCTTTTCATGTTCATTTGTACAGCGCTGTGTAAGTCTAGTAGCGCTATAGAAATGTTTAATAGTAGTAGTAGTAGTAGTAGTAGTATGAGCCAAGTATAGGACAGTCAAGCCATTGTGACATCACTGATGAGGTTGGCTCTTAGGCATTGGTGGATGAGGCTTTATGACATCACAATGTAAGCTCTGGTTAAATCACCGCAGCTCCTCAGTACCTTTCCGCTCTCATCTCTCCCTACACTCCTCCCCGTGAACTCCGTTCGCTGGGTAAATGTCTCCTGTCGTCCCCCTTCTCCCCTACTGCTAACTCCTGGCTCCGTTCCTTCTATCTCGCTGCTCCCTATGCCTGGAATAGACTCCCTGAGCCAATACGTCAGGCTCAGTCTCTGGCTGTCTTCAAGTCTAGGCTTAAAGCCCACCTCTTTGCTACTCCTAACCATGACTCTCTTACTCAACACCCTCACTTAAAACCCCTACCACTGCAATTTCCCCACCCATAGCTGTCTGTTCGTCTGTCCAATTTAGATTGTAAGCTCTGTTGAGCAGGGACTGTCTTTTCATGTTAATTTGTACAGCGCTGCGTAAGTCTAGTAGCGCTATAGAAATGTTTAATAGTAGTAGTAGTAGGGTGGGGGAGGTTTGCTTAAGAGGCTATATAATGGAGGGAGACGAGATGAAATCAAAGTTGTGTCTACTTCAAAGCAAGCAAACGGTAACCTATGAGCTGCTGCATCCACATTTATTGTTAGTAGTAGTATTGTTATTTATCTCACTTGTATTTTCAAGCATGCCGACTTGCACAGTATACAGATACTGTACACGGAGGAAGTATAATAAGGGAATAACTTTTCATAGCTAGAGTAGTATAAAGTGTAATCAGTGTGTCGTTTGGAGGGGCTGATTATAGGGACACCCAAGCACTTATATGTGTGCAGAGATTTTTTCTTTCTCAAGGTAAAGGGCCTCTAAGACAGCCATCATGTTATGAGAATCAGGTGTTCAACATTGCGTTTCTATTTATTTACTTATTTATAGCATTTATATGCCACATTAAGCATAAACTGGGTTGAAACCTCAGAGCATTTTAAAATCTTTATTTTTTCCTATGCCTACATCAAAATAAAAAGATGATGAGGTAGAGTGGGTGTAGCCAAGGTACAGTGGGCATGTACTAAAATCTCCCTCTCAAAAATCCATGGCACCTCTGCCATGTTGCCTGGCAGGGTAGCAAAGTTGAGCCTGGTGATAAGGAGTTAATGGTGCCACACTGACTTTAGTCCATACGAATGAACTGTTCCCTTTCACTCCATTTACATATAGAGAAATAAAGCTGCACATTGTGAACAGCTTTAAACGCTGTGCCTTAACTTAAAGGGCTTGTTAAACTTGTCAACCCACCTTTTTTTGTGAATCGGTTCTACTTGCCCACCTCACTTCACTAATAGGGAGGAGTAGCCTAATGGTCAGTGCAACCAGCTTTGATCCTGCTGACCTGAGTTTGACTCCCACTGCAGCTCCTTGTGACCTTGGGCAAGTCACTTAACCCTCCATTGCCTAGGTACAAAAATCTTAGTTTGTGAGCCCTCTAGGGACAGAGACAGTACATCTAGTAGTGCTATAGAAATTAGTAGTAGTAGTACATCCTGAGCCACTGTACTGCTGTTCGACGTCAACTGTAACACTGATGGACTCACTGGATCCGGGAACAAAAGGTGCAGACCACATTCCACAAGCGGGACAAACCGCTTTCCCAGACTTAAAACGCATGAATAACTACCTTAATGTTCCAAAAACATCAGGAACCCACCTATTTAGGAAATCTGTTTCCGAAGAAATCACATAGCCAAGGAGACACTATCCATCACACCATATAACATGATCACTGACTGAACTGAACCAGGCTTGCGTCGATCTCAAACAACTTAGATACTTGTTTATCCAAGTTAATTGTAAGCCACATTGAACTTACTACCACGTTTTCCGGAGATGGGAAGGCGGTAGAACTAGAGGGCATGATACGAGATTGAAGGGGGGCAGACGCAAGAAAAATGTCAGGAAGTATTTTTTCACGGAGAGAGTGGTGGCTACTTGGAATGCCCTCCCGCGGGAGGTGGTGGAGATGAAAACAGTAACGGAATTAAAAAATGCGTGGGATAAACATAAAGGAATCCTGTTCCGAAAGAATGGATCCTCAGAAGCTTAGCCGAGATTCGGTGGCAGAGCCGGTGGGGGGAGGCGGGGCTGGTGGTTGGGAGGTGGGCCTTGTTTCTTTGCAGACTTCTACGGTCCGTGCCCTGAAAATGGCAGAAACAAATCAAGGTCAGGTATACACAAAAAGTAGCACATATGAGTTTATCTTGTTGGGCAGACTGGATGGACCGTGCAGGTCTTTTTCTGCCGTCATCTACTATGTTATGTTGGAAAATATGGGGTACAAATGCAGAAATAAAATAAAAAATATCAGACAGGCGGCCAAAGGAAATTCCAAGGTCTTCCAGAGAGATCTAGTCCAGGAAGATGCAAAGAGAGCCTACCACTCTAAGCAGCTTATCACACCGTGTTTATGTTTACCCAAATGCTTACTGAATTGTTCTTCAAGAGAAATCAAAGCGGTTTACAAAATACAAACAGTTTCTTAGTTTCACTCTAGATTTATTTGTGACGTGGTCAGAGCTGACTCAACCTATGGACCAGGTGAGGCACTGCCACAGGGCATAAAATCCCAGTCCAATCTACCTTCAGACTAGGATTTTGGCGCCATTTATCATCAGCGCCCTGAACCAATGCCTCGCCTGGTGCAGCAGGAGGGAGAGAAGAGAGGAGGAGATACCAGATCACAGGTGGGGTGGAGGAAAAGAGGTACCAGTTTTCAGGGGGGAGCACAGACGGGTGTTAAGTTGTAGGATCCAGCTCTGTGATGATAATCCCCAATATTTAGCTAGCACCTTCATTTGTGTCCAGGGTGGGGTAATTTTTATTGTGTTTGGCACCTCCAATCATATTGAAATGTTGGTGTTTATGCGCTAAGTTACAATTTCCAAATACTTGGGATTCCCTTCCCACACATTGATTTCAAACAAAGTAAAGAGAGTATTTGTTTTCACTCAGTGCACAATCAAAAATTGTCGCTGGAGGACGCAGTTAATATAGCCAGGTTCAAAAGGGGGTTTGGACAGATTTCTGGAGGTAACATTTATTTACGTATTTATTCATGGCTTGATATACCGCTTTAACTGACAGATCAAAGTGATTTACAAATATAATTAAAAGCATAGAAAAGAACCGCAATAATCAGACAGGAAAGAAAAACACACATACAAGAAAACAATACTATTAACAAACAGTGTCCAACAAAACTGGTAGTCACATACATTCCTTCCCAGGTAGACTTGGGAAAGCCATTAGTAGACGAGAACAAGAAATACATTTACTCTGTGGGATCTGCTAACTCCTTCCTAGTGATCCAGATAGGCCCTTGTCAGAAATAAGATGCTGGGCTCAGTAGATGTTTAGTTTAACCTGGCATGGTGCTTATGTTCTTATGTACAGGCTGCTGCGCTCAATAGAACCTTGGTCAGATCCAACTTGGCACTTCTTAGATACTTACATCATAACCTTCCTTTAATATAGCTTACGGAAAATAAAAGTTCCTATTTTACTTCTTAATGTGGGGGTGGTGGGAGAACCATACACAAAAGGTCTTGTAGCTATGCTGTTTGCCCAAGGTTACTTAAGAGAGAGAGAGAGAGAGAGAAGTTTGCATGCCTCCTTTGACCTGATCCGTGCACAGGCATTGCCAGGCAGAGCTGGGATGGAATAGCGAGGCATGTGTGTACTTTCTCAAATATCAGCATACGTGCATAAAGTATGTGCACATGGTTGCACCTCCCTCAGGACAGGCGTAACTTTGTGCAAGAGCATTCGTGCTCTACTACAGAGAATTCTAGATTATCATGTAAAGGCCCGTACACACATACGGTACCTGCATAAAATGTTGCTGTAGGTGATTTGCTATAAAATTAACCCCTTATAGAGTCATCACCCAGGAAAAGGATTTTGGTGTCATTCTGGACTATACACTGAAATCAGATCAATATGTAGTGGCAATTAAAATGCCATTAGAATGCTAGGAATTCAGAAAGGAATGCAGAATATACCAGAGAATATCATAGTGCCTCTATGCCAAGGCTTTGCAACCTAGTCCAGGCTTCACAACCTAGTCCAGTCCTTGGGACATACCCAGCCAGTCAGGTTTTCAGGATATCCGCAATAAGCACACATGAGATACATTTGAATGCACTACTTCCATTATATGAAATTCTAGCTCATGCATATTCAGTGTCGGTATCCTGGTCCTGTCTGGCTGGTTGTGTCCCAAATACTTGGAAGTGGCTAGACTTCTGCCTAGGGCAGTACAAGTCTTGGGGTGGCACCAGGGCTGGTGCAAGAATATTTGATCCCCTGGGTGAACCTTCAGGTTTATGCTCCCCTTCTCAATTAACTTTCAGACCCCTAACCCATCCCCCCCCTGAAGTTTTCAATAATTAAAGTCAACAATCATGATCATCCCAAACAATTCTATTAAAATTGGGCATCATAAGAAGGCTATAAGTTATTTAACCAGGTAAATGGACTATTGAAAACTGCCCACCTTCCTGCAGATAACAGTACAACTGAGGGTTCTTTGAGATTGTGGCTGTCAGGACCCATTGGTTTTGCTTTTTTTTGTTTACATTTTCTTTATTAAATTTTTAGAATAAATTGTGTACATCAATGACCAAAAGGTCTGAACAACCTTGGTTGCAACATCACATCTTAACTTATCCTAACAACATAAACAATATAGGTTTCCACTCTTACGTCCCTTCCAAACTACCCAACTCATCCCCCCCCCCCCCCCCCCCGCCTTTTCCACCCCCTGATGGCTGCCAGATTACCTCCCGTTTCTGTTCATATGGCCCCCAGATTTTCTGGAATACCGTAAGCAACCCTTTCCTCATCGCTGTCAGCTTGGACATCTGGTATATGTATTCAACTTTGTATCCTACTCTTTGCATAGAGGGTGTCTCTACTGATTTCCATGCTCTGGCCAGCTGCATTTTGGCTGCAGCAAAAATTTGTATCCCTAACTTATGTTCCTGTACCCGGGTCTTTTTGGGGCGGATATGGAGTAAGCAATATTCTATCTGTCGTGTATAACCCCCTGTACCCAGGCTGTTGATTGGTTTTGCTTTGATTGTGCCTACTGTTTACTGCCTAGAAGATGCTTCCCTAGACAACCACTTAGTCTTACCTAATAGTTAGGTCATCCCTGGGCAGCACCACTGCCTTTGCCCACCTCTAGGACACACCTGTCCTGTCCCTAAAAAGAGTAAGAGCAACCAGTATGGGGCCCTGAGAAGACACGTGTAATCAAGGCCTGCTTTGTTTGTGTAAAATAGCATAACTTGTGTAAAAGAGGAATGGACAAGTTCCTGGAGAAAACCACTCGCTTATCTCCGAGAGTGAGCAACAAGGAGTGCATCTACTCATTGGGTTCCTGTTAGTATTTCTAACTCAGATTGGCCAATGACGAAGGCAGGATGCTGGGTTGATGGCCCTCTGGTCTGACCCAGCCTGATGCTTCTTATACTCTAGCATAGATGTCATAAGGCATTTGAGCAGCAACCAATTAGAAGGCAGGTATAACAGTGCTTGATGACATCACAAAAACAGCCTAAACATTTTCCTGTAGATACCACAGAAGAGAAACCCTCTAGTGCACCTAGCATAATGTGTGCTGTTGTACTTTGAGACAAAGTTAATGTGGTTGAAGCTTTGCAAACAGTTCAGTCTTGGCTCAGATCTTATTCATAAGATAAATATCTAAAGTGAAATTTTATAGAAACTCTGTGGTTGGGAGATAGTAGTAAGAAGACATGTCACTCAGAAGAGTTTCCTTAAAGGAAGTGATTCTGGAACAGCATGGAGCGCTTGAAGACCAGGAAAGGCAAAGCCAGGCTGGTGGCAGCTGAGAGGAGAGAGCTTGGCCTCCTCTGGTTCCCACTAAACAAGGTATGTCTCAGATCTGAAAGGGTAAAGCCCATCTCTTTTACTTGGCGCTCAAAGGCTTTGTTGGTCTGACGGCATAACATTATAATTGTAGACCCACGTGATGCAATGCAGGGATAGTTCTAAATGCACTGAAGCCCAGAGCAAAACTATGGTATGACTCAAGCCAGAGCTGCGCCCTGAAGTTCTGCCTCAATGACATCACTCAACTTTGTTAATAGTTCTGGTGATTGGGGGGGGGCATAACCAAGACAATTACTCCGCTCCCCCCCCCCCATGCCACAGAGGCCCCAAACACAAGAAGAGTGCAGGTGGCCAAAGGAGAAGGATCTGGAAATAGGAATGACGAGATGATCAAATTTGCAGGTGACACAAAACTATTCAAAGCTGTTAAATCACATGCAGGCTGAGAAATTGCAGGAGAACCTTGGGAAATTGGAAGACTGGGCATCCAAATGGCATTTAATCTGGACAAGTGCATTACACACCCATTAACGGCCATGCTTAATCAAATTGTAGCCGATCGGCGTTTACCTCGATCTTTGGATGTGGCACACATAGTCATCGTCCCTAAGTCGGGGAAAGATCCCTCTCTTCCTGGATCCTATAGGCTGATCGCCTTAATATCCTATGAAGCCAAACTATTAGCTATTATTCTATCTCACCGTTTAGCACGAGTACTCCCACTTATTATAGCGGGCACCCAGATGGGGTTTATCTGGGATCGTCATGTGGTGAAGAATAGACGCAAAATCTTGGCATTATTGCGGGTATATTTCACAGGGCAAGAGTCATTAGTAATAAGCTTTGATACAGAAAAAGACTTTGATAGGGTGAGTTAGGACTTCATGTTTAAGACGCTACATAAATATGGCATTCAGGTGCTTTTTGGGGATGCAGTTGATGCACTATATCATTCCCCTCATGCCATTTTATCAGTCAATGGGGTGACCTCGGAACCATTTGCCATCTTTCGGGGGGTGAGGCAGGCATGCCATTGTCACCTGTATTATTAGCGCTAACACTTGATCCCCTTATATGGGAAATAATAACTAATCCTGAAATTATAGGCATCCTGCAAATAGTTTTGTGTCATCTTTTAAAATTTTAGCCTTGGCTGATGATATCTTAGTACATCGCTCTCAACCCATGAAATCGCTCCCAATACTGTTGGAAAGAAAGCTTTTCGGAATATGGTGCTTTCTCCGGCTTTAAGCTAAACATGGAAATCAAACAAAATAAAACATGGAAAAGAAAATAAGATGATACATTTTTTATTGGACATAACTCAATACATTTCTTGATTAGCTTTCGAAGGTTGCCCTTCTTCGTCAGATCGGAAATAAGCAAATGTGCTAGCTGACAGTGTATATAAGTGAAAACATTCAAGCATTACTATGACAGTTTGACAGGGTGGGAGGGTGGGGGTGGGTAGGAGGTATGCATGGGGACATCAAAGCATATCATTGATATTCTAACAGGATGGGTGTGGATAGGTGAGGGGAGGGGTGATCAACAGAAGACTTACAGCTTTATGGTTTATAATGGGCTAGGAAACCCAGATCCTTGTGAAGTCCTTTCTGTTGGGTGTTAAAATATTCAATCATTCTGACTTCAAAGTTTTATGTTCTTGTATGGTTTTAAACTTACCTTTCAGGATTCTCACTGTGAAATCACTGGTACAGTATCCTGGTCCTGTAAAATGCTGACCAACAGGGGTGGGAGCCTTACTGGCACCAGTATTGTTCATGTGATGTCTATGTAAATTGAATCTTGTCTTAAGCATCTGGCCTGTTTCTCCAATATAACATCCTTCGTTACATTTTTTACACTGAATGATATATACCACGTTGGAAGACGAGCAAATGAAAGATTCCTTTATGTTGAATATCTTTCCTCTGTGGATGACTGTGGGGTCCTGTGAAATGTTTTGGCATAGTTTGCAACTGGATAAATTACAGGGAAGTGTGCCCTTCTGTTCCTTTTCAGTCTGTGATGGAGTACACCCTGTAGATCAGCAGTCTTCCTAGTTGGCAATGCAGGGTTAAGGCTTTAATAGCTGAAAGAACAGACCTTTTAAAGTTGTAAATTCAGACCAGGCCTGTGAGATCAAAGTTTTCCATCAAATAGAGAAACAAATGGCTGCACTTAGCACTTCTATGTGAAATTCTTGGAGACAGTGCATAGGTTTCCTTTAGTTTTAAGGAATCTAAAAGGTTCAGAGTTATAGAAGTAGATTATGTAGTTAAAATACATTTTTAACTCACGGATTGCAGGTATGAACTTTAATGTTTCTGGTTCTGATATCCTTGGATGGTCCAATTGATGTAGGTTGCTGTAGGCTTTTTCTTTATTGTCCCAGAGGAAGGGTAGATGTAAATAAGGATCCGGCTCCAATCTCAGAGCATGAGGAGAGCTATTTAGGGGAGATAAAATTTCCTTTCCCCAGCCAAAGTTCCGAGTAAAATTGAGGACTGGTGCCTCAACACAGACTGAGCAGAAGTCAGTAAAGTTTGGGTTGTAAATAAGCAGAAAATAAGTAGAAAATGTAGTTATTTCATCTAAGTTGCAGAGCCTGATGTGAACCCAGCCAGCCAGCTAAATAACATTTTATTATGTTATTTAGAATGGATATAAATTTAATTTGCTGGTGTACATATTTTATGAAGAGGCCGGTTTTTTGTACTTTCCTTAGGTGAATGTATGCATGTAAAGATATAGAATTCCAGGCAGGGCCGTGCCAACCCGGTAAGCGGGGTAAGCACCCCAGGGGGGCACCCGGCCAGTTGTATTTCAAAATGAAAATTAAAAAAATAAACCTTACCACGACGGCGCCTATGCACATGCACTGCCTTCCTGCGCGCAGCGCTGCCTCGGCTCTTTGGCACCTCCCTCCCAGCCCCTGGAGCCTCGCTCGTGTCGCGGATGCGGAGTACGTGTGAGTACGTACGTGTGACACGTCCGTCTGGTCCGGTCCGAGTTATTTGGACCGCCGGCACCACCGGGTGTTTCCGTGACCATCGTTGGAGGAGTGCTGAGACTGTCTGAGAGCCGCTGCTTCAGGATCCTCTGGGGAGGTCAGCTAGTCTGCTGCTGTGCTGGTGTAGCAACGGGTGAGTCACACCATTTTTTTTCTTCTGATCTGAATCTGATGCTGGTTCTTTTTCAATGTTTAAAACATTACCTGACTGAGTGACTGTTTGATTTTAAGAAAACAAGGGTTGGAGTTAGTGCATGAACGATCTGGGCCTAAGTTCTCAGGATTTTTTTGGTATGACTTACAAAGAGATGTACATCCAATTGTTTTGTTTTGGAACAACGTGTGCATAACAAAGGTAGCCTTGTGGAGCAAGCAGAATTAAGAGGTGATGAGAGAGACAACAAGGAAAGCAAGAAATATACAGTTTAGGAGAACAGAAGCAAGTGAAAAGAAAATGGCACCAGTTGAGTGGGGGGGGGGGGGAGACAGCAAAACAGGATATGGTAATACAAAGAGAGAGGGAGAAAATTTTAAGAAAACAAGGGTTGGAGTAACTGAGAAAATGGAAGGCAGGCAGTTGGCAAACCGTTCTGTGCTGGTAGAACTGGTACAACATTTTATAGCAGCTGTACTAACCAGCTTCCCTCTTGACTTGGTGTATTTTGTTTTTATATATATATATATATATATATATATATATATATATACTTTTATTTGGTAGAGGGACTGGCTTTCTGTTTAGGACTCACTTCCACTTGTAGCCAGAGGTTCAATTTTGGTTGGGCACAACATTTGCCCTGGCCCCCCTGTTCTCTCTGCTCCCCCCCCCCCCCCATGAACCGTAATTGAAACTGTAAGGATATCCAACCAAGGGGCCTTGCCCGTAGCTAAATCCTTGATAACCTGCAACTCCTGTTTCCCAATTACTGACTCCTCCAAAAGAGCCTGTGTTAGTCTGTATTTTAATCCTGCTTTACAGCTGGGGAAGTGCAGATTAAGAAATGTGTGGGCAGACCTTTTAGCATTTCTGGGAGGCAGGGCTAAGGTCTAGCATGATGTAGGTCAGGGCATCTCCGTAAATGATTTTATGAACAATCGTGCAGATCTACAAATGGGAATGATGAGTGAGGTAATTAAATTTGCAGATGACGCAAAACAATTCAAAGCTGGAAGACTCAGACTGGGAATCCTAATAGGTAAGAGGAAACCCACACCCACAGCATCCGCTACAACACACAACCAGACGTCAAAAACAACCCCACTACCCTTACCCCTGCCTGCTATGGACACTCTCCCAAACCCTCACAATTACGCCCCCCTTTGTCACTTTCACACAGACACACACGATCTCTGTCTGTGAGGCACACACACTCTGTGTTATACAGACTGGTCGTGGTTGTGATCAAGTATTTCGCAAGAAAGGCTTGTAAGCCTTGCCATGATTGCTATTGAGAATGATATATGTGCCCAGTTAGATATCAAAGATTTAATTACTAATTTTGTGAACATGAAAGCACGAAAAGCTAATTGTTTGTAAACCCTCTATTTGTTCAGCAATCCCACAAAGATGCACTCCATCTTTCAGCTCCTATGTCCTTTGCATCTTGTGCCGGGGGGGGGGGGGGGGGGACGCCAACTGTTAGTCTGCAGGGGGGCACCAGAGACCCTTGGCACGGTCCTGATTTAAGGTACAATTTAAAATATTATTGATGATTTTTAAAGTCTTGAGGTTCAGTGTCCCATATTATTTGTCATCTGGATTGAAAATGTATCAGCCATCTAGACCTTTTAGATCCGAAGGGACAGTTGATAACATTAACTTCTTTGACTAAAATATGGTATGAAGAAATGAGGAAATGCTCATTTTTGCTGGCCCAAGGAGTGAAAATCTCTTCCTTTGAGAATCAGAATTGAGATCAACAAATTTAGGAAATGATTGAAAGGGCAATTCGGTACATCATGATGGAACTTAATAATAGCTGTGTTGGTAAAGCTGGGAAGTTAGGTAGTTAATATCAATGTATTAATGTAGTATGTAGTAGATAGAACATCCATGTGGTTTGTGTGGTTATTGTTTTGTTTCTGGTTTTATTATGAATGTTATTATTGTAAACTGTCTTGGATAAAGGTGGATTATACATAAATACATATTTCTCTTATATTATTTCAAAATGGCAGTCTGATCACTGTAAATGTATGTGGCTCAGTAGATAAGATGGCAACCTGTAATACCCTCTTACAGATTTAACTGGTTCATGCTTAGAGTGTGGCAGACAACCAATGTTCTGGAATCACATGAGTTCTGCTCCTAAAAAAGACCCACCACTGAGAAATCTAATTTAATATTTGTTTATCGTTTATTTTATTTATTTACTATACCTTTATTTATTGCATTTGCAAAAACAAAACGGTTTACACTTTTTAAATTATATATATATCCACACTAACACATATATTAGAAATCCATTATTCAATAGTAAAGCACAACAAACATAATCATTCATACTAGAAAGGAGAGTAACAATTACATTGCTCATTCATACTGCTATTAATCTATACTACATATCAAATGTAGTATATTTAATTCATCAAAAATTCCTTATCATATATTATTTCCAAATGTATCGTTAAAAAATATGTTTTTAAAAGTTTTCGAAAGTTGGTAAATGATTCTTCTAATCTAATGTGTTTTGGAAGACAGTTCCAAAGTGTTGGAGCCAAATAGAAGAAAGTGGATACTTGCGTACGTTCCCATCTTGCCCTCCTTAATGGTAGAATAATTAGTCTATTGTCTGTGAGTGATCGTAACGTACATGATGACGTGTATGGTATGGTTAATTAGCTAGATATGATGGTGTTGATGAATGTAATGCTTTATGGGATAAACATAAAGGAATCCTATTCAGAAGGAATGGATCCTAAGGAGCTTAGCCGAGATTGGGTGGCAGAGCCAGCTGGTGGTGGGAGGCGAGGATAGTGCTGGGCAGACTTATACGGTCTGTGCCAGAGCCAGTGGTGGGAGGCGGGGCTGGTGGTTGGGAGGCAGGGATAGTGCTGGGCAGACTTATACGGTCTGTGCCCTGAAGAGGACAGGTACAAATCAAAGTAGGGTATACACAAAAAGTAGCACATATGAGTTTGTCTTGTTGGGCAGACTGGATGGACCATGCAGGTCTTTTTCTGCCGTCATTTACTATGTTACTATGTTATGTGCCAGGGCAAGAGTCTTGAATTTTATTCTCAATTCGATGGGGAGCCAGTGAAGCTGATACAGAAGAGGTGTAATCCTATCATAGTACCATAGTAGATGACGGCAGAAAAAGACCCGCACGGTCCATCCAGTCTGCTCAACAAGATAAATTCATATGTGCTACTTTTTATTTGTACCTGTCCTCTTCAGGGCACAGACTGTATAAGTCTGCCCAGCACTATCCCCACCTTCCAACTACCAGTCCCGCCTCCTACCACCAGCTCTGGCACAGACCGTATAAGTCTGCCCAGCACTATCTCCGCTTCCCAACCACGAGCCCCGCCTCCCACCACTGGCTCTGGCATAGACCGTATAAGTCTGCCCAGCACTATCCCCACCTAAACTCGGCTAAGCTCCCAAGGATATTTGGATGCTCTGCAGATACCCCGAGCTGCCGTGTTTTGTATCATTTGCAAGCGTTTTAAGTTGGCCTTTGTAAGCCCTGCATAGATAGTATTACAATAGTCCAAGCAGGTGATGATGTAGGCATATGTGAGGGTCCATAGCGAATCTTTGTCAATTGAGTTTCTAAAAGATTGTATCTTCCGTAAGTGATAAAAGGATTTTTTTTTACAACATCTGATATTTGTTCAGTAAATGTTAATGTCGAATCAATAATGACACCAAGATACTTAAAAGATTTTACCGTAGGTATCTTTTTAAGAAACAAGGTAGGTATTAATGACAGTATTGGTCCATACCCCATTATCCAAGATGTTATTGTCTTGTCTTGATTTAGCATTAAATGGTGTTTTGTGAGCCATTTGGCAACTTCGTCAAGACAATTTTGAATTGGCATCAAATCAATATTTGACGGTTGTACATAATGAATAAGAAGAAAGTCATCAGCATATGAATACTAATTAATGCCTAATGACTGGATAAGTAATGAGAACGGACTGACGTATAAGTTGAATAATATGGGTGATAAAACTGATCCTTGAGTTGTAAATTGTACCCGAGATACATTGACATGTTTATTTCGCTTTACTGAAGTGGCTCAAGATGATCACAATCAAGATACAAACCAAAGAGATAATCCCTCTTATGGCTATCATAATTCATACTGAGTCTAAATATATGTCAAATATAAGGTAAAAAGAAAGCCTTTAACAATTCTCCTAAAAGTATGATAACAAGTGATATTGCGGATACTACATGGCAATTAATTCCACAAAGCGACCCCTAACAATCAAAGTTCTGGTAGTTGATTTCCAACAAGTTGATATCGCTGGAATACATAATTTAACTTACTGAGCAGAGAGCAATGCCCTAGAAAGAGAATAAAAAGAAATTATATCTTGAAGATATTCGGGAGCTACAATATATAAAATGAATGACAGTAATTTAAAATGTATCCTAGCCTTTACCGGCAGCCAGTGCAATTCAGTGAGCAATGGGGTAGCATAATCTTTATAATTTCCTCCCAGGATCATTGTCCTTAATAGTTTTTCATCTCATACCCTTCAAGTTTAGTCATGGTAGTCTGAATTTGTCTGACTAGACACAGCCACCTCAGAACCTGACTCTTGGGTGAGAATACTAGGACTGATGTCAGAGGGTACCAAGGCTGATTATGGCAAGAATTTCAGGTCTGAAGATTTCACAGGATACTAGGCATGGTATTAGGGTTGAAGATATTGCAGGCTACTAGGGTGGAATATAGGGAGGTGATGGGATTGAAGATATCACTGTATTCCAGAGCCATGCTGGATGTAACAGGGTTGAGGATATTGCAGGGAAGTAGGTCAGAAGATGGCAAAGTGACTTGACTACTGCAACCTACTCCTCACTGGCTTCCCACTTTGCCATCTATCCCCCCTTCAGTCCGTTCTGAACTCTGCTGCACGTCTTATCTTCCGCCTGGACTGATATATCACCCCTCTCCTCAAATCACTTCACTGGCTTCCGATCAGGTACCGCATACAGTTCAAGCTTCTCCTATTAACCTACAAATGACTCGTTCTGCAGCCCCTCCCTACCTCTCTACCCTCATCTCCCCTTACGTTCCCACCCGTAGCCTCCGCTCTCAAGACAAATCCCTCCTTTCAGTACCCTTCTCCGCCAACTCCAGGCTCCGCCCTTTCTGCCTCGCCTCACCCCATGCCTGGAATAATCTCCCTGAGCCCATACGCCAGGCCCCCTCACTGCCTATCTTCAAAGCCTTGCTCAAAGCCTACCTCTTCAATGTCGCCTTCGGCACCTAACCACCACACCTCTATTCAGGAAATCTAGACTGCCCCAACTTGACATTTCGCCCATTAGATTGTAAGCTCCTTGGAGCAGGGACCGTCCTTTTTGTTAAACTGTACAGCGCTGCGTAACCCTAGTAGCGCTCTAGAAATGTTAAGTAGTAGTAGTAGAGTTGAGGATATCAGAGGCCATTAGGACAGAAGATGGCAGGGTATCGGGGTTGAGGATATCGCAGGGTAGTAGATTAGAAGATATTGGGGTAATAGGATTAAGGATATCACAGGGTACTAGGTTAGAAGTTGTTGGGGTAACAGGATTGAGGATCTCACAGGGTGCTAGATTAGAAGATGACGGGGTAACAGGGTTGAGAATATCACAGTACTGGGTTAGTAGGTGGCAGGGTACAAGATTAAGGATATCACAGGGCAGGGCAGGGCACTAGATTAGAAGATGAATTAAGGATATTGCAGACTGCTAAGTTAGAAGATGGCAGGGTATCGGGGTTGAGGATATTGCAGGGTACTAGGTTAGAAGATGGGGTAACAGGAGTAAGGATATCACAGAGTGCTAGATTAGAAGATGATGGGGTAACAGGAGTAAGGATATTGCAGGGTACTAGGTTAGAAAATGGCGGAGTAACAGAGTTGAGGATATCACAGGGTAGTAGGTAAGAAGTTGGTGGCATAACAGGATTAAGAATATAGCAGGGTATTAGATTAGAAGGTGGTGGGGGTAATGGAGTGAAGGATATCGCAGGGTGCTAGGTAGAAAATAGAGGGGTAACAGGATTATCACAGGGTACTATGTTAGAAAATGGTGGGGTAACAAGTAAGGATATTGCAGGGTGCTAGGTTGAGGATATCACAGGGCACTAGATTAGAAGATGATGGGGTAACAGATTTAAAAATATTGAAAGGTACAAGGTTAGAAAATGGTGGGATACAGTGTTGGGAATTTCGCAGGGTAGTGGCTTAGAAGATGACGAAGTGATGGGGTTGGGGACATCAGAGGCCCTTAGGACTAAAAATGGTGGGGTAATGGGGTTGAGGATACCGCAGGGTACTAGATTAGAAGATATTGGGGTTGAGGATATCACAGGGTACTAGGTTAGAAGATGGCGGGGTTGAGGATATCACAGGGTACTAGATTAGAAGATTGCAGTGTATCAGGATTAAGGATATTTCAGGGCACTAGATTAGAAGATAGGGTAGCGGGGTTGAGGATATAGCAGGGTACTAGGTTAGAAGATGGCGGGTTATTGGATTTAGCAGGGTACTAGATTAGCGGCAGGGTATTGGGGTTGAGGATATCGCGGGGTAGCAGGGTTGAGGATATAGCAGAGTACTAGGTTAGAAGATATCGGGGTTGAAGATATCGCATGGTACTAGATGAGAGATGGCGGAATGTTAGGGTAGAGGATTTCGCAGGGTACTAGGTTAGAATATGGCGGGGTAGCGGGGTTGAAGATATCACATGGTACTAGATTAGAAATGGCAGGATATTGGATTTAGCAGGGTACTAGATTAGCGGCAGGGGTTGAGGATATCACGGGGTAGCAGGGTTGAGGATATAGCAGGGTACTAGGTTAGAAGATGGCGGGATATTGGATTTAGCAGGGTACTAGATTAGCGGCAGGGTATTGGGGTTGAGGATATCGCGGGGTAGCAGGGTTGAGGATATAGCAGGGTACTAGATTAGAAGATATCGGGGTTGAAGATATCACATGGTACGAGATGAGAGATGGCGGAGCGTTGGGGTAGAGGATATCGCAGGGTACTAGGTTAGAAGATGGCGGGGTAGCGGGGTTGAAAATATCACATGGTACTAGATTAGAAATGGCGGGATATTGGATTTATCAGGGTACTAGATTAGCGGCAGGGGTTGAGGATATCACAGGGTAGCAGGGTTGAGGATATAGCAGGGTACTAGATTAGAAGATGGCGGGATATTGGATTTAGCAGGGTACTAGATTAGCGGCAGGGGTTGAGGATATCACTGGGTAGCAGGGTTGAGGATATAGCAGGGTACTAAGTTAGAAGATGGCGGGATATTGGATTTAGCAGGGTACTAGATTAGCGGCAGGGTATTGGGGTTGAGGATATCGCAGGGTACTAGATTAGAAGATATCGGGGTTGAAGATATCGCATGGTACTAGATGAGAGATGGCGGAACGTTAGGGTAGAGGATATAGCAGGGTACTAGGTTAGAATATGGCGGGGTAGCGGGGTTGAAGATATCACATGGTACTAGATTAGAAATGGCGGGATATTGGATTTATCAGGGTACTAGATTAGCGGCAGGGGTTGAGGATATAGCAGGGTACTAGATTAGAAGATATCGGGGTTGAAGATATCGCATGGTACGAGATGAGAGATGGCGGAGCGTTGGGGTAGAGGATATCGCAGGGTACTAGGTTAGAAGATGGCGGGGTAGCGGGGTTCAACATATCACATGGTACTAGGTTAGAAGATGGCGGGATATTGGATTTAGCAGGGTACTAGATTAGCGGCAGGGGTTGAGGATATCACGGGGTAGCAGGGTTGAGGATATAGCAGGGTACTAGATTAGAAAATATCGGGGTTGAAGATATCGCATGGTACTAGATGAGAGATGGCGGAACGGGTAGAGGATATCGCAGGGTACTAGGTTAGAATATGGCGGGGTAGCGGGGTTGAAGATATCAGGGTACTAGGTAGGCAGAAGGCGGGGTCACAGGGTTGAGGATTGAAGAGGGCAGCAGGGCTGAGTCTGTTTTACAGGGTAAGGGCAGGAGGGCTTATGAGGTCAGAGGGAGGGATCACTTCAGCTGTCAGGATTACTTTATCCTTCCACAGTTTAAGGCAGTTACATTTAACCAAACCTGAAGCAGAGGAGACTGCAAAAACAGACTACTACAGTCGGGTTAGGTTGTCTCTGGAGGGGAGGAAGGAAGGAAGAGGTTGAAGCTAAGCACCGCCTCGCCATCCTGGCCAATCAGGGGGCCGAGGTGCCATGGAGCGGAAATGACCTCACGGGTATCCCTCCGCCGCCGCGCAGTCCTTTCTTCCCTTTGTATCCCGGCGCGCGCAGAGCTTCGCGCTTCTCCGTTACTGGCGCCGCCGACCCGGGCCGGGCTGAGGCCGTCGCCGCCGCGCGAGAGCCGCCGAGAAGGAGAGGGAGGTGAGTGCCGACGCGGAGGGGGAAGGGGCTTCTACGGGGCGGGGGAGGCAACGGCCAAGCACCGCCCCTCCTCCCCCCCTCACCAGTACAAAACCGCTGTTGTGGGAGCCTGGTCGCCTTACCGGAGCAGAAACGGGGTGGGGGAGGGGAGGAAGGGAAATTACTGAACCAGTCGCCCGCGCCCCCTCCAACCCCCGGCCCCGCCGCCATATTGGGCAAGCGCACTATTTTCTGTGTTCCTCCGCCGCGTGTGAGCGACCCGGAGAGGGAAGATCAGGCCCCGGGCAGAGATTTCACTTGCACCCGGTTGACCCCGTAACTCACACCCCAGCGCTGCATTACAGCCACTTACATCCCTCCTCTGCCCTGCCTCTAAAAATCCATCCCCCAGTTGTGCATCACAACCCTTTAAAATACCCAGTGCTGCCTCTAAATCAAGTTACATCCCCTAATCCTCTATAATATCCCATTAAAAGCCCCAGTGTACCAGTTACATCCCCCAGTGCTGCATCATATCCCATTAAAATCCCCAGAAGTGGGGCTGGTGGTTGGGAGGCAGCGATAGTGCTGGGCAGACTTATATGGTCAGTGCCAGAGCCGGTGGTGGGAGGAGGGGCTGGTGGTTGGGAGGCGGGGATAGTGCTGGGCAGACTTATATGGTCTGTGCCCTGAAAAGGACAGGTACAAATCAAGGTAAGGTATACACAAAAAGTAGCACATATGAGTTTATCTTGTTGGGCAGACGCAGACTGGATGGACCATGCAGGTCTTTTTCTGCCGTAACATAGTAGATGACGGCACAAAAAGACCTGCATGGTCCATCCAGTCTGCCCAACAAGATAAACTCATATGTGTATACCTTACCTTGATTTGTACCTGTCTTTTTCAGGGCACAGACCGTATAAGTCTGCCCTCCACTATCCTCGCCTCCCAACCACCAACCCCTCTTCCCCCCACCTGCTCCGCCACCCTATTTCGGCTAAGCTTCTGAGGATCCATTCCTTCTACACAGGATTCCTTTATGTATATCCCACGCATGTTTGAATTCCGTTTCCGTTTTCATCTCCACCACCTCCCGCGGGAGGGCATTCCAAGCATCCACCACCCTCTCTGTGAAAAAATACTTCCTGACATCTTTCCTGAGTCTGCCCCCCTTCAATCTTATTTCATGTCCTCTCGTTACTATGGTACTATGTTAAATCCAGTTACATCCCCCAGTGCTGCATCATAGCCCATTAAAATCCCCAGTGCTTCCTCTAAATCAAGTTACATCCCCCAGTTCTTTTTTTCTCCAATTTAAATCTTTATTCAAATTTATTTTGTTAGAAGAGATAACAGCTGACCATTAACAGCCAGCTCATATGTTAACTTCTGTATCAAAAGATAATATAAGGAAGTTAACATCTATATAAACTGTATTACAATCATAGTAATTAAGAGACTAAATTATAAGTAGCTCCTAGTTCCCTTCCTTTTATTTCCCCTCTCCCATCCTCTCATAACACAGCACTGATACGGAAGAGCAATGAACTATATTTCCGTAGTGTTAGTGTCCAAATAACTCTGTAATGGAGACCATAATTTCTGGATTTGGAGTTCTTACTATGCCTGATAGCTGTCAACTTCTCCATCTATTTTTTCCAGTCTGTTAAGGAAGTTGCTAGACTTCCCTTCCATAATCTCGCTATTTCACATCTTGCAGCTTTGATATCTCTTTTCAGTATTTTTTGAAAAGAGATATCAATCTGTTGCAAACCCATATTTAAAAGGCACTGTTGACTGTATTCCAAAATGGACAAATGATTGTACAGTCCCGCCAGATGTGTATGTAAGAACTCTGGACACCACAATTTCTCCAACAAAGGGTGCTGAAATTTCTATTCATATAAGTCCAATGGCTGGAAAATGTCATATTCTCTAGTAAGGGTAGATATCTAACTATTATCCAATAAACCATGCTCAACTGGAGATATTGTAAAAATCTCTCATCTAAGTGGAATTCTTTCTGCAGTTGTTCAAAGGATTTTAGTCTACGTTTTCAAACAGCAATACATACAACAAAAGCCATTCTGCTTCCTGCTTATGAAGCAAGTGCCATATTGCATGAATTTATCAGCTACTATTGTCCATAATGGGGTTAATCATGATTTCCAGTTTTTACCCCATTGAGCCAAGACTTGGGCATTCCAAGTTTGTAGTATAGTTCTATTGTATGATTGGGGGGGTCATCATCCGGCCCTGTCTTGGCCAAGAGACCTTAGGTAGATTACTTAATACCATGTCTTTACAATAGAACTGTTCAATTTCCACATATGGTTTGTGTAGTCCCACTTGTGTCCAGTCCCATAAATGCCTAACTTGAGCTGCCACATAGTAATTTAAGTTAAGGACTCCCAAACCTCCCAAATCCCTTTTACATATCAGCAGAGTTCTAGTTATTCTGGATCTGTGATTATTCCATATAAATGTAATCAGCATCTTCTGCCAATGATTTATAGCATCTGAGGGAATCATAATAGGTAAAGATTGAAAAAGGTATAAGGATTTCAGTAGGACATTCCTTTTAATGATGGCCATTAGGCCTAGCCATGAAAATTCCCAAGACCAGTCTCACAAGTCTGTTTTAATCTTATTAATCAAAGGTAAATAATTGGCTGCAGACAATATTTGTGGATCCTGGGTGACAGTCCTAGATATTTCAATTTAATAGATATACATTTAAAGGGAAAGTTCTCTTTAATTGCTTTCCATTCATGATCATCTATATTTATATTCGGTTTTACCCAAGTTTGCTTTGAGCCTTGAGACTTGACCATAACACAGCATTTCCCTCATAATCACAGGGATAGATGTATGATGTTTAATGATAAAGTGATGTCATCTGCAAACATGAATATTTTGTTGGAAGTCTTTCCAATTGTTATTTCCACAACATCCTCTAGATCTCGCATTCTTTGTGCAAAAGGTTCCATTACAAGAGCAGCAGTAGGGGGGGCATCCCTCTCTGATGTACCTATCCAGGTTCAATTAGCGGTATATTCTCCATTAAGTTTTGAACATGCGCAAGGGTTATAGTATAACAGTTTATTCCAGTGTAAATAGCTGGGACCTGCCCCTACTTTTTCCAATACTTGAAACAAAGTCTCAATGGACACAGCTGAAAGCTTTCTCAGCATCTACTGCTACGAAAAATGCGAGTTGATAACCTGCCCTGGCTGCCCAAGCTAGATGTAATACCCGTTTTATGTTATCAGTAGTTTGTCAACCTGGTATAAATCCTGCTCAATCTGGATTGATAATTTGAGCCAGAATAGAGCTCAGGTGTCAGTCAAGATTTTTGATAGAATTTTTAAATCCACATTTATCAATGAGATAGGACGGTATGATCCACATAATACTACTACTACTATAAATCACTTCTATAGCGCTACCAGTCGTACGCAGCGCTTTACAATTGAACATGAAGAAAGACAGTCCCTGCTCAAAAGAGTTTACAATCTAAATCAGGACAAACAGACAGGACCAATAAGGATAAGGGAAGGACAGACAGAAGGACACAAGGATAAGATAAAAGTGACAAGTCAGGAGTCGAAAGCAGCATCAAACAGGTAGGCCTTTAGCCCGGATTTGAAGGCAGCCAGGGATGGAGCTAGAGGTAATGGCTCAGGAAGCCTATTCCAGGCATAAGATGCAGCGAGATAGAAGGAGCGGAGTCTGGAGTTAGTTCCTGTAATTTGGGTAACTGGATTTCTGACAAATATTGAGAAATATTTTTAGGGTCTATTGAACTATCACTTGCATACAAATTGTTGGAAAAACTCTAAAGAAGTTCTCCAGTGCTACTTCAGATTGTAGTAATATGATTACGCAATTGAATCTCTTTTTTAATTTAGAAGCCAAGAGTTTCCCTGATTTGTTACGCCATTCATAATACAGTTGTTGGGCTTCTTTTAGTTGATGGGCTCCCTTTGTAGGCTCGCTCTAAGTTTGTTTGTGGGTTTCTAAGTTTGTTTGTGGTTTTTTTTTAATTATTTATAAGAATATATTACTTTGTATTCATTACTTTGTTCAATATCACGTTGTATTCATTCATACCATGTATTTGTTCAAACCGGAATTGGCTAACGCCGTTAGCGGTAATATGTAAGCCACATTGAGCCTGCAAAAAGGTGGGAAAATGTGGGATACAAATGTAACAAATAATAGTAATAATATTAAACAGATTCCAAGACATTACATCTTGTAACAGAAAAAGATAGAAATATCAAGGAAAAAACAAACTTACTAAAAAAAAGTTATAAGAAAACAAACTATTGTAAATCTGTCTTCAAGTCCACAGTTTTAGCAAGGGACAAGGAATAAGCCTAAGAAAACAATTTTTCAAGAAATAGAAAGGAATACACCATCCATTTTACTTAATTATGGAGTTGAGGTGGATAAAAATTTAGAAGGATGGGAAGTAATAACCGGTGACTTAGACTACAAACTTGTTTTAAATGCTCAGGATCAAAGAAAATATACTGAATTGAACTTAACAACACATTATTTACATGGGTAATTCAGCCAAAAAAGAGCACCAAATTGCAGAACACATAGAGATGTATATTCAAAGCACCAGAACTTACAAAGTTCCATAGTGAAATGCTACGAAAATGAGCCCCAGAAAGAGTTGCTATCGCTTCTGAGTCACCCTTGCAATGTCTGGGAAAACTTTTACTTTATATCCAAGCTCTCGCTAAGTTTATCAGCTTCTTGTCTAAATATTTGTGATTTCAATGTTTAATTTGTTGTAATTAATCACTTTCTTTAGCCTGCTTCTCCTTTTTGATTCTAGAGCACCATTTGATAAACACTCCTCTAATAACTGATTTCAAACCTTCCTATAGGGTTAAATCTCCCACATCTCCCATATCATTAAATTCTATATAGCCTAGTGGTTAGTGCAGCGGACTTTGATCCTGGGGAACTGGGTTTGATTCCCACTGCAGCTCCTTGTGAGTCTGGACAAGTCACTTAACTCTCCATTGCCCCAGGTACAAATAAGGACCTGAATATATGTAAACCGCTTTGAATGTAGTTGCATAAACCTCTGAAAGGCGGTATATCAAGTTCCATTTCCCTTCCCTTTCACTAACTTTATTTATTAGGATTTATTTACCAACTTTTTGAAAGAATTCACTCATGGTGGTGTACAGTTGGAATAAATCAAACATGAGCAAAAGACAGTTAACAGCAGTAAAAATATTAGAACCTTTTCATAGACAGCATATTGTATAAACAAAGATGGAACATGTAGAGGCTCTGTTTACTAAGCCGCGCTGTAGGCACAGAAACCTTTTAGTGCACATTAAAAATTAGCGCGCGCTAATGATAGACACACCCATTATATTCCTATGGGTGTCTGTATCGTTAATTAGTGCACACTAAAAACATTTGCCCCCCTTCAGTGCGGCTTAGTAAACAGGGCCCAAAGATAGGTAAGAGAGTAAGAGAAGTTCGAAAATAAGGTGACTAGTTTAAAGAAAGTTGCACATGAGAACAAACGTTTTTCCATTCTATTTCCAAAATATCCTGGATGGTTGTCATCTTGCAAAACAAAATCTACCCTTCCTTGTCATCAGCAGCAGATGAATCCATTAACTGATGGGTTGTATCCGTCTACCAGCAGGTGGAGATAGAGAAGACACAGTGACCCTGGACGGCTAGCTTCTTCTGCCTTCAATATATCTCTATCTCCCAGCAGGTGTGGACGTCGCTTGATCAGCTCCTGGATTTTTGCCTGGGGTGGCTCCTGTGCTTTGCCAGTAGAGCGGGGGTGTTGTGGCTGGTGGTGCCCACTTTGAAGGCATACTTGGTTTTGTTCCCTGTCCCTGCCTTACCCCATTCCCCCTCCTCCCGGAGTCCCTCGTTTGCTGCCTGCCTCCAACTTTCCTCACAGTGTAAAAAAAAAAAAAAAAAGGGCGCGCTTATACAGATTATGGTTCAGAGCAGCTTGACCGGAGCTCGTTGACTCGGTCTTCTGAGGTGAGAGTGGTGCCCAGCTCCTCCGGGGAGGTTCCCACTGTTTATAATAAATCCTTACTGTTTACTACTCAGCAGGAATTAAATGAGCTATTACATCAATGTACGGCCAAATCTATTAATTATAAATATCAGTTGTTTCAATATGGTAATAAGAATGGTAGGCTTATGTCTCATTTAATTAATGCCCATACAGGGCACCACAAGATACTCCAACTCCAAGAGTCCAATGGTTCTATAACTAGTTCTGATGTTATCATAAATAAAACTTTTCAAGATTATTTAGCCACATTTTATACAGCCTCTGACATTATGCCGAGCTCTTTGTATCTAGAAAATTTAGATTTACCAAAAGTTAATTTGGCTCAGTTGACAAGACTAAATGCACCTATTGAAATGGATGAAGTTCACTTTGCGATACATGCAAGTGCATTGGCTAAGACACTGTGGCCTGGCGGCTGCCATGTTAAATTCTTTAAACTATAAGCCACACCTATAGGCTCCCATTTGTGGCTCATTTTACTGCAATACTAGAGTTGGGGCATCTACCCCTCTCCAAGATGATTGTGTCACCCAAATCTGGTAGGACCCACTATTGCTCTCTTCCTACCGCCCTATTTCACTTTTGAACTTTGAATCAAAATTGTTGGCTAATAGATTGGCCGAGATACTTTCATCCTTGGTTGACGAGGTCCAAGTGGGGTTTGTTAGGGGGGCAGTTGGCCACTAAAAATGTTAGAGCAATTTTGGCTTCCTTAGAACAGATACATAATGAAAGCATACCTTCTCTTGTTAGTTTTGACACAGAGAATGCATTTGACCGGGTTGATTGGGACTTTTTGTTTACTACTTTGGAGACATGGGATTCAGGGTCTGTTTTTGATGGCTATAAAAGTGTTGTATTCTGACCTGCAGGCTATGCTTTCCTTGAATGGCCCAGACTGTCAACCATTTTCTCTATTTAGAGGAATTCATCAGATCTATCCCCTCTCACCTTTACTTTTTGTTTGACCCTAGATCCATAATACGAGAAAACCAGTGTCGCCTAGAACTCTAGTGGGTACAGATTCATTCAGTTTGTTTCAAATTTCTGCTTTTGTGGATGATTTATTGGTTCACATTACTAATCCGCATCAGTCATTGCTTGCTCTCTTGGAAACGTTTACAGAATATGGAGATTATTCAGTTTTTAAAATTAATTTTTCCAAATTCTTAGCATTAGCTTCACAATCTCAACTTCGTCAACAATGGCTGGGGTACTTCCCCTTAAAATGGGCACATGACTCATTTTGCTATTTGGGTATACACTTGACGATACACACAACACAATACACTCCAGTGTATAGGTTTGGAGACACTTACCGCTAAGCCTTCATGGCAGGATTCAGTTATTCAAAATGGTACTTGTGACCTGGATTTGGCTACTGTTGGAAACAGGATGCTGGGCTTGATGTCCCAGTATGGCAATACTTATGTACTTATGGTGGTATTTCCTAGATGGCTGTATGCGCTCCAGATGTTACCTGTCAAGCTATTAAATAAGGATCTTCGGGTGTTGCAACATATTTTGACAACATTTTGTTGGGGAGAAGTTAACCCAAATTAAAATTTCAGTAGTTGATTGGCTCTTTGGGGTTGGGTGGTTTGGAACTCCCTGATCTTAGGGAGTACAATTCAGCCTGTTTACTTCATTATCTGTTGGATTGGACATTGGAAGGTCAAGGCTACACCCCCTTGTCTTTCGAATATGCTTACTTTTACCCTTGGCATCCGCTGTATCTTTTGCATTTGCCCACACAGAAATTGCCAGTAAAAGTAAAACATAGCATTCTCCTTCGCCTTTTGCAGGGGGCCTGGAGAGATCTCGCCCATTATTGGGGTTTGTCATCAGAGGTCTCGGATCTCATTCCAATTAAAGGTGACGCGGAGTTTACACTAAGCAGTGATAATTGTGTTTTCTGCTACTAGCACACCCTGGATATCTCTCAATTATGCTATGTGCTGGAGGTTGAGGGCCAATTCAAACCATTGCATAATCTGGGAGGTGGCACATTAGGCATGCCTCAGAACATATATGCATATCGCCAACTCCGACTCTATATTTCCTCATTAGGTCTTCACAGATTTACACCTCTCATTGTTTGAAGTTTCACGAGTTTATAGCAGCTGCTAGGGAGGATCATTTATCAATATCTACTTTACATAAACTCTTTATGCAATTGTACCTCACTAGAGCCCTCTCACTTCTAACAGCTCGATGGAGTGCTGACTTGCAAAGACCACTGGCTGCAATAAATTTATTTTCTTTGCTTACGAGAATCCCTACTCTCAACATGAATGCGGATCTTAGGGAATGCCAGTTTCGTAATATATATAGATTATATCGCACTCGGGAACATCTTTTTAAGATGGGGAGCAGATTCTCCCATTTGCCAGAAATGTAATGTGGAGATCTATACCTTTTTCATGCTTTTTGGTCCTGTTCCTGTATAAGAGTTTTTTGGGGTAAATATTGTATTATACTTGGAAAATGTGTTGGCTTTCCATATCCCACTCTCACCAATGGGACGTCTCTTGGATAGAAGTGAGGTTTTTAATTCACAAAGAGGGGGAACTAGACTTTTTCTCCGGAAGGCCAGCATGGTGGGGAAAAAGGTGATTTTGAGGGTGTGGACAGTGGCGGATTCTCCATCCTATTGGGCATGGCGCAATAAGCTCCATTCCTTAATGTTATGAGAGCGAATGTGGCCAAGATGGAAAAAAGCTTTCCTTCAGGTGTGAGAGCCTTACAATCATTCCCATTCACCTCTTGCTCATAGTGGCATTTTAAACACTCTTTAATGGTTGTTTGGATCCAGTGTGGTTTGTTTGTTTGTTTTCCTTGGGTGGGAAGGGAAGGGGAGCAGCTGTTTATTGCTTATTGCAGCACTATAGCTTGTTGTCAACACAGGGGGTCATAAGAGACCAGGCTCACTGTGTTTGTTGTTGCTTGGCTCAACGTATTTTAATGGTAGCAACTTGGGGGAGGGATGGAGGGGTTTTGAGGGTTGGGGTTGGATGGGGATAGAAATTGTTAAAAGTATGATGACAGGCTATCTCATGTTGTTTTTAACTGTGTATGTTTTGCTATTTGAATTTCTATTGCCATTATTGTATATATTTCTTTTGTATTGTCATTAATAAAAAATGTTGGTTATAACTGATCCATATTCAGTTATCTGTTATTATGTGCTGTTTTGTTCCATCTGTTTTTATGGTTCACTTAACAGATAAACATTTGTAGTTTATTGCCTCTTTATCTGGACTGATAAAGAATCCTGGTGGTTTGTATGTTGGGTCCGTGAGTGCTTTCTGGAAACTGTGGGACCACTGGGAGTTTGGCCCCCAGTAACCTAGAAATCACGGGGGATAATTTGAGAGCGGGAGACTTGCCCAGAGGCGGTTGGGACCCAGTCGGTGGGAGGAGGGTGCTAGTGTAGAGCACAAGGTGCAGGTGGTCCTGAGCTGTGCTAGGGATAGACCCTCTAAGTGGCCACGGGTAGCCCAGGCTGCTGGCTAGTTTTGTGATAGTTAGCCTCCCTAATTTCTGATAACATTTGTTCATCTGTTCGTCCTGGCCAGGTGGTCAGTAGTACACTCCTATCACTATCCTTTTCCCCTTTACACATGGAATTTCAATCCATAGGGATTCCAAGATGTTTTGTGTCCTGCAGAATTTTCAATCTATTTGATTCAAGGCCCTCCTTAACATATAATGCTACCCCCTCCACCAATTCGATCCACCCTATCACTGCGATATAATTTGTATCCTGGTATGACAGTGGCCCACTGGTTATCCTCCTTCCACCAGGTCTCAGAAATGCGTATTTTATTTTATTTTTTTCATTTAGTCCAATATATTTTAACTCTCCCACTTTGTTTCTTAGGCTTCTGGCATTCGCATATAGACATTTCAGACAATGTTTGTTGTTCCTATTTACATCTTGCTCAGCAGTTGACAGTGATAATGTACAATCTTGAAAATCTGTCTGCTTTTTATTTAAAGACTCCTGGTCTACTATGCTCTCTATTGCAACCTTGCTATCGGGATACCCTATCTTCCCTGTTTTGGTGATCTCTTTGAAAGATACCTTATTCCAAACCATGCGCTTTTGAGGGAGTCGGCCTTCCCTGTTAGGTCAGGCATCTCCAGTGTCTGAGGGCTGCTACCAGTCACCATCAGCACACTACTAATCTCACTGAATGGGGAAAGGACCCTGTTACTGCTGCACTTGTTCACTGTGCTCTTTTTTTCTGGATGTTACAGATTAAAAAAAAATCTGAACCATACACTGAGTCTGACAATCCCACTACACTGCCATAAAAAAAGAAGGACAAAGGTCTGTCACAGCCTGGGCTACTCTGTGGCCACTTAGAGAGTCTATCCCCAGCCCTGCTCAGGTCCGCCTGCACCTTCCGCTTGTGCTCTACACTAGCACCCTCCTCCTACTGACTGGGTCCCAACCGCCTCTGGGCGAGTCTCCCGCTCTTAAATTATCCCCAGTGATTTCTAGGTTACTGGGGGCCAAACTCTCAGTGGTCCCACAGTTCCCAGAATGCACTCACGGACCCAACACACAAACCACCAGGATTCTTAGTCCAGACAAGCAGAAGCAATAAACTAAAAATGTTTTATTGTAATGAAAAAAATATTGAACAGTAAACCATAAAAACAGATGGAACAAAGCAGCACATAATAGGTAACTGAATATGGATCAATTATAAAACTAACTAAACATTTGTTTACTATTTAAATAGTACCTGGGAAGTACAGGAAATATAGCTGCTCACAGGTTATGAAATATAACTGCTCTCAGTAAAGAGGTCTTTCTCTCTCTACTTCCACGCTGGGACTGGAAAAAAAGCCAGTACATCCTTTTTTTTTTTTTTTTAGTATTTATTTTCAAATGTACTCAGACAATGTCCATTATCAGTACAGTTACAAACAGTGCAATCGGGTTATCCTTGACACTGACTAATAAACTGTCTGCTGTAAATAACAACTTAATGGGAAAAGGTACATAGAGAGAACAAACCTCTCTAATACAGAAAAACAACTTCCTTGTCATCTATACCAGACCAGTCCATACTAATGTGTTGTGTCCAACTACCAGCTGAAGGAGACAAAGAAAATAGTTCCAACTAAACCACTCCTTAAAGGTATCATGCAACCTGGAATGTTCAGTATTTTCTCTGTCTCCTAGCGGATGGTGGATGGATCATGCAGCTGCTCTGGATTTCCCACCGGTGTGAAAAAACAGGATGCCCTTGTGGTCTCTTTCTCCACCACCTCATAAGCCGGATCGTAGTTACCTGATGCTTGGGGGGTCAGCACTCAAGAAAAAGATCTGAGTGTCGTCATAGATAATACTCTGAAATCTTCTGCTCAGTGTGCGGTGGCGGCCAAAAAAAGCACCATTTTCATCTCCTACGGGAGGTGGTGGAGATGAAAACAACAATGGAATTCAAATGTGCTTGGGATAAACACAAAGGAATCCTGTTTAGAAGGAATGGATCTACAGAATCTTAGCGGAGATTGGGTGGCGACACCGGTATTTGGAGAGTAAAACCGTTGCAGGGCGGCCCTGATCGTGACTGAATAGATATGGATGGACTAGAGTGTAAATATTAAGGGGCTTCGACGTTAGCTTCAGAATCTTTTAATCTTTGTACATTAATAACTGTATCAGATATCATGGAATGACTTTGTCATAACAATACTCTGTAAGCCACATTGAGCCTACAAATAGGTGGGAAAATGTGGGATACAAATGCAATAAATAAATAAACTTTTAGTACAGGAACAGTGCTGGGCAGACTTTTACAGTCTGTGCCTTGAGAAAGGCAGAGACAAATCAAACTCGGGTATACATATAAAGTATTACATACCATGTAAAGTGAGTTTATCTTGTTGGGCACACTGGATGGACTGTTCAGCTACCTGCCGTCATTTACTATGTTACTATGAATTATTAGGAAAGGGATGGTGAATAAGACCGAAAATACTATAATGCCTTTGTATCATATCACTCCATGGTGCGTTCACATCTTGAGTATTGTGTTCAGTTCTGGTCACCATATATCAAAAAAGATACAGCGGAATTAGAAAAGGTTCAAAGAACAGCGACCAAAATAATAAAGGGGATGGAACTCCTCTCGTATGAGGAAAGGCTAAAGAGGTTAGGGCTCTTCAGCTTGGAAAAGAGATGGATGAGGGGAGATATAATTGAGGTCTTTAAAATCCTGAGTGGTGTAGAATGAGTAGAAATAAAAGTACAAAGCTAGGGGACACTCAAGGAAGTTACATGGAAATACTTTTAAAACAAATAGGAGGAAATATTTTGTCATTCAACAAATAGTTAATCTCTGGAACTGTTTGCCGGAGGATGTGGTAACAGCAGTTAGCATATTTGGGTTTTAAAAAGGTTTGAACAAATTCCTGGAGGAAACATCCATAGTCTGCTATTGAGACAGACATAGGAAGCAACTGCTTGTCCTGGGATTTGTAGTATGGAGTGTTGCCACAATTTGGGTTTCTGCCAGGTACTTGTGACCTGGCTTGGCCACTGTTTGGAAAACAGGGTACTAGGCTAGATGGACCATTGGTTTGACTGGTTTGGCTACTCTTATGTTCTTATGTCCTTATGTGGATAAAGGTGAGCCAGTTGATATTGTGTATCTGGATTTTCAAAAGGCATTTGACAAAGTACCTCATGGAAGACTCCAGAGGAAATTGGAGAGTCATGGGATAGGAGGTAGTGTTCTATTGTGGATTAAAAACTAGTTAAAAGATAGAAAACAAAGAGTAGGGTTAAATGGGTCAGTATTCTCAATGGAGAAGGGTAGATAGTGGGGTTCCCCAGGGGTCTGTGCTGGGACCGCTGCTTTTTAACATTTGTAAATGATCTGGAGATAAGAGTAACTAGTGAGGTAATTAAATTTGCTGACGACACAAAGTTATTCAAATTTGCTAAATCGCAAGAGGATTGTGAAAAACTACAAGAGGACCTTATGAGACTGGGCATCCTGTTAAAGCCAGAATCCAGTTTAAGTGTTGATTGTGACTCATGCTCTGGAATTCCAATATTTTGCACTCTCTACATCTCTCCCATATTAGCCAGGAAGTTCTTCGCAGTCATCTGGAACCAACTTATTGGTGGTCCCTTCACATAAGAAACTGTGGCTGGATTCTTGACACCATACAGCATTCAGTTGTTGGCTTGCTCGCTTTGGAACGTCTCACCCCTAAAACTTACTAAGAAGTTTAGGATAGACCTTAAGACCTGGCTTTCTTGGGTATCATTTAATCAGTAACATGGGGATATGAGCCGAGACTTAGTTTACAATTTATTTGTTTGTCTTTTTTTTTGTCCCTAGTGTATCCTGCCTGTAGTACTAATGTTGCTGGTCTTAAATTGTTGTGCTATTTCATCCCTTCCCTTATGTGGTGGTTGTTTGGCTAGTTTTGTTGTCTTCATGTTTATTTGACTTTGTATGTATTGATTTTATTGTACACCGTTTTGATATCCTCATTGAAGTGTGGTATAACAAATAAAGGAAATAAAATAAGTGTGTGTGATGAGAGACTGACATTCTGCTTACCCAGTGTGCCTCCCTTCTCTCCAGCAGGATGGACACAGACCTTTTTATGGAATGTGAGGAGGAGGAGCTGGAGCCATGGCAGAAGATGAGTGATGTGATTGAAGAGTCTGTGGTCGAAGATTATGGCTTCGTGGACAAGACTGCAACAGGTACAGAGGGCTCGCTTTCTGCAGCTATGAGATCTCTGGGAGATTGCTTCTAACACCAAAGGCAAATTCCTGTACAGTCACTCAGGCTACAGCCTTTCAAAAGTCGCTTCTTCCCGCATGTATGCTGTGATTGGATATTTGCTGAGGACAGTGCTGTTATAGCTTTGTGATATATCGGACATGCTTTAAAAGTGCATGCAGTTAAAGCAGAGCCTAAGAGTGAACAATGCTCTTTTCTTTAGTGCTAACTTAATGCATTTATTGCCGTTTCTCTAGTGTCTGTGAGTTTGCAGCCGGTTCCTGCCCCTGTGCCCATTGTTGCACACACATCGCTGGGAAGCCACCTGAACACTGCCACGTCTATCAGTAACAGTGCAACTCAGAACAGCGACAATGCGAAAAAGACATTGCTCACGCTCTTTGCAAACAATAGTGGTAAGAGACTGGGCTGCCCAGGGAGGGAGAAAGCAGATTTACTACCCAGCTATGCCATTCCTTATGGCAAAAAAATTAAACAAAACCCCAAAACAGAGAGAGCTGACATGAAAACATGGTACTAGAATAGGACAATTCCATTCAGCATTTGACTGCAACTTCTTCAGTGTCCACTAATTTATTACTAATGGAATTATAAAAGCCGTGATTGTGAGTTGGCAGACTGGGGGCATGTCCATGTTTTTTCCTGAATTTCCCACACCCATGTGAGGAACAAAACAGAGAAGCGGTTTCCCAAACCAGCCATTCGGGTTTTCAGGATATCCACATGAATATTCATGAGAGAGATGTGCATGCACATGCATTCATTCATTCAAAAGTGGAAAAATCTTTACATGTTCTTAGGAAATTAAGGTCTATTAGAAAATTCTTTCATAGAGATATATTTAGGATTTTAGTTCAGTCTTTGTTATTGCCCCTATTTGACAATATTGTGCTGGTTTGCTGTTCTAAAGCATCGATCAATCATTTACAGTTATACAGAATACAGCTGTGAGATTGATTTATGGTTTATCAAAATATGATTCAGTTAAAAACATCTACTTAAAATGATACTGGTTGCCAATTATGTCCTGTATTTATTTTAAACTGAATGTTACTGTTTTTAAAATTTTGTTTGGTGAGGTACCACCTTATATGATAAACTTGGCTACACTTTTGCGGAATGAAAGGTCTTAGATATAACACTCGTAATCATTTGTTATTGGGTTTTCCAAATGCTAGTGGGATAAAATCAATTAACCATTTATCTTCTTCTTTCAATATCAGATGGCTACATTATGGAATTCTTTTCCGTTATCTTTGATAACTTGTCAACATTATTATTTAGAAAGAAACTAAAATCTTTTTTATTTTGTGTTATCGATTCTATATCAGCTGGTTGTAATTGAAATGAACAGGCTTGTTAGTATTATTAGTTGTTTTTTGAATTGTAATTCCTAGATTTATAATCTAGTACCTCTTGTTGTAATCCGACCTTGAACTGAAAAGGTATAGGCGGAATATAAATTGCGGTTAAATAATAATAATTCATTCATTCATTGTTGATATTTTGAAAACCTGACTGGAGTTCCCACTTAAAGCTTTGTCTTACAGTTAGCAAACTTGTGACCATCAGTTCTGTTGCAGGATGCCCTGGGATTTGCCCATATTATCTGAGGTTTGTAGCTGTCATGCTTTCTCTTCCTTCTCCCTTTAAGGTACGGCTCCTATCGTTCAGTCAGGGGGACAGTCCCTGATCCTGACCCAGAACGCTGCCTCCGGTCTGGGCACAGTGGTGACCCAACCGATGTTACGCCCTGTCCAAGTCATGCAGAATGCCAACCATGTGACCAGTTCACCCGTTGCCTCTCAGCCCATCTTCATAACAACCCAGGCAAGTGGCTCAGGTCGGCCCAATATACAGCACACCCAGCTTCTCCTTGCAAAGCATGAATAACCTGCTAAGACAAAGCATGTAGGAATTACGTTGTTTTTTTTTTAATAATTCACTTTTAATTGCAGTGCATTGTTTAAGTATCTTCTTACTAGTGTAGTTGTCACTGCTCCTTGCCCATAAGACTGTACTAGATGTACACCCCCACCAAGCACTATTGAATTGCAGTCCTGCTTAGCCAATCCTGTGCTCCTGCAGTTGAGTGACCTCCAGCTCTGGCAGTTACTCTCTGTATATGAAGGCATGCCTTCCTTTTTGTTACTGTTTTTTAAATGTATTTATTTATTTAATAACTTCCATTTATTACAATTACATCAATTCAATGAAACCAGAAATAAAAAAAAACATAGAGAAAACTCTTAATACAGGCAACAAGAAACCATAATATAGTCCACATTATAAAGTAAAAGGATCCAAGAAAAAGAAATAAAAGAAAAAATAATTTAAAGGAAGAGGACCTCTCCCACTCCCTTACAAAACGAAAAGCCTAATTAGGGACATATGTCAGCCAACTCCTACAGTATATCCTACTCAATGAGACATCATTCCATTACTCTCCTCCCATCTTTAGATACCACAAAATCTAACAAATGCTTAGGTTCATTAAAGACACAACACTTAGCCTCATATAACACATACAGGGAAAACGTAACAAAAAAGACATCCCATAGCCTGCACCCTAGAGCGAAGTGGCAGAAATTTCTGGCGATGTTTCTGGGTACACATCGAAATATTCTAATCTTAGTACCCAAGAACAATTGATCCATATGCTGGAAAAACAATTTCTGGACCACATTTCTGTCCAGTTCGAAAGCAAATGTTACAAGCAGGGTAGTTCTCTGAGTGATTACTTCTAATGATGATTCCAGGAACTCGGTTAGGTTAAGACTAGAAACACATGCTTCTTGTATAGTCTGTCCTTCATTCCTAGGTCTTGATAAAGTCAAATATTGAGCTTTCACAATTGATGACAATTATTCAGATGGCATCAACAAAATCTCTCTCAAATATTACTTTTCACCATATCAATAGCTGGAATTAAAGGTGACTTTGGAAAATTCAAAAACTTGAAGGTATTCTTCCTGGTCTGATTTTCTAAATATTCCATCTTCCTGGCCATAAAGATCTTATCCTTGACCAGTACATTACACACTTCTTGTAACTCTGATACCCTGAAATCTACTACTATAAATCACTTCTATAGCGCTACCAGTCGTACGCAGCGCTTTACAATTGAACATGAAGAAGACGGTCCCTGCTCAAAAGAGCTTACAATCTAAATCAGGACAAACAGGACCAAAAAGGATAAGGGAAGGACAGACAGAAGGACATATAAGGATAAGATAAAAGTTACAAGTCAGGAGTCGAAAGCAGCATCAAACAGGTAGGCCTTTAGCCCGGATTTGAAGGCAGCCAGGGATCTAGAGCAGATATTTGAGAACCTTGCTGATTTGCCACTTGAAGCTCGGCAGAAAGTGAACCATTAACATTAATAAATTCAGAACAAAAACTTCTCACCAACTTTCACCAAAGATAGCGTCCCAGAGAGAGTCCACTTTATTTGGCTTTGCAAGTACAGCCACCACTTCCGCAGAAGTTCCTTCCCCCATGCTCCAAGCTCTACCCCACTCAATTGGTGGCATTCGGGGGAATTTTCCAGTGCTGGAGGGTCCTTCACGGGAAACCTGGATTCCACACTTGCCCGTCTATACTGCTTCCTAAAGAGATCTCCCACAGCAGAGTTGAAAAGACCATCGCCCCCAAACCGGTTGAAGTTTGGAAATCCTCAAGAGTGGTTTGTCTTAACAGCGGGGTCGAGACCAGTGCTGAAGGCTACTGCCGAACTTTCCCCCTTCTTTTCCCCATCAGAACACAGTGGGGAATGCCAAACAAGGCAAACATACCAGGTGAGGAACAGGGCTTCTTCCAGAGCATCTGCTCAAAATGTCATCTTGGATTCCCCCCTCCCCCCCTTTTTGTTACTGTTGAGTTGTGTTTCATAACAATGATTTAGATCAAAATAGAACTGTGGAGATAATATCTGAATCATAAAGTTCAGGAAGAGATCTAAACAAACCCAGAGAAGAATTTTGGTGGCAGTGGTATCTGTCAGATGAATTTGGCAAAAAATAACAATTCTGTAGAGGGAGGGGTGGGGTGGGGGGAGAGGAGAAGAAGCTACACCTTCCATTAAAAAAAGACTCATGGCCCATGAATATATATCTTTAGACAATGAGATGGGCCAGAGAGCATATTTTCTGTCAAAAGTAAAATAGAAAGTTGGAGGGGAAAAAAAAATTCAGAGTGCTCCATCACTTGAAAAAACTACCACTACTTCAGCAGCTACAGAAGATACTGCAGAATTGTCTATGGTGACCCAAAATTGGAAGCTTCTGAGAAACGTGGCTTGTGACAGCCAAGAGAAACATATTCCAGATTATTTGCTGCAGGACTAGCCTGGTGGCTTAGTAATGGTGCTGTGTCATGTAGTGAGGGGTGAGTGCTGGCCAGTGTGACAGCTAATGGCAAAACTTGGTGTGGGGGGGGGGGCATTAAGTGGGTTCCAGAGAAAGCTAGAGCCAAGGTTTGCGGTGTCTGATCTCGGCTGTGGTTCTGACTGAGCTGGAATTTCAAAGGAGCAGCAGGCTAAAGGAAATAAAGTTCAGTAATTTATTTTTTTTGGGGGGGGGGAGAGAGAGGCAAGGAATATGTATTTCTTTTCCAGCATCGCTGCCCCATACAGCAACAGGAAGTGCACATAAGAGCAGATAGGATGGCAGAGCCTTCAGCGGCATCAGAGCATGAAAGCTGAATGATTATCCCTACCACTTCTAAATTAGCTGTCGCTGCCCTAGTATGAAGGAAGGTATGAAAGGGAGAGCCGCTGGACCAATCGGGTAGGTGGGGGAAGAGGGAACAGAACACAGGGCAGCACCAGCTGCAAAATTTGACAATGCCAGCCTGAAGCATCTTGTCCCTCCAAACTACACCTATGAATTGAACATACTTGTAACTGAAAGTAATTATTTCTATTAAATCTCAGGGATTTCCAGTAAGAAATGTGAGACCACTGCAGAATTCAATGAACCCTATGAATCAGGTTGGAATTGTTCTGAATGTGCAGCAAGGCCAGACAGTCCGTCCAATTACATTAGTACCCGGTGAGTACAACGAGACTCCCCTTCTTGCCCATCAGTGCACTCCAGTGAGATCAGGATCAAGCTGAGCAGCGTGTCACCAGCACCTCTGACAACAAAAAAAAATAGGTGCTATACCTATAGCATAGCAATATAGGTGTCACTCTTCACAGGAGATCTCTAAGAAAGAGTATGACTCTCATTCCCTCAATTCATTGGTAATTTTAAGAGACAGGGTTTAATATCTGAAATTTCCAAAACGTCAGAAGTAGAGCTAGTTTTTCAATGTACCATGCAGCTGATGTACATAGGCCAGAGTGAAGAGGCTGTTGGCTAGTACATGCCTTTTCAGGAAGCCAGGCGAGAATAACAAGCTCAATCCTGTGGTTCTGGCAGGCCAGGGCTGCTTTCTTTTTCACCATCCCGGCTATAGCCCATCCCCTTTTAAACTGAGGGGTGTTTATGAACATGAGGTTAAGAGCCAGCCTTTGTCCGTAATCAGGAAAGAGCGGAGGAATGTTGCCCTCTGTGCAAGTCGATTGATGGGGTTCCCTGTTCTCTCTAGCTCCAGGCACCCAGTTTGTGAAACCAGCAGTAGGCGTCCCCCAAGTTTTCTCTCAGATGGCACAGGTGAGGCCTGGCACAGCTGTGCCCATCCGACCTACCACCAACACATTCACTACTGTCATTCCTGCCACACTCACCATCAGGAGCACGGTACCGCAGTCCCAGGGCCAACAGACCAAGCCCACGCCCAGCACCTCCACCACCTCTGCATCAACCCAGCCACCAACCCTTGGGCAAGTCACCATGCAGCCGTCTGGCCAAAGCAACCAAGCTACCAATCCCAAACTCGGTAAGAACGCCAGTCACTCAGAAGGGTCCTCTGTGACCAGGAGAAGACAGGATCCCGTTCTGTAGGGAGTACCTGTGTCAGCTGTTCACGTTTTCTCTTGATGTGACTTTGTGTCTGCAGTTAGCATTGCAAGCCTCGTGACCGTGAAGAGACCGGGTATGACAGGGGAGAACAGCAGTGAGGGGTTAAAAGTGAACACTGTGAACACAGTGCCCACTCTGAGCCAGAGTCCCAGCCAGATCCTGATAACAAACAGCGGCAGTGCCAGCACTCTGCAGAGATCGGCATCCTCTGAGCCCGTCACCATGATAGGTAAGGTCCCAGCTCTCAGAGCTGTGTCCTACCTGCATTCCAATTCAGGTGAAAAATCTTATTTCTAATTTCAAAAAAAGCAAAAGCTAGTAAAAGTGTTGACTGTAGAGTGATAGTCTGCCTTGTTGTGCCATGGGACTGAGGATTCTTTTTCTTCTTCAGTTACTTCTCCTCCTCCTTCGCTTTCTCCATTTGATGCAGACAGCCGGAAAGCCTGCCCAAGATGCAACAGCCAGTTTCGAGTCACTGAGGCCCTTCGAGGTCACATGTGTGTAAGTGAATGCTTTTAGGGGCATTCTGTATAAATAGCCTGCAGAAGAATGCTATTTGTGAAGTGTCTTCCTTCAGATTGTTTTTATATGGCTGTGTGGCGTATGGTACTTGTGTTTTATATGGTTATATGTGTGTGCGGTGTTTCTATTTTATATGGCTCTGTGAGTGTACGGTGCTTGGGTTTATTGCTCTGTTTGTGTGTTCGTGTGGTGCTTGTGTTTTATATGACTGTGTGTGTGTGCGGTACTTGTGTTTTATATGACTGTGTGTGTGTGCGGTACTTGTGTTTTATATGGTTATATGTGTGTGCGGTGTTTCTATTTTATATGGCTCTGTGAGTGTGTGGTGCTTGTGTTTATTGCTGTGTGTGTGTGTTCGTGTGGTGCTTGTGTTTTATATGGCTCTGTGTGTGCGCAGTGCTTGTGTTTATTGCTCTGTGTGGTGGTTGTGTTTTATATGACTCTGTGTGTGTGTGCAGTGCTTGTGTTTTATATGACTCCGTGTGTTTGCATGCGGTGCTTGTGTTTACGTAGCTGTGCAGGGTACAGTGTGCGCGTATGTGGTCTGAATGTTGAATGCCTTTCCCCTTCAGTATTGCTGTCCTGACCTGGTTGACTTCATGAAGAAGGGAAAGTCCCCAGAATCAGATCTGATGATTCCGGCCTTGAAGTCTCCTTCTCCAGACAAAACATCCGCTGTGTCTGCACCACCATCCACCCCGGGATCAGTGACCCCAACATCTGCCAAAGTGTTGGAGCAGACTGAGAATACCAGTGACTCCTCACAGAGAGCTCCAGAGAGCAAACTCATCATGCTAGTGGATGATTTCTACTATGGTCGGGATAGTGGCAAGTCAAATCAGATCCAGAACTTTCCAAAGGTGCAGACATCATTCCGATGCCCGCACTGTACCAAGAGGCTGAAAAACAACATAAGGTAATGTTCTGAGCTGGGCTTCTCTCGCCTCTGCCATGGCCTGGACGTCTACTGATGTACTACTCACTCTCTGTCCTTCAGGTTTATGAATCACATGAAGCACCACGTGGAGTTAGACCAGCAAAACGGCGAAGTGGACGGACACACCATCTGCCAGCACTGCTACCGGCAGTTCACCACGCCCTTCCAACTGCAGTGTCACCTCGAGAGTGTGCACAGCTCCTATGAATCCACTAGTAAGTTGCTTTGCTTTCTTCCCCATGACTCCTCTGAGGCTGAGGGCTGCACCAGAAACAGTAGGGCTGAGTCCCTTCTATTTTCATGTGAATTGCCACACTGTCATAGCACCTGAAAACCGTTACAGGCTGCCTAGTGACATCCTCTGCGCAGGGCAGGACTTAAGCAGTCATTGAGGGGGCGGGGGTGCCAAAAGGCACTTGTTCCTCACAACCACACAGACTCTGAAGAAACAGGAGATACTTTTATCTGCAGGGAGGGCAGATAGTTTTCAAATAGCCCAGGTTGTTCTGGGGCGAAGTGGTGTATGATTTTCTGCAGTTGGATTGTATGATAGATTTCAAAGCCTGGTGCCTGAGTGGAAGTACTGGATAAGTTATCCACAGCACAGGTTAAAGTTAATCGGAGACCTGCTGTTCAGTAGTGCCCTGTTACAAATTAATCCACCCCCACTAGCCTTCTGACTCCTTATTTTAACTGGATTCCTTTTGTCCAGATGTTGAGTAGTCTGCGGCCCGAGAAATTCAGATTTGAAGATTTAGCCAGTTAACTTCTATAGTCAATCAGATAAATGTTTTGAATGTAGAATCCAGTGTTTGCAGGTGATCTCATGATGATGGGGGAGAAATCGGTAATTCCTCAGGCAACAGGGAGGACTTTTCAAAGTGTGTAAAGATTATTTTAAAGGTAAAGCAGTTAACATATGTGCCCTCTCCTGCACTGCCACACTGCAACCTGTCATCTTTCTGCCTTTCTTCATAGCAAAGTGCAAGATTTGTGAATGGGCGTTTGACAGTGAGCCTCTATTTCTGCAGCACATGAAAGACACTCACAAACCTGGGGAGATGCCCTACGTGTGTCAGGTGAAGTAACCATGGAAAGGAGCACCGAGTCCAGCCGTAAACTCTCAAATTCTGCGAGTTAGGATGGCAGCAGAAATTTCCCCCTCCCCACCAGGTTTTGAGATGATAGCATTGGGCAGTAATGAAGGCCTTAGATTTCCTCTGGATTGTGTTTTCTCAAATTTTTTTTTACAGGTTTGGTCTTACTTCAGGGATGTGGAAGTAAATCTTGCATCCCTGTTGGAAAGAACTGTGATCTATGAACTACCCTTGACAGCGAGAGTTTAATGTGAGACTCTGTGACAAGCTAGGTCCACAGCAGTTATCTGTACATGTCCCACTTGTGATCAGCAAACGTATCTGCTTTTCATTTATGAAGAATAAAAATCATCACATGAAGAAGCACTAATCAGTGTCCCTTCGCTGTGCTGTCTCTATAGGTGTGTCAGTATCGCTCCTCTCGTTACTCAGAGGTTGACAGCCATTTCCGATTCACCCATGAAGACACACGGCATCTCCTCTGCCCGTACTGCCTGAAGGTCTTTAAAAATGGAAATGCCTTCCAGCAGCATTTCATGCGGCACCAGGTATGATGGACCGTGATGGAAATGGCTTCTTGCAGATGGTTTGGATGGGAGCAGATTTGATAGGAGAGAGAGAGAATGCCACTCTTTCCCAATTACTGTGACATGTGTTTCAATTGCAATGCCTATTTTATGCTCCTGCAAATCGATCTTGTTTTGTTGGCTTAATTGATTATGTATTGTGATGTTGATTGATTTCATAGCATCCCTCTGATGGGTTGTGCACTCTTACCAGCAGATGGAGACTGAGTGACTGTAACTATCCTGTGCAGTCACCAAAGATTCAATATTTCTCAGTCTCCAGCAGATGGTGGACAAGGTTAGCCTGTGCAGTCCGGGTTAATCTGTTTAGGCCCAGGAGGGGGTTTTAAAAAATTTAAAAAAGGCAAATGAAATGGACTTCCCACCAGGGTCTATTACTCCCATTCTCTCTTCTTGAAAAGAAAAACCTTCTTTGGGATTTCTTTTTCTAACTCCAGTGTTTTTTGCGGTTTGGGGCCAAGGCCCAGTGGAGTCTCTTTTTTTTTTTTCCCAGAGGTGTCACACCCAGACAGCCAGATCTCTCTCCTCCCCCTTACCACCTTTCTGCTTGTTTCCCCTTCCGAAGTTCCAACTATCACCCCATCTTCCTCCTCCCTTTCCTATCCAAGCTACTTGAACGTGCTGTTCACTGCCATTGTCTTGACTTTCTTTCAAATCAAGCTATTCTTGATCCGCTTCAATTTGGCTTTCGCCCTCTTCATTGAACTGAAACAGCCCTTGCTAAAGTCTCCAATGACCTGTTCCTGACCAGATCCAAAGGACTCTATCCTCATCCTTCTCGATCTATCTGCTGCTTTTGACGTTGTTGATCACTGCCTACTCCTTGATACGTTGTTCTCACTTGGATTTCAGAGCTCTGTTCTTTCCTGGTTTTCTTCTTCTCTCTGGGAACCGGTCTCAGAATTATCAGGGCCATGAGCATGCTCTTCCCTCTGACTCCCAAGGAACTGAAAAAGTTGCAGGTTCCTAAGGTGGATGCCTTAGTTATGGCACTCATACAAATAACAATGCAGGAATTGGCCAGACAAATTTAAAATGGATAAGTCATTAAAGACCTCAGCATAAATTAATCTCATCGAGATTTAGGCACCATATTCAGCACTGGTCTTTAATAACATATATTAGCTAAGCTTTACTTTTTCAGTGGTATTTCATATATGTTCTTTAATTAAGCGGCATAAAAAGTTTCATACTTTTTTTTTTGGGGGGGGGGGGGGGGATCTTACCAGGTATTTGTGACCTGGATTGGCCACTGTTGGAAACAGGATGCTGGGCTTGATGGACCTTTGGTCTGTCCCAGTATGGCAATACTTATATAATCTTGCAAAAACCACCGCTGGAAGTCTCGGCAGCCATTTTAAAGAAGCAGCAGCAGCAGCACAAGGATCAGTGGCGGCAGGCAGGAAAGAGTGGGGATCTGACCCAAAGAAGCCACTAGACCACCAGGGTGCCTTGAGATATGTGCGTGAAGGGCATCCAGGGCTGGAGGGGAGATGGATGGATGGATGCAGTCATTTGTGTGTATGTGGGTGAGAGGGCGGGGTCTGTAAAAAGGGTGGGGGTGCAGGGATGAGGGGAAAATGATTGGTAAGGGGCAAGGAGGTTAGAGTGAGAACAGGAGATGGTACGAGACTATGTAGCCCATTATATGGGTTGAAGCCAGTAGGCGGACTCACAAGTACACCCAAAACAATAGCAAACACTATTGAAAGCAATAGTAAAGGATTATTAGAAATAATGGATTGCCTATGCGTGGTCCATCTGTAAAAAGCTGTTCTAGTTGGATAGGCAGTGCCTTAAAAGGTGGAGAACAAAAGATTTTTTTTTAACTTAACCGTAGAAGTCTGCCCAATTACCAGCGTGCCACTCAATCTCCGCTAAGATTCCATGGAACCATTCCTTTGTGTTTATCCCAGAAGAACCAGGAGTTCTAGGGACTTTGCTTCAGCGGCCCAGGCAGGGAAACTCAAACCCTAGATTCTTTTGGACGGAAGATGTATCAGGCCTCTATGCTCATCTCCTTCATACAATCTTACCAGCTCTACATGAGCCTTTATTTGTGGAACTTGGTGTTTGATTTGGCAGACACTCCCACCAGAGTAGTTCAGATTTCTTCGCCAGCTGACCAAGCAACAGAAGGCATAAGGTTTTTTTTAGCAGGGGCAGTTATGATACTTTTGATTTGGCATCCAAGATCTCTGCCCAGAGTATAGCGATGCGCAGACTCTCCTGGCTATCTCTGACTTTGACCCCGCGGTCCAGCAGAGATTGGGGATGCCACATGCCCGAGGGCTAACCTTTTTGAAGAGAAGGTGGAGGAGGACGCTGACCTCTTAAAAAAAAGTTTGCCTTTTTGCGGATGACACGAAGATCACCAACAGAGTGGATATCCCACAGGGAGTAGAAACCATGAGAAGAGATCTCCAAATATTAGAAGAATGTTCAAAGATCTGGCATAGTGATGCACAAAAACCCAAAGCAGATGTATAAGATAGGAGGCAAGAGTCTGATAAGCACCCCCTTTGGGGTTGGTGGTGTCTGAGGATCTCAAGGTGACAAAACACAATGTGACAAGGCAGTGGCCACGGCCAAAAGGATTCTAGGCTGCATAGAGAGGGGTATTTGAACTGTAATTTATTAAATATTGAAAAAGAACATTACAGACAACCATTTGACGTATAACATTGTTTTTTCAACCTCTCTTCATCCCTATAAGACCTTCAAAGTAGACAGAACTCCTTACCATTAAATGTCGATAAACAAACTCCCCCTTCTACCCAACCTACCAAAGACAGTCCCAGAAAATTAGCATGTAAAACAAGAGAGAAGGCCTGTTTTCTTATGCTGTCTGGATATTATAATACACCTATCACATCTTTGGTTTGTTTTTTCACTCACATTAATACTGTATGTGAATCCTCTGACACCTAAGCTGTGACATTAGCAACAACTGGAATTGCTTTTTGTCAAGTTAGGCATTATGCATGTTTTTTTTTTTTTCTAAAAGACAATATGTATTAGCTTTTTCATGATTTATTGCTGTTCCTAGGACTGACTTGGTGATTAGGCATTCTCTTATTTATGTTTTAAGTAGTTCTAATTGAGTTTTTATGCTTTTAACTGATTTTAATTATTGTACATATTTATGCTTGTGATATGAGTTTTATTGATTTGTCATTTTTAAATTTTATTTTGATCTACTAATGTGGTGTATATCTGGTCAGCAGCTGCCCCCTGGCACAGCCTTATAGGTGAAAGGTGGCCGTGTCGGGCATTGTTTTTATTGTACACTGAAGCTCCCACTTCTACCATTGCTTCATGTTTTTGGTAGTCTGCTTTGCTGGTCATAGCTTATCATGTGATGGATCTTTTTGGATATTGTGTGGGCTCTGTGCTTGGGGTTTGTTTGTTTTTATTTTGACTCCTGTGCATTAAGGAATGTGTGTGTGTCTGTCTTCTCCTCTGATCGGTATCGATCTGTTGTCCTCATCGGTTGACCCAGAAGAAGAACATTTATCACTGCAATAAGTGCCGTCTGCAGTTCCTCTTCGCAAAGGATAAGATTGAACATAAACTTCAGCATCATAAAACTTTCCGAAAGCCCAAACAGTTGGAGGGACTGAAGCCAGGAACAAAGGTAAGAGGAATTTGCATTCCTGCCTGCTTTTATGGTTAATGGAGACATTGTTAGTTGTGAGCTTTATAAACAGAAATGCTTTCTTGAGTTGCCTTCTGTAAGGACAAGGTCTGCAGACATTCAGCATTGTAGCAGAGCACTCATTGCCTAGCGTGAACAGCAGCCTGTTGACGATCATGTCTTATACATTTGTTTTAGGTGACAATTCGGGCTTCAAGAGGACAAGCACGAACAGTGCCACTGACATCACCCGAGACACCACCAGTACCAGTGCAGGAAGAAGCTGCAGCACCGGCCTCATCGGACTCCCAGCCCATCTTCCTCTATCCGTCGATCCAGCGAAACAGCCAGAAGAAAGCCATCAAGAAAATGTCAGAACTATTTGCTAAGTTTCAGTCTAAAAGGTTATTAAAGAAAGTGTAGTTACCCTTATATGTGGCACTGCCTTACTGCAGTCAAAGGTTTCTCCAGGCAAAGCTTTAAATAACACATATAGTGTAGGTGTAATCCTTGCTCTGCCATGCCAGTCCCAGTCTTCCTGGGCAAAAAATATCCAGCACAGTAGCTAAAAATCTGTGTGAAAAGTTTTCTGGAAATGCATTTCTATAGAAACCAGACAATCGGGGAGTTCAGTCCATGGCCGGTGCATTTGAGATAGAATGCCAGACATGGCCTAACCAGAGAAACCATTCCTGCAGTGCGTTAACGTGCTTACAGTAGGGGACCCAGAAATGTCATAGTTATAGCAGATTTTACAACATGATCATTAAAGAACAGGTGTGTCAGCCAGTCAACAGCACAGCTTTCATCCAGCAAAATCTTGTGTATGTTACTTAGTGCTTAGCGGGTGTCTACATTGAGGTAAAGCTGCAGTCCAGTGGGTTACTCGTTCTGATTGCAAGCACAGATCCCACTAGTGCAGTATATGTGTTACATGCAACCTACACCAGCCTGATAGCCTTGTGTAGGAGCCAGAAGACTTATAAAGTAAATATATGAAGGTGAAAGAATCTTGAAGGTGTTGCAGGTTGATGAAAAACTCTGCTGTGAAAAGAAGTGTCATTTGAATGGCGCCTTGTGTCTTGCAGGAGCAGCATGGGTAGGCAGACCTGTCTGGAGTGCAGCTTCGAGATCCCGGACTTTCCAAATCACTTCCCAACATATGTGCACTGCTCCTTGTGTCGCTACAGCACCTGCTGCTCCAGAGCTTATGCCAACCACATGATCAAGTGAGTATGCCTGTAGCCCAAGGCGCCATGTCGGTCCCTATGTGTCCTATCCCTTGGAAGTCCTTCCGATTAGGAAAGAGTTCTGATCTAGTCTGTCTGATGCTGCTCTTAAAAGGAATGCACTGGCTTTCTGTATGATGATTGTACATGCTATCATTTGGCTATGGGTTAACAAAAATAAATGACTTGATTTTTCTCTCTTCCAGTAATCATGTTCCTCGCAAGAGCCCGAAATACCTGGCATTGTTTAAAAACTCAAGTGCAAGGTAAGCCTGTGCAGAGAAAAGCCAATCTTGTTAAGAGGTGCGTGCAAGCAGCTGGAGTCAGTTGTGATCCTGCTTATAGGGCTTTGGAACTGCAGCTCCTGAAAGGCAAAACACTAACACAAGGGACTGTATTGATGTGAAATTTGTAAGCATCTGTGGCACAAAACTTGCTTATGCAGGCTGGTCTCACTCTGAGACCTGAATTCCTGACCATGTAGAGGAATCCAAAGCTCCATCAATCAGTCCCACTCCCCAAGAAGGATGGGAAATGGCTTTAGAACACAGCCTTATTTAAATGTGAGAACAAGGGAAGCCAGGGTTCAAATTCCACTAATTCACCAGGTGATCTTGGGTAAGTCACTTAACCCTTCATTGCCTGAGCTTCAAATTTCTGTCCTCCAGGGCTTACATAACTGTACCGGAACGTATTGTGCCTTGAGTTACTGTAGAAAAAGCTTTGTTTAGTAGCCCCGCTAAACTAAATACCATTTTTGAAACATTAATGGATCTGTCCCCTCCCCCTCTCTACAGGATGGTGACCTTGGCATGTTCCTCCTGCCTCTTTGTAACCAGAGTGGGAGATGCAATGGCCAAACACTTGGTCTTCAACCCTTCCCACAAATTCAGCACAGTCATGTTCTCAGGTAAGAGCTTGGTTCTCTCATCTCCCTCCCTGCCAGCTTCCCTTCCTCACCCCCCCCCCCCCCCCCCCCCCCCCCCCCCCCCCCCCGCTGCCCTGAACTCTGCATTCTTACAGTGGATCATTGGGAACCGGCCGAACAGCCAGGGACTGCAGGAGGTGGACTGGATGAATGTCTAGTTATTGTGTGCAGAAGGGAGAGTTAGTTTGTGCTTGGATCTGCTGGGGCCTTCCTTAGGAGATCAGTATGCCAAAGAATAGGGGGGCCAGCACATTGTTCCCCCACCCACCCCCACAAGGAAAACTGTTTTGCTTGTGCATTGACTCTGTACCTTGCTGATTGTGTCTTTTGTATGTTTACTTTTAGGTCCTTCAAAGGTTTTCCATTCAAGGTAAATTTATTTCAGCTTCTTTCTAAACAGACTGTGCCTTGTTAGTTTTCTTGCTGCAATGTTACGCCTTTTCCCCCGAGTTAGTTACTGTATTCTGTCTGGGTGGAAGTATGAGGATGCTCCTCACGGTGACGGCAGGATCCTGTTCTCTGCAGGGACTGCACTAATGCCCTAGGCTCTGGTTATGACATACTATCTTGGATTAACACTGGTAGTGTAAGAAAGCAAAGAATACAAAAAAACAGTACAATGACTAGGGAACATCACACAATAAAAAACAGTATTTTCTTTTCTTCTGAAGGAACAACCAGGATCAGGACTCTTACTCCCCGAATGCTGTGACAGAGCAACCATATCCTCCTACTCCGCCAGTGAGAGAGGAGCAGCAGCCAGAGCCACCATCGTACCAGGCTGCTGAGAATGAGACCATTGATCTGGAGGAGCAGGCTGAGGAACCGCCAGTGAAGCAGCCAGAGCCTCCCAGCCGAAGCGAGCAGTTGTCTGTGAAAAAGCTGCGCGTTGTGCTCTTTGCCCTTTGCTGTAGCATCCCACAGGCAGCTGAGCATTTCCACAATCCTCCCAGACGCATCCGGCGCTGGCTGCGGCGCTTTCAGACCTTCCAGGAAGAGAACCAGGAGAGCCTGTCAGAAGGAAAGTACCTGGGAGCGGAAGCTGAAGAGAAACTCGCAGAATGGGTTCTATCGCAGAGAGAGCAGCAACAGCCAGTGAATGAGGAGACCCTCTTTCAGAAGGCCACCAAAATTGGCCGTTCTCTGGAGGGCGGTTTCAAGATTTCCTATGAATGGGCAGTGAGATTCATGCTCAGACACAATCTCAGCCCGCATTCCAGGGTCGCTGTGGCCCATCCTCTGCCCAGGGACACGGAGGAGAACGCTCAGTGTTTTATTGAGTTTGTGCAGCGTCAGATTCACAACCAGGACCTGCCACTGTCTATGATCGCAGCCATCGATGAGATCTCTCTTTTCCTCGATGCAGAACTGCTAAGCAGCGACGAGAGAAAGGACAATGCGTTGCAAACAGTTGGGACTGGCGAGCCCTGGTGTGACGTGGTCCTTACTATCTTGGCTGATGGCAGTCTTTTGCCCACTCTGGTCCTCTTCAGGGGCCAGCTGCTTCAGATGGGAGAGATCCCAGAATCCATTCTTTTGGAAGCCAAAGAGGAGGGCTATAGTGATGATGAAGTGATGGAGCTATGGTCATCCCGTATCTGGCAGAAGCATACAGAATTTCCCAGTAACAAAGGGATGCTGGTGCTGGACTGCCACAGAACACATTTGTCTGAGGAAGTTCTTTCTCTGCTGAGCTCCAGCAGCACTCTTCCAGCTATTGTCCCTGCGGGCTGCAGCTCTAAAAATCCAGCCCCTAGATGTGTGTATTAAAAGAACTGTGAAGAATTTCCTGCACAAGAAGTGGCGGGAACAGGCACAGGAAATGGCAGAGGCCAGTTGTGACTCTGAAATCTTGCTGCAGCTGGTCCTTTGTTGGTTGGCCGAGGTGCTGGAGGCCATTGCAGAGCACCCTGAACTGGTCCAGCAGTCCTTCTTGGTGGCCAGTGTGCTGCCTGGTCCCGACGGCACTGCTAATTCTGCCAAACGCAATGCTGAAATGCAGGAGGAGCTCATTGGCTTGCTGGAGGAGCAGCTGAAGCTGGAGGAGGGGCAAGAGGAGGACACGGACGCCTGTAATGAGAGCCAGGCTGAGGAGGGGACTGATCCAGAGGTCCTTCATCAGCTCTTTGAAGCAGACAGTGACACAGAATCCTTCTATGGCTTTGAGGAAAATGATTTAGAACCCATGGAAATATGAGCAGTTAGTTCTAGGAATATTCTAGAATGATTTTTTTCCCCCATGTCTGCTTATGTTTTGTTTTTTTGGTTTGTTTTGTTTTTAAGTTGAATGAGGCTGTTCTACTTCGGTGTGGGTTTAGGAACCTCTAGTCTCCCTCAGATTAATACTTTCTTGTTTTTCTGCCTAACTTTTGTGCTCTTTTTAATCACTGTTCATTTTTTTCTGAAATATACTGTGGGTGACTTTTTTGTTTTGCTTTACCTCACTGTATTCTAGTTTTTTGGCTTTTACTGTGCAGAATGGTTGGAAACGAGATGTCCCTGTATCCCTAGGTGTGCTCTGCTGTCAGAGCCCCGTTTTTACGCTAGAGGTTGAGTTGCTGCTTCCCAGCGGCAGTAAAGCAGGATTAAGCCTAGCCACTGCTGCTAAGTGTGCGTGTGCAAGTGTTAATCGTTTGTGTGCTGCTTCCTGACCTATTTGGCAGAGCAGACTGGGTCAGTGCTTTAGTTTTTATTTTTTACTGCCCACTAAGAACATTCCCCCCACCCTATTTTTTTTTTTTTTTTTTTAATGAAGTGCATGTATTGAAAGGTTTTATAACATGAGATGTTCTGGTCGAAAGCTGCTGGTGTTTTTATCCTCCCACCCCTGGCAGCATGCTGGGCCTCTCTTTCCACATGAACTTGTTTTTAATGAGAAGACGTAGCAGAGGAAAAGCTACAGCCACTGTAGCTCTGTAAATGTGCAGGACATGGAACACTGAATAAGCCAGGGAAACCAATTTTAGGTAAATGCTTTTTTTCTGTATATTATAGAATGTCAGAGCTTTGCTCTGCTTCCTTACGTAACTGTCTTGTGAAGTCAGCTGCTGTGCACAGTGAGAAAGGTAGTAGCTTTACACACACAGTTCAGGCTCTGTACTTTTTGCTTCCAAGAGGGTTGAAAACTCTGTATACTTTGTCCATTCTGCTTTCCCCCCCCCCCCCACAATCCCTTAGGTTCAACCTTTCCCGTAATCTGTTTACCTAGTTCAGCTTGAAATGTCCCTATGCTTTATTCCTGGCAAATTCTGTGGAAAAGGAGGAAAGTTGCACTTTTGAGTCAAGGTGACAGATGGAGGATAGCAGACCAAACTCCTGATTTGAACCATGTGCCTGTAGATTGTCCTGTAGAGGCTACAGGAGAAGATGTGTCCCACCAGGAATTATGCCTCAGCTTGCATCCTGGGCCTACTGCTGAACTATCAACCTTATAAGAATAACTCAAAAACGATTCCTGGGTATTTCTTCTATTCAAAATTCAGGATCAAGAGGAGGATCATAGCTCTGCACAGACTTCACTGTAGGTTTCAGCTAGAGCTCAAGTCTTTCATGCCATGAGGGTGGCTACGTCTATCATATCACCCACCAGCCTGCAGCAAGTCACAAAGAACTGACCCAAAAAAAAAAAGTTCTACTAGAGGAAGCACCCTTTAGTAAGAAGCAGAACAAAATTGGGTTGCTTATACTATCAAAAATCCAACATAGGTTGACTTCATAGCACAAACCAATCATTCGCACAAAATATATACTTTTTAAATTAATGTTTATTTTTATGTAAAAAAAAAAAAAGGGGGGGGGGGCAAACCACTCCTTACAATACAGTAAATGCCAAAAAGTAGAGTCAGGTGCTTGATTACGAAGGAAGAGAAGTACAGCTCCAGCACATAACTTCAGATATCATTCATATCCACTGTGGAGAAAAGTACACACAGTTTAGAGGGGAAGTACAAAAAAAAATCAAAGCCTCCCCCCCAGTAATGTTTAACACAATACACTACTACAGGTCATTTCCCTTTTCTAATCACTTCTGAAGCAGGGTTGAGTTATCAAAAATGAAAGTGTGTGCAGTGGTAGATTATCTTGTCCTAAATCTTGTGGAAGGAAAAGAACAGAATGTGCCATTTACCTCACCATATGAGCAATATCCCAGTTGGTCTCTGCAGACAGTGGCCCTTCGATTTCTACACCAAGCTCTGTCACAGTTGCAATTTCATACTGTGAAAGGAAGGAAAATCTTTACTAGTATCAATAGAATCAAACAAATCTTTACTAGTATCAGAAAGCCATGCCCAGTTCACCTCTTGCCTTAAGCACTTACCCTGTTGTAGGAGCGTGCATCTCTGTAGTACAGAACCTTCAAACAGCGTTCCACCAGCTGCCGTGCCTCATCTTTAGTCAATATGGTCTTCTTCTCCAAGATTTCTCTCATTAGTGGCTGAAATGACAAATTGATAGGCACAAGGGGGTTGGGGGCATGGGTCACATGAGTTAAAAACCACTCCCCTACAAGCTACTGGGGGAAGGGATATAACATTAAACTGTTCCCTTGTGAGTAGGTGAAGACAGGCTTATGGTGCCTACACCAAACCAGGTCAAGAGCCAACATTCATATCATAATGAACAGCAAATGTTGTGCCCTGTATCAGATGCTGTGCATAGAACTTACCCAGTTATTGAATGAATTAGCTTTAAAATCACTGCCCAGTCTGGTCTAGTGGGGCTGGGAACAAACCCTTAGCAGACAGATATTGCAAACATTGGTCATGTAAACTTTCTGTATATAAATTTGAAACTTAGATTTCAGACCTAGGTATATTTCCCTATACAAATCCCCTCACTGAAAAAGGCAGCCTTTTACCTGCGCCAGGAAGGTTCCAAACCCAGATGCTATAATTGGGGCTTCATAGGCAATGCCTAGCTTGTCAACATACCCAAGAAGCTGGACAAAAAGAAAAGAACAGGCGTAGAAGCATTCAGAACACAAGTATAGAACCTCATCAGTCATGGTAACCAAAACTGGAACAACTGCATGACTAACCTAGAGAAACTGATCTCTTGCCTTTCAAATAATTTCCTTGGTTACTACACAGAGACCATTTTGATACCCATGTGTAGCATCTTTAGCACTGTCCAGGACTGATTTAAAAGAAAATACGGGCACGTTTCATCAAATAGCAGAAAAGTACCTTAAGAACTTACCTCTCCCCGTTATAATAGCCTCCAATGATGAAAGTGTTCCAGAGAGGGTTAATCCTACACCTTCGATTGTACATGACTCGTGTCAGCCAAGAATGAATGGCTTTGGGGGCTGTAATTATGGCCCATCGCCAACCAACTCCTCATCAATGCTGGAGGAAAAAAACAATGGTCAAACTACAACATATAGTTATCTCAGAAACCACACTGTTCTTAAAAAGATACTAATAGTTTTATTTCAATTTGCTATTACAATTGGTCACAGCAGTTTACAAAAAATATTAAAAGTACAAATTGCAAGAAGCAGTACATGAAAACGCCACGTAGTATAGGAACGAAGTCATACAAGATAGGGAAGAATATGTATGGACCTGGGTCCTGTAGATTACAGGTTGAAGTTAAAAAACATGAGAAATATGAATGCTAAATGGGTTTTCAACAGTCATCCATCCTTAAATTTAGGAAAGGAAATTGACAGGGGGAGATAATTCGAGGATTTAGGAAAAAGAAGGCTGTAGATCGGATGGATTCGTAATCGTGAAATATTGCATGTGACCAATTAGCCTACTGTACCAGAGCACGAGAACAAACTAAACTCATGTTGGCTACGAGAAGTAGAGAATGTTCTGTGGTACAGATCAATAGCTGACTGCTTTAACGCCTTTGGTGGATCAGCACCGTCATGATTGACAGGTTATAAACGATCTTCCATGAGAACCTACAAGGGAAGAAAGGGTATCTGCATACATGGCCACTTACACCATCTGAGCTATGGTCTGTTTCAGATACTGAAAATCTGCATAATCGCCAGATGCACCCAGAATTGTGTTATTGTTAACTTCCATGATCCTGGAAATGTTCCGAAACCGAGCAAGAGAACCATAAGAGCCCAACATGTCTGCTGCTAGCATCACTCCTCCATCAAACTTTACCCCAAGCACAGACGTGCCTGTCACCATGGGATTCCTGGAGAGGAAACAAACGTTATTAACACAGTGAAGCCTGTCTGAAAGCCAAAGTTTACAAGGTCCAGGCCACAACCCTCTCCCACCCCGGGATGACTCTGCAGACCGCACTAATGAAAGTGAAACCACTGCCCTGTCCGAGCGCTACTCACAGTGTCCTGCCCCGGGCTTCACTCCCTGTCTTCCAATCGCAATTTCCGGGGAAGGAATAAAACTGGCCAGGAGCAGGACCACTGCCCCACAACCTCATCCCTGCTGCCTCCATGACTTCAGCACACAAAGAAGGAGATGCACCTCCCGACTGCCTTCACGGCTCCACAGGAAGTGACAAAAGACGGAGGCCGGAAGCCGGTGGGAAGTTTAATGGTGGAGAACAGGGGACGGCATGACGTCAAAAAGTTGAAGCCAACTTATTCTATTCCCTTATCTCCGTGTTGCGTATATTCGTGCACACATGTTTTTTTTCTCCTGGTAAAAAGCCACTAAAACACGCATATGAGAATCAGGTGCTCAACATTCAGAGTTTATCTATTTATTTATTTCCTTATTTACGGTAGTTATATCCCACATTAAAAATGAATTAGGTTGAAACCTGAGAGCATTTTTTTTAGTTCAAATATTTTTATTGAATTTCTGAAAACATATTCAAACAAAAAATAAACAAACAAGTTTCCTGTGCCTAGATCAAAAGAGAAAGATGTTTTGTGGGAACGTCCCTCCTTTTGTTTTGTGGAATGGAGTGGTATATTATAAAAATGCACGTAATATTGTTTATTACTACTATTTTAAACAAATATATTAAATAATGACAGAGTTACATTCCTGCAGAAATCCAAAGACAGTCAAATGTGCTGACATTTTCCAGTTCTGTGATAATTTATTTCTTCAAGTCATTTTTCAACAGCATTTTCTTAGATATTACCCAATACGAACACAATTATCATACGTTCTGGATGTTGCTGAATTCTATTATTCTGTCTGGCTGTATTTCCAGTTTTGGCACAGTATAAGTCTTCACAAGGACAAAATATAAGAAAACCAATGGACTGCATTACATTAGGGGCTTATAGCCCATTTAGTGATGGTTAAACAAATCAGAGTTCTGCATGAAAGAAAATATTTATTTGTATTATTTTGACTTGTGAAAACCACTCATCTCTGAAACATGCTCAAAACAGAATAATCCATTTGTACAAAAGATGAGGTGAATATATGATTCCATGTGCCCCAATAAAAGCAGAGTTCAATTTCCCTTTCCAATCTTTTTAACACCAGCCTTCCCAAGGCAGATTACAACAACAGTTAAGATGAACCTTCCAGGAACAGGATATCCTCACTGAAATTTGGCCATGTATTACTGTATTGTATAGAGCAGTATAGAAAAATTAACACAAAATACAGCCTTTATTAGTGTTGTTTTCATGAGATACAAAACAAGAGGAGCAGAGAAACCACGAAACCGTGAGAAACAAAACAAACCAGTGAGATAAGTCCAAGGAGGATAAAAGATGCTTTATTGTAAAAGGTAATGACGACCCAACACGGCCGTGTTTCGGCCCGAAGACCTGCCTCAGGGGTCTTGATCAATCTTTGATGTTGTAAAGTAGGGCTTGTTGACTGGATAAATTGTTGTGAGAATTTAGTGCTGAAGTTCTTCAGAAATCTTCTGTTATTCGGATATGCAGCAAAAAAGAGCCGTGTTGTCGGCCAGTGTAAGTAATGGTCGTCAGTACCTTTTACAATAAAGCATCTTTTATCTTCTTTGGACTTACCCTCACTGGTTTGTTTTGTTTTTCATGAGATACAATAAATTTTGAAGCTGTTTTAGTGACAATTCAGTTTTGATTTCATGATATTTTGTCTACATATGGGACACTTTCAGATAAATTAAAAAGCTCTCGAATAAGTAAAAGTACAACAAATATTTTGTCCTCCACATTTAAGGCACTGCCTATCCAGCTGGAACAGCTTGTGACTTTTTACAGATGGACCAGCATAGGCAGTCCATTATTTCTAAAGTCTTTTATTATTGCTTTCAATACCATTTGCTATTGTTTGGATGTACTTGTGACTCTACTACTGCCAGCAAGCTACGCCTACTGGCTTCAACCCATATAATGGGCTAGATAGCCTCATACCATCTCCAGTTCTCAATCTAACCTCTTTGCCTGGAATCATTCATGGCTCCTAAGCTGCTGTGCCATGTTGTGTGTGGTTGCAAGAGAAGTGTGAAGTGGCCAGATTGTGCGCGCAATTCAAGAGGAAAGAACGGAAAGGAAAAATATGTTTCTTTTTTGTTTGCAATACATTTTTATTGAATTTTGTGATTATAGTGTAACCAAACATTGCTGAAATCAGAATATCTAGTAACATTACAGGCACAAATGTACAGTTTCTTCCCGCGTGTAATCGTTTAGAACGTGTTTTTGGAGTCCTGTTGCTACATTCAAACTGATGTACACTGGGTGGGGGGTTATATATGTAATGATACAAATGGATGTTATTTACTTTTAATGTTTAACGGAGAGATTAGCTTGTGCTAATGTAAATCCCAGTCTGGGGCCCCTAAAGGAAAAAGATTCAGAGATTACTGGATCCCCACTGTTATTGTTTAATCACTTAATGTATTGACTTTGGCAACCGATTTACAGGAGACGTGGGGATAAATTTGATGGTGCTTTTTCCACTTTAATCCTCTTTTATACATAAAAGAAGTAATCCTCGTTGGGATTACTTCTCTCTATATGCTACTATAATGTTGCCCAGAGCTGTATTCTCTTTTCTGAACCTTATCAGCTTCCTTGCACCTGCTGTTACTGCTATTTTCCACTCTGTATATATTCCCGGAGTTGGTACTCTCCTCTCCGGACCTGTAAGCCACATTGAGCCTACTGCTATGCGGGAAAATGTGGGATACAAATGTAATCTGTGCCAGAGCCGTGGTGGGAGGCGGGGCTGGTGGTTGGGAGGGCGGGGGATAGTGCTGGGCAGACTTATACGGTTTGTGCCAGAGCTGGTGGTGGGAGGCGGGGATGGTGGTTGGAGGTGGGGATAGTGCTGGGCAGACTTATACGGTCTGTGCCCGGAAAAGGACAGGTACAATGAAGGTAAGGTATACACAAAAAGTAGCACATGTGAGTTTATCTTGTTGGGCAGACTGGATGGACCGTGCGGGTCTTTTTTCTGCCGTCCATCTACTATGTACTAAGAATGGACTGATATAAAACTGCACAATGGTGTATGCACATGAGTACATGCACGGAAAGTTATGCGTCCATTTTAAGCAATCCATGCGGGTTCCCTGGGTGAGTTTGGGTACACTGGAGGCAGCATTGTGATATATGTACATTTGATATAAAATACAGGTATATGTGCCTGCATTCTGCTCCTTGAGTCTTGATGTGGGAGTCTATCAGGCACTTTTCACTGAGGCAATTAACACTGGTCTTCCCATCAAGCGAGAGTCGACCTTCAATTATGTACCTTTATTTTTCAAATCCTAAAATGGCACAGCTCCAGACTATATGGTACATTAATCAACTTACCGCAAAGAAACGCTAAATATGAGGCAAGAAACTATCTTGGACTACACTCACCAAATTGCAAAAAAGTGATCTCAAAACTGTCCACTTTGCAGACTTCACTTACCTAGGAACCAAATGGTGGAATTCCTTTCCACCCAAAATAAGAAATATACAGGAATATACTAGATTCCGCAAAATCACCAAATGTTCCTATTCAAACAAAAACCCTCACAAAGAACCACCATATCTCAAACAACTAATTATTACCCTGAATTAGTTATTACTCTATTTACCATCAACTTTCTCTTTGGTTCATGTTCAATTTCTCATTATAATAGATTTTCTAAATGTTAACATCCATAGCTATCCCAGTACATTTATGATACTGTATTGTAAAATTGGATTCTTACAACAAATTATTTTCTTATGTCATTATTCTTAGGTATGTATCCAATACTGTTTATGTAAGCACACTTGAACTCAACTTGTTTGGATAATGTGGGATATAAATGTCATAAATAAATAATAAATGCCAATGACGTTTCTTGAATCTGATCACAAATATGTCCTTATGCATAATGAGGTTTATTGTTTTAACTAGTAAAAAAAGGCCCATTTCTGACACAAATTAAACAGGCGATAGCAAAGTTTTCCTCGGATGTATATGTTTGAGAGAGTGTATGTGAGAGTGACTGTGTGTGAGAGAGTGAATGTGCAAGTGTGTGTGTGTGTGTGTGTGAGAGAGAGAGAGAGTGAATGTGCGAGTGTGTGTGGTGAGAGAGAGTGAGTCTGGGTGCGAGTGTGTCTGTGAGAGAGAGTGTGTGTGTGGAGAATGAGAGTGTGTTCAAGTGCATATGTGAGACAGTGTGAGAGAGAGACTGTTTCACACAGATACATTGTGTGCGAGAGAGAGAGAGTGTGTGTGAGAGACACATACTCTCTGTGAGACTGAGTGTATGAGACCAAGAGAGTGTGTGAGTGATTGTGTGACACATAGAGAGTGAATGTGATACAGTGTGAGACATAGAGTGTGTGAGAGGTGAGAGAAGAGTGTGTGTGAGAGAGATACCTCCCCCCCCCCCCCCTCTCTGGTGTCAGGCCCCCCCTTCTCTCTCTGGTGTCTGAGCGTTACTGTGCAGGACGCTGAGCTCTGGCTGTGCTTCAAGGAACTGACCAATCCTATTTAATAGAATGCACCTCCAACATTCTGAAGCCGAGAAACCTCGTGTGGTTGGTCACTTCTGCTTGTGATGAACCCGGAAGTACGTGATGTCAATTAAGGAGATGGATACAGAGAGCAGGAATGCCTCAGCCATGTAGTCAGCTTCAGAATGTTGGAGGTGCGTTTTATTATATAGGATTGTACCCTGCCCACAGTCCTGCTTATTTGTACCTTCACTGGTTGGAAACAGAGTTGGAGGTCTATTGCAACTACCCCTCCAACTTAACCCAGTCATTAGCTTGTCTGTTCACAGCCCTGCTTGGTGTGGTTATTAAATAAATGTAAAGCAATCTTTGCCAGCGAAAGTTTCTTTTGTTACGATGCTGGCAAGCCGGGGATAAAAACTACAGAGCACAAATACAAATGTAGTTCTTTCTCTGATTATATACTGAATACTATTTTTTAAAAACTTCATGATGCTGCTAACAAATAATTTTAATGTGGACAAATGCAAAGTGATGCACATAGGAAAGAATAATCCGAATCATAGTTACCTGATGCTAGGGGTCTGCCTTGGGGGTCAGCACTCAAGAAAAAGATCTAGGTGTCATATGCTGAAATCTTCTGCTCAATGTGTGGCGGTAGCCAAAAAAAGCAAACAGGATGCTAGGAATTATTAAGATATGGATGGTGATTAAGATTGAAAATACTATAATGCCTCTCTATTGCTGCATGGTATGACCGCACCTTGAGTACTGTGTTCAGTTCTGGTCACTGTATCTCAAAAAAAGATATAGTGGAATTAGAAAAGGTTCAAAGAAGAGCGACCAAAATGATAAAGGGGATGGAACTCCTCTCGTATGAGAAAAGGCTAAAGAGGTAACACTCTTCAGCTTGGAAAAGAGACGGAATAGGGGGGATATGATTGAGGTCTATAAAATCCTAAGTGGTGTAAAACGAGTAGAAGTAAATCAATTTTTTACTTGTTCCAAAAGTACAAAGACTAGGGTTCATTCAAGGAAGTTACATAGAAATACTTTAAAAACAAATATGAGGAAATATTTTTTACTCAATGAATAGTTAAGCTCTGGAACTCTTTGCTGTAGGATGTGGTAACAGCAGTTAGCATAACCAGGTCTAAAAATGGTTTTGGACAAGTTCCTGGAGAAAAAGTCCATAGTCTGCTATTGAGACGACATGTGGATGCAAACTGCTTGCCTGGGATTTGTAGCATGGACTGTTGCCACAACTAGGCTAGATGGATCATTGGTCTGACCTGGTATGGCTACTCTTATGTTCTGGTTTAGCGATACATGTGGTGGAGGAGAAGGGTGGGAATGAGAAAAACAGAGACCCTCAGTTTTCTCAGCATTTAGAGAGAGTTTATGCTCAGCTAATCCAGGCAGCAATAAAGAACACTTATGTTCCAGTTGTGTAAAGGTAAATGTGGAGATCCAGCAACTGAATGAGAATGATGAGATCAAATATTAAACAGAGCAAGGAAAGGACAAAGCCTGGGGACCCCACAAGACAAAGGAGAGAGCTTGGAGAAAGCCGGATCTAGAGCTATTTCAAATGAGTGTTTGGAGAACTTCGAGTGGAAGGAAAAAACCAAGGAGGGCGCACTCTGCAGAAAACTTATAGTGAAACAGAAAAGAGCAAAGTGGACAATGGGTGGTAGAAGGTGTTTTATTCACAACAAAAAGAACCCATGTTAGCACACATGCATCTGGCATGCTCACCATGGGGATGATGCTCAAAACCTAATGCCGATGGTAAAGGCAATTAGCGTTGGACTAGCGCCAATGTTAGAGTTACAGAATATTCAGAGGGCACCGATGATGGGAACAACGTACGTACAAAGGTGGGCACAAATAGCATTAAAACGTATGTAAATGAAGTCCTTAGCTATTCCCTCTAATGCTCATAAACCAAAGCCTGCCCTTACTGCTAAAAACACTAACGCCAGCATTTGAAGAGAGGCTTTCTCAGGGAATTTGCCCTCTTAACTGGCGCCAAGAAAGTCATGAGGCGTGTTTTCCTTTACAAAACTGTGAAATCGGTCCAGCGGCAACTTTGCTGTTGAGTCGCCACAATAATCGCACAATTCTATTTGATGGAAAACTTTAATCTCACAGGCCTGGTCTGAATTTACAACTTTAAAAGGTCTGTTCTTTCAGCTATTAAAGACTTAACCCTGCATTGCCAACTAGGAAGACTGCCTGATCTACAGGGTGTACTCCAAAGAATGGATTGCAGCGCCACCCAGTGAAATTTTGCCTAACTAGCTTCTGACACAAAAATGTGTCATACAAGCATCCCAGTGGTGTGTGGGAGAGGAAACATAACCCCCATAAACCAAAGAGAAGGCAAAGTGCAAGAGGTCAAACACCTACGTAACAGTACTTAAAGGATTACCTCATTGTCACACTAAAACTACCCACAGCACCCCCAGACCACCCTTGGGAACTATAGGACTGGTGAATGCTAGATCAGCTGCAAAGAAATCCTTGGTGATCCATGATGCCATAAATGAACAGCATCTTGACATCCCAGGAATACTACTACTACTACTACTACTACTATTTAGCATTTCTATAGCGCTACAAGGCATACGCAGCGCTGTACAAACATAGAAGAAAGACAGTCCCTGCTCAAAGAGCTTACAATCTAATAGACAAAAAATAAATAAAGTAAGCAAATCAAATCAATTAATGTGAACGGGAAGGAAGAGAGGAGGGTAGGTGGAGGCGAGTGGTTACAAGTGGTTACGAGTCAAAAGCAATGTTAAAGAGGTGGGTTTTCAGTCTAGATTTAAAGGTGGCCAAGGATGGGGCAAGACGTAGGGGCTCAGGAAGTTTATTCCAGGCGTAGGGTGCAGCGAGACAGAAGGCGCGAAGTCTGGAGTTGGCAGTAGTGGAGAAGGGAACAGATAAGAAGGATTTATCCATGGAGCGGAGTGCACGGGAAGGGGTGTAGGGAAGGACGAGTGTGGAGAGATACTGGGGAGCAGCAGAGTGAATACATTTATAGGTTAGTAGAAGAAGTTTGAACAGGATGCGAAAACGGATAGGGAGCCAGTGAAGGGTCTTGAGGAGAGGGGTAGTATGAGTAAAGCGACCCTGGCGGAAGATGAGACGGGCAGCAGAGTTTTGAACCGACTGGAGAGGGGAGAGGTGACTAAGTGGGAGGCCAGCAAGAAGCAGATTGCAGTAGTCTAAACGAGATGTGACAAGGGTGTGGATGAGGGTTTTCGTAGAGTGCTCGGAAAGAAAGGGGCGGATTTTACGGATGTTGTAAAGAAAGAAACGACAGGTCTTGGCGGTCTGCTGGATATGAGCAGAGAAGGAGAGAGAAGAGTCAAAGATGACCCCAAGGTTTCGAGCTGAGGAGACAGGGAGAATGAGAGAGCCATCAACAGAAATAGAAAACGGGGGGAGCGGGGAGTGAATAAGTGAAACCTGGCTAGATGAAAGTGGGGGTTTACCACTGGCTGAACTATGACCAACAGGTTTCAACATCCAACATCAACCAAGACAAGGAAGACAGGGTGGAGGGGTACCAGTCTTGATTCGGGACACAACCAAACTGCGCAGAATATCCATCCCCCAGCTACATGGATCAGAATCTCTTTTAATCCAACTTGAAGAGGAGAAGCCAATCTGGCTGCTCATGATTTACAAAGCACCTCATAACACATTATCTGTGTAAGAACTCCTAAACCTGATTACTCAAGTGACCGTGAATTACCCTAGGCTGGTGATCATGGGAGACTTCAATCTACACATCAAAACCCCAGTTACCACCACAGCTGCCTTTCTGGACACGATGACAGCACTAGGATTTACACAGGTGATCAATTCTCCAACCCACGAAAAGAGTCACATACTAGACCTAGTATTCTACAAAGGGGTGGGTATCCCAGAATTCTGGGATAACAGTATTGAAATAACACCCCTATCATGGTCAGACCATTTTCTAATTTGATCTATTCTTACTGTACACCGCCTTGAGTGAATTCCTTCAAAAAGGCGGTAAATAAATCCTAATAAATAAATAAATTCTAGAGTTTGATAAAACACTTTGGCCTCCGCAGGCTGGAAAAGCGATTTCCTACATACAAATATATATATATTTCCCACAGAACACTCACAGCTCCCGGGTCTGAGCACAGGCTCCCTGCTCCCTAGTTTGACCGGGCTTACCACCCAGCTTTTGTGCACATGTGCCAGGCTCATTCCTCCCCTTAACTTCCCAATTGCCAGTGCTAATTGAGCATATAATTTGCATGCTATCAGCATTGAGTATTTGGAAGTTATTTAGCTGCGCTCTTCCCTTCGGTGCTGGAGATTTGAGAATCGGTCCCCACGTGAGTGTACTGTGTTTGCACAGCCTGTTTCTGTATTATCTGCTCATTGCTCTTTATACTTGCATTAGGAAACCCTGTGCCAAGCTGTAGCGCACAGCTGTAACACAGCCTTCCCACATCAGCCCCTCAGAAGGCTTTTAAACGCCAAGGAATGTAGCAAAGAGTTACCCTCCAAAACATTTGCTAAAAGACAGCTAAGCATCTGGTTAGAAAGAAATATCCCAGAAAAGTGCAAGAGGGAGTTAGAAGGGTTGGCAAAGCCGACTCAGCAGCCCTGCAGAAACTGGCTCCCATTCCCATGCCACTCCCTCTGTTTACATAATTCAGATATTTCAGTACATATTTTGCATCAACCTTCTTGCAAATGAAAAAGGGTGTTTAAAGAAGGAGACCACAAATCTATCTGAACTTTTCTGAATAGCGATGAGTGGGAGCCTTGGGAAAGGGAAAGGGAGGTTTAAGTAAAATAAATAATCAAACAACCAGGTTCAAAGGTTGCCAGAATGGCCAGCTCGGTTCCAAACACCTTTCTCTTTAGGTCCAAATAGGGGTCAAGGATCATCAAGCTGACAGTAAGTTTCACCTCTAACTTGCTTGTTGAGTCATAGTAGCATATATCCAAATGGGTCAACAGTGGAATCACGACTCCCCACCCCACAGCAGAAACTCAGCAGGACTGACCCCCCCCCCCCCCCCAATGCCCCACAGTAGAAACTCATAAGAATATAATTGGGCTTGGAAGAAACGCAGCTGGAGAGAGCAATGGCTGGGGGTGGTGGAAGAGGGGGGGATCTCTAGGCTATACAAAGCACTCTTGTTACAATCACAACCCATTCTATACTACACATTCAGATGGGACAAAATATTGGGGGTTTCTTATGAATACTCACAGTGGGAACGAGTGTTTGTATCTCTGCTTAAAGGGTCAATTTCTTATGCTCTGATAGAAAATGGCTATAAAATATTGTATTGTTGGCATTATACACCACAGAGATTAGCTAAAATGTTTAAAGGGGTATCGGCTCTCTGTTAGCGTCAATGTGAAATGATAGGAGATATGGTTCACATCTGGTGGACCTGTCCCCATGCTCAACAGTATTGGGAGAGGGTTGTGAAATTGATTGCCAGTGTAACGAAAATAGATCTTCCCATGAAAATGGAGCATTGCCTTCTACATATGCGGCCTCAGGGTACTAAAAAATATGCATTTCAACTGGCCACGCAAATACTGGTGGCCAGCAAATTGGTGCTGGCGGCGGCTTGGAAGCAACAAACTTTGCCGGGACTACGAGTGATCCTACGAAAACTGGACTATATCCAGCTGATGTCTAAGCTAACAGCAATGCGACAAGGTCGCCTAATAGTGTATCATCATGTTTGGGATCCATATACTGAGTGGTTGGCGCAGCCTGACCCTACCTTGCCAGTTGTTTAGGGGGGAGGGTGGGGGGAAGGGGGACATACAAAGGGGTTAAAGAGTAGCAACAAACAAAGAGTTTGATATTTGCAGTTGGAAGTATTTGTATTGTGTGTTTGCTTTCATTGTTGTATGCTATGTTAATACTCAATAAATATAAATAACCTTAAAAAAAAAAAAAAGAAACTCATAAGAATATGAGTAGCCATACTGGGTCAGACCAATAGTCCATCTAGCCCAGTATCTTGTTTCCAACAGTGGCCAATCCAGGTCACAAGTACCTGACAGAAACCCAAATAGTAGTAACATTCCATGCTACAAATCCCAGGGCAAGCAGTTGCATCCCTATGTCCGTCTCAATAGCAGTTTATGGACTTTTCCTCCAGGATCTTGTGCAAACTTTTTTTAACCCAGATACGCTAACCGCAGTTACCACATCCTCCGGCAAGAGTTCCAGAGCTTAACTATTCGTTGAGTGAAAAAAAATATTTCCTCCAATTTGTTTTAAAAGTATTTTCATGTAACTTCCTTGAGTGTCCCCTAGTTTTTGTACTTTTGGAACGAGTAAAAAATTGATTTACTTCTACTCGTTCTACACCACTCAGGATTTTGTAGACCTCAATCATATCCCCCCTCATCCGTCTGTTTTCCAGACTGAAGAGCCCTAATCTCTTTAGCCTTTCCTCCTACGGTAGCAGTTCCATCCCCTTTATCATTTTGGTCGCTCTTCTTTGAACCTTTTCTAATTCTGCTATATCTTTTTTGAGATATGGCGACCAGAACTAAACACAGTACTCAAGGTGTGGTCACACCATGTAGCAGTAGAGAAGCATTATAGTGTTTTCGATCTTTATCACCATCCCTTTCCTAATAATTCCTAGCATCCTGTTTGCTTTTTTGGCCACTGCCGCACACTGATTTCAGCATATTATCTACAATGACACCTAGATCTTTTTCTTGAATGCTGACTGCTAAGATGGACCTAGCATCAGGTAACTATGATTCGGATTATTCTTTCCAATGTGCATCATCTTGCATTTGCCCACATTAAATTTCATCTGCCATTTAGTTGCCCAGTCTTCTCTACTACTACTACTACTACTACTTAACATTTCTAAAGCGCTACTAGGGTTACGCAGCGCTGTACAGTTTAACATGGAAGGACAGTCCCTGCTCGAAGAGCTTACAATCTAAAGACAAATGTACAGTTAATCTGATAGGTCCGACAGATTGGGGCAACCTATAGGTTCGAAAGGTTAGGTTCCGAATGCAGCATTGAAGAGGTGAGCTTTAAGCAAGGATTTGAGGTCTGAGGTCTTCCTGCAATATTTCACAGTCCGCATGAGTTTCTTAAATAGTTTTGTGTCATCTGCAAATTTAATCACCTCACTCGTCGTTCCGATTTCCATATCACTTATAAATATGTTAAATAGCACCGGTTCCAGTACCGATCACTGCGGTACTCCACTGTCCATCCTCCTCCATTGACATTGAGAGAAATTACCATTTAACCCTACCCTCTGTCTTCTGTCCACTAACCAATTCCTAAGCCACAATAGAACCCTGCCTCCTATCTCATGACTCTTTAATTTTCTCAGGAGTCTCTCATGAGGAACTTTGTCAAACATTTTCTGCAAATCTAGATACACTACATCAGCTGACTCACCTTTACCCACATGTTTATTTACACCTTCAAATAAATGAAGCAAATTGGTGAGGCAAGACTTCCCTTGGCTGAACCCATGCTGACTGTCCCATTAGACCATGTTTGTCTATGTTGTCAGCAGAACTGGTACCCCCCCCCCCCCCCCCCCCCAATGCCCCACAGCAAAACCTCAGCAGGACTGATTCCCACCCCCCCTCCAATTCCCTACTCAGAAACTCAGCAGGACTGATCCCCCCCCCCCCCCACACACACACACAACACACCCACACACTGCTCCACTCTACAGGATTTTGCACATTAGCTAAATTCTACACCAGCTTCTAAGTGAAGGAAGCAGGAAATATGGCATTTAGCATTTATCTCAAGTTCCCCAACTTTAGTGGCCATGCTGTAAGCAAAACATGGAAAAGATATTAGGAACCTTTCCAAAGTATGTTAAAACCTCTGTGCTTCAAAAGTGTAATTGATGTACCTTGTGTTCTGCCAATGTTAGTTTCTATGTGGTATGTGAGGTATGCAACCCCTCAGGTAGAGCTGCTGGGTGCCCCTGGGAACGGGCTGGGATACTGGGAGTATAGTGCTGGTTTATTGCCAGTGTGTGGAGGGATAACTGGTCTGGACTGGGTGAAGAATCGGTGCCTGGTGTCTGCATAGCTGGAAAAGTGCATGTGAGGGAGATGCTGCTAAGCAGTACGCTCACCAACTCCCTGCAGATGTCTGAAATCCCTCCTGGCCCATCCCAGTCACTCCCATATCCCAGCCAGAATGAGGACTGCAAGCTTCCCAGTGTGGGCTAACAGCAAGCAAAGCCCAGCAGCCATGGCCAGTTTGTGATGCAGAGGCTGCTGAACTGGAGGTTGGGCTCTGGTGCAGCTTTACCTGCACCAGATCTGGGTGCTGAGCTTCAGTCCCCTGTCCCCATCCCCATCCCCCAGTGCAGCTGAGACCCTTCTACTAAAATACTTGGCATCACTCTGATAACACTTTTATTTTTCCATTCTCATGTCTCTAAAGTGGTTTCTTTACCCTCAAACAAATACGCTCTATCCAGTCCCTCCTTGCACTCCTTTCTTCTTGATCTAGTCACCTCCAGATTGGATTACTGCAATTCCCTACTGGTTGGTCTCCCTTTTTCCCAAATACACAGGCTTCAACTAATACAAAACACCGCCATTAAACTCCTTTATAATGCTAAGAAATCAGATCATCTCATTACTGAGCAGCGGTTCCTGGTTACTCTCTGTCCTCAGATCCAATCATCCGGGTGGCCTTCATTCTTGGCTGGTCTTATTCCTTACTCTTTGTCTTTTTTTCTAGGTGTACTTGGATACTAACAGGTCATCCTGCTTCAGCGTCGTTGCCCCCATCCCTTGGAACAGTTTGCCTCTTGGTCTTAGGCTTGAATCCTCCTTTGATAAATGCAGGTCTCTTCGTAAAGCCTGCTATTTTTTTTGTTGTTGCATTTGTACCCTGCGCTTTCCCACTCATGGCAGGCTCAATGCAGCTTACATGGGGCAATGGAGGGTTAAGTGACTGCCCAGAGTCACAAGGAGCTGCCTGTGCCTGAAGTGGGAATCAAACTCAGTTCCCCAGGACCAAAGTCCACCACCCTAACCACTAGGCACTCAATTTCTCCCTGGCCTTTCCAAATCCTTCTGATTCGACTTTCTAGCTGAGTCTTTAATCTGAGACTGTACTAAAAGCAAGCAGAGCATCATTGTACCCTTCCTCGTGTCCTTTCCACCCCTCTTTTTCCTTCTATTTAAATTCATAACCTTTCCCCATCCCCTGGTGCTCCTTTTTGTGACAGTCCCTGTCTATCGCTGTTGTGGTTTAGTATTTTCCCCTTTTATTATGGAACCACTTAAGGACCACTGTTATTCAGACGGGATATTTTAAATAAAATGAACATGAATATTAGATTCAATACAATGTTTGAACTGAAAAGATTCTGCAGCTGAACTCCCTGGGGCTCACTTCTTATCCTGGCTTTGCGAATGTATAGTTTAACATTGAACTTTTCTATTAATAGCCCCTTGTCTCAGAATTTGATTATTTTAAAACTTGTTATACTTTATGGAATGAAAGTTCTTGTTTATTGTTATCTCTGGGGTAAATGTGCTTATTTACATTTTCACAGGGTTTAAGATAGACTAGGAGAGATGGACTGCTTTGGGCTCTTTGTGAGAAGAAAAAGGCAGAATGAATGGGGTCATTACTGCTGGACTGGGGGATCTGAACAGCCTATATTTTACTTCTTTAAGGCCACAAATCTCTTCAGGCTGTCTGTAAATTTAAGAGAACGGGATGGAGCTTAATATACCACCTTTTTTTGTGGTTACAGTCAAAGCAGTTTGCACATTATATTCAGTTACTTATTTTTGTACCTAGGGCAATAAAGGGTTAAGTGACTACCCCCACCTCTTATCTGAAGAGGCTTTCTCCCCCTTCACACCATTTCCACCCTTCCCTCCAGACACCCCCCCCCCCCCCATTTCTAGAGGCTTTCTTCCCTTCACACCACTTTCCACCCTTCCCTCCAGACACCCCCCCCCCCATTTTAGAGGCTTCTCTTCCCCCTTCACGCCATTTCCACCCTTCCCTCTAGACATTCTCCACCATCACTAGAGGCTTTCTCCCCTTCACACCATTCCAACCCTCCAGACATCCCCCCACCCATTCTAGAGGCTTTCTTCCCCTTCACACCATTTCCACCCTCCCTCCAGACACCCCCCCGCCACATTTCTAGAGGCTTTCTTCCCCTTCACACCATTTCTACCCTTCTCTCCATTCTCCCCCCCCCCCCATTTCTAGAGCCTTTCTTCTCCTTCACGCCATTTCCACCCTTCCCTCTAGACATTCTCCCCCATCACTAGAGGCTTTCTCCCCTTCACACCATTTCCACCATCCAGACATCCCCCCACCCATTTCTAGAGGCTTTCTTCCCCTTCACACCATTTCTACCCTTCTCTCCATTCTCCCCCCCCCCCCCCCCCCCCCATTTCTAGAGCCTTTCTTCTCCTTCACGCCATTTCCACCCTTCCCTCTATAATTCTCTCCCCATCACTAGAGGCTTTCTCCCCTTCACACCATTTCCACCCTCCATACATCCCCCCACCCATTTCTAGAGGTTTCTTCCTCTTCACACCATTTCCACCCTCCCTCTAGGCATTACCCCCCCCCCCCCCATCTCTAGAGGCATTCTTCCCCTTCACACCGTTTCCACCAATCCCTCCAGACATTGACCCCCAACCTCCTTTCACAGACACTCTTGCCTCCATTTCCACCCCGCTTCCTGTTTTCCTCTGTGTACTACCTCTATCCCCTTCTCAGTCACTCTCCCCTTCTCCCCCTGCCCTGGCCCTCCTCCTTCTCGGGTTAATGTGAAGCGATCGGTCTGACTCCGGAGCCTCTCGGATCGCATCTTGAGGGGCTTGGGTGTGTAAAAATCCTATTCATGACAGCTGGGGGCTCTTCGCATTTCAAGTGCTTTGGGAGGTGCTTTGGCTGACAGGTCTCCCGGGTCCCTCCCCGCTCCTCCTCCCTTCCCTGATATCTATATAGAGAGACGCTTCCTCGGCCAAGTCCAAGAGCACATTTCCTGAAGCTGCTGAGCGAAAGGCACCGGGGACGGAGACATGGGTAAGGGATCGACTGCCGGGGAGGGGGTGTCCGGTAACTCTGGGGACACAGACATGGGTAAGGGATTGGGTTCTGGGGAGGGTGTCCAGTAAAACCAGGGACAGAGGCATAGATAAGAGGTTGGATCCTGGTGAAAGGGTGTCCAGCAAACCTGAGGTAAGGAGGGAAATCACCAGCCAAAATCCTGATCCTGGAGGGTGGGCATAAAAAAAAAACCAGGAGGAATCATGGCACAGCAGCCCATGTGGCTCTGGTATCTCTCTGGCTCCCACTTTTGCATGGAGGTATCTCCTGACCCAGGGAATAGGACTGGGGTTAAGATGCCAGGAAGGATGTCACCCTTTGGCTTTCATCTCCCCATCCTCCAAAGAGCAGGGGCTCAGGAATGTGGAAGCTGAGAGTTGGGCAAACTGTGCTGCTTTAATGAGACACTGGAGCAGGGATCCAATAAACCTACTGCTCCTGGGCTCACTCTGTCTACTTGGAAGAAGGGAGAGAGGGGAGATAGGGTAGAGACATTTAAACACCTGCAAAGAGGAGGCAAAGGATGAAGGTGACAGGGGACAGAACTCAGAGGTAACCCGAGGAAATGCTTCATCATGGAAGGGTGGTGAATTCGTGGGGATGAAATTCAAGAGAGCTTATCTCTAAGGCAGCCATAGGGAGAGTACGATGGCTTGGATGGGCCACATGGTCTTATCTGCCTACATTTTTCTGTTTGTGTTCTGGGTTGGTGGACTCGACCTGCCTGAAGGGTGTCTGCAGCCTGGGCTCTAAATGTGCTTTTCAGTGGCCCCAAGAAGGAAAAGGGCAAGTTTGTTCTTTGCCTGCAGATAATGTACTTATATTTCCAAGAAAAGCCTGAGATGCTCTGGCTAACTCAAAAATATTTTTTGGAAAAAAAGGGGGGGGGGGGGGGGGGGACTGACAATGAAGCAAGAGTGTGGCAGGTTCCTGTCAGTAAAAGTACAACCTCAGACAAGTGCAGGTACTTTCTCCAGAACAAGATATCCACATTTCTTCCTATCTGGAGATGGTTTTACTATCTTGTTTTTCAAGTTTCAAAACTATTTATATCTCTGAGCAGTACATTTTCAACTGGCCTCATTTTATGCAGTAATGTTCATTGATGGTATTAGCAGGAGCTGATGTCAAATGTAAACTCTACTACATCTAGCCCTGAGGTTGTGAAGGGTTGCATGACCCACCCAAGTTCACCATCCCTTCTCTTTCCTCTGTCGTTACAAGTACAGGAAGGACAGAGGAAAGAGAAGGCACATCTCCCTTCTCCTGATGTAATTAACCCTATGGACTCTTGAAGCTGGAATTCATTGTCAGAGATTGTGGTGAAGGCAGTTAGCTTAGCAGAGTTTTAAAAAGGTTTGGGCGGTTTTCCTAAAGGAAAAGTCCATAGACCATTATTAAAATGGACTTGGGGAAAATCCACTGCTTATTTCTGGGATAAGCAGCATAAAATTTATTGTACTTTTTGGGGGGATCTTGCCAGGTATTTGTGACCTGGATTGGCAACTGTTGGAAACAGGATGCTGAACTTAATGGACTTTTTGGTCGTCCCAGTGTGGCAATACTTATGTATTTATGATCTCCAAAGGCAGAACTTCACACTTATATGCAGAGAACTGGGGTTTCAGCTGTCAGCTATTGCTCTGGTCTTGTGGCTTGTGGCTCAGTGTCCCTGTCCTGCAGTGCCAAATCTGACAGCTGTACAGGGCCTTGGAGCACAAGGAGGGGTAAGGGGTGAAAAATGCCTGCTTGGCACATACAGAATGCAAGCCTAGTGCTGTGTCCCTCTGAAGACAGGAACCCTTCTGGTCCGAGGGAGAGGCTGGCCCTAGGCTTAGGGTGCCAGAGCCGTGCTCTGCTATGTGAGATCCAAGCAGCGTCTGCCTTTCCAGGCCCTGTACTGGATTTTGCAACAGTGGTGGCTGTCAGCTGAGATAAAGATGTTTGTCAGTCCTCCAGAGGCTAGCTCCCTTGCACGTCCTCAGGTTGCCAGTGTACATGGGGTCTCTTACACTTCCTGGTAAGGATCCTAAAACCCAGCTGGCATGGGAAGCTCCAGGACAGGGCTGGGGAGCCAGGCTCTGCAGGAATGGAAGGTGCATGAAGGAAGAGTTTTCTCCCCACAATAAATCATTTTCCAAGCTGATCAAAGCCACTCAGAAGTGTATTGCCTTTGTCCTTTTTGCCTACAGTTTGCTGAGTGGCCCAGAGCAGCTGGCAGTTGTACCTGGCAATGGGTTGTCCTGTTTGTGTCCAAGCTCCGCAGCTCCAGCATTAACCCTTTCCAGTCTAGCCATATCCTGTGCTTTGGCCGGTTTGCTCACTACATATGTTCTGCCTGTGGTTTAGCTACAATGTCTGTAGGTCATGTAGTGTTCAGTTACAGAAAGGCTTGGCACACTCTTGAGGTATGAAGCACGTAAACCTCTCTGAAGCGGAAATTGTTATGGCTGCTGTGCTGAGCTGCCTCATTAGGACGCTGGTTTTCTGCTGTTTTAACCAATAGATTTTAGAAGGTAGAAGAGGCGAAATCCTGCAGGTCAACTCAGACTTTAAGCTCACAAATGGGCAAAGTGATTTCTGGATTTCCAGCAATAAAGGCTTCTGGTTGGGGTAGAGGGTGGTGCAGGGCTGTGGCTTTGAGCTCCTCTGCCCTGGTGAGGGTTATTCAGGGAGTACAACACTGGTCAAAGTCTGTTGCACTAGGACAGAGGTAGAATGGGACAGGGAATTTACACAGAGGAAGAAGGATTGTGACTTTTAAGGATTCCTCTCTACTCTATAACAATTTATACCTTGGGTGTGCCCACAATTACCCTATAAAGCTAGGCATAAACAAAACAAGTCCCATGGCTGTGTGAAACTGTAAAGGTGTGCCTGAAGGGCCCCACTCTTGGCAGGGTTTTAGAAAGAACTGGGATGGAATGTTTTATTTATGCTGATGAGATGACTCTGTAGCTCCCCATCCCTGGTCCCACATTCTCATAAAACAGATGCAGAACGTTACATTAATATTGTAGATAAATGGGGGTCTAGCCATAGGTTAAATGGAAATGCTGAGAAGGCTAAGTTTTTCATTGCCGCTCCTCAATTTCAATCTCTGTGGCATCGGAGTCGGAATATTAACATGGCCGACTTTCCTTTGGTTTCGGAAATGAACGTCCTGGGAGTGATATTGAATTAGCACTTTTTCATTCGAAAAGCATGATATCGCTCATCTTGTTAAAAAGAAATGTTGATCTGTATAAGACACTTGCGCCAGATCTGTAATTGCTTTAAATCTCTGACACAAGCATTAATCTTAAGCCAACTAGATTATTGCAACTCTTTGTACGTGGGTTGCAATTCTTTTCTATTGAGAAGGTTGCAAACATTGCAAAACACAGCAGTGAGGTTGGTTTATTCTGTGGGCAATATGAGGGACCAACACCTCTCTTATTTAAAGCTCATGGTTACCTGCTTATGCCAGGATTAAGTTCAAGATTTTGTACACTGTTATTTACCTCCCTGTTGCATATGTTCTCTTATCATCCGTCTACTTCAGAAATACTGTCAAAACTACAAGATCCTCTTGTATTGCATTTCCCCTCTTCCAACGGGGGTTTGTTATTGGAGCATTTGGAAATCAGCTTTCATGTACTTGTCTGCTCGTTTTTGGACTTGCCTCCCAAAAGAACTTAAGATACCTAACATATAGTAACATAGTAAATGACGACAGATAAAGATCTCAACAGTCCACAAGTAAACCTGTCGATTTACTTGTGTTATAGGAAACACCTGAAAATATCTGAGTTAAGCTTCCTCTGTTTTTTTTTTACTAAGTAGTGTGTTGATTCAGGGGCAGCCAGCCTGACCATTAGGCCACCTGAGCTGGGGGCCTCAGGTGGCACTCTTCAGGAGCAGCATCTCGGGGGGGGGGGGGGGCTTCGCGGCATTTTATCTCATCACGGTGACGTTCCAAACCCAGCAGCGCAGTGATTCCCATATGCTGCTCTGCAGCCGCCTGAAGTAACTTCCGTTTCGCCTCAGGCAGCCGCAGTACAAGGAAGAGGCGGGTGCCACCAACGGCAGGCAGTGTATGGGAATCGTTGCCAGGTATGGAACGTCCCATGATGAGGTAAAACGCCCGGGGGGGGGGGGAGCGGCATCTTGGCCCGGGGGAGGCAGCATGTAAGCTCCGCCTCAGGCGGCATCTTGCCTTGGGCCAGCCCTGGTTTTGATGTAGTATTCTCTGGGTTGTTCCGGTTCTCTTGTTCGTAATCCCGTCAAGATGACCGGTTTTCGCAGAATATAAGCATTCATATCACTCACTCCTATCTTTAGGTGATTCTCTTAGGTGTTAGTGCTGATGGCCAGACGCATAGAACTCGTCCTATCTTTAGGTGGTTAAGAGCTGAATATCACATTTAACTGCATAAGACATAGCCAGCTGCATAAAACCAAATATTCAGTGCCGATGTCCAGAAATGGCTCAGCATGAAAATCTGGGGGATACGCCAGCGGAGGCTACAAAAATTGCTTATTGTCATTGACTGAACATCTACTCCTAAAGGAATGTAAGTGTAAATCTTAAGCCATGGGTGGGTAAGTATACAGAGCGTCATGGCCAGGGTGTTGGGCCTCAGCCAGTTCTGAATTAGTGCAATGCTGTAAAGAGAAACAGACTCGTCTCTCTCCCTCCCCCCCCCCCCCCCCCCCCCATATGTGGGTCTAGGCCTGAAACCGCCTGTTTTCTGTAAAGTAACTGTCTCTTGCTGGAATTTGTCCACCAGTCACATCCTTACTCCTCTTGAGCAGTGGAAAGCTTGAAGGGGAAGGTCTTAGCTTTCAACACTCATTCTGTGTGTGATTTTTCTCTCTTTAAGCAAAGCACGGTGAATGTGGCCCAGGGTACAAGACCCCTCTAGATGCCATGAAAGGTGAGTTGTGATTTCATCATTTATGAGTTATATTCTGGCCTTTTAGGGAACCAGTACAAAGCAGATCATTAGAACACTTACAGTACAGGGTATCATATAAAAAAAAAATACATAACAGCAGGGAAAATGATCATCTTAATAAACTGTGTAATATAAATCATAAGTCAATAGATAAAAAATACAGTCTCTGCTAACAACAAAGGAACTTCAAACATTCCTAGATCTCATAACCTCTACATGCAAAAATAACCATGTCTCCAGCTTCTTCCTAAAGCTGGGCAGGAATTACAAAGAACAGGAATCATTCATTTCTGCCAAGTAACACGTTGAAAGTGACTGGCGGATGGCCAATGCACAATGAGACTCCTACTGAATCGCAGTGACCTCATGACGCCATAACCTCATGCATCAAATCCTGACAGCCAAAAACCTGAAGGGATCTGAAAACAGATCAATGGACTAGCAGCCAGTGCAGGGTGGGGGTGGGGGGAAGAGAAGATCTCCTGACAGTTCTGCAACGAGTTTAGTAACCAACCGAAGGACCTTTTAGGGAAAAACAGATGTTTAGGACAATTCTATAAGCCAATGTATGATTGTGGGCGCCAATAGGGTGTGTATTACAGAACATTAGAACATCCCTTCATGATTTGCACCAATAGGGTATGTATTACAGAACATTAGAACATCCCCTCGTGATTTGCACCAATAGGGTGTGTATTACAGAACATTAGAACATCCCCTCGTGATTGGCACCAATAGGGTGTGTATTACAGAACATTAGAACATCCCTTCATGATTTGCACCAATAGGGTGTGTATTACAGAACATTAGAACATCCCTTCATGATTGGCACCAATAGGGTGTGTATTAGAGAACATTAGACCATCCCCTCGTGATTGACACCAATAGGGTGTGTATTAGAGAACATTAGACCATCCCCTCGTGATTGGCACCAATAGGGTGTGTATTACAGAACATTAGACCATCCCCTCGTGATTGACACTAGTAGGGTGTGTATTATAGAATGTACGTACTCTCGTGATAGCATAATTGAACGTGATGAGTGAAAGCACTAGGCTGTATTCTGTAACCAGTGTGCAAGTGGCAGGGGGTGCACAGATGGACATGTCGCCAAGTGACATGTACAAGTTATTAACACTATCAGTGTGCATATTGTTCGGCACACCTAGGCACATCAGCTTACACCAGCCATTGGCATGATGTGAAACAGTGGACCTTCCTGCTCTTTTGGAGAGTGGAAAACCTATTTTCAAGCGATTCCGAGGACGCTGGGGGAGGTTCTGTTTCTATAACGAGCAGAGGCATCATATGAAGAATCCTATTAATTTCTGCCACTCATTCCCCCCATACTTCCATGCCAAAGCATCCTGGGTTGTGAGCTCTTGGCTCATAAGATTATGAACTGAAAATGACAGCTTTATATCAAACCTCAAACTGCCGTTTAGAGCAGTCTTATATATTCTAAGTTGTTTCAAGACCACCAACCCGTTCTGTGATCAGACTGATTGTTCTGGTTGTATTGCTATATTATTTATTATATACCCCGCTTTAATCGTTGCCCTTAAGTGATTTATCAAATAAAATAACCTTGAACTGTAAAATAGGATGTGGAGGTGAACCTCTAGGGCTGCCTTCAAAGTAGCTCTTTCAGACCTGAAGAAATGATTCTTTGTGGGCTGTAGTAAGAATTATCCGAAGGTACTTGATACAAATGTTGGAGATCTTGGGGCCGTGTGAAACTGAACCTTGTCTCTCCAAGGTTCACAGCAAGTGCCTTTGGCCCAAGCTAAGAATTCCCTAGCCAATGTTGTGACGGTCTTCAGATCACCTCAGCACATAAGAGGGAAGGAAGCAGACCTGCTGCATCTGTGTCCAGGGGACTGAAACTGAACACATAGGCGACAGCCCAGGATTCAGTCTTCCATGACTAGTAATCCATTTTTTTTTCATAGGGGGTGGAGAGGGTTAAGGGGTCTTAATTCTGGTTTTGAGCTTATGATCTTTTCATGTTAAGGTCCCAGAGAAGAAATTGTGTACCTGCCCTGCATCTACAGAAACACACCAGTGAAGAAACCAGATTATCTGGCCACGGTTGATGTGGATCCCAAATCTCCAACATATTGCAAGGTACTCTCTGTCCCATTTCGGTAGTGAACTCTTTCTCCTCGATCCCCACTTAAACCTCTCCTATCACCTTTTGTTGTAGTGCTGGGGTAGTTGGAGTCCCAAGTGAGGGTGTTCTGGTCAATGTTATGTTAACGCCAGGCTCCATGACTGACGCCCTCTGTAATCCCCCTAGGTGATCCATCGCTTACCAATGCCCAACATCAACGATGAACTGCATCACTCTGGCTGGAATAACTGCAGCAGCTGTCATGGGGATCCCACCAAGAAACGGGACCGTCTAATCCTGCCCAGCCTCATCTCCTCACGCATTTATGTGATAGACGTGGGGACGGACCCCCGTGCTCCGAGGATTCACAAGGTATGCCGACAGAAATAGCTCCTGTTGGCCCCCACTTTGGACTGTGCAAGGCTAGTCAAGGGAAGACTAGGTAGCTTCTAGTCCACGTTTAATGTGACTTTCTTCTGCCAACCTTTTAAAATAGCTATGCTTGTCGGTTTCCCTGGTATGAATCTGAATACAATGTCCACCTATAGAAAAGATCTGAGCTTGGGGAAGCAGGAGTGACCTGAAAAGTGTATTTGGAGAGTGACTCATTTTTATCAGGGTTTGGCCTAGCAAGGACTGTATTCCATAGACCTCCTCTATTGATAGGATGATATTTTATGCCCAAATGCTGGAGATATACGATTAGAATGAAATTTATCCACTGTTTCTTTTCTTCCATCATCTCCGCTTCCCCCTCCAAGACGATTGAACCTCATGACGTCTTCTGGAAGTGCAACCTGGCTAATCCACACACATCTCACTGCCTGGCAAGTGGAGAGATTATGATCAGCACCATGGGGGACCCATCTGGAAATGGCAAAGGTAGCGGTGCAGAGAGCTGACTGTCCCTGCTTAGTGGGGTAGAGAACATGCACAATGGGCATTTAAGGATTGTTACACGAATCGAACATAACAGGTTTAATAGTACCCATCACTGAAAGTTCTCAATGTTGTGAATGCCAGCTAAACTACAAGGAACAGCTCTGGATTTTTTCAGCTTAACCTTAAGACTGATTGGTGGTCTGTAGTCTGAGGGCTCCAGTTCTGGTTTTACAGCTTGTCTATTAAGCATGTGCGTGGGTCAAGTGATGGTAGCTGAATATATTGAAGCGGGCTAGACGCCGATGCCATTTTATTTATTTATTTGTTACATTTGTATCCCACATTTTCCCACCTATTTGTAGGCTCAATGTGGCTTACATAGTACCGGAGAGGCGATCGCCAACTCCGGTATGAACAAATACAATATGATGTTGAGGTAGGGTAAGGTTCATGTGGTAGGACCTAATTACCTCACTAGTTACTCCCATCTCTAGATCATTTATAAATATGTCAACAAAACAACAGTCCCAGTGCAGACTCCCGGAGAACCCCACTGTCTGCCTTTCTCCATTGAGAATACTGACCATTTAACCCTACTTCACCTGCAATGTCAACTACTGAACTTTAATGCAATACCACTTGATTTCTTCCACGGAAAAAAACTTGTACACTTGACTGCTTAATTTACTTTATCATGTACGAACTTTAATACCACTGTCAGGCTTATTTTCAAAGCACTTTGGGAGGCTAAGTTCCATAGGTTTCTATGGAACTTTGGGAGGCTAAGTGCTTTGAAAATATGCCTCTATGTATTTCTTGATCCGGAATTGGCGATCGCCATTAGGGTACTATGTAAGCCACATTGAACCTGCAAATAGGTGGGATAATGTGGGATACAAATGCAACAAAATAAATAAATAAAGGAATTTTGGATGAAGGGGAATGTAGAGAGAGTTAATACGGACCAGGATATGAAACATTGGCCGTGTTGGTGGTCGGTCTGATGGATCGAAGGCTGAAGAAGCTAAACACTAAAAACGGTTGAATTTTTGAGCAATTTAAAATACTGTGATATTGATGGTGACTGTGCATGAAAGTTAGAAATTTGAGATTTCTAGAAATATGGGACAGCAGTGATGAAAACTGCGGTAGTGAGTTGTTTGGCTCACTTCAATGTAACCACTTCAGGAGGTTCCCAAAAACATAGAAAATGTATGCTACAAAGATTGATTTCTACGGAGATGGAATGACGTTGGCATTATAATATTATATTAATTATAACACTATAATTTGTTTGGTATTTCAGTGGAATAAGATCCACAACATTGAGAACATTCAATGCTGGGTATCATTATGTATTTGATCTAAACCCTGCAAATTAAAGATAGCAACCCATTCATTTTGCTTTATTAGCAGTCAGGGAGGTTACAGCTTTGACTTGTCCTGGGACTGTCCCTTTTCTCTGCTGTTAGGTGGATTTATCTTGCTGGATGGAGAGACCTTTCAGGTGAAGGGGACGTGGGAGAAGGAAGGGGAAGCCGCTCCCTTCGGCTACGACTATTGGTATCAGCCTCGGCATAACGTAATGATAAGCACCGAATGGGGAACCCCTAAGGTCTTGGCAGATGGCTTCAACCCGAAAGATGTACAAGCTGGTAAGACCACTTCCAGGGAGATCCAGGATGCTTAGAGGAACCATGTGGTTGGATAGATCTCACAAAGATCCATGATTTTCTTAATACTTTATTTATTCTTCAGCAAAGAGACAAATCGTTACCATACAGCCAAAAGATACAAAATACGTAAGTGCTCTATGGGAAACATTCAAAGTAAACAGAATTAGGAACTTGTGAACATATTCATAATCACCTCAGAACTTTACCAGCCACCATAGGACAACCCCCAGTTAGACTCTTATCCGCAGGCTCATAGGGTTAATTGTTTACTTTGCTGAATTTCCAAACTATACTCAGTAAGTGAGCTTAAGCGCATTCCCTGTCTCACATTCCCAAAACTCCACATCTATCCCCATTGCTGTACTGAAGGAACATGATCCTAAAGCCAGCGACGGCCTGGTTGGGACAGGTCGGCATAGCCAGACCAACAGATTTTGGGTTGGCCCTAGGCAACACGTGGTGTGGGCACTAAGTGTTCTCTCCCACCACACACCAAAAAAATTATCCCAGCTTGGTGGAAAAAATGTCTTTCTTTCCACCTTGGCAATTCTTGCCAGCAGGCATGCGCTGAAAATTCGAGCATGCGCAGGTGCTTGTTAACGTGGAGAGTTAGTTGCGTTTCAGTTAACACCCGGGGGAAGGTTTTCAGCTTGGCAGAGGCTTGGGATCCCCACCAGCTACCACTAAACGTTGTGGGCCTGAGTCCTAATGTGGTGGGCCCCGGCCCACCAGGCTCCACTTGTGGCTACACCACTGGTTGGGACACAGGACTGTGGGGCTCATTTATGACACTAAAGGTTATCTATGGGCTCTTTGTTCAGTCTAAGGGACACCCTTTTACTAGGGAGGTTCCTGACACGGCAACCAAACCATCTGCAGCCCAACATGGGTGCCAGCGGTAGTTCCACCCGGTTACCGCTGGGTTAGCGCAGGATCCCTTAGCACCACCTCGATGGGTGATGGTAAGTGCTCCCCCGCCTCCTGAAATGGTCACATGGCCGTTTCTCTTTTCGGCCTTTATACCCTCTGGGTAAAAGCGGCCCTGTCCGTGTGGCAAAAACGGCCGTTGCCGTTAGCGCCAGGGCCCCTTTACTGCAGCTTAGTAAAAGGGTCCCTCCGTGCTTTGAAAAATGTGCCTCCAAGTAACTTTGAAAGTCTGAATGCTTTGAAATACCCTCAGCACGTCTAACGCTCCTCTGTTTGGGGCCTGTTTTGTTCCATCCTGCCCTCTTCCAGTAACAAGCACGTTAGTAAGACTCCCTCCTGCCTTTAGAAACAGTTGATCAATCAAACAAAAGACCAGCATTGCTGCTAATGCTTTGTACTAGCTAGATAAATATTGAAATCAACGAAGGAAGCGTTCAGAATGTTCATTCACTCAACTCAATGTCTTTTCGACTGAGGACACGTTAGGCATGTTTGGAGTTTAAAGGGTCCGGTATTCGGTCAATGTGAGTAAACTTTTCTTGGGGACCTGAGTGCAGTTAATATCTTGTTGAATTGCTTCTGAACTTTTTGTTAAGAGACACAGGATCCTGTTTACTAAGCCGTGCTATAGGCTCACTAGCGTTTTTAGTACGCGCTAAATCCTAGAGACACCTTTAGGAATATATGGGGCATCTGTAGCTTTTAGTGTGCATTAAAAATGCTAGCCTGGGGCACTGTTGATTTAGATTTTCACACCTGGTTTGGCATGGGCACGTTGGTAGCCCAATGAAGACAAACTGAAGTTATCACTCCTGACGTGTCCTCAGTGAAAAGTATGCTGAATTGTGAATAAACATTCTGAGGGCTTCCTTTGTTTATTTCAAAATTTACCTAGGTAGTTCATAGCATTAGCAGCAATACCGGTCTTTTTGTTTGATGGATTTTTAGGGATTTTATTTCTTTCTGGTGTAGAACCAGTTGTGCATTGCACACAGCCTTCCACCCCAGCACTGGCTGCATATACACTAAAATGTGTACAGATGTGTCCGGACAGAGGGGTGCTCCAGAAATCAGCAGTTCCTGCACAGTTGACTTGCAGAGATGTATTGCAGGACACTATGGCCATCACCTTCACGTATGGGATTGGACCAAGCACACCCGGATCCAGTCGATTGATCTCGGAGAAGGAACCATCCCACTGGAGATCCGCTTCCTACATGACCCGGATGCTTCGGAGGGTTTTGTGGGCTGCGCACTCAGTGGCTCTGTTTTTCGTTTCCATAAGACACCGGTAAGAACGTCAAGTGCCCTGTTTTCTTGACAGTGACATTAATGAACAGGGATTGTTCTCCTCAGATTTCCCTTGTGGACTGTGGACGTGTCCCTCAGGATGTGGGACCTTCCTTACACCTTGTCTGTGAACCTGTGAGCTGGATACATGTAGCTTCCATGCTCTAGGGGTTTCCATGTGGAGTTTCTGTGCTGTTGCCTAACAGACTTTCTTCTCTCCATGTAAACAGGAAGGGAAATGGGCTGCAGAGAAGGTGATCCAAGTGCCGAGCAAGAAGGTTAAAGGCTGGGCGTTGCCAGAGATGCCAAGTAAGTGGCTTTAGACAGAAAGCGTCCCAAAATAAATCTGTTTTTAAGACTAGGTCTTTTTTTTTTTTTTAATCATTTTTATTGGTTTTACAACAATCAGACCAAGCATGACATACAGTTGGCCAATATCATGAGAAATGAACCTAGAACAGAAACTTTATCAACAGTTGGCTCCAAGATAATAAACTAGGCATTAAGAAGGCAACTATGGGCTAAAGGTGTGAGAGAGGACCAAAGGATTCCCACACTTGACTAAACCTCTTTCCAGTCACTGAATCCAACTCAGAAAACTCTCCAAGGTCGCTTGCAAAATTGTCAGTGATCTCCGTTGTGCAAGGGTGGGTGAGTCTCTGAATAACCAATTTTGCAATATACATTTCTTACCCAGCAATAACGCACATCGTACAAAACCCAAAAATCCCAGTGGGGCAGGGCGGGAACAAGCGATTTGGCCAAACAACATACATGGAGGCGGGTAGGCTTGGTCTTGTTTAGCTGATGGGGAGAGAGAAGGTGACTCTGTTCCATTGACGTTTGACAGCTGCAGAATTTCACTTGTCTGGTCCTCTTTTATTTTTTAATTGTTTCAGTACAAGTTTGTTACTTCGCACCCCTAGGCCCCAATGCTCACAACTCAGCCATAAACTCAGCCACAACTCAGCTCACAACAGCGCCATAAAAAATACCGGCAAAGCAGTGCAGAAGAAAACGCCCTAACGCTCAATGCTAATGATTAGGTGCGCTCATAGCGTTGGGAATTAGGAAGTTCAGCGGAAGGATTGTGCTTGGTGCATGTGGCAGAAGAGTTTGCCGGGAAGCTCGGCTCCAGTGTGCATGTGCCCGGTTAAAAAACCTGAATGTAATCACACCATTGGCGTCTGTTTCTGTGGCCAAAATATAAGCGTTAAAAACTTGTTTTTGTAGCTTGGATGCTTATATTTAGATGCAGGGAAGAGACACCAAGGTGTGCTTTCGCTTGGGTCCTGCTGTTTCTCACGACCAGGGCTTGCACGGGCTTCCTTCTGCTGCCAAAAGCAATCAAGCCTGACATATTTTGCAGAAAAAAATCATAAGAGAATCATGAGAAATCCTGTCTTTCAACATGCTAACGCCTGCTCCGACCTGGCATTATTTTTCGCAGCAGTAAGGCAGTTTTGCTTTGGGCGCTGTTTTCTGAGCATTGGGGAGGAATACAAAATGGCCTCATTTACATGAGCTGGACGACATTAGCACGCTGCTTGTGCTGTTCGTCTGCGTGCTCCTTTGTTCCCGCACTCCAGACCTCTGAACATTCTGCGCAGGTAAATTTGGGCAGCCGCATTTTCTTTTCAGCATGGGGGTCCGAGTGCTCTGTAGAATTTCCACACCGCTGCACTTTCTTTCCTCAGGTTGGTTAAGATGTTGCTGCTCGAAGCAGTTATGAAATGACATTAAAACCGGTAGAGGAGGGTTTAGTCCGTTCAAATCATGCTATGGCCTGTCTGGAGCTGGCGCCGCTCTGGATTTCATTAGGTGCCTAATGACGGATGTATCCAATGAGGAGAAGCCCAATAAAAGCTGAGCTGCTAATTGTAGGCTCCTAAGTTAGACTCCTGAGCGTCAATATTCATCCAGCTGTGGTGAACATTTTGCTGATCGCCGCCAGTGTGATTCCTCTATATTCAATGCCAGCCATGTCCGGGCTTCAGCATTGATTATCTGTTGGGTTTTTTTTGCAGAGATGGCTAACACATGGCTGGTTAAGTCAATATTCAGAGTTGAACTGGCCACGGGCTGCCACATAAAGACGGAACTGACTTTTATGTGGTCCTGTTCATGCGGTTACCCTGGTCGGTTAAGTGCACTTAACCGTCCAAGTGGCGACACTGCCCCCCCCCCCCCCCCAGAACATCCCCAAAATAGTCGGCTTTCATTTAGGCGTTAACTGCTCATCTCTAGCAACGATGAGGGTAAAGTGATGCTGAAAATTAGCGCATAGCCCTGAAAAAGTGATTTAACCAGTCAGTGGCCGATTCTGACCAGTTAAATTGTTTTGAATGTCAACCTGCTGGATTTGAGCCCTATTTTCAGCCAAACTTAGGGGCATAACTTTTCAGCTGAAAATTCATCTTGGTTTAGGAGTTTAAAAGTTATGCTGATAAATTGGAACCTGCCATTCGTTTAACTGGATTTGCGAATCTGAAAACCTCCTAACTTTTTCCCCTGCCCTAAATCCGCCCCGTTACCATTCACTTTCATGTTCCTAAATGTAGGAGTTTATTTATTTATTGGGGGTTTATTAACCAACTTTATGAAGAGATTCAGCCAAGGCATAAAACTTACAATTTTATTAACAGCATAACAATAGTAAAATGACCCAAGTGCAAACACAGATACAATGAATGAGGTCAACTTGAAAACAGCAAATTGAAACCTCATAATAGGACTACCTCTTGGAGAAATTTTGAGCACAAACCCTAATACATTTTCAGAGGCCAAGTTAGAAACATAAATCCTTTGTCCTTCTATTTTACCTTCTGCACGTCTATAGCACCATGAGCTGGACCGGCAAACCTAACTGAAGTGTAAAACCAGACTCTGCGTAGGACAGGAGGGCAGGACAGGACAGGACAAAGAGTCCCTTTTGGTCACATCCATACCTCATACTGGAATAGTCCAGGTTGGCCTTGTTCCAGCAAGTTGCACCAGAATGAAAACTGGGTGCAACATCAAACACAAGATAGCTTATGCAAACCTTTTGAAGCCTGAACCTGTTCTTGCATTGCACAAGGACCCGCTCTTTGTGCATCAGGATCCAGAGGCTTGCCACAGACTCCTCCTGTCCTATCCTAGAGTGGTTCCCAATTGCAGAGCTTGATGCCTTGCCTCGCCCCCTGCAGGTCTCATTACTGATATCTTGATCTCGCTGGATGACCATTACCTCTACTTCAGCAACTGGCTGCACGGAGATATTCGACAGTATGACATATCGGATAGCAAGCATCCAAAGCTGGTGGCGGGCAGGTGAGCCTATGAGGCCTGGGGGAGGGACAAGAGATGCATGGAGGACCATGCATTAATGTTGGATTGCTCTAGAGAAGTTTCAGATAGGCTGGAAGACCTCTTGGTGGTCACATGTCCTTTGATATCTTGTGCACATGGGGATGGAGAATTCTGACCTTGGTCTGGTTATGTGTTGCAGGTGTTTGTGGGAGGCAGCATGTGAAGGAGGTCCAGTCGTGGTGGTGGGAGAGGAGGATTCCCAGCCACAGCCTCTCATTATTAAGGTGAGTGACAGGTTCTCGATCACTCTAGAGTCTGGTTTGTCATTCTTGGTTCTCAGGAGCCTCCAGTGGGACAGGTTTTCAGGATACCCTTGATGCAGTAGCGGCCCTACCATTAGGCCTCATGCAGCACTCTTCTAAGGCCTTCGGCTGAAAGACTCAAACCATTTCAGTACAGTTCCTGGAAGACTAAAGATATGTAAACAGCTTAACAGTATCTGATGGTCTAGAGCATCAAATGCGGCGGAGATATGAAGAAAAACCAATAAATAGCTTTCGTGCTGATCTAATCCATGGCGCACCTCATCCAATGTCGCCACCATAAGAGACTCAGTTGCAGAAACTGTACTGAAATGGATCCAAAATTGAGACACAGATCAATATTCCGCTAGTTGCAAGTAAACGAGTCCTTTCTATAATTTTAGCCAACACGGGAAGTACAGAAATTGTCACGAACATGAAAAAGGACATTATAACCCAAGGTAGAAATTCTTCTAGAAATGTTTCATTGACCAAGGAAGAATTCCCAATCAATGGTAAGGAGGGTATTACTGCACTTATCCATTTCTCTGAGCAGTTCAGGATGGACACTCATCCCCCAATAAACAGTGAGCCTACAAGATTTAAAATAAGACCTAATTTCATCCTCACTTACAACCTCAAACTCCTCCACCCCTTCTAGAGTCATCCTGTGGGGAAAATTAAGAATTTAATTCCAGAGGTACACACAAGTTATTAAGCAGGGAGCCTTCTCCTCTGAAATGACTTTGAGATTGTCTTTTTTTGTTGTTGCAGGGAACAAGGATACAGGGTGCAGCACAGATGATCCAGTTGAGTTTGGATGGGAAAAGGCTGTACGCTTCGACCTCCCTCTACAGCGGTTGGGACAAACAGTTCTACCCAGATCTCATCAAGTAAGATAATGTGTACAGCACCACCGTATGTAGGATGAAGTTGACGGTCTGTGAGGAACATAAACTGGTTTCTTTCTGGCTAATTGTAGGCACGGCTCGGTCATCGTGCAGATTGACGTGAACACTGAGAAAGGAGGTCTGACGATTAATGAGAACTTCCTGGTTGATTTTGGAAAAGAACCTGAAGGCCCCTGCCCTGGCCCATGAGATTCGCTACCCTGGGGGGGACAACTCCTCTGATATCTGGATCTAAAGTGCACAGCACAGAGGTGGGATGGGGAGATTTAAGCGGTCTTAAATCTATGTGCCACAGTGCCTTTGATTTTCTGTGCATACTTCCTGGGTGACTCTCCTCTGGGTCACTGCCGCTCGGTCATGTGCGCCGTTGATTACAGAATTATCTGTTAGCGTCACATTTTATGGGGCTTCCTGGTGCCTTTGGCGGCTCCCCCTTTAAAACACCTTCTAGAAATCAAGTGAGCAGGCAGCAGTCCAGAGAAAGTGATCACATGAGCACTTAAATTCCTGCTTACAATCAGATGATGATTAAAAATCTGTCTAACTCGAAATAATAAACTCTTCTGCTACCTGTGTGTCATGTTTTGTCTGAAATGGTTTAAGCAGAAAAACTCTCCCAACGGGAACCAAGTCTGGTGCTTTTCCCATGGTATCTACACAGACCTGGAGATGGCTACTTGCTACGAGCAAACTGTCCTAGATACATGAACTCTGAGCTGGAAGATAGGCAGCACATCCCGTTCACAATCTCGCAAGATCACGAACGGGTGGGTCACCTGTGAGGTTTCAATACACATGCGGTGCAGCTGCACATCAGGGGAAGAAGGTAGAGTGATGTGAGGTGACATACTGTATGGTGATGGGTGTGTGGGGGGGGGGGGGCAGACTGTACACCCATCTGTTTCCCCCATGTTAACTCTGGGCCTGTTGAAAAATTGCATTCTGGCTACGTCACTCTTTTTCACTAGCTTCAGATTATCGGACATGATCGCCTAGAACTTGCTGTAAGGTTGGGTGAACATCCGTTTCTCACAGCTTATCGTGTGCTGCTCACTAGTATTTATGTACGCCAAAAGCATGATTCTGCTTTTTTTTTTTGCACTGGATCTTAACATCCAGGCACTTGTCCATGGAAGCTGACCATGTTGTATCCACTATCAGGGCCAATACAAAGGGATTAGGCATCCTACGCAAACCTCTCCTCTTGCAAGTCCGTCAACTTTCAACCCTTCCGCCCCTGCCCCTCAACCAAGATTGTGATCAACTTAACGATAATGCTCACATAACTCCTCCCAGCATAATCCTGTAAAAATACATAATTGGACTTCACTTTTTTAAATATTAAACTTTTATGTATACATACATACATAATGAGGTCAAGGTCCAAAAGCCATTTGCCAGGGTAAATGGCTTGTTGAAATTGGCCACCCTCCCTGTGGGTAAAAGAAAAGTACACAGTGATGATCTTTGAGTTTGTCTGGATTTTGGTTTGATTTGCAGCTGCTTGTCACTGAAGCAGCTTCCCTAGGCAATGCATGATTAATGCCTAATGGGTACATAGTAACGTGGAGGGGCATAATCGAACGTTGCCGGCCAATCTATATGGCCGGCGCCGCAAAGAGCGGTCCCGAACCGTATTATCAAAAAAGATGGCCGGCCATTTTTTTGTTTTCGATAATACGGTTGGGGCCAGCCAAACGTCAGAGATGGCCGGGTTTCAGATGGCCAGCATCGGTTTTCGCCGATAATGGAAACCGATGCCAGCCATCTCAAACCCGGCCAAATCCAAGGCATTTGGTCATGGGAGGAGCCAGCATTTGTAGTGCACTGGTCCCTCTGACATGCCAGGACACCAACCGGGCACCCTAGGGGGCACTGCAGTGGACTTCAAAAATTGCTCTGAGGTGCATAGCTCCCTTACCTTGTGTGCTGAGCCCCCCAAATCCCCCCCAAAACCCACTCCCCACAACTGTACACCACTAACAAGCCCTTAGGGGTGAAGGGGGCACCTACATGTGGGTACAGTGGGTTTTGGGGGGGGGGGGGTTGGAGGGCTCCCATTTACCACCACAAGTGTAACAGGTAGGGGAGGATGGGCCTGGGTCCACCTGCCTGAAGTGCACTGACTGCACTCACTAAAAACTGCTCCAGGGACCCACATACTGCTGTGATGGAGCTGGGTATGACATTTCAGGCTGGTAAAAAATGATTTTAATTTTTTTTAGGGGGTGGGAGGGAGTTGGTGACCACTGGGGGAGTAAGGGGAGGTGATCCCTTATTCTCTCTGGTGGTCATCTGGTCAGTTGGGGCACTTTTTTTGAGGCTTGGTCCTAAAAATAAATGGGCCAAGTGAAGCTGGCAAAATGCTCCTCAGAGCCAGCCTTCTTTTTCCATTATCGGGCGAAGCCGGCTATCTCGCAACCATACCCCCGTCCCGCCTTCCATACCCTGCCGAAACGCCCCCTTAAACTTTGGCCGGCCCTGCGACGGAAAGCAGTTGAAGCTGGCGAAAATCGGCTTTCAATTATACCGATTTTGCCGGCTTCAGGAGATGGCCGGCCATCTCCCGATTTGTGTCGGAAGATGGCCGGCCTTCTCATTCGAAAATAAGCAGAATAGTAACATAGTAGATGATGGCAGAGAAAGACCTGTACGGTCCATCCAGTCTGCCCAACAACTGGAGTGAACATCCCTGAGGTAATATAATGGAATTATCTCAGGGATGTTCACTCTGTTACTGATATAAGTGCAAAAAAAAAAAACCAACACAACATTTTCCTTCTATCCCCTCTGCTTTATCGCTCACAAAATTACTGAACAGATCTGGACCCAGGAGCAATCATTGAGGGACACTAGTAACCACCTATCTCTCCAGAGAATGAATTCCGTGTGTCCCTACCCTCTACTGTCACGAAAGCATTTTCTAATCCACCCCAGGTTCCTCGGAGCTGAACAGCATCACAAACTTCCTGAAATACCAGTAAAACACGTCCAGTGCACAAAGCTGTCAATGGTGTCCTTGTACTGCTTATTGATTTATCATTATAATTACCATGATTGCCTTATGTGCTTAGAGTACGATGAATATAAATATGCAAATAAGGAAAGAAATCAACAAATGTGATCAGTTCTATGATAAAATCTCCCTCCACTTGCATTCACTAACCCTTCGTTAAAAACATCGGTAATCGGCCCCATAAAGCTATGCGCAGAGCAGCCAAGCGTTATGCTGTGTGTTGGGTGGGGGAGGGGGGGGTGGAATGCACCATGGTCAGCCAGTCAGTCTGGATGTCTCACAAGTGCTAACTATTTCTTCTTAACTTGTCTTTCCTGCTGCTATTCAGCACCTGCCACACACTGGCAGGTGTCCTACAGGTTTTTTTTTAGCAGTACTGGACACTGGCATCATCACAGCAATTTCATCAACAGGAGAGGAAGATTTTAGGGTCACCTAAACATGTTTTGCCATATGGTGGTCTTTACCCCTACCTCACATACCCTGACCGACACTCCTCCCAAACCACTCGCTTTTTCAAAGCTGCACTCAAGGTGAATTAAAAATTTGGGTACAGTAGGTTTTTCCCTGTCCCAGAAGGCTTTTAATTGAAGAAATGCAAGGTTACAAAGATGATCAGTGGGAGAAGTGACAGGCAAGTACCCTGGGTGAGGACTGGTTCGGGCAGTTGCTCGTCTTCCTCCCCTACCTCTTCCAGTTGCAAGGGCTCTACCTCCAAGGCTGTTGGCACTGAGGACACAGGTGGGGCATTCTGTGCCTGGTGCTCACTGTTTGAGTTGGTTTTCTGTAAGCAGGCTCATATCTCACTATCTAAAACCAACTGAGCACAGAGGGACAGGAGGAGGAGCAGTTAACAGAGAGGAGGAAAGGAGCACAAAGCAGTACCAGGGGTGTACATGGGAAAGGAAAGGACTAGCTGCATGAGAGGGAAGTTTGGGGGGGGGGGGGGGTAAAAAAGGAGTAGAAGCAGCTGATCCGGCAGGAATCAGAAAATGTCCAGTGGTAACAGGACAATCACATATTGCTCCATGTCCAACATGTACAATTTTCAGTGCTTCATGTACCTGGTAGAGGTGGTCCTTTCTCGGGACCCTGCCGGTCCCCTTTCTCAAAGGGCTACTATCACCCCCTTGTGGAAATCTATGGGCTCAGCATTCCCCCGTGGGGACATGGACCAAAGAATGGATGGTCTATTTGTACTTTCTTTGGTGTCCAAACTAAAATCCAGGACCTTGCACAGGTGGAGGTCCACCCCTCCCTGTCCATAGGAGTACTGCCCACTTGTGGCAGCCTGAGGAATTTCTTCATCAGACCCCCTCACCTTCGCTACTGTCCTCCTGGCCTATGTCCTGTTCCTGTACCCTGCCTTCCAGGGCTTCCAAATCTGTGCACATTGCTCAGCTATAATATCACAAGTCTATTTCCTTTATTGGACTTTTTGAGTTTCCAGCACAGACAGCTTTTCTTTCACGTCGGCTGTGCTCCCCTGTAACGTTGCTTGTTGTCTCCCCAATAAATCATGATTTAGCCTGCAATTTGTCAGTGTCTGTTTGTAACACTGAGTATTGATGCTCCACATCAGAATGTTGAGTTGGCCTGATGATTCCTTTAGCGTTCCGGGGTTCACCTTCAAAGGACCCGGCCAGTCTCTGCTCCCTATCTTGCCTGCTTCTTAACAAATCAATTAATGTTAACGTCTATAGAACAATTCTCTTTCAGTAACTCATCTCTTGCCTTCATACAATAATACATATCAGTTCAGTTGGAAGTAGCAGATAAATGGAACTAGATTTTTGGAACTACTAGTGTGTATGATATATTTACATACACTTTTGATAGTTTATACCCCTGACGCAGCCTGAGGGCGAACGTGGCCACGTCGGGTATTGTTCCAATAAATACATTTGATTCCACTGCTTTGTTGTTTTTCATCTACTGTTTTGTAAGCAGTTGTGTGCCTTTTTGTTTTTTTTGCTTCATACAATGATTAATTGTTTCCACACCTCCTGTATCATTTGGAGGGGGGGTGTTCTATCTCTACTTCCCCCGTTAGCAACCTGTTCTGGGATGGAAACTCTGTCTTCCACAGTAAACAACTTGTGGAAGTCTGCGTCTTGCTCAGCCCTGATCTGAGCCATCTCACTTTCAAAGGTCTCATCAAGTGTCCGTGTTTGCTGTATCTCTAGATCATAATCCTCCTTTATACCATCAAACTCCTGATGAAGAGCGCTATTCTTCCCTCTACAAGGCCTGCTCTCTCTAGTTTCAGCTCCTCTTTGGCTGAACTCAGCTCCCTTTGTGCTTTATCCCCGAGCACGGTTATGGCTTTCAGTGCATCTGTAAGGTTGTCTTTGGTCAAAGTATTACACGTGCGTAATCAGATCCATATAGAGGGTTAGCACATGATTTGACATCAATTATAGCCTTTAGTACAGCTGCATGCACTGCTGGCCACTGTTGGATTCTGGGCTTGATGGATCTTATGTCCTTCAAGCAGTATGTATTGACTGGCTCATTATATGCAGCTGTACCTGTTTTTTTGCAGTATTCAGCTACAATTGTGACGTTCTTATCAATGATCATAAAGTAAATGATTGAGAGCCATCCCAGTGGCATAGCCACGGGTGGGTCCCAGGTGGGCCTAGGCCCACCCAAAATTCTTGTGCATTTGTTGTTGGCTGGTGGGGTCCTCTGGTGACAAAGACAGCTCCCTTTTCTACTGTCTACATGCTGCCATCGTGCTGGCCTCCCCCCTGCCGCATACGTGAAAAGCAAACTTGGGCAAAGGGGTGGGGCAGCGGCAGCGCATGGCCAGTGTTGCCAGTTGAAGCAAGAAGGAAAGGGATCTGTTCTTGCCACCGGAGGACCCCTGAAGCTGGTGGGGCTTGGGGACCCCCCCCCCTTCAGCACAGATATTAACTGTAAAGTTTTGACTTGGCATGGGGGAGGGGGGTGTTGTGGAGACTCCAGTACATGTGTCCACCCAGTTTGCCAAGTGGTCTATCCAAAATGTAAAGGTCTGGCTACGCCTCTGATTCCAACTTTGTTTAGAGGTCTAAAAGTAATGAACTCACACTGTAACACTTCTGCTAATTCACCGAACTTGGCTTTTTTTACACACGATCTGCTGGTTCTAAGGAATGTTTCAGTGTCAGCCTTTGAGGATACATGTTTGCAAGGATCTTCTGTACCTAAATCTTTGCAATGAGCTACACACTGTTGCTCCAGCAGATGTGGAATTGCTACAATAAAGCATCATAACAAAACCATTGATCTTGCCTAGTATAACCAAAGCACCATCTAAAGTGAATACAACCATTTTTTGCACGTTCAGTGATTTGTTCTCATAAAACTTCTTTATTGCTAAAGCTATTGAACTGTTATGACATGTAGTTAAAACTTACAATCCCAGCAAATACTGTCTTGTAAACGTCCTCATGAGATGAAGCTTGCATATAAGCTTTGCATATAAGCATTTTTGTTATATCAGTGCTCTCATCTACCACCAGTGTATAAATCTGGTTCCCCTATAGGTGACGTCATCCGATGGCTTCCATTGGACAGAAAAAGCTCTCCAATAGCTCAGAGGGTTTTTTTTTTTTAACCCTCTGAGCATGTGTCAAGTTCTCCCCTTCTCTCTAGGTAGCAGCACTCCTGTACCGATATCCTTCTTAACTACATCAATAATGCAATCTACAAACTCAAATGCATAGTTTTGGCAGTGCCAGCTTCCAGGGACTGACTTATATTTTCCACAGTGATCATAGAAGCATTCATATGTTATCAATTAAGAATTTATATCTGGTCAGCTTTTGCCCTCTTACACTGTGCTACTTCTTGTCTCGGTTTCTTGGTCACCAGCACTTGCATGAGTGTTCACAACAGACCCTCCTGACTGTTGGTGCTGAAGCTTCTTCACGGAATCAATATGTTGCTTCTGTTTGATATGTGATTTAAGATCATCATTGTTTCACGATACAGAACTCACCTCCTGCGTAGCTTCAGACAGATTTTGCAAATGACATCATCGTTGCTGTCATGGTACGAAAAAAATGTCAGTCAGCTTCACCTTCACCTCTGTAGATTGGCCCTTACAAGTTCACTTGGCCACCTTTAATCTAGACTGAAAGCCCACCTATTTAACATTGCTTTTGACTCGTAACCACTTGTAACCACTCGCCTCCACCTACCCTCCTCTCCTCCTTCCTGTACACATTAATTGATTTGATTTGCTTTTTTTTGTCTATTAGTTTGTAAGCTCTTTAAGCAGGGACTGTCTTTCTTCTATGTTTGTGCAACGCTGCGTACACCTTGCAGCGCTATAGAAATGCTAAATAGTAGTAGTAGTAGTAGTACTTTTAAACCTACACTTTCTTCACAGGTGTTGTGGACTCACAAAATCTTGTGACAAAAATATCTTGGCCAGGGAAAAATTACATAAGGAATATATCTGTCTATGAAGAAAGCATAGGCTTTACCAAATTCTAATAAAATGTGATCAATCATGTTTCAGGTTTATTCACGACTTGCTATCCTGCCCATCAGCAATGCCAGCTAGGCGGCTTACAGACTATGTAAAGACAGAGAAGAGGAGACAGGTAAGTGAAAAAGAAACAGGACAGAAAGAGCGGAGGAGGAGAATTACAATAATCACGATAGTAAGGTGGGGGGGGGGGATATGATCAGGGAGAGATTCATGTCATATCCTGCTTTCATAAATGGTATCATACCTACACATGCATGTATTGAGATAGTGTCATTATAAAATCTCTTGCTGATTATTTGTTTTAAAAAGGTTGGTTTCCCTTTGGGAAAATAAGAGTTCTTCTCCTTCTGTATATTTTGTCATATATTGTACAGCCCTGCAATGGCAGAAGGAAGTTAAGTGCCTCTCTGTAATCTAGAAAATATGCCCCATCATAAGTACATTGGAGTTCTGCAGAGCCAGGACCCCTAATATTTCAAAGACAAAAGGCAGTACGTTAATTGCAGAGATAAGCAAAATATATTTTTCCCATGTTCTCACAAATCAGCCAGCATGGACTTACTTCTGCCACTGCAAGGCAGTATAGAGGAGCTTATAGCTCCTGCAGTTCTGGTCTCTCCCTGCAGGGGGCGCTTTAGGGAATGGTCCAGGAGCCCTAACTATACAACCTCCTAATGGCAGAAGAAAGTAAATCCACTTATGCTCAAAAATAAGTTAAATGCCTCTCTGTAATCAAGGAAGTAGGTCCCACCATAATGTACATTGGGCTTCTGCACAGCCCCTTCAAGATACCCCGGTATTTCAGAGGCAAAAGACAGTACAGTATTGCTTTGAATAAAATAGAAAACATGGTTTCCCATTTTCTCACAAATCAGGCAATGGCAGGGCAGTAAAGTTTAAGACTTCAGTATTTAATATCGTGGGAATCTTCCTTTCCCATTTAGCTGACACATTTTTTTGCATTTCCCAAGAATAAATCACTTTAAGCTTTGCCTAATCAACATCAAAAGAAAACTCCTGGAAGAAAACCAGTGAATAAACTGGAAAAGCAGCCCCACACATCCACTGTATGCATTCTAGTGAAAGCAGTGATGATCCAAACTGTTCAGCAGGTATCCTTGCTTGTGAAGTGAAATGTGCATGACATCAGAAAGTAGAAACATTTTTATTTACAGTCTTAAGGTGCCTGAATTCTTTAAACAAACACACCCTGGATGCATTAGAGTAAAGACTGTCAGTTGCTGAGCTGCAATTTCCTGAAATGTCCCTTTGCTAAAATTGGATTATCAAATTCTAAACAGCATTAACCATATTTATATTAAAAGGAATATCACGCCTGATCCTTGATAAACAAGGCAATATATTAGAGTCCTCTCTTTTTTTCAAACCTCATCTCAGAATTTCGGTGAAGAAGATTTTCTTTAAACTGAAAATTTTACATAGAATTGAGAGATTTGTTATCAGAGAAACATTTTAGAGCAGGATAACATGCATCGGTAATGCCTTTATTTGACTACTGTAAATGTATTTTTGGATTATAAGTGGCACAAAGTGCAGCAGCTCGAATTATTAGTGGAGTATCCAAATTTGAACATATTCCTTCTGTACTAACATACATAGAGTAACATAGTAGATGACGGCATAAAAAGACCTGCACAGTCCATCCAGTCTGCCCAACAAGATAAACTCATATGTGCTACTTTTTGTGTATACCCTACCTTGATTTGTACCTGTCCTCTTCAGGGCACAGACCGTATAAGTCTGCCCAGCACTATCCCCGCCTCCCAACCACCAGCCCCGCCTCCCACCACCGGTTCTGGCACTGATTACCAGTTAAATGGCGAACACAATTAAAGTTCTAATTCCCCTGTTTACTAAAGCTTAGCTTGAGTTATCTGCAGCAGGGCCCATTTTATTCCTATGGGCCCTGCTGCAGATAACTCGACCTAAGCTTTTGTAAACAACCTCCATAAGTGTTCTGGCCAATATTCAGAAAGCGGTCAGCGCCGCGTTAAAGAGTTAACTGAAGCCAGTGTCTAGTAGCTGGTTATTTCTCTGAATATTGGCGATAATTTTTCCGAAAACATGGCCACATAAAAGTGAACCTAATCATGATAATGAATATTGGACTCACTTGTCCCTGATACTACTACTACTACTACTACTACTACTACTACTTAACATTTCTAGAGCGCTACTAATCCATTGGTGTATCTAAATGTAAACTTCTACAAAACAGATGCAGATGTGTTTCCATGTGCCCCAATGAAAGGAGAGTTTAATTTCAGTATATTCCATCTTTATAACATCAGGCTTTCCAAGGCAGATTACAACAACAGCTAACTTGCACAAATCAGGAAACAGGATATCCTCACTGAGATTTGGCCACGCAGTACTGTATTCTATAGGACAATGTAGAAAAATGAGCACAAAATACCAGCTACAATGAGTTTATCTTGTTTGGCAGACTAGGTGGACCATACAGGTCTTTTTCTGCCGTCATCTACTATGTTACAATAATTTTTAAGATGGGGTTTTTTAGTGATATTTAATTTTATTTCATGATATATATCTACATATGAGAAGCTTTCAAATTAATACAAAAGCTGTCAAATATGTTAAAAAAAAATTTTTATCCTCCACCTTTTAAAGCACTGCCAATCCAAGTGGAACAGCTTTTGACTAATAAGCTTTTGCAACTGTTTTGGGTGTACAAATATGGCGGCAAGCTGCGCTTTCTGCCTTCAGCCAGATTAGCTCTTGCCGTCTCCTGTCTCGATATAACTTTATTGACAGTTCCCGCCCCCTTGAGAGAGCTCCGCCCAGCGCCGGCCTCCCCTGGAGAGCGCGCCGCCAGCCGACCTTGAATGTTGTGACGGAAGTTTCTCAGCAGCCGTGAAACTTGAGCCCTGTTAGGAAACGTCCCGCTGTCTGACCAACCAATAGAAAATCTGGAAAATGTTGTATCTGGGTGAACTAGGCTGGGAAGCCAATCAAAATAAAGACCATGCAAGGGCTGTTCGCAGACTCACCAATCGGAAAGCAGAGACGGCGACTTTGGCGCTGTTGGGGGTTTCCCCCCCACCCCCGGTTTGGGCAGGGCCGAGCTTGTTCGGAAACGGGGTGACGGTAGGTGAAAGGAGCGGCAGACTCGTAACTGCGGTAAGAGGGCGCCGCGCGTGTTGTGCTGTCGGGATGTCGCGATATATAGTGGTGCTATGCAGTGAACAGGTCTAGCAGCGCCTTCATATCGTGACTGAGGGGATAACAGTTGAGTTATTCTCACGTGAAACGAGTCTTCTGGTTCGAGGGCCGGAGGCAGGCTGGACCCGGTGTTCGGGATTTAGGGGCTGGTGAGAGGGAATCCCATCACCACCCCACCCTCTGCACCCCAATACCATCCCACCCTCTCCTCTGCACCCCAATACCACCCCATCCTCTCCCTTCACCCCAGTACCACCCATTCCCCACCCTCCTCTGCACCCCAATACCATCCCACCCTCTCCTCTGCACCCCAATACCACCCATCCTCTCCCTTCACCCCAGTACCACCCATTCCCCACCCTCCTCTGCACCCCAATACCATCCACCCTCCCCCTGCACCCCAACACTACCTTATCCTCTTCCCTGCACCCCAACACATCTCATCCCCTATCCTTTTCCCCACCACCCCACCCTCTCCCTTCACCCCAACACTACTCCATCCCCACCCTCTCCCCTGCACCCCAATACCACCCCACCCTCTGCACCCCAATACCACCCCATCCTCTCCCTTCACCCCAGTACCACCCATTCCCCACCCTCCTCTGCACCCCAATACCATCCACCCTCCCCCTGCACCCCAACACTACCTTATCCTCTTCCCTGCACCCCAACACATCTCATCCCCTATCCTTTTCCCCACCACCCCACCCTCTCCCTTCACCCCAGTACCACCCGTTCCCCAACCTCTCCCTGCACCCCAATACCACCCCACCCTCTCCCCTCACCCCAATACCATCCACCCTCCCCCTGCACCCCAACACCACTCCATCCCCACCCTCTCTCCTGCACCCCAATACCACCCCACCCTCTCCTCTGCACCCCAATACCACCCCACCCCCACCCTCTCCCTGCACCCCAATACCACCCCACCCTCTCCCCTCACCCCAATACCATCCACCCTCCCCCTGCACCCCAACACCACCTCATCCTCTTCCCTGCACCCCAACACATCTCATCCCCTATCCTTTTCCCCACCCCTCCCTCTCCCTTGCACCCCAACACCATCTCATCCCACACACCCCAACACTCCACCACCCTCTCCCTCCCCCTGCTTCCAAACAACACCCCATCCCCCCCACACCCCAATCCTCCCCCTCTTCCCTTCCCCTGAAATCATGAACACCCCACCTCATCGCTACCTCTCCTCTCCCTTCCCCACAGCAGCCATAAACAGCGTAACACTAAAAGCCCACTCCCAATCCTTCCCCACAGCAATCATGACCACCCCAGCCCTAGTCACCCTCCCCTACAATCACGATTACCCCAATGCTACCTCATCCCCAGAATGATCCTGTAAAAGTAGCTAATTCAGCATTGAACTGTAAAATGGTAATCTTTATTGTTGTGTGTGTATATGTATTTATTTACACACGGAAAGTTGCACATAAGTCCATCTAGTGGTAAGGTGACATGTACTTCTGTTTGCTGTTCCTGGGAGATGTGAAGAATAGATATGCCTGGCTCTGCATTTGTGCGCTATAGGACCAGGATCTGTTGACGCTCTTGCTGGTCCACTTTTGTGGGACAAATTGTCAGCACTCTTTATATGATGACATCAATATTGGATTTTAAAAACCCAGTCAGGCCTATATTTAATGCTCTTATAGATAGTTAATTCTGATTCTTTCTGGTTGTACCGTGTAATCCACTTAGGTAATCAGTGGCATAATGGCAGCAGATGAAACCAGAAGGGTTGTCGGCACAATACTTGCCGCACATTGCTTTCCTCGTGTTGTAAAATGAGGTCCAAAGAGGGCAGTTTCCAGTGAAAATACTGTACCTTCCACTGATGCTTCTTTGAGTTTGTGTAACTGCCAGCATCTGGTGTTTTGCTTTGACTGCAGCTGGTCTAGAAGTTGCTGCCCTAGGCAGGTGCCTGACCTGCCTAATGAGTGCACCAGCCCTGCAGCCGCTAATGACTTCTCAGCCAAAACGGCTAGAGGTAGTAGTTCAGCACAAAACCATATGTAAAAGACCATTTCTGATGGTGAAAAATGTGTCGGACACCGTCCTTTTGATTGTCTTCCAGCAGAGAATCAGGAACCGGACCTCATGGCTCAAAAACAAACCTTTTCCAAGATCTCCTCAAAGGGAGGGGAAGCAGCAGAGTCCAACACGCTCCTACAGAACCTGAGGAATACAATTTCGTAAGTTAACCCCCCTTTTCCACTGTTCAGCAATTACCTGAGCTCCTTCCTTCCGCTCTCTGTGCAGGTCAAGGTCATTCAGAGAGCAGATCCGGGCTGCTCGGGGCAGTGCTTGTAACCTGCACTGATCAGTCCCAACTCCTGTCAAGAAGAAAGAATTTGCTGCACAGAGCATGGATGCTTTTGCTTCCTAATTTCAATCTAAAGTTAACACCTCATTGATAAGCCCTAGGATCGTTTGAAGCGAGCAGGCCTTTATTTTTCAGCTGCATCCTGCCTTTCCGGAGTTAACTGAAACAGCTGTACCTCATCCGGAACCCCTCTGTCCTTTATCTGGGAGCGAAGGAGTAGCCTAGTGGTTAGTGCAGCAGAGACTTTGATCCTGGGGAACTGGGTGCAATTCCCACTGCAGCTCCTTGTGACTCTGGGCAAGTCACTTAACCCTTGAATATTACTCCAACCTGTCTGTTCTCCTTCTAGGTAAATAAACACAGTTCTATACAGATACTAACAGTGTCCACCACTGCTGCAAATAGAATGCTTTGTAAATTCTGTTATTAATATGAGAAATAAGCATTTATTAAACTTACCAATTAAGGGTACACTGGCATATGAATATTTCAGATTAGGCAGTACAGCGAATCAGAATAGATCACAAGCTTTTCTCATATGAGAGTGGTAAACTGGCCGCAAAGTGGGAATCCACAGTATTACTTCTCTAACTTCTATTGATTACAGTTGTCAGTTATATACCCTGTTAATCACATGTTTTTGCGTCATACGTATTTCTATTTTCATGCTTCTTGTGTAATTACTTGGTATCAAATTTACTTTGTATCAGTATTAGTGAATTTCCATTGAATCATTAATTAGTTACCAGAAACTTACTTAATCTAATATTTATTTATTTGCTGCACGTGTATCCCACATTTTCCCACCTATTTGCAGGCTCAATGTGGCTTACAAAATGTTCTAGCAACATGTACACATTATAGGATAAGAATTTCCAAATATAGATACAGATGGGTACATAGAATATCAAAGCAATCATAATAACGGAATAATAATTTTACAATTATTACAAATATAAGAGTGCATAAGTAAATCATATTGGATTGGAAGTGGATTGAAAGATCAACATAACATAACGATATCAGGACTAGATATAATATTCAGTCAGGGTCATTCACACTTGCAACATAAATGTTCCTGTAACCACAGGTTCTGTTTACTCCTTACCACCTGTTGCACTACCTCAACATTTCCCTTAAATCATCAGAGTCTATAAACCATTTTCTAATGAAATCATATTTCGGTTCCTTAGTAAACTGCTAGCAAACCACGTTCACTTCCTTGTTAGCCCATGTTGCAAGGTCCTCAAGAGAACATCTGTTCACATAAGCATTTCAGTGAATGTACAATTTCAAGCACTTTACTGTTTGTCCTTTTTAACCTTTTGAGGCCTAGCTTAACACACAATCATGCAGGCTATTATTCAGCCTGTCCTATGGTCATGTCCAGCATGTCCCATATGTTCCATATTAACACCCTCCATCGCCCCAGGTACAAAATAAGTACCTGTATATATGTAAACCGCTTTGAATGTAGTTGCAAAATACCACAGAAAGGCGGTATATATCAAGTCCCATTTCCCTTTCCCCCTTTCTCTTATGACATCACAATATCTGAGCCAAGTATCGGGCAATCAAGCCATTGTGACATCACTGATGAGGTTGGCTCTTATTGGTGGAATAAGTGGAGGAGTGGCCTAGTGGTTACTGCAGTGGAACTGGGTTCAATTCCCACTGCAGCTCCTGCAAGTCACTTAACCCTCCATTGCCCCTGGTACAAAATAAGTACCTGAATATATGTAAACCGCTTTCAATGTAGTTGCAAAAACCTCAGAAAGGCGGTATATCAAGTCCCATTTCCCTTCCCTTTCCCTAATGGTTAGTGCAGTGGGCTTTGATCCTGGTGACCTGGGCAAGTCACTTAACCCTCCATTGCCCCAGGTCCAAAAACTTAGACTGTGAACCCTCTAGGGATGGAGAAAGTACCTGCATATAATGTGTACAGTGCTGACTATGTCTGGTAACACTGTAGAAATGATTAGCACCAGTAGCAGTGAACGCTGTGGAGCTTTCTTCTTCGTAAAAGGTTATATATCATACTGTGCAATTTTGGACCGTGTACAAAAAATATACTCAAGATAATAAGCACAAAAACATGACATTCAAACAATATAATTATAATACAAGAATCAAAATGCTGTACTAAAGTAGTGCATTAGAAATAAATTATAGAAAGAAACTGTACCAAAGTATTCAGCAAAGTAAAAATCAAAAGAAACTTTACATTAGCAAGTGGAGTTTTATGTTCCCTGCATTTGAAATCCCCTAAGAAACCTCCGGGTGGCATGCGGGGAACACGAGTGAACGTTGTCTGAACTTTTCACAATTAGGGGGTTGTTTACAAAAGCTTAGCTCAAGTTATCTGCTGCAGGGCCCATAGGAATAAAATGGGCCCTGCTGGAGATAACTCGAGCTAAGCTTTAGTGAACAGGGGGGGGGGGGGTTAATTTGTGTATCAGCCTGAACTCTAAGGCAAGCTACACCCCCCCCCCAAAGGGTCAGAGCAAATAGAAGTCAAGTAACTACTGCAGCAAAAGTGTAAAACATGAAAAACCAGCTGTACAGGATAATATAATATAATAAAACACAATCAGAAAATACATCATTCTCAGTACTTTATATCCACTGTTTCTGAGGCCAACCATCCTTCTCCACAGGCGCTGTTCATGCTGTATAATCCTGGGCATTAACTGTCTCGTGTTACATCCTTTTCTGCTTGATTCATTGTCCATTTAAACTCTGGGCTGTTTTTATTAACGCTTAGCCTGTGCTAAAGGCCACCCCCGGCTGTAGAAATAACGTTGGCAGCAGGGCACTTAATGTATGCTAATAGCCACAGCAAATTTTCAGCTTTCAACTGAATTGTGGTGCTTTGCAAATTGTAATCAATAAATATCCCACACCATTTTTTTTTTTGTTATTTACTTTTTTTCAACAGTAAACCTGTGCAGAATAAAGTCCTTAACATTCTGGTAAGTGTAACCTGTGGAAGAAAAGCCATTGTGCACACAGTGTGAAACACTCAGGCTTGGGTCCTAAACCCGATGCCCCTCTTCCCCTTGTTCTTATTTCTGTAGGGATGCAAGACAGACATATTTATTTGATGTTTTTGGATTTATAACCCACTTAGATCACCAGTTTGCACCCAAAAAAGCAGATGTACAGAAGAGAGAGAGAGAGTATTTCCATGGAGTTAGGAATATAAGTGTTGCCATACTGGGACAGGCCGAAGGTCCATCTATCCCAGCATCCTGTTTCCAACAGTGGCCAATCCAGGTCACAAGTACCTGGCAAGATCCCAAAACAGTAAAACAGATTTTATGCTGCCTCTCCAGTGGATTTTCCCAAGTCCATTTTAATAATGACTTATGGACTTTTCTTTTAGAAAGCACCCAAACCTTTTTTTAAACCCTACAAAGCTAACTGCTTTTAGCACATTCTCTGGCAATGAATTCCAGAGTTTACACATTGAGTGAAGAAATATTTTCTCCAATTTGTTTAAATTTACTACTTAATAGCTTCATTGTGTGCCCCCCTAGTCCTAGTAGAGTTTACGCTCCAGTTACGATACGCAGACGAGACAAGAGGCAGCAGAAATTTAATATATTAAGCATTGAGCCAGGGTGCCTCCATGGAGCTTACTCTCCAGTTAAGATACACAGACAAGCCAAGTAGTGTCAGGAACTTCATATGTTAAACACAGAGCCCAGGGCTTGAAATTTAAAATTAGCCTCGGTTTTCAGGTGGGACCTGAAGATGGTCAGACAGGGTTCAGGATTCACCACAGGAAGTCTATTCCAGGCATGTAGCAGGGCAGGATTTGGTGATAGAGGAGATGGGCATAGGTAGGAGTGTTCTCCTGATGCGTGGAACTCATAAGAAGATTTGAACAGAGAGGTCATGAGAAGCTGCAGAACGAATGCACTTCTAGGTGAGTAGGAGAAGCCGAAATTGTATACAGAAGTGGTAAGGAAGCCAGTGTAGGGACATGAAAAGAGGAGTTATGTGAACGTAATGACAGTGTGGGAAGATAAAGTTCTACAACTCAATTTTGGATAGATTGTAATGGAATGAGATAGCTTAGTGGGAGAGCTGTGAGGGGCAGGTTGTAGTGGTCTTAAGTGGGAGGTGATGAGAGACTAGGCCAGGTTTTTCTTAGTGTGTTCAGAAAAGAGGGCGTGGATGTAGGTGATAATTTATAAAGGAAGCAGAGCTATGTGCCCATAAAGAAAAGTAAGTTAAAAAGGGAGGAGCTTATCAGATCCCTGTAGTGACTCATGGATGTCAGGTTAATAGAGCATTTATTTCCTCATCATCCCTCCAGACCAGTCCAGATGCGCTCTCCTGCCAGCAGATGGAGACTGAGAACCACTGGTTTGATGATCTGACCTTCTATAAGGATCTGTGCAACCCACAGCCAGCCAGTAGTTCTCAGTCTTCAGCAGATGGTGTGTGAGATAGACCTGTGCAGCGTCCTCCTAATTAATACATTTAAAAAATAAATATAATAATAATAACTTGAAGACAAGGGAGAAAGTAACATGACAGCTAGAATCAGCTGGGGATGGTCTAACAGCCTGGGGGGTGGTGCCAGATCCCTCTACCCCCTTCTTGTCCCATGCTTAGCCTGAAGTTGGTCCTGTCCTCTCCTCCTTTTGGGAGAAGACCAGAGGTGAAGAACCTGGTGGCACGGTAAGGCAGTGCTGACTTTTCCTGGGACAGCTGTGAAAACAAGGTCACTTCAGGGGATCAGCTGCACACGTTGGTACAGAAAGAGGCGTTGGCAATAAGCTTTGGGAAGAGTGGTTGATATGGCAGCTTAGGTCGAGTGCTGCTGACACTGTGCGCTTGCAGCAGTCATAGCAGTGTTGGCATGTCAGGCTGCTGCTGCACATGTGATGAACACCAGTGATTTACAGTCAGAGGGGAGATACTTGCAGGCAGTGGTGGCAAAAGCATACATAGTAGCAGTTCCATGGGAGTAGGGCAGATGAAGGAGGCTTTTACGGATGTGGAAGGAGTGAGTTTTGGTGTGAACCACTGCCATCCTGTTGGCCTCAGAAGCTGGACATACTCAACTGGATGATCTCCTGAAACTGAGCCTGGTGGGGAGGCATGAAACTGGAGCAGGTGTTGAGTTTTCCCAAAAATTTGTTCTGCTCATGCACCATGCTTTTTTAGGTCCCCAGGAGAAGGTCTCCGCAGGACAACGCAAGGAAGCCCCATCTTCAAGTAAGAGGCCCAGGAGAGAACTTGAAGAAGAGCAGGAAAAGGTAGTCTCTCAGATGTCAGTAGGCTCACTGAATTGTCAAGAGGGGGCTCAGGGTCACTAGTAGAGCCCTCAGAGGAATCCCTGGAAGAAGGGAGCATTCCAGAAGGAGAGGCTGTGTCAGTGGTCAGACCTTTCCACAGAGATGAATTAGTATCTCCTTTCATGGAAGTGTTCATAGTGTTGAGGATCTTAAAACATCCAATACTGGGGTTGGGGATCTGGAAGCCCATCAAAGCATTCCCAATGGAACAGCGCTCAAGAATCCCCAGGACTATTGGATGGAGGCCTTGTTGAAACCAACATTTGAAATGTAGGCATTGGCCTTGTAAGCAACAATTCGTGGAGGTTACATGGCAAGTTTTGCCTGCCTTCATTGGACTCAGGGATTGCCAGCGGGCCCTCTTGGCAGGTTCTTCGGAAGGGGTATGGAAGCAGCATGATTGGAAGCAAGGTCCACGCTTCTGGCAGACATATGATTTGATTCAAGCATGGGCAAAGAATATGGCAACAGTGCTGATGGCATGCCGCCTGCTCTGGCTCAGAAATTAATGGGTAAACATGACACCTAGAATGCGGCTCAGTAATCTTCCATTTAAAGGGAAGCTCATATTTGGAGTAGATTTGGAGAGGTTGGTGAATGTTTTAGGAGTGTCCATAGTTCTGAGGCTGCCAGGGACATTCCATGAGGGACAAGTTGTTTTGCAGAGTTTGGCAGGATCATCCTGGAAAGTTGTTGGGGTTCCAACCCTTTCAGAGAGACTGGAAAGGTGGTAGAGTAGGTGGCACAAGAGATATCTGTAGTTCCCAACGAAGGTTTGAGGGCTCATACTTTAGTGTCTCAGGTGGTTGGACATCTGCAATGATGAGGTTTATCAGAGATAGACCCAGATCATCTTGAACCGACGAGTCCTAGATGTCATCCACGAAGGACATGCACTTGAAAATGTTCATCATCCTTTTTTTTGATGCTTCTATGGAATCCCCCTGTTGTTCCTCTAAAAAAGTGCAGTCAGTCAGGTCTATGCTGCAAAGATTGTTACAACTAGAAGCAGTAGAGCTAGTTCCACCAGATGAATAGGGATGTAAAAGATAGTCCTTTTTTTGTGGTTCCCAAGAAGAATGGCATGTTTGGCTGATGTTGGACAGGTCAACAAGACCTTCAGAGTGCCAGGATTCGTAATGGAGACCTCAAGGTTGGCAATCATTGTCATATGGCAAGGGGAGTTTCTAACCTTCCTGGATTTCAATCTGCACATTCCCATTCAAAAGTAGCACAAGTATTTGTGATTTGCTGTATTACGAGAACAACTTTAGATCAAAGCAGTTTGGCTATGGCTCCAAGAACTTTCTCCAAGGTGATGGTAGTGGTAGCGGCTGTGCTTCAGAAGCAAGGGATGTTGGTTTACCCCTATTTGGATGACTATCTGGTCTGGGCAAAGTCTTTCCAGGAGCGTGAGGAGGCCTGGTGGTGCAATTGATCTAAGAATTGGGATAGGTCATCAATTTCACCAAGAGCAGTTTGGATCTGTCTCAATTGCTAGAGTACCCGGGCACCCCTTTTGACACCGCATTGAGAAAGGTGTTTCTCACGAATGAGAGAATGCTGGATTTGAGGTTGCAAGAATGAGGTCTCTTCAAATTGAGCCAGCCCAGGGCCTGGGATTATCTCCAACTTCTGGGTTTGATGGTCGTGGCTTTGGATTTAGTTCTTTCCTTTACAGAGGTCCTTTTTATCCTGGTGATTTGCCTAGCTGTATCATCTGTGCATGAGTTCCAGTCTCTCTCGGTGGCTGTTGTACAGAGTGGACCTGTAGGTTCCAGAGCATATTCAGGTAATGACAGATGTGAGTTTGAGCGGTTGGAAGGCTCATTGCCTGAACAAAGGCCGATGGTAGTTGGAGGAGGCAAAGTGACCATCACCTACATGGAGATGAAGGCAGTTTGGCTGGTGCTTCATGCTTTTTCTCTCATTGGTGTGACACAATGTGGTCCAAGTATTTTCTGACAGTACAGCTGCAGTAGCATTGTATGTAATTGCCAAGGGAGCATCAAGCGATGGCAGATAGTGGAAGAAGATGGGTTCTGTAGTGGGCAGAGAAGCATGTGGCAGCTCTATCAACAGTGCATATGGCCAGAGTAGCAAACATTTGGGTGAACTTGTTAAGTAGGAACATGTTGGATCTGGGGAGAGGCAGCTTGCAGACACAGTCTTTGAATGCATAATCCAGCACTGGGGGAACCCAGTCATAGACTTGATGGCAAGATATCTAGGTTCTTTAGTTGCAGGAAGGAATGATGATCAGAGGGGGTAGCCTTTCCGGTACAGCGTTGGCCCCAAGACAGACTCCTGTATGTGTTCCCTTGTGTCCCTGACAGGGTGATTCAGAAAGTGGGGACTCATCCGGCTTCGTGGTGCTGGTGGCTCTGGATTGGCTAAGAAGATCGTGATATTCAGACTTCATGGAGGGAAAAGGCCTGTTCTGTCAGTGACCAAGTTGGATGCCAGGTATGTCTCCATTGTGGCTTACAGCATTCATGGCTTGTCAAAAAGTCCAAGCTGAGAGCAAACAAAAAGGGATATTCTGTCCAAGTGATTTCAACTCTGCAATGTTTCTGGAAGAGAGTAACCTCCCTAGCGTATGTCCGGGTGTGGAGGATCTTTGAGTCTTGGTATCAGAACTCAAGGTCTACACCATCTTCATTCTCTTATGGCATACACTGGCCTTCCATCAGGATAGTCTAGAGAAGGTTTAGGCCTTAAATTCCTTGCAGGTACAGATGGTGACCATTGCATGTTATAGGGAGCCAGTGCAGGGGCACACATTGTCATCATATCCAGACGTCGGATATTTTTTGAGGGTGGTGAAGAAAATCTGATTCCCTCGGCGTCTGGCGGTTCCTCCTTGGGATCTCAACCTTATTCTTTGTTACTTGGTGAAGGTCCTATTTGAGCCTATTCGGGAGGCATCTATTACAAATACGAGTTTAAAAGCAGTATTTCTGGAGGCAATTTGTTGAGCTCAAAGAATTTCTGATTTGCAGGCTCTCTTGCCAGTTGACCTTTCTGGAAATGTCCAAGGAAAGAATAATAATCTGACCAGTTTTCCTCCTTTTTGCTCAAGACGGTGTCCCCTTTCATATTAATCAGTTTGTTTTGAAAGGAGGGAGGCTGTGGGAGGATGCCAGGTTTTCTTCATTTGGATATTTGGCAGACACTGTAGTCCTACTTAAAGAGGAGTAAAGAATTGCATAAATCAGACCAGCTCTTTGTGTTGTTCAGTAGCCCAGGAACACGAGAGGCGGAGTAGAAGGTGATGGTAACTTCGTGGATTAAGAAAGCAGCATACATAGTTTGTGGGTGTGGGGGCACCACTGGTTCAGAAGGTTAATTCAGCTACGCCGCAAGCATCATCCTGAATGGAACACACCCTGGTACCTCTGCGAGAAATGTGTAAAGCGACCACATGGGTAACTCTTCGTTCCATTGGCCATCTTTACAGGCTGAATGTTCAGGCCCAGCAGGTTTTGGAGCTAGCTTGCCAAGCACTGCTTTTAGTATTTCCCATCAGGGCTATGGAGTCAGAGTTGGAAGCAATTTTGGGTAGAGTCAGTAAAAATGTACCAACTCTGACTCCAGCTTCAAAATAAAAACTTAAAACATTATAATAGATGGTAAGTTTATCATTTTATATCTTTGTCCTGGATCTGAAGTTATATTTACCAATACTTTAGATCCAGAACAAAACATTTAAAGCCTAATATCAGTAGGAGTTGGAAAGGTTCGACTCTGATCCTTGCTTTCCATACATCTGGACTGGTCTGGAGAGACTAAGAAGAAGGAGGAATTAGATAAACATCTTGTTACTATGTTTCTTACCTGCTAATTTCCTTGAGTCTCTCCAGACCAGTCCAGAACTCATCCCTGTGTAGACACATCGTACATTACAAAGTGGTCCAGAGCAAAGAATTCCTTCATAAGGTTGGACGAGTTGAGAGTAGGACTCTCCTGAAGTAGCTGGTGTTTATGGGCCTGGTTATCAGTAGACATAGGTCCTGATATAGGTAGGGCCACATCCTCAAACCAGTGATTCTCAGTCTCCATCTTCTGGCAGGAGAGCATAAACCCATGGATTTGGACTGGTCTGGAGGGACTCGAGGAAAGCACCAAATAAACAAGGAGACGGGTGCTAACCTACCAAAATGGAAGCAACTCATAGCACCAGGAAACAAAGTAGTCTAAAAAGGAGTTCCAACGTTTATAAATAAAAATATGCATGACGTGGCCACATTTTGTCTAATAAAGCTGCATCAGAGGTCCATTACTGTTTTTAAAGCCCAAGAACAGTAGGACAAAGGTCTTCCAACATACAGGAATTAGGCAACCACTCTATAAATGTCTTTCTTGCGAAACGAGGGCAGGGAACCACTGCTGTGAGAAAGACACAAACATTGGAACTCCGTTTTGCACTAGTTTGTTTCCTGGGACTCAAGGAAAGGAATTTAGCAAGTAAAATCCCAATTCCTCCGTTTTGCCTCTTGTTGGGTTGTAGCAGTATAAAACTTCTGGTGGAGTACATTAGAATGCTGGCAGTGGATGACTTTGGACCCCCGCTGCTCGTGGCATCTGCACCATAGCCTGGGCTTTCTCACATTCTCTCTTCTTTTACTGCAGCATGACGTGTCCAAGTTCTCAGATAATGAAAAGCTCTACCTGTATCTCCAGCTGCCCTCAGGCCCAAGCACAGCAGACAGAAGGTGAGTTCCTGGGTACTCTCTCCATCAAATGGGGGGTCATTGGAAAATACACTACTTGGCTCCCATCTCTCTCGTTGAGCACGTACAGTCTCCCTGACGCCTCCTTGTGGAGAAGCAGAAGGAATGGGTGAGCTAAATACAAGTGTATCCCCATTTCAAGGGATCAGAGAATTAGAAGAGGACGCAATACCTCTGTGCAGTGGACAGGAAAGAAAGTTCAGGGATATTTTTCTGAGATGCATCAGGTTAGGTAGGGGGTTTTCTAGTTACAGATCCCGTTTTTAAAAACTCAAACAAACAATGACGTGTCGAACAGACTGAAGCACCTGAGGACTGTTCACTGCTCCTCTCCCCTCAGCAGCTTGGACCTGAGCACTCTGAACACTTCGGAGCACATGCATGCCTATAACTGGATCCGCAATCACCTGGAGGAACACACGGACACCTGTTTGCCCAAACAAGACGTATATGAAGCATACAAGTGAGTGTGTAATTCTAAGAACCCACAGCACATTTGTTGATCCCAGATCAGCTGAACCTACAAAGGAGGATGTGTGGTCATGAAGGGCCTTTGCAGACATTCTGTCCATGGAAAGCAGGATAAGTTAGCCACCCACTGTAATAACCAGTACTGTAGCTCAAAACTGAACTGTGAATAAGGGGCATTGGCAGAGCTGTGTGTGTGTGGGGGGGTCTCAGTACTGGAATAACGGGGTGCTGCAGGGTGGGAGTGAGGGACATCGGCATGCCTGGTTTTTGTTGATGCTCGAGGCCTCCAACTTTCCTAATGATTAAAAGCAGAGGGAGGCTGGAGCTTTGCAGACTTGGCTTCCATGAAGCAGATGAGTAAACGTCTTTGCCTTTCACTTCTTTTCTAGGCGTTACTGTGATAATCTTCGTTGTCGTCCTCTGAGCGCAGCTAACTTTGGGAAGATCATAAGAGAGATTTTTCCAAACATCAAAGCCCGAAGACTGGGAGGAAGAGGGCAGTCCAAATATCCTTTCTTGCTACCCGTGTGTGTTGCTGTGGGGCTGTCACTGTACCTTATTGTCCTCTAAAGAAAGCTATCACTTGTCACTGCTTTCCGTATTCCCTGAGGCATGTGGTCAGATAACTGCAGCAGCTGCAGGCAGTGTTACCCTTTCATTGGTCAGCATCAGTTGCAGTCAAAGACACTGACTTTCTTCCCTAGAGGCTGACTGTCATGTGAGCAGTACTGCCAACCCAGATGTGACCTGAGGCTGGGTACAGAGAGGGCCCTGGGGCCAACCCAGATGTGACCTGAGGCTGGGTACAGAGAGGGCCCTGGGGCCAGCCCAGATGTGACCTGAGGCTGGGTACAGAGAGAGGGCCCTGGGGCCAGCCCAGATGTGACCTGAGGCTGGGTAGAGAGAGGGCCCTGGGGCCAGCCCAGATGTGACCTGAGGCCAGATAGAGAGAGGGCCCTGGGGCCAACCCAGATGTGACCTGAGGCTGGGTAGAGAGAGGGCCCTGGGGCCAACCCAGATGTGACCTGAGGCTGGGTACAGAGAGAGGGCCCTGGGGCCAGCCCAGATGTGACCTGAAGCCGGGTAGAGAGAGAGGGCCCTGGGGCCAGCCCAGATGTGAGGCTGGGTAGAGAGAGGGCCCTGGGGCCAGCCCAGATGTGACCTGAAGCTGGGTAGAGAGAGAGGGCCCTGGGGCCAGCCCAGATGTGACCTGAGGCTGGGTAGAGAGAGGGCCCTGGGGCCAGCCCAGATGTGACCTGAGGCCAGATAGAGAGAGGGCCCTGGGGCCAGCCCAGATGTGACCTGAAGCCGGGTAGAGAGAGAGGGCCCTGGGGCCAGCCCAGATGTGACCTGAAGCCGGGTAGCGAGAGAGGGCCCTGGGGCCAGCCCAGATGTGACCTGAGGCTGGGTAGAGAGAGAGGGCCCTGGGGCCAGCCCAGATGTGACCTGAGGCTGGGTAGAGAGAGAGGGCCCTGGGGCCAGCCCAGATGTGACCTGAAGCCGGGTAGAGAGAGAGGGCCCTGGGGCCAGCCCAGATGTGACCTGAGGCCAGATAGAGAGAGGGCCCTGGGGCCAGCCCAGATGTGACCTGAGGCTGGGTAGAGAGAGGGCCCTGGGGCCAGCCCAGATGTGACCTGAGGCTGGGTAGAGAGAGGGCCCTGGGGCCAGCCCAGCAGTCTACTTCATATAATACATGTCCTTCTCACCAGAAGAAAAATCCTTAAATTGCAGTTCCTTAACATGTCCAAACATACTGTTACAGTGGTATCAGAAGGAAGACTGTGGTCAGCATGCCTCCGCTTCCGAGCCTGGACCTCAAAATTACAGACAACGTAAGTCTGTAAGGCTTCTTCTGCCTCTGCATCTGGTTTTTCATGTTTGTACGCTGTTCTTCCCTGTCTGTACCTCTCTGCTTGTGTGTTGTGCTTTCTGTGTGCTCTCTTGTTTCTAATTAAACAAGCATCGCTGTTTACATCAGCCTTTATTTCAGAAGCATTCTGTAGTTATATCAGAGACTGGAAGGCTTCTGTTGGACCTTGACATTTTTATTCTTTAAAGATGAATCCTCTTCCACACTTTAGAGCTCCTGCCCTCACTTTTTATAACGTAGGCTATTGGGTGCTCTGCATTGTGTGTTCGGTTGTATGAGAAAGGATGGCAGCCATGTAGAACATAAGAATAGCCATACTGGCTAAGACCAATGGACCATCTATTCCAGTTTCCTACTTCAAACAGTGGCCAATCCAGGTCACAAGTACCTGAAAGAATCCCAAACACTCCATTCTAACAATCCCAAGGCAAGCAGTGGCTTCTCCATGTCTGTCTCAATAGCAGACTGTGGACTTTTCCTCCAGGAACTTGTCCAAACCTGTTTTAAACCCAGGTACGCTAACCACTGATATCACATTCTCTGGTAATGAGTTCAAGGAGATGTTGCAAGCTAATATGAAAAAGATGGGAAGACTGACAGCTGAGGAAGGAAGGACTGTTTGAGGATCCTGTCCTTCCCACAGCTGTCTCTCAGCATCATTTACAGAGAGAGGTAGAATGGAGACGTTAAGAGGTGTCATCCTTTCACAGGTGAGATTCCCACTTTATCGCTCTGTTTATTGACAATGAAAAGCAAAGAGTCGGGCACTTGTTTCCCATTTCTTGTGCAGTACTGAACAAAGTTTCTTTCTCTTCTTGAGACAAGGTGGAGCTGACGGATCTTGTGCAGGTGTATAATAAGGAGCTGATAGATGCGGCCTGCACCTTGATCTGTCACTGGGCCGAGAAGATTCTTAAACGCTCCTTCAACAATGTGGTGGAAGTGGCTCAGTTTCTCCTTCAGCAGCACATCATTAGTCCTCGGAGCGCCAGTGCTGAGCTTGTCATGTCCATGATGGTCCCAGGTGTGTCACGATTATTGCATCTCATTTTATCCAGCGAAACGTTAAAAACTTAACAGGTGACTTGGTATGGTGGCAAATGTAAGGCCTCCATTGGAAGAAGAAGGAGTTCTGGCACGTGGCCCTTGCTTGAGAGGTGTTGGTGTGTAATGTAGAGGCTCTAGATGGAGTTCTGTCGTGTAGCTGTTGCTTGAGAGGTGTTGTGTTGCTGCGTTATGTAGACGATCTGGACGGAGTCCTGGTGTGTAAGTGTTGCTTGAGAGGTGTTGCTGTGTTATGTAGATTAAGTGAGTTGAAAGGGAAATAAAAAAGGGGAAAATTGCAGAATGAAGACCCTCGGCTTTGGTTTTGACAAAGCTGAAGGAAACAGCTTTGCCTCCCCCCCTCCCCCCCCACAAATGAAGTAAGACAGATTTCTCGGTAGAGGCGACATAGTAACATGATATTTGGCAGCAGGTAATGGATCATGTAGTCCATGCCCGATTGCCTCTCCTTAGCTGGTCTTTCTCGGAAAATCCCCCATCTGTCACCTCTTCTAGCTTGACCACTTGCCGGAGGTCACCTCTTCCTTTTTGTCCTTGGGACATGTTGGCAAGTCGTCCTTCTGCCCCATTCCAGGTGAGAGCATAGGGAAGCCCCAACCTAACCTTGCTTCCTCCCTTTGGCAGATGGACACTGCTGTACTGCTCCTCTCTCCCAGTTTGTTCAGGATGCTATTTGCTAAATTGTCTTTCATAATTAAAAAAAAGAGGTGGTTTACACAGCTTTTTCACCCTCCCCTCTCCCCCCCCCCCCCCCCCCAGCATCTGTACTGTTGCAGCTAAATGAGCAGCTAAGATCTATACCTAACCCTGCATCCAGTCTACCCTCTTCCCACCTGCCCTATTTTGTCCCAAATAATACCTAAATTCTAGCAACTATGGCTTCCCATCCAGTAGTACAAGTTCAATTAAGGACAGCCAGAGCAGGGCCGGTCCATCAACATTACAAGAAAATGCCCTCACGTAACACAGCTGGAAGATCACCCGGAGAGAACCAGACCCTCCGTCAACGTGCTTTCCTTTCTTCCATACTACTACTCTGTCTTTTGCGTTTCTGTTTCTTGGAAGCTAGGTCCTTGTTTTACTAAGGTGCTGTCTTCTCCTGGCCTTGTGATTGAATTTGCAGGTCATTGATTACTATTCTCATTCCCACAGAGAGTCGGAAGAGAGCTCTGAGATGCCCACCAGCTGGTTCCAGAAACAGCAAGTCTGAGAGCACAGAAGGGGCCGTGGACACACTGGCTCAGGTGAGAAAAGGAGAGGGGTTGTGGGCCTGGCTTGGTGTTTGGTGTAGGGCTTCAGCAGGGGCTTGCTGCTCTTTGCTTGTAGAGGCTCACCTGATCGCTTGTACTGTTTCCTTACAGAGCAAGAAGGAAGGTGCGTCAAATCCCACCACCAAGCCAGCTGAGCAGAAAAAGAACGAGACAGCTCCGAAGTCACTCAGCAGCTCCCAAGTGAATGCCTTGGTGGCCCGTTTTCCTACAATCTTGCCTCGAGTTTCACCAGCAGAAAAGCTAATGGGCTGCAGCCCATCGATCTGCTCTTCATCCATACTCACCCCTAAACTTACCACTTCACACCTTGCTGTGCCCTTCCCTTCTGGAACTGCTTCTGCTCTGCACCTGCCCAGGGCAAACGGAGCGCGTTTGGTCAGCCCGCAGACTGCAGTCACTCAAGTAAACCTTCTTCCAAGCATAGCAACAGGCTTCAGTTTCCCCATCCCTGAATTGCAGGCTCCCCCGAGAGAAGGTGATGCTAAAGTCACGAGCAGTGAGGCTGTACAATGGAGCGGGCCCGATCTTCCAAAACCCAGAGGGGGCAAACGTTCTTCTGATCCAGCCTCTGCAGCAGGACTGCTAGTACCTAAAAGGAAACGCGGGCGGCCCAGGAAGGTGGCATCTGAATCCGGCCTGGCAGCCTCGGGTAGCAGCCCAGTGCAGGGACGTGCAGAAACGAGCAGCAGTACAGTTAAAAAGGGGCCACCTGAAGGCCAGCTGGCCACATCTGAGGTTATGCAAATCACCGGTGGAGAAGAATGTCTGCATAGAATTGCAACAACCCCAGAAAGGGGCACAGAAGCCAGCCTGGTGAGCAGTGCACTGTCCTCATCTGCACCATTAGCCAGCAGCAGCATAAAGAGGGAGAGCGTAGAGGGCTTTGAAACGATGCCACCCCAGCAAGGAAGCCCGGAGTGTGAGCGTGCAGAGCCGGGAGTTGAGAAACTAGTGAAAAATGAAGCCAGTTTGGAAATATGTCTGGCCTTTCACAGCCCCAAAGCGACTAAACAAGACTCCTCTGCTGATCTCACCAACCACCTCAGTGAGCTAAACCAGGGGCTTCCTCAAGGCAGTATGATCCAGGCTAGCAGGCAGAGTGGGACGGACAGGCCAAAAGACTCAGAAAAGTGACCCGGCTGCAGCACTGGTTAGAAGAAAGCGCAGAGAGCCGTGGTCAGAGTGGCTCAGAGAAGAGGGGGCTTGGGCGTTCCCTGGCGGCATCCGCAGACTGAGTTTCTCCAGGGTTTGAGTGGATGCTTCAAGACATGAGAACTGTAGAGAGCCACACGCTGCAGTACCAGCCTACTGCTTTTTCAGCGGCACGTCCTTGCAGTTTGCATTTTCCTGTCTTGTTCCCTTCTAGAAGTGCCTGTACAGAGTCACTGTGTCAAAGAGCTATGGCAACTTGCCATGGACCTCATGTTAAGCATACTCTAGAAATGGTCAAACTGTCCCTTAAGAGCACAACACAGAAACGGTTTCTGACGTTAATCTGGTTTGCTGTTCTTGAACTTTCTTAATTCGGACATGGGGCCTGCTACATTTCTGAGCCTCATTGCTGATCGATAAGAATTACAAGCATGGCGTTGTTCTTGCCATCGTGGTAAAAATAAAAGTAGTAATGGAAGGATAAATGGAATCAGTCTGAAAAGGGTTTGCGTGCAGACCTTTTCTTAATTGTCTCCCTGGCCCATTTCTCCTGCGTTTTGTAGATTTGCAGCTGAGCTTCCATTCCCAGTACTGCTTTGGTGTGCCTCCCAGCCCTTGCCCTCCTGTTTAGTTCAGTCATTATGGACTTGATTTTATACACCGTGTGCCTTTGTGGAATGCCGTTTAGAGAGACAGGCAGATTCATTGAGCCCCACTGGCACACAATATTACATAAGTACATAAGTATTGCCATACTGGGAAAGACCAAAGGTCCATCAAGCCCAGCATCCTGTTTGCAATCCAGTAGCCAATCCAGGTCACAAATACCTGTTACGATCCCAAAAATGTACAAAACATTTTATACTGCTTATCCCAGAAATAGTGGATTTTACCCAAGACCAAAATGGTCTATGGACTTTTCCTTTAGGAAGCCGTCCAAACCTTTTTTAAACTCCGCTAAGCTAACCGCCTTTACCACATTCTCTGGCAATGAATTCCAGAGTTTAATTACACGTTGAGTGAAGAAAACTTTTCTCCGATTTGTTTTAAATTTACTACATTGTAGCTTCATCGCATGCCCCCTTGTCCTAGTATTTTTGGAAAGCGTAAATAGACGCTTCACATCTACCCGTTCAACTCCACTCATTATTTTATAGACCTCTATCATATCTCCCCTCAGCCGCCTTTTCTCCAAGCTGAAGAGCCCTAGCCGCTTTAGCCTTTCCTCATAGGGAAGTTGTCCCATCCCCTCCATCATTTTCTTCATCCTTCTCTGTACCTTTTCTAATTCCACTATATCTTTTCAGATGCGACGACCAGAATTGAACACAATATTTGAGGTGCGGTCGCACCATGGAGCGATACAAAGGCGATCCTCATTTTTGTTTTTCATTTCTATGTGCAACTTCATGGTCACCCTGGTCTCTCTTCTCCCAGTATCACCATCAAATTCAGACAAGCTTTGTAAGTGTTGAGTCATGACCAGAGACTGAACTTTGCAAATGAAAGATTGACAGTGTGGACTTAACACTTATGAGTAGGTCACTGCTAGATGCAGGCGGCTTACTCTCATGAAAAGCAAATAATGTAGGAAGATCACAGCCATGGTATTTCCAACATTCTGGTTTGGTTTTAGCGTTGCTTTCTGCCTTCTCAGAAAATCAGAAGGAGCTGAGATGGCCTGTGACTGGACCTTGTGGTTCGAAAGGTGCCAGTTCTGACTTTTTTCACATGCTGAAGAATAAAGCACTTCCTCCATCATGTACTTTAATAAAAGACAGTGCCCCCAGCCTACTGAGTTTTTGACAGATCCTGTACAATCGAGACCCAGCTTGTATCTGAGCACCAGAGGGGGAGCAGGATTCCAAGGTCCAGGCCAGCTCCATTTCCATCCTGAGCCAGTGAGAAAGGGCAGGGAGGCAGTGCAAGGTGTATTTTCACTGTGTATGGACTCGGAGCTGGATCCTGTTTGATGTCTGTATGTTACTGCTCCACAAATCTGACGTCTACCGTCATACAGTGCTTTGGGAGGGTTCTTTTAGTCTGTTATGGCTGTGAAGAGCAGTAAAACTTTGCATTAATTGTGTTTCTAATGTGTTTTTATAATAAAATTATTGATGACTACCCTGTTTTGTAAGATCATTGGGAGCTGTGTGTTATGGAATGGTAGACATGTGCTTTGCACTGCTGTGTGGGATGTGGACACCTGATAGATGAAACTAGGTCTCATTATTTAATCAACAAGAATACCCAGATTGCTGGTTTGTAAATTGCCTGCTAGGTGTGCTCTGCACAGAAGCGGAGAATGTAGTATGAGGTGAAGGTCTCTTCCCCATGGATGTTCTGCTCTCAACAAGCGGAAAGCAGGTGATGGGGAAGCAGCCTGGTTTCTTATCAGCACCTAGTGATTGTGAATATTTATCTGGAAATGTATTGTTGGTAAATCTCTAATCTCCATGCACAGTGTTTTCCAAGTGCAGCTCTGCTGATGTATCAGACATGCCCATGCACGTGTAGTGCATCCCCAGGAAGTGCTGTATCTCTAGTAATTTTCATCTTCCAGGAGCAGTTTTCACCTAGGATGATGGTAGCGTTGGAGAACCACAGAAGTTGCCTTCCCCGTTGTGAATGTTATCTCGATGCTCTGAGGCTTCCAAGTCACAGTTCAAGCCTCTGAAGTGCGTGCTGGTCAGGTGGAATATCTGATGACCTCGGGGAGGATATCCCTCAAGTTATTCAGGTCACAGAAGTAACTTTAATTTGTATGTGACCACAGGCCTTTTGCCTTGCTCAGGATTAACACAAGCCATCAGGGCTGCTGTAGTCTTGCTTACTCTGTGGGTGGCTCTGGCTGTCATTTCTCAGGTGAAAGTAGTGTAACTCAGGCCCCCACCCTCTGTACCTGCTTCCCGTAAATATTGAAACTATGCTACGCACTCTTTCTAGAATAACAATGGGCTGTTAAATTTTAACCATATAACACAAAGTGCACAGATCTAGCCGAAAGGCTCTATAAATAAATCAGTGAAAATGTTCCTATTCCATCAATCAAAAGAGAGCTTCAGTTTCATCACGTGTCAGTGCCTGGGTATTTCTGCACTGCACACAAATCAAACAAACTTTTCATATACATGCATAGTGAAAGTGCTTTTATAACTTGGCATTGTATCATTTTCACTTTCACCGCATGAGCACCGCTTCTTGCACCTTTTCACCCTATTCCTGCCCAGACACACCCTCCCTTGGGTCCTGCAGGTGCCGTGTTGCTTTCCCTGTTTCTATGCTGTCTCCGCTGCTGCGAGTGACACTTTGGCCGCATTTCCCCGACACTTTGTACAGCAAGTGTTCAGAATTCTATGGTTGTATGCCAGGCTCACTGGTCATTCCCCTGGGGGGGGAGGGGCAGGCTTTCTGAGCTGGAGAAACGCAATCATGAGGAGATGTTGGAGGAAGCTGTGTGAAGGGTGGAGGAACCAGGCGGGAGCATCTGAGCCAGCCCAAAAGGAGAGAGGAAAGGAGGCAGCAAGTGCAGCACCGAATTCTAGAGGAGACTCAGCCTGTAGCCCGTACTCCATCACCCCACCTCCTATGAGAAATATCCCTGTACCCCACACCTTCTGTACTCCCATTAACCCTCTCACCCCACCTCCAACTCTAGAGGAGACATGGCCAGTACACCATTCAATAGCATCCCACAGATCAGTCCAGAGACTTGTTGGTTATGTCCGTCTACCAGTAGGTGGAGACAGAGAGAACTTCAGAGGTTTACGTAGTCATTCTCCAAAGTTTGAATTTTGCTAGGCCTGGAGCATTAGGCTTGCCCTCCTGCTCACGCCTGAAGGGTTGCTAACAAGAAGGAGAGGTCTTGGACTTTTGGTTGAGCCTCTATGTAAGATCGCTCCGTATCCCCTCTGTTGTTCACCCTCGGTTTTTGGTGCCACTGCCACCCGATGGAGTTGGTTAAAGGCTAGCAGTGTAAGGTGCTATCTCGGGAGCTACTAGAATACCGTGCATGCTTAAAACAAAGAGCACTCCTACTATTAAGAGAAATGTATACAAGAAAGGCCCTGAAGTCTGGGGCTTTAGTTAGAAAGAGATCTGCCGGAAGTGCTTCCCCAGGAATTTGCAAACCCCTCAGGACCCAGAGAATCAGAGGATGTACTTACACTTGTTCTTCAAGAATTGAGATCAGCTAAGATGGAGATTGCTGACATGGCGGTGACCAAGGTAGAATTGAAGTTAGATTCTCTTACAGAAAAAAATAGAACTAGAAAGCCGCATGCACACGGTAGAGGTAGGCCAGGAGAAAGACAGGGAGCAAGCTGTAGCATGTCATAAATAGCTAGAGTTGCTGATGTCCAAGCTTGACGACTTGGATGATCAAACCTTAGAATATATGGCATACTTTGAAGGAATGGAAGGCTGTCAGCCCAGGCAGTTCATCTATAAAATACTGAGCATGTGCTTTCCAGAATCACCAGCAGCTCCGATATATAAGCTTGGAGGGTCTACTGAGAAGTGCGCCAGTGGCCTGATCACAACCATCCACCACAGGCTTTCATTGTAAAATTATTTTGTTTCACTGAAGTGGATTATGTTTTTAAAATGGCCAAGCAGCAAACCGTCGTAATTTTCAACCAGAATGTAAAGTGTAAGCTACTTTGAACCAAAACCTTATGAGAACGGGGATGCTACAACTCCGGATTTTCAGATTAAACCGGTGGATGGTATGCAATGAGCACCAATGATTTGAGACTAATATTGTGATACTCTCAAGACTGACGGTGCCATATAGTGGTACTGTGATATATTTGAGGCTTTGGCCATGACTGAGGAGAAGTAAACTACATTGGGGAGGCGGGAGGCAAAGGAAGTTGAGTACTGAGATGGCGGGGAAAATTGGGGGGGGGGGGAGTGTAGGTCCAGGATGAAGCTCTTTTTATGGAGGTCTGCTTTTAATTCTATTAATTTTAATGTACACTGCTTTGACGTATAAAAAACGTGGTATATTAAGAGGCATATTTTCAAAGCACTTTGGGAGGCTAAGTTCCATAGGTTTCTATGGAACTTTGGGAGGCTAAGTGCTTTGAAAATGAGCTCCTAAATCTAATAAATGATAAAATGGGATATTGATCTGTCCTGGGTTTCTTCTATTAAAATCCGCTCATATAAGTTGGCAAGCTGGAATATAGGAGGGGTAAATCATTTGATTTAAGAGGAAGTGGATACTGATTGGATGTCACCCTACTGGAAGAATTCAAATTGGGCCCAAGGGAAATGCAAAAATTAAAAGATAGGAATTGGACTAAATATACTACTCCTAAGGTGGCAGTCCAAAATGAGGGCGGTTGCCGTACTGATAAATAAAACTATTCCATTAGTAGCATATGATACTGGGAAGGATACTATGGGAAGATACGTATGGTTGGTGGGCAGAATTGATTAGTGGGAATTTACATTAATGTTTATGTTCCAATGGGTACCAAGGGTTCTTTTTTTGATGTGTTTAAAATTATTAAACAGAAAGGGATAGGGGATTTCATTATTGGGGGGGGGACATGAATGTGACTCTGGGGAAATTAGATCAAAAAGTAGGGGTAGAGATGAGAGTCGGGAGGGGAATAATTTTAAAAGATGCCTTGGAGGGTGTTTGGAGAGTTCATAATCTGCTAGAATTGATTTTTTTCTTTGTAGCTAAATCTGTAGGCCTGTGGTCTAACGTAAGTATTCATCCGATCAATATCTCTGATTATACTATGTTTACGGGAAAGGTGGAGGTAGGGAAAGGTAGTACTTTCGAGTAACCTTGCTACCCAAAAGGCTATGATAGAAAAATGGAGATAATATTTGACATTAAATGATACAGGGGAATGTCCTTCAAAAAATGGAAAAAGGACCCAAATGAAGAAAATAAGCAAATCAGATGCAAAACGTTGATAAAGAAAGCTAAAAGAGAATATGAAGAGAAACTTGCCATAGAGGTGGTGGTAACTGGACAGCGATTACCACCGTGTAAGCACAGCAAGCCTGTAGCCGTGGGCCAATCCCTTAAGGATTACCATCTATGGTCTACAGGCTATTTTACCCCTCTTAGAGAAAGATTGGGGCATTAGGTCTCTACAGAGTTTGAAACCCGCCCCCTCCAAAGCTCTATGTTATCCCGAAATCAGTTACAAGAAGTCTTGCAGTGAAAGATCCCTTTTTACTAATACTTCCAGGACAGAGATTTTCTAATGAGCAAAGATGCCAGAGATAATCTGCAAAGGGAACCCAATAGAGCAGAAGTGATTCTGCTTAAATCTTCTTAACGCATGGAATTACTTTCTAAAGTGTATGCATCACTAGACAAATTATACCCTGCTACCCAGTCCTCAATAAAAAAGGATTAGGATGGGTGGTTTGGCAATTCTCTTAGTGACAATGATTGGGCTTGTATATACCATTATGCTTATAAATGCACTACTCTTACTAATTATAACCACAGTATCAAATAATACAGAGAACTTATTGGACTCCCATAAGGGGGGAAAAAGTAGGAGATGATGGTAAGGGTCTTTGCTGGAAACAGTATGGACAGAAAGGTATTTGAACATTTATGGTGGGATTGCCCCAAAATGTACAAATATTGGCGAGGGGTATGGAACAAGATAAGAGCTTGGACTGGTGAGGATTGGACTTTGAACAAAGAAGCATGTACCTTAGGGTTGTTACCAAACTGGTCCATCAATGCTGGGACACCAAAAAGAGTGTCTCATCTGCTCAAACTGGCTGCAAAAATACCATCCTGGAGGCCCAGGCTAAACATATTCTGCGAATTAGAAAAGAAAGACGGAAGTCCAAAAGACAGCCGGCATGGTTGAAAAGTGAGGTGAAGGAAGCTATTAGGGCTAAAAGAAACGCCTTCAGAAAATGGAAGAAGGAACCATCTGAAAATAACAAGAAACAGCATAAGGAGTGTCAAAGCAAATGCAAGGCGCAGATAAAGGCCAAGAGGGATTACGAAAAAAGCATTAGAGGCAAAAAAATATAGCAACATTTTTTTTTCAGTATATTAAAAGCAGGAAGCCGGCAAAAGAATCGGTTGGGCTGCTGGATGACCGAGGGGTAAAAGGGGCGATCAAGGAAGATAAAGAAGTAGTGGAGAGATTGAATTAATTCTTTGCTTCGGTCTTCACCGAGGAAGATTTGGGTGGGATACCGGTGTCAGAAATGGTATTTCAAGTGGACGAGTTGGAGAAACTTACTGACTTCACGGTAAACCTGGAGGACGTAATGGGGCAGTTCAGCAAACTGAAGAGTAGCAAATCTCCTGGACCGGATGGTATTCATCCTAGAGTACTGATAGAACTGAAAAATGAGCTTGCGGAGCTACTGTTAGTGGTATGTAATTTATCCTTAAAATTGAGCATGGTACCGGAAGATTGGAAGGTGGCCAATGTAACGCTGATTTTTTAAAAAGGTTCCAGGGGAGATCCGGGAAATTATAGACCGTTGAGTCTGACGTCGGTGCTGGGGAAAATGGAAGAGACTATTATCAAAAACAAAATTACAGAGCACATCCAAGGACATGGATTACTGAGACCAAGTCAGCAGGGCTTTTGTGTGGGGAAATCTTGCCTGACCAATTTACTTCAGTTCTTTGAAGGAGTAAACAAACGTGGACAACGGGGAGCCGGTTGATATTGAGGCATATTTTCAAAGCACTTAGCCTTCCAAAGTTACATAGAAACCTATGGAACTTTGGAAGGCTAAGTGCTTTGAAAATATGCCTAATTGTGTATCTGGATTTTCAAAAGGCATTTGACAAGGTACCTCATGAAAGGCTACAGAGGAAATTGGGGTCATGAGATAGGAGGAAATGTCCTATTGTGGATTAAAAACTGGTTGAAGGATAGGAAACAGAGAGTGGGGTTAAATGGTCAGTATTCACAATGGAGAAGGGTAGTTAGTGGGGTTCCTCAGGGGTCTGTGCTAGGACCGCTGCTTTTTAACATATTTATAAATGATGATTTAGGGATGGGAGTAACTAGCGAGGTAATTAAATTTGCTGATGACACAAAGTTATTCAAAGTCGTTAACTCACGAGAGGATTGTGAAAAATTACAGAAGGATTTTACGAGATTGGGAGACTGGGTGGCTAGATGGCAGATGACGTTTAATGTGAGCAAGTGCAAGGTGATGCATGTGGGAAAAAAGAACCCGAACTATAGCAACGTCATGCAAGGTTCCACGTTAGGAGTTACAGACCAAGAAAGGGATCTGGGTGTCATCATCAATAATACACTGAAACCTTCTGCTCACTGTGCTGCTGCGGCTAGGAAAGCGAATAGAATGTTGGGTATTATTAGGAAAGGTATGGAAAACAGGTGTGAGGATGTTATAATGCCGTTGTATTGCTCCATGGTGCGACTGCACCTTGAGTACTGTTTTCAATTCTGGTCGCCGCATCTCAAGAAAGATATAGTAGAATTGGAAAAGGTGCAGCGAAGGGCGACTAAAATGATAGTGGGGATGGGACGACTTCCTTATGAAGAAAGACTAAGGAGGCTAGGCTTTTCAGCTTGGTGAAGAGATGGCTGAGGGGAGACATGATAGAGGTATATAAAATAATGAGTGGAGTGGAACAGGTGGATGTGAAGCGTCTGTTCACGCTTTCCAAAAGTACTAGGACTAGGGGGCATGCGATGAAACTACAGTGTAGTAAATTTAAAACAAATCAGAGAAAAGTTTTCTTCACCCAACGCATAATTAAACTCTGGAATTTGTTGCCGGAGAACGTGGTGAAGGCGATTAGCTTAGCAGAGTTTAAAAAGGGGTTGGACGGTTTCCTAAAGGACAAGTCCATAAACCACTACTAAATGGACTTGAGAAAAATCCACAATTCCAGGAAGAACATGTATAGAATGTAACGTTTGGGAAGCTGCCAGGTGCCCTTGGCCTGGATTGGCCGCTGTCATGGACAGGATGCTGGGCTCGATGGACCTTTGGTCTTTTCCCAGTGTGGCATTACTTATGTAAAAATGTGAATTGCCAGATCATAGAAAGATGACTCAGGCCCCTCGTTGGTCCTGTGGTAAGAGATTGTAAGAGAATGACAGCTATATGACAAATTAACTTTGGAAATTTGGGGCTGTGCCGCGGGCATGAATACACTAAGGTGTGCAGCTATGACCATATCTATGAACTTTAGGAAAATAGACCATTGCTTATCATAAAGAGTAACTGCATTACAATGGTATTTAGTGGATTAACCCCCTCTATAAGATTAGGTTGTGTATTATTTCCTAAGTAATTACATCTCACAACAGAGCAGTTTGCAATCATACCGATGCTGTCAATTATACTATGTACTTTGGTCTCTGTTTAGCAAGCCACGCTAGCGTTTTTAGCCCATAATATTCCTATGGTCAAACTAAAAGCGCTAGTGCACCTGGTAAACAGAGCCTTTTGTTTGTTTTGTTGGAATATGGGGGAGGATAATGTGGATTTGGGATGAGCTTTTTGCAGCAGAATAAAGAATTAAAGTTAAATCTTGTGACTTTCTGATTCCTCAGGACTGAACGCCAGGTTAGAGAGACACTCTTAAGTACACAGGTTGATTGATGGAAGACAGCAAGTGGGATGCAGACATAGGAGCTGGCTCAATTCTTTGTATGTGGCCATGGAGGGGTTATTTCCATTGGGCTTAGCACCCCCAATACTTTTGAAAAGTTGGCTCCTATGGATGCAGATGCCTTTGAACGATGTAGCAGCGATTGAGGCTTTGGTCCTGTCTGCTGCCCTTTTGCATCTGGTGCAGAGTGAAAAGGAGCTGAGCAAGCATTTGTCGTGTCCTCTCACTTTGGCTGTTTCTGTAAAATGCTGCTGCTAGTCTCTCCTTGCATCCTGTCAGTTAGCAGAGTCCACATGCAGGCAGTGACTCGCAGATCTCCAGGTAGCTTGTGATATCTGAGCGAAGGAAGGGGAGAAGTAGAAGCTGCATCATTAACAGTGCAGGGTGGATCCTACATGAGATAATCCAGGACCTTGTTTCTCCTTTGCTCATGCGGCTGCGCTGGAAAAGCTTTGAAGGGTGAGCACTGGCTGGGGGCGGAGCGCCTATGCTAAAGGACCTCTGACGTCACCCTTCCTGTTTGCTGATATGCGGCTGCGCTGGAACAGCATTGAAGGAAGGTGGCTGGGGGCGGAGCGCCTATGCTAAAGGACCTCTGACGTCACCCTTCCTGTTTGCTGATATGCGGCTGCGCTGGAACAGCATTGAAGGAAGGTGGCTGGGGGCGGAGCGCTTATGCTAAAGAACCTCTGACGTCACCCTCCCTGTTTCTCCTTTGCTGATATGCGGCTGCGCTGGAAAAGCATTGAAGGAAGGTGGCTGGGGGCGGAGCGCCTATGCTAAAGAACCTCTGACGTCACCCTCCCTGTTTCTCCTTTGCTGATATGCGGCTGCGCTGGAAAAGCATTGAAGGAAGGTGGCTGGGGGCGGAGCGCCTATGCTAAAGGACCTCTGACGTCACCCTTCCTGTTTGCTGATATGCGGCTGCGCTGGAACAGCATTGAAGGAAGGTGAGCACTGGCTGACCTCTGACGTCATCACCCTCCCTGCGGCCTGTGTGCGTCGACGGCGGTCTCGCGCTGGCTCTGCCGTCTGCCGCGTCACTCCCGTTCCCGCCCACCGGAAGATACATCAGAGGAGGCGGGTGCGGCAGACGGAAGTGTCGGGGCCTGAGCGAGTGGCTTCTTCTGAGGCTGCAGCCGCCACTGCCGGGAAGGAAGAGCAGATAGGCCAGGACCGTGGGTGGGGGAGGAGAGACGGAGTGAGGGGCTGAGCAACAGCCTCCGTCCCAGAGGCCAATGTTTCTACTGAGGTCCTCAGAGGTGAGTTGGCTTTTCAGACCCAGGGGAAAGGCAAGGGAGGGCTGAGAGGGTTCAGTCTTTACAAGGGCTGCTGGAGCCTGGGTGCACTTGGACCTGGGGGGAGTGGGGGGGGGTGGTGGTGCCTGGGTGCACTTGGACCTGGAGGAGTGGGGGAGGGGCTGCTGGTGCCTGGGTGCACTTGGACCTGGGGGGGGGGGGGGGTGCCTGGGTGCACTTGGACCTGGAGGAGTGGGGGAGGGGCTGCTGGTGCCTGGGTGCACTTGGACCTGGAGGAGTGGGGGAGGGGCTGCTGGTGCCTGGGTGCACTTGGACCTGGGGGGGGGCTGGTGGTGCCTGGGTTTACTTGGTCCTGGGGGGTGTTGCTTTCAGGACTGGTTTTACATCTTCTTCCTGTAAGTGGCTTTTGGTTGTAGACTTCTAATGGAGAGCCAGGCATGAACGCAGGTTGCCATTCTTATACCTTTCTTCAGAGCATTCAGGATGGTATGCAATTGTGCACATAACATTAATGAAAGCAATAAAACATCAACTAGAATCTCTTAAAATATCCAAAGCTTGCTCTTGTAATCATTGGACTCCATGAACAAACATTTTAGTGCAGCGCAACAGATTATTATTATTATTTGTTGTATTTGTATCCCACATTTTCCCACCTTTTTGCAGGCTCAATGTGGCTTACAATGTTCGGTTATGGCATTCGCCATTCCAGAGTAAAATAGTTACATTTGGAGTTGCATAGAGAATAGGATGATAGGCATAGAAAGAAACCAGTTAGTATATAAGGTAAGGTGGTGATGTGTTGCATTTACAATGATTGATCAGTGTTGTGATATGCCTTGTTGAAGAGATAAATCTTCAGTGATTTGCGAAAGTTAGTTAGTTCGTAGATTGTTTTTAAGTAACGTGGTAAGGGATTCCACACCTGCGTGCCCGTGTATGAAAAGGTGGACACATGTGTTAGTCTGTATTTCAGTCCTTTGCAGCTGGAGAAGTGTAGATTAAGGAATGTGCGGGCTGATCTTTTAGCATTTCTGGGTGGTAAGTCAACAAGGTCTGACATGTAGGCCGGGGCATCTCCGTGAATAATTTTATGAACTAATGTGCAGATCTTGAACGTGATACGTTCTTTAAGTGGCAGCCAGTGTAGCTTTTCTCTTAGTGGTTTTGCACTTTCGTATTTTGTTTATCCAAATATGAGTCTGGCTGCAGTGTTCTGGGCTGTTTGAAGTTTCTTGATGATTTGTTCTTTGCAGCCAGCATAGAGTGCATTAATCGAGGTGACTCAGCACCATTGACTGTACCAGGTTGCAAAAAATGGCTCTTGGGAAGAATGGTTTTACTCTTTTAAGTTTCCACATTGAGTGGAACATCTTCTTAGTTGTGTTCTTCACATCACTCTCAAGTGTAAGATTTCTAAGAATTTTCAGAGCGTTTGATACTGGAAGGGAAACGTTTGGTGTGGTTATAGTGGTGAATGTATTTGTGTTGTGTTGTGAAGTAAGTATGAGGCATTGTGTTTTTTTCTGCATTAAGTTTCAACTGAAATGCACCTGCCCATGAATGCATGATTTGGAAGCTTTTGTTGATGTCGTTGGTGATTTCCATTAGATCATGTTTGAACAGGATGTAGATCGTGACGTCATCTGCGTATATGTATGGATTGAGGTTCTGATTGAATAGTAACTTGGCTAAGGGTGTCATCATTAGGTTAAAGAGGGTCGGTGAGAGGGGAGAACCTCGAGGGACTCCACATTCCGGTATCCATGGGGCTGATGTAATCGAGTTAGATATCATTTGATATGATCTCGTGGTCATAAAGCCTCTAAACCAACTGAGAACATTGCCTCCAACTCTGAAGTATTCTAGGATGTGTAGCAATATTTCATGGTTAACCATGTCGAAGGCGCTGGACATGTCAAATTGTAAGAGAAGTATGTTGTTGCTGGTTGCGATTGTTTGTTTAAATTTATTCAGGAGAGTAACTAGTACTGTTTCGGTGCTGTGGTTAGCCCTAAATCCTGATTGGGAGTCGTGAAGAATTGAGAATTTGTGTAGGTAGGTGTTAAGCTGCTTGGTGACCATACTTTCCATTAGTTTGATTATCAGTGGGATTGATGCTACTGGGCGATAGTTGGTTACGTCACTAGCACTTTTCTTTGCATCTTTAGGTATAGGGGTAAGTAGAATATTACCTTTGTCCTTTGGGAAGAGTCCATTTTGTTACATATAGTTCAGATGCATTGTAAGGTCTGATGCGAGTTGTTGAGGGGTGGATTTTATAAGGTTGTTAGGGCATATGTCTAGTTTGCAGTGAGACTTGGCGAATCTTTTGATTGATTGGGAGATGGTATCCTCAGAGAGTGTATCGAAGTTGTTCCATATTCGGTCCGCTGGATGTTCATTAGGGATTGGGTCTAGGCAATCAAGGAGTTTTACGTAGTCATTGGTATTGATGGGTATCGTGAGTCGAAACTTTTCGATTTTCTCTTTGAAGTATTTCGCAAGATTGTCTGCTGATGGGGTGTCTATGCTGTTAGAAGTAACTGGTGTAGTATTTATTAATTTGTTGATGAGTTGGAAAATGTTATGTGTATCCTTGTAGTCTGGTCCAATTTTCGTTTTGTAATATGATCTTTTAGTTTGTCTAATGGTGTATTTGTATTTTCTTTGTAGTTGTTTCCAGGCGTTGAGTGAGGAGTCGTCCTTCCTTTTGTTCCATGCTCGTTCTAATCTCCTAACTTGTGTTTTTAGTTTTTTCAGTTCTTCACCGAACCAAGGTATTGAGTTCTTTCTATGTTTGGTTCTAGTTTGAAGAGGTGCTATGTTATCTAATATGCTTTTGCATCTATTGTCCCTTTCTTGAAGAAATTGGTGTGAATCCGTTAGTGCTGTCCATTCGTTACTATAGAATTGTTGCCAGAATATTAATGGTATAAGTTAATCGTTCTTGTTTGTAGTGTAAATCTTTTATACGCCATTGAAGGGAAAGGTTTGCTTTGTAGTGGTCGGACCATGTGTCTATTAGCACAAGGTTTAGGTCTGAGGAGAATTTGTGTGTAACGATGTCTAGTGTGTGTCCTTTAGTGTGAGTTGACTGCATGTTTGGCAAGTGGAGATCCCACAGTTGGAAGAGATCCCTGCATTCACACACGTTTCGTGAGTTCAGATCCTCAAGATGGAGGTTGATATCTCCTACTATAAGAAGGTTGGAGATAGAAACACATGTATTCGATATAAAGTCCATAAAGTATGTTTGGCAATCCTGCCAGTTGCCTGGTGGCCTATAAAACAGCACTAAATTTAGGTGGTCATGCAGGGTTAGATGATTTATTCTAACTGAGGCAATTTCAAATTGGGGAAGTATGGATTCGGCTATCGTTGTAACGAAGAAGTGGGATTTATAGATTATAGCTATTCCTCCTCTTCTTTTCCCATTCCTTGTCCAGTGGGTAATTCTTTAGCCTGGGGGGGGGGGGGGGGGGGCATAGATCTAAAATTATGGGGTCTTTAAGGTCGTGAATCCAGGTTTCAGTTATGAATAAAAGATCTAGGTTGTCTGTTGTGATCCAGTCTGTTGTTGTCGCTGTTTTCTTAACTACTGATCTGGCATTTATATATCCCACTTGGATCAATTGGTAGGGTTCTGTTAGGGACGAAGATGTATTAATTTTTTTTAGTTGTCTATCCTCTTGGTATCTGGGTTTGTTGTGTCCTTTCTTTCCTTTCTGTTGATTGTGTCCGTGTGAAGTAGGTTTTCCTTTTAATTGGTGGTTGTTCTTTTGGACAGGTGTGTTGTTTAAGTGTTGTTTGTAGGGTTTGTGTACTGTAGGTATGTTATTGACTGTGCGAGGGTTTGTCAATGCGTAGTAGATTAGGGGAAGAAAATAGATTAAGAGCAATTTGTTAATATTCATGTTAGCGTTGATTGTAGGTTACAATAGGATCTGAGAGAGGTTAGTGGTTGGCAGTATGGGGTGGTGTTGTCTGATGAAGATTATCATCTAGTTACAGGCCAGGAGCAATACAGGTAAGTATTACAATTTAGTATGACGCACTAGAGAGCAACAATAGCGTTTAGAGGTCTAAAGTCAGCAAGTTCCTAGGACATAGTAACATAGTAGATGACGGCAGAAAAAGACCTGCACGGTCCATCCAGTCAGACGTTACAATGTAGTGCAGTAAAATGCAGTAGTACTTATGGGAAAGAAGGCAATAATAAGACAGGGAGCGGCGGAGAATGATAGACCACTTTGGGGGGGGGGGGGGGGGGGAGAACAAAATGTTGGACCATTTGGGAGGGTCAGCAGGTTGCTATTGGGCACCATGGTGGCCCTGCACACCATTCTTTGTTATGCTTCCCTTCAGCGTCTGCATTAGTTTTCCAACCACTGAGATAAGGCTTTTACAAGCTTGTAGTCTTCGACCTCTTTTCCAATTCTGTGGAACTGCTCCTTTCTTCAAGGAGCTCTTAAAAGTAGAGGACCTGCCAAAAACTCTTGAGCTCCCTTGGTATTTGGGAATGTATTAGAGAGTTGCACAGGGACAGAAATCTTACATGTCCCCACCCATCCCCACAAGAATTTAATGGTACATTAAAAAAAAAAATTCCGGTCGGCTGTCTCTCTGGGTTCGAGCCGCAGCACTGCAGGCAAGGAAGGAACAGAACTTGGAACAGTGGTGCACACATGTAAGACTTGTCTCTGATTCACTGGCACTAGTGCAGTTCAGTATAATGCGTTGGAATACAGTGGAAGCAGCTAGAGCTCAGTGCCGTGCAGTAGTGGCTGATGGGGTCTTACCCTCTCCAGTACAATTCAACATAATGTGGTAAGATATAGCAGAAGCAGATGCGATACGTTAAGTCACTATAGAAACAGATGGAAAATCAGTATACAAAGTCCATTTGTAGAAGATGCACAGGTTGGGGTTTCTGCTGCAGAGCCCTCACCCTCCCTGGACAGATTATCTGGTAGAGCACAGGCGGAGCATGAGCTCTGATTTTCTTTTGGGTACTGGGAGTAAAGTGCGTGAAAAATATGCAGGCGTGAGAAGAGAGGTGTTGAAGATATGGCTCTTGCAAAATGATTTTGGGCCTTGTCTTCATTGTCTTTCTGTTAGGCTAGTTATTGTCCAGGTGAATTTGAAATGTATCACTGTTGCTGTTATTAATGTTTGTGTTTTTATGATGTATAAGTACATAAGTAATGCCATACTGGGAAAAGACCAAGGGTCCATCGAGCCCAGCATCTTGTCCATGACAGCTGCCAATCCAGGCCAAGGGCACCTGGCAAGCTTCCCAAACGTACAAACATTCTAGACATGTTATTCCTGGAATTGTGGATTTTTCCCAAGTCCATTTAGTAGCGGTTTATGGACTTGTCCTTTAGGAAACCGTCCAACCCCTTTTTAAACTCTGCCAAGCTAACCGCCTTCACCACTTTCTCCGGCAACGAATTCCAGAGTTTAATTATGCGTTGGGTGAAGAAAGATTTTCTCCGATTTGTTTTAAATTTACTACACTTTAGTTTCATTGCATGCCCCCTAGTCCTAGTATTTTGGAAAGCGTGAACAGACGCTTCACATCCACCTGTTCCACTCCACTCAGCACTTGGTTTTGCTGTATTTTTATTGTATTGAACAGAAGCTCTAGAAGAGGTAGAATAGAAATTCTCTATTTAATGCTGGTGTCCTGCTTATAGTTAATCTTGAGTTAGTGCAGGGATGGGCTGGTGTGTGGGAACAGGCACGGCACTGAGGGCCAGATTGCTGGTTGTCCACAGACGGAGCTGTAACTTGCAGATGTGCAGTAACCATTGAAAAAAATAGTTCTATGGGCCCCTTTGTTATAACTTAGTATAACATCTTATATTCTGCAATTGCCCAGCAGATGACAGTTGAAGAAGCTGGAACAAATTCTAGGAAGATACAATAATGTATATATCAGCCATACTCATCAAGTTTTCAGTTTCTTTTGGAATGTCGTGTAATCAGATTCCAATCTGGGTTTTTGTTGGAGGCAGTTCCAAATTAGGGCTGATCGGTAATGATCAGAAGCAGAAACTATTCTGTTTGATTCCCTGCATCAATGGGAAGCAAAGAACTAAATTTCTTTCATTTCATAAAGATTTACACCTGGTGGGGGAGCAGCATTATCATATTCTCCGTTTATCCTTGAAGTCTAAAAATATACACATTTTAAAGAAAACATGAGCCTCTGTTGGGAACCAGTGCAATTTAATCAGCAGGAGAGTTGCTCATGTAACTTTTTTTTTTTTCATGTATATTTTATTGATTTATAATGCATAAGAAAGAGTTAACAACATACCACATAAACAAGAAAAGTACAGTTGAATTGTTTAGTTACACATTTGTTAAATTAACTTATATAAGTCTAGTGTTTTCCACTTGCAGATTCCAGCTGCCGGTGGTGGGAGGCGGGGATAGTGCTGGGCAGACTTATACGGTCTGTGCCAGAGCCGGTGGTGGGAGGCAGGGCTGGTGGTTGGGAGGCGGGGATAATGCTGGCCAGACTTATATGGTCTGTGCCAGAGCCGGTGGTGGGAGGAGGGGCTGGTGGTTGGGAGGCGGGGATAATGCTGGGCAGACTTAATACGGTCTGTGCCCTGAAAAGGACAGGTACATATCAAGGTAAGGTATACACACAAAGTAGCACATATGAGTTTATCATGTTGGGCAGACTGGATGGATTGTGCAGGTCTTTTTCTGCCGTCATCTACTATGTTACTATGTATGTTACTATCATAAATTGTCATTAGTGGTAAGATCTGGATTTATTAATAAGAACATTACTTTAGATAACCTATTGGCAGTAACTTTAGCATAGATAATGCTGTATCAAAGAGATTGGTTTATAATTCATGACTAAAGAGGGGTCTTTGCCCAGTTTTGGTGGGACTACTATTTGGTCTTCAGTGACATGGTAATTTTTCATTAATTCCAGAAAAACTTTTAACAGAGGAGAAACCATCTGGGCCAGGGGTCTTGTTTACTGGTAGAGATTGAATAACTACTTCAATCTCTTCTAATGAAATGGGGAGTTCTAGCTTTAAGCTATTTGAAGAACTCAGTTGTAGAAAGGGTAATTTCTTTAGGTACACATCGATTTCCTCACATGAAACTGAAAGTTCCAAAGTATAAAGTGATTCATAAAGTGTATGAAACATTTACGTAATTTCCTCATCTTTCAAGACTACTGAATTATTGCCACGTTAGCAAAACAGGCCCATAATTTGCTAATAAACGACCCGCTTTATTATTTTCTGTGTAGTATTTTGCAACTAAAGAGATTAACTGGTGTGAGACTAAATGTACCTCATTGTATTCTGAACGTAATTTGCAAAGATTATGATATATGTAATATTTAGGTGATTTGGCATAAGTAATCTCTAATTGTCTAATTCATTCTTTCATGTTGTTTAAGAGTTAATTGTTTTCTTTATGCCGAGAATCCTCTTGAGTGTCCCACCAAATAGTCATAGAAGTATCTTTAATGTAACTAAAATGAAAGCATTCCTCAATCACCCCTTCGAATCCTTTCTCATTGGTTAATTTATGGTTAAATCTCCAGACAGAACTTTTGTGTTCTAAGTCATTAGGAGTAAAATTAAGACCTATAGGCTCATGATTTGAAGTAGTTCTGGGCAAGTATATCTTCTTTATTAGTGAGTGATACTAAAATATTTGAGATTAAAAAATAAAATTATGCACAAGTGAGAGTTGTGTGGGGTACAGAAAAAAGTTGTTCATTCAAATTTACCTGCTTTACAAGTAGGGCATTTTCGAACACTGCAGTCTGCCTGGTCATGGCTACACTACCTCCAAAATACAAATCATCGCAGTAATCTAACTGCGTCAGAAAAGCCTGCACGATTATTCTAAACTGAGTAAAATAAAAAGTACTTTAGGACCCTTTGAAGCAATTTCAATTTGTGAAAAAGTTTCTTCAGTGCCAAAGTCAGCTTCCATCATAAGCTCCTGGCCCATTTTTGCATACCCAGGATTTTCAGAGATTTATCAAGTGGAAAGCTTACATCATGGATCACCAAATGAGTACAAAGTGACTGTGTCCCAAACCAAATAAAATGTGGTTTTATCTTTGTTCAATTTATAAGCTCCAGCCCATTGGTCAATCCTATCAAGGTAGTCTGTAATTGAGGCTATAGCATTTTCTGTATCAGGTGGATGGAAGGGTTAGCAGTAGAGTAATTTTGTTTGTATATATAAACAATTTAGCTTTAAAAATCTTTAGCTGATTCCCCAGTGTATTCATCAGAACATAAATAGGATTGGGGGACACCACATGCCGGTTTCCTTCATTATTATTATCCAAGAACAAAGTCTTAAGAATCAAGCAGGCCATCCTAAAACATTTCCTGTACATCTTGTCTCACTCCCAGGTCAAAGGCCAAAGCAAGCCTCATAGTAACAGAGTGACGGGGATCTTTTCATGGTGGGTCCCTTTCTGCTTTCTTAGAACTGTAGAGCTGTTTCACAGATTTCTTTCCCTTCTGTTTGTTTTTCCAGCCTCCCAGCGTGTGGCAGTGCCACTGAGATGGGTGACGCAGTGGTGGAACCAGCCCCTGAGGAGTCCGTGGACCATCTACCAAGTCTGTGCCCTCAAGGAAATGGAGGAGCTTTGGGCATCATCACGGAGGGTGTAGGGGAGCTCACCCTGGTGATTGACCCCGAGGTGGCCAAGAAGGCCTGTGAGGAGGTTCTGGAGAAGGTGAAGTTACTGCATGGCACCTCCACCGAGAGCTTGGACAAGGTCGATGGCTGTGAAACTGCGGAGAGCGTCGCGTTGGAGAATGGAGACGTTGCAAACAGAAGCAACAGTAAAAACACAGAGACCCCTACCAAAATCCAAGAGGAAGACGAATCAGTCATGGACATAAACACAGTGAAAACCGCTCTCAAGCGGCAAAAGAACAATTCAGCTAAGCAGTCATGGCTGTTGCGGCTCTTTGAGTCCAAACTCTTTGAAATCTCAATGGCTATTTCATACCTGTACAATTCCAAGGAACCTGGGGTACAGGCCTACATTGGGAACCGACTGTTTTACTTCAAGAATGAGGAGGTAGACTTTTATCTGCCCCAGCTGCTAAATATGTACATCCACATGGACGAGGACGTGGGCGATGCCATTAAACCCTACATCGTGCATCGCTGCCGGCAGAGTATTAACTTCTCCCTGCAGTGTGCTTGGCTGCTGGGCGCATACTCTTCCGACATGCACATTTCCACCCAGCGGCACTCCCGTGGGACCAAACTGCGGAAGCTCATCCTCTCTGATGAACTGAAGCCAGCCCAGAAAAGGCGCGAGTTGCCCGTGCTGGGCCCTGCTCCGGATGCGGGGCTGTCTCCTTCCAAACGAACTCACCAGAGATCCAAATCGGATGCCACTGTCACCATCAGCCTGAGCAGTAACCTAAAGCGCACTTCCAGCAACCCCAAGGTGGAGAATGACGAGGAGGTAATGTAGGACTGAGGGAGGGGACCCAGCAGAGGCTCCGTAGAAGTCTCCTGCCTCTGTGAGGCACGGCAGCCATTAGTACTTAATGCAAAATCTTACTGAATGGGGTTGCAGGTCTCGTTTAAGCAGAGAGTGTATCTGAATGCTTAACAGTAAGCTGCTTGTTGTGCTGTGCCTAGGAAAGATGCCATAACTCTCTCCGCTTCCTGTGGGATACTGCCAGTTTAACACTTGTGCTGTCGTGATTGTGAGAGACGGTGTTAAACTGAGGGGGCAGGGAGAGCCGGTTAGTGACTGCGCTTGGCCTGGCATGAAGTAGCAGCACATGGCAAAGAGAAATACCCAGCAAAACTGCACAATAGGACCTGCTTTGCTTTGCTTGTCCATTCCCTCTCCTGGGTGATGCATGCGTTGCTTCTTTACTGAGATGGAGGTGCAGAGAGGTCCCCTAGAAAATCTGTTTCCATCTCTGACAAGGTGCTGCAGGTGAGAAGGAAGCGGTCAGTCCACAGCGAATGCCCAGTGTTTGTCCAGCTGGCTGCTGTGCTCTGATACAGGAGATACCCCCCCCCCCCTCCATTTTCTAGAAGGAAGTGAAAGCAGGAGCACAGTGTTGGCTTCTCACTTTTATTGATTGGCTGTCCCCCTGGGTTAGGTCAGGATCTTTTCAGGGGTACAGCAGAAAGTCAGACTACATGGATGATTTTCACATGAGACGGGTAAATTGTGACCTGCCTCAGGGACGTGCAGTGAGTGGTGGTGGTCAAGGTATTTAATAACCATTTGGACAAGGGTGGAGTGAGTGAGACGACACAAAAATATATTATTTATCAGGATTTAGTAACCACTTTATGAAGAGATTCACTCGGCAGTGTGGCTTGATACAAAAAAAAAACGACTAGCCATACTAGGACAGACCAAAGGTCCCAGTATCCTGCTTCCATCCAGCAGTGGGCCAGTCCAGGTCACAAATACCTGGCAAGATTCCAGAACAGTAAAACAGATTCTGTGCTGCTTATCTTAGAAATAAGCACTGGATTTTCCCCAATTTTCTGCCTAGTATGCAGTGGCAGCCAAAAAAGCAAACAGGATGCTTGGAATTATTAGGAAAGGGATGGTAAATAAGACCAATAATATTATAATACCTCTGTATCGCTTCATGGTGCGACCTCACCTTGAGATATGGTGACCAGAATTCAAGGTGTGGTCGCACCGTGGAGTGATACAACGGCATTATAACATCTTCAGTTTTGTTTCCCATTCCTTTCCTAATAATATCTAACATTCTGTTTGCTTTCGTAGCCGCTGCCACCGCATACTGAGCAGAGGGTTTCAACGTATCATCAACAACGACGCCGAGATCCCTTTCCTTGTTGGTGGGTGACTCCTAATGTGGAACCTTGCATTACGTAGCTATAATTCGGGTTCCTCTTTCCCTCATGTATTACTTTTACACTTGCTCACTTTAAACATCATCTGCCGTTTGGATGCCCAATTTCCCAGTCTCGTGAGGTCCTCTTGCAATTTTTCACAATCCTCTTGTGATTTAACATCTTTGAATAACTTTGTGTCGTCAGCAAATGTAATTCACTAGTTATTCCCGTATAAATATGTTAAGAAGCAGTGGTCCGATCACCCGCTATCAACCGTTCTCCGTTGAGAATACTGATCATTTAACCCTACGTCCTGTTTTCTGTCTTTTAACCAGTTTTTAATCCACAATAAAACATCTCCTCCGTCTCAAGCCTTTTAAAATTCTGTCACCATTTTTGTCTCCACCACATGGGAAAATGTGACAGGGTGTAGGGATCTGGGTTCCTCAATATCTCCTCCTCCCCCCCCCCCCCAACAGAGAATTTTTGAGGAAATAAACTCCTGATGTTGAGAAAGCTGGTATCTCTAGATTATATTCTCTTACTGGTAGTGTTGCTTTGGTGGAGGAGGTGATGCATTGCAGAAACCGGATCGCTTGGTTCTTTCCTTCTTTCTGGACAGCTCTCAAGGTAGCGTTACTCAGAGATTATCCTCCTGCTGTCATTTGTGGCTGAGGGACGTAAGAGTTTGTGTTTTTTGTGTGCGTGTGGGCAAAAAATTCCTCTGTTCTAGATTGTGGCTTGTTCCACTCAGCTGAAGTATAAGGCTTTTCTTCAGTGGAAAACTCAGGTTTTATTCTGGGAATCGTTGGTTATTAAATTTGAGATGTGAGGGATCGTCCGATATGTTAACATGGGCACTGCTCCTTTGTGGAAGGTGTCTTCCAGTTACATTTTTTGGGGTTGTTTCCGTTTTGATCTTTCTCCATCCTCCATCATGTAGGGGTTAGGTATTTTGGTATTAATTTCTTTCAGAGAGTTTGAGTATTTGTGTCTTGTCTTTTGACTGCATTTTTAAATCTTAAAAGTAAAAAGGGCTTGGCCAAGTAGAGTTCAGAAAAGCCCAGCTTATGTTTGAGGCTGAGGGACACAGAATGGATCTCCTCCTTGAGACCTGACTGGACCATTTGCTCACCGGACCTCGGGTCTGGTGCAGCCTGGCACTTTGCTGAGATCCCAGCAGTGGCTCACAGGGTTGGTTTGGAGTTGTGCGGGTGCGAATATGCCTGGGTGAGAAGAAACAATAGTTAAGGAATTGATGATTTAATGCATTTAGCTATTCTCTTGGTCCATTTCTTGTTGCTTTGTGCATATGGATCTGTCGCCGCAGTGTTTTTTCCCTTGGAAAACAATCTGATAATAGCTAAAGTGAAATACCCTGTTTCCCCGAAAGTAAGACCTAATAGAGGTTTTCCTGGATTGGTAGATATAAGGCCTCCCCCGAAAGTAAGACCTAGCAAATTTTTGTTTGAAAGCAGGGCCGCCGAGAGCCGGACAAGGCTGCCCCCCTCCACCCACCCTCCGTCGCTCCCGGAACTAACCTTAAACGCCTCCTTTCACCTTCGCAGCAGCAGGGCAGACCTCTCCTTCCTTCCGTTCCCCGCCCTCACAGATGTTACGTCAGGCGAGGACGGGACACGGAAGGAAGGAGTGGCCTGCCCTGCTGCTGCTTGCTGCGAAGGTGAAAGGAGGCATTTAAGGTTAGTTCCAGGAGCGACGGAGGGTGGGCGGGCCAACCCCGATCCAACCCCGATGTTTCCCCGAAAAATAAGACAGCCCCTGAAAATAAGACCTAGCACATTTTTTTTTGGGGGGGGGGGGGGCAAAAATTAATATAAGACAGTGTCTTATTTTCGGGGAAACACGGTAGGTCCATCAAATCTGCCCAATTTTCATTACTGTGCAAATGTTGTAAATCCGGCTTCCCCTCTCCTTTTTTTTATTTTTTATTTTTTTTACTGAGGCTCCTGTGTAGCCGCCTTGTGCTTTACCCCCTACCCCCACCCCCTTTGCAGAGCAGTGTACAATACAAACTATAAATACAATTACATCATAGTATAAATCCAGAAAAATAAAGTCCTATCAATAAATTAGAACAGAAAAACTAACACGACACCTAAACATTCTTCAAGGACCAGGACATGAATCCAAATAACTCCCCCAGTAGCACAGTCCACCCAGGAACTTTCAGTCGCCAGCCCTCTCCACATCCAAGAGCAAGGCAAAATAAAAAGCCACTTTTAAGCATCGCAGGAGGATTCCTCCCCAAGATATCCTGGGAGTGAATTCCAGTGACCGACTCGGCCTATCAAAAAGGCGGTAAGTAAAACTGAGATAGGAATCCCAGCCGGTGCTGGCCCGTTAATAATGGAATCGCAGGATCAGATTGAGTGTGTTACTGGATAAATTGGTCTCTGACCGAGGATCTTCCCTAATCATACACTTCTTTATCATTCTGTCGGTTGGAACGAGCATGTTCAGGAGACTGCAACCTCTTTCTTCTTTTCCATGGGAGGTCATTTGCGATGCTGTTCACTGGGGTCCTGAGGAATTAGGAGGAGAAATTAGGGGATTTAGTTTTTCAACAGTAGAAAAATTCAGGTATTTAAAATGGCCTGTGCATATTTAATAAAGTGGAAGCTTTTAATAACAATGGAAGTGTTTATTATATTTACTAGTAAAAGAGGCCCTGTGTCTGCAGCCGTGCCCGGCTCGACTCCGTGGAACCACGGCCACGGTGGGAGCGTCGAGATGCCGACGAAGAGCCCGAGAACAAAACGTTCCACTGGGCTAATCTCGCTACCTGAGTCCGCTTTTGCAAAAGGGAACACAGACTACAGGCTTGCGGGCGGTGCCCAGCCCCCAGACACTGAAGACACGACGCGTGCCTGTCAGTGAGCGAGATTACCCGGGCGCACTGGGTGCATTTCTTGAAGCCGCTGGAAGACTTCGATGTCATGGGCGGAAAAATCGCGCCGGCGAGATCAAAACTCGAAATGGCGAAATTGGCACCGCAAAAATAGGGGGAAGAAAAACTTCGACCGAGGCCTAAAAAGGGCCTACCCCGACGACGAAAGAAAACTTACCGGGGCAAAGACTGGAAGTACGGGAAGGGAGAAAACCATAAAGGTCTCCTTCCGACACCTTTTTTTTTTTCAAGAACGAAGTCGATAAAACGACGCGCGAGGTCAACTTTGGGGCGCGAACGGCGAAACACGACCGTACCGAGCGCGGACAAAAGAAGACTGGCCGGCACGAGCCGGTTCGGGCGGGAAGACGGCCGCGCGTGCGCGAGGACTAGCAAACGACTTTGCTAGAAAGTGTTCCAATTGGAGGGGCTGCCGTGGACGTCACCCATCAGTGAGAACAATCAGCCTGCTGTCCTCGGAGAATACCTTCTACAGGTATGTAGCATTCGCTTTTTCGTGTCATCCGCAAAAAGGCAAACCTTTCCTTCCAACCCTTCAGCAATATGTCCCACAAATATATTAAACAGAATAGGCCCCAGCACCGACCCCTGAAGAACGCCACTGCTCACCTTCCTTTCCTCCGAGCGGATTCCATTTACCACCACCTGTCGGTCAACCAGTTTCTTATCCAGTTCACCACTTTCGGTCCTAAGTTCAACCCTTTCAACTTATTCACGAGTCTTCTGTGGGGCACCATATCAAAGGCTCTGCTGAAGTCCAAGTAGATTACACCTAGCGCACGGCCTTCATCCATTTATTTGGTCACCCAGTCAAAAAGTCCATGAGATTCGTTTGGCAGGATTTTCCTTTGGTAAAGCCATGTTGCCTCGGGTCCTGTAACCCGTTGGTTTCTAGAAAGTTAACTATCCTTTCTTTCAGCAGCAACTCCATTATTTTTCCTACCACCGACGTGAGACTTACCGGTCTGTAGTTTCCCACTTCTTCCCTGTCTCCACTTTTGTGAAGAGGGACCACATCCGCTCGTCTCCAATCTTGCGGAACCTCTCCCGGTAATAGTTTATTAAAACATGCTATACCGCCCAAACTGACTCGCAGATCTGGGCGGTTTACAAACTAGATTAAAAAAATATGAAAGTTGAGAAAAGAACTACAGTGTTCAGACAGAAAACAGCCTCCAGTGACACCACTTCATTCAAATCTTTGCTTGGCAGGAGCAAGAGCGAAAGCAGGAAAGGGGTAAAGGGAAGGGGGTTGAGAAAGGAAAGCAATGAAACTGAATGCAGGCAGCCAGGTTAAAAGCTTGTCTAAAAAGCCAGGTTTTCAGAGCTATTTTGAACTTTTTAATGGACTGTTCAGAGCGGATGGTAAGGGGGAGGGAATTCAGTAGAAAGGGGCTGTGAATAAGAAAGCAGCTTTGGGATTAGGGAGAATCGGTCGGTGATTATTAATTGAGCAGAGAAGTCGTGTAGGGGAATATGAGATGGTTAATGTGAGGTAGGCACAGAGACCTAGTCTGTGGGCCTTGAAGGTAACTTGCATATGAGACACTTCTCAGTAGGGAGCCAGTGGAATTTTTGGAACGGGGAAATGTGATCGTACTTTAGAGCTTGACGTACAAGTTTCACCTGGGGCTGAACACAGTCCGCCATCTCTACCCCACTTATGGAAAGTCCGTCCTGTGAGATGCAAGTATTGGGGGGGAAAAGGAAACAAAGGATGTGTACATTGACCTTAACTGGGGATTTCTTTAGGTGTTGGTAGGCTACTTGAGTTTAGCCATGATAATGAGGTCACATCTTTACTTTGGCTTTAAGAGCATGTGTGAGGCTGTCCTGACACCCTCCAACTGCTGCTCCGCTGTGCGTTTTTATTCATATGGGACCCGCTGATCAAAAAGGTACAAAAAGATAAATTTGGAGGGATGACGTTCCTTTTTGAAAGTCATACTTAGTAGAGTGGGACTCTGCAGTTGTGTTCACGGCTTTGATGTTTTTCATGTTCTACAACAGGGGTGCTAGTCCTTGAGAGCTGCAACCCAGTTGGGTTTTCAGGATTTCCCCAACGAATATGCATGAGATCTGTTTGCATGCACTGCCTCCATTGTATGCAAACATATCTCGGGCATATTCACTGGAGAAATCTTGAAAACTTGACTGGGTTGCAGCCCTCAAGGACCAACACCGAGCACCCCTGTTCCACGGACTAAAAACTGCAGTTATCTAAAGTGGGGTATGTGATTTCTGGGGATTATTATTATTATTATTTTTTTTAATTGATAAATGTTTTTCATTTTTTAAACTCTGTACCCAAGGCTGAAATATTTCAGGATTAGGCAGTTGATATCCCTCTATCTTGTGGTACCTTTTTCCTCAGCGGGTCACGTATGCACCTGGGGAACCTGGGGAATTTATCGAGCAGGTTTTACGATTTCAGATTCGTTGTATTGAACATGGTGCAGAAGGAGCTGCCACAGAGGTCTTGCATGCAGGATGGGGGAGGGCTTCTGACTGCATTCTACTGGGCTGCCGAGGTGGTTATCACATAAATCGGGATGTCCCAAATCAGAGATTTTATCAGATCCTGAGCCATTGTACCTACGTGTCTCAGAGCCCAGCTCCTCTCTGTTAACACTGCAGCAAAGGCTCTCGGTGCTGTGTAACTGAGACCGTGTGTTTGCAAAGGCAAAGACCTAGGTGCTGTCCTTCCCTATTGACCTAGACACTTCAATCTGTATATCTGGGACATGTCTCTTCCCTGTTACAGTCCCTGCTATCACCCTTCTCTAACATCTGCACAGAGGTGAAAGGGGAGAAGCACTGTGATGTGAATATGTTACCCCTGGAGACCCCCTGCTGTGCATTTGGGCAGTCGGACTGTACAATGTGATTAGCTATAGGCTAAAATTGTTGCCAAATTTCTCTATTTTTCAAGTGAAATCAAAAACATAACGTCAGCGTGGAAACCAGAATGCGGAGTACCACAAGGATCACTACTATCACCGATCCTATTCAACCTCATGATGACCCCACTAGCCAAGACCTTATCCACCCAAGGTCTTAACCACATTATACATCCCCTACAAACATGACCTAGCAGAAATCAGCAACGAAATCAAGCTCAGCTTAAACATCATGAACTCGTGGGCAAATGCATTCCAACTCAAACTCAATACAGAAAAAACACATTGTCTCATCATGTCATCCCAACACAATACATACAAACCCACAAACATTAACACCCCAGGATACACCCTCCCTGTCTCAGACAGCCTGAAAATTCTCAGAGTAATAATCGACCGTAACCTATCTCTAGAGACCCAAGCAAAATCCACCATAAAGAAAATGTTCGCTGCAATGTGGAAACTCAAACGCCTGAAACCATTCTTTCTGAGGGAAATATTCCGGAACCTGATACAGTCAACGGTGATAAGCCACGTAGACTACTGTAATGGAATCTATGCAGGATGCAAGGTCCAAATCATAAACTTCAGACCGCCCAAAACATAGCAGCCAGGCTTATATTTGGAAAACCGCGTTTTGACAGTGCCAAACCACTCTGAGAAAAACTGCATTGGCTACCAATCAAAGAACGTATCACTTTCAAAATCTGCACGACCGTTCATAAAATACTTTACGGTGAAGCACCGGAATACATGACAGACCTCATCGACCTGCCAACCAGAAACACTACAAAATCCACACGGTCGTACATAAACCTCCACTACCCAAGCAGCAAGGGACTCGACTACAAATCCACCTATGCATCCAACGTTTCCTACTTAAGCTCACAAATATGGAACGCATTGCCAAAAGAAGTAAAAACTACGTTCGACCATCTAAACTTCCGGAAAGCTCTAAAGACGGAACTGTTTAGAAGAGCATACCCCACCAACTCAACATAAAAAACCTGGCCAACAGCGACGACACATAACCAAAGACCGCAATGAACACTACTTGTACCTCATTCCACCACATTATCACTTTGTATTCATTCATACCATTGTTTGTTTAGACCGGGATCGGCTAACGCCGCTAACGGTAATATGTAAGCCACATTGAGCCTGCAAATGGGTGGGAAAATGTGGGATACAAAAGCAATAAATAAAAATAAATAAGAATTTCTCAGCATGGGTACTGCTGGAAATCCACAAACTGAATGTACACAAACGTTTCTGAGTGAGGGTCAAACTTTGGTGTCATATGATCAAAAATATTGAGGTGATTTGAGATCAGGGGTTCCTGGACCTGCCGCTGTAGCTCTGTCTCCCAGTCCATGGTATGTTCTAGTGAGTGGCAAGGTCTCTGGGATGTGAGACCGGGGGTCTCTAGACCTGCCGCTGTGCCGCTGTACCTCTGGTGAGTACCGGTGTCCCTGGGACACAAGACTGAACTCCACCAGAGCCTCTTGAACATTCGAATGAGAGAGAAGATGGAACTGGGAGATTTTAGAAAGATGTAGGTGGGAGGGCTGGAGTGTCAGTGATGGGGGGGGGGCAGTGGCAGTGGTTTGCTGAGCGCATGGAGTCCCTGTCCAGAGTCACAATGAATTGGAAAGCTTTTCTCTATTTTTAGTGACTGAAAATGATTTTTTAAATATTTAGCTAAAAAGTGGAGCTTAACTGTTCACTTTTCTTCCCCCCCTTGCTTTATTTTCTCTGTCCTCCTTTCCCAGGAGCTTTCATCGAGTTCGGAAAGTCTCAGTAAATCGTTCTCTTCTGTAAGTCGCCAGTTTTGTTGTCCTGACTGGGTGGCTGGCTTCCCCTCTCTCAGCAGCATTTCCTCCTGAGCTCCAGTACACTGCACATGTAGCAAGCAGGGGGATACATGAGATGGCTCCCTAAAGGGTCCTGTCAGTTCGTGATCAATGAACTGCCTCCCCACCAGCCCCTCTCCCGATTCTTAACCTGGAATGGACAGAACGGAGTCACTCTCCCGGGTCATATTGCCTTCATTCAGGGCCACCCATCCACCATGGAACAGCTGTCAGACTGCTGGCTTCAGGCCTTCTTTTTCCTCCTCTACCGTGATCCTGTCATGTCATACTAGTGGTTTGAAGGGGGACGATACAGGGCACTGGGCCACATCCTTCTCTCCTGCTTAGGGTACAAATGCAGCAGAGGGTCAGGAATGGCATTGGCTGGGGAGTTTATAATGTGAGGGTGGAGATTGTATAGTGGTTTGTAATGGGTACCTCACGGGAGAGGGGATGGGGAGGAGATTAAAGGGTGACACAGGAAATGCTCAAAATGGGGGGGGGGCATAGGGGGAAAGTAGTTGGAGAGGGACGAAGGGATCGGAGAAGGGGCCTTGGGATGTAGCTGGGGGATCAGAGAAGGGGCTGCGGGGTATGCCCTGGGGAGACATAGAAAGAGGCTATGGGGTCGTTGGGACTAGGGGGGTATGGGGAAAAGTATCTGGAGAGAAGCAAAGGTATTGGAGAGGGGGCTGCTGGGGCATGGCTGGGGGGGTCGGAGTAGGAGGCTGCAGGGTGTGGCTGGGGAGGTTAGGGGGTGTGGCTGGGGGGGTCATCGTAGGAGGCTGCGGGGCATGGCTGGGGAGCAGGGGGCTGCGGGGCGTGGCTTGGGGGAATTAGAAGGGAGATTCTGGCAGAGCGATGGTGGTTACGAAGGGGTTATAAGAAGCTGAGTAGAGTGAGTGAGGGAGGTGTGAGGAGACGGGGATCAGAGATGGTGCTATGGGGTTTGCAGGTGGCATGTTGGGAAAAGAGTGAGAGGATCAGAGGGAGATTCTTTTTCTCCTCCTCCTCTCATTCCCTGTTCCTCTGCCTATCCTTCCTGACATTTACTATCCCCAGAAAAAGAGCCGAAGAACTTGGATACACAAGTGCCTGAAAATATAGGAAGTACTTTTATATTATATGATAAAGTGCCACAGAATGTACAACCAATTTGCAGGAAACTGGGGGGGGGGGGGTTCTGATTATCTTTCACTGTCAAGTGGAGCACTACCCTGAAGGTAGAAGGATGTAGGAGTCTCATTGCAGATCTTGGGGTTTAGAGGAAATGCTGCTGCTTTGCCACATGGACACATGTAGTTTGCTTTCCAAAATCACCGTGTGTTTCTTGCAAATCAGTTTCTCAGCTTTACTAGAGTTACCTAATAAACTCTCTTCAGATATTTCTGTACTTACTTTAAATTGTTGGCCATCTCTGAACTTGTAATGTGTCTGTTTTGGAATAGCAAATTGTGTCTCTCTTAATACCCCCTAATGTCAATGTGTTAAAATAAGCTGATTCGCATCCAAGAGACATGGGTTCCATTCCCGGTTCCTTCTCAGAAGGGTCTGTGAGTGGATTGGGCAGCCAGCCAGGCAGAAATGTCTCTTTGGTCTAATGAGATGCTGGAGGAGGAAGGGGGAGAAAACCATCTCTTCAGGCACTTGCTTTACATCTAGGTCACTGCCCCTACCCTCAAACCGCAGCCATGCAAACAGGTTTTAGTAGCGACCCAGTCAGAGACCATTGAAGGGGAAGGAGCAGGAATTTCTCTCTGAAAGGTACTGATCCTGGTGGTCTGATATCGCTGATACCTTGTGATGTCTCCACTTTGCCACTGGCTGGGAAAACTTCAGGATGATATTCCTGCACTGACAAAGCCCGACTGTGAGGGAGGTGGGGGTGATCTGGGAAGAGCCTACATCACTGTTCCCCTCACTTCAAGTCATTTTAGCTTCTACTGATGAGACCTCACTTGTTCGTAGCTTTGCTGGAGGGTCTTTTCTCACTGGTAATGGTTAATTGTAGCCCTCTTTAGAGCAGCAGGAATGGGGGGGGGGGGGTGTCTGTGCATTCAGTTTGGTCAGACTCACTAAGCAGAAGACCCAGGGTATAGGTCCTTCTCCTGCCTTTTAGAGGTGAATGGTGACGGAGCAGCAGTAATGGCCGTCTGCAGGGGTGCTGGGACTGACTGACAGTGTTCTTGCTGGACTAGAGTTGAAGGGGGGGTAGCACTGTTTGTAGAGGAAGAATTAGGGACTTGCCAGCAGTTTGAGGGGAGGAGGAGGAAGGATGCACGTAGGGAGTGGTGTATAGGCTTGTGATACAGTGTGGTTGGCTGATTGTCTACCCTGGTAAAGGAAGAGCGGCAGAGCTTTCGAGGTGTGTAAAGTGTGCTTTAATTCCGGTGGTAAGGGATTAATTTGCAGATTATTAGTGAATTATTATTTCTGTCTCCTTGGTCACTTTTCTTTGCTAGTTTAGCATGTTGGCTGTGTCTGGTGGGTTGTGGTTGTGTTGAGGAAGATACAGAAGCAGTATGCCTGGTGGATGAGGATAGGGGAGGGAAGCTTGAGAGGTCTCTTTGTAACCCACGTAACAGTGCCTCAGTCCAGTCTGTTTTAGCAGTTCCCCCAGACATGCTAAGAGGCTACTCTTAAGTCAGCGCTTTTCTTTGCTTCCCTTCTGTTTTGTGGCTTCTGCATGTGAGAAGGTGGAAAGGGAGTACAGAAACGGCAGCTTTCGAAAAGCGTCTGAGCCGTTTTTGACTGTTTGTTTCTGATGCACATTATCTGTTGCAGTTACACCAGGAGTCCGAAATGGTTAGCACAGAGAGCATGGGGAGAGGCTGTCCTACTGGAGGGAGGAGACTTGGCCACACTTCCTCAAAATTACCATTGTCTTTACTTAGTGTCCCTTCTCGGGAGTGGTGAATTTTCAACTCCACAGGATTTGCCCTGCACAGACCATTCACTGTTGTGTGTCCATGGTGGGCAGCACCTCTACACCAGGGCCTGTTCATGCTGTACAGAAGGTGATCTGTTTTCACCACTGGCACACCTGACGCTGCAGTTTGGATCTGAGGGTGGGAAAAGCCCATAGTGAGATCCTCAAGTCTGGTCCATCAGTAGGAACCAGACTTCTGAGTGCCATCTTCTCAGTTATAAAATGAACAAACTGTAAATTGTGTGTCATGGCATGTTTGTGGCAGGAGAGCCCCTTCTAGATCATGCACTGCAGGACAGTGTCCCCTGAGTTTTCTTGCAGAAAGGGAAGGGGGAGACACTGCTGAGAGTGAGGTGAGAGAGTAACCAAGTGAGATGGAGAGAGAGTCTTAAGGTTGTGATAAAACATCACTAGGCAGATATGTGACCTGCAGTGTTAACCCGCTTGCTCCCTTTTACACCTTGCAGCCAGTCAGGCTTGCCCCTGAGAGGGAGTTCATCAAATCTCTCATGGCCATCGGGAAGAGACTAGCCACCCTGCCAACCAAAGAGCAGAAGACACAGCGGCTCATCTCTGAGCTCTCTCTGCTGAACCACAAGCTTCCAGCTCGCGTCTGGCTTCCCACGGCCGGCTTCGACCACCATGTGGTCCGGGTGCCACACACCCAAGCTGTGGTGCTCAACTCTAAGGACAAGGTGAGTCGGATACCCCACGTGGGATAAATTTTCGTAAAGACTCTTCACTGGCTAGACTCTGTATTAAAGGGGCTAAATGTTATTCCTCAGAATGGCACATTGTAGAGGGGCAGTCAGTGGGGATCACTCTTGCCTGAGTTGTGACCTATGTTCTCAGCTTGTGGAGCAGTGGGTATTATCTGGGGGTGTTGCTACTTTTTGGGACTGTACCAGGTACTTGTGATCTGGATTTACCACTGTTGGAAACTAGATGGACCCTTGGTCTAACTCAGTAGGGCACCTCTTATGTTTAGATGCACTGAGCAGGGGATCTTGTGCTAGCTTGTTTACCAGTAAGGGCTCAGGCATGTGGGGTAGAAATGGAATACTTGACTGGGGGGGGGGGGGGGGGGAGATAGAGAAGTCACCACTCTGTCACATCTGATGTCGTCTTGTGATCTCCTCTCAGGCTCCATATTTGGTATACGTTGAAGTACTTGAATGTGAAAATTTTGAGTCATCCGTGGTCCCAGCTCGGATTCCAGAGAGCCAGATCCGGAGCACGAGGTCAGTGGAGAACCTACCAGAGTGTGGAATCACTCATGAGCAGCGAGCAAGCAGTTTCACTACAGTTCCTAACTATGACAATGATGATGAGGCCTGGTCTGTGGATGACATCGAGGTGGAGGTAAGGAAGGGAACAGTGAGGGAGGGCTGAGGCAGGATTTACAGGGAAATATCAATAGAGCATGAGGCAAACACCAGTGGGATTGGGAGGAGACTGCAACTTGTGTCTGTCTCTTTTTTGCAGCTCCCGGAGATTCACACCAACAGCTGTGATAACATCTCGCAGTTTTCTGTAGACAGCATCACCAGCCAAGAGGGCAGAGAGCCCATCTTCATTGCAGCAGGCGATATACGGTGAGAGCACTCATCTTCCCTCTGTGGTTAACATTTTCAAGACATGGAAAAAATGAGCAATAGTCTGAAACCAGGACCTTAAGGGCAGAAGTCTGATGGTTTCTGTCCTGCTCTTATGGGAGAGTATTAGTGTCTGTATGCAAGACAGTACAGGCCGAGGCCCAGCATTAGAAACATATCTTTTCTTAACGTTCATTCCAGACCAGTCCAGAACATGTGGGTGGTGTTTGATGACCAGCGGATGAAGACAGAAAAAGAAAATAGTTCTGTGTAATTTGCCTTTAAGGGTATCATGCGGGCATAAAATGTTCAGTATTTTTCTGTCTCCAGCAGATGACAGTGGCTCACCATACAGTCTCTGGGCTGGTTAAGCCTCTTTCCTCTCATTTTTTTGAGCAGAAGACCTGGAAGACAACAGTTGGAGATGTTTCCAGGTAATATTTGGAGGTGTTCGGTTTCCTTCCCTCTCCCTCCTCCTGGTTCCCTAGTAAGGCACTTCCCACCCAAATCTTCCTCGGTGAAGACTGAAGCAAAGAATTCATTTAATCTCTCCGCTACGGCTTTGTCTTCCCTATTCGCCCCTTTTACTCCTCAGTCATCTAGCGGTCCAACCGATTCTTTTGCCGGCTTCCTGCTTTTAATATACCTAAAAAAAAATTTTACTATGTGTTTTTGCCTCCAACGCAATCTTTTTTTCGAAGTCCCTCTTAGCCTTCCTTATCAGCGCTTTGCATTTGACTTGACATTCCTTATGCTGTTTCTTATTATTTTCAGTTGGTTCCTTCTTCCATTTTCTGAAGGATTTTCTTTTAGCTCTAATAGCTTCCTTCACCTCACTTTTTAACCACGCCGGCTGTCGTTTGGTCTTCCGTCCTCCTTTTTTAATACACGGAATATGTTTGGCCTGGGCTTCCAGGGTGATGTTTTTGAACAGCATCCACGCCTGATGTAAATTTTTGACCCTTGCAGTCGCTCCTCTAAGCTTATTTTTTCACCATTCTTCTCATTTTATCATAGTCTCCTTTTTTTAAAGTTAAACGCTAACGTATTTGATTTCCTATGTATACTTCAAAGCTAATATCAAATCCGATCATATTATGATCATTGTTATCAAGCGGCCCCAGCACCATTACCTCCCGCAGCAGATCATGCACTCCACTAAGGACTAGATCTAGAATTTTTCCTTCTCTTGTCGGTTCCTGTACCAGCTGCTCATAAAGCAGTCTTTGATTTCATCAAGGAAGTTTACCTCTCTAGCATGCCCCAATGTTACATTTACCCAGTCAATATCGGGGTAATTGAAATCACCCATCGTGTTGCCCAGTATGTTTGCGTCCCTAATTTCCTTTAACATTTCTACATCCATCTGTTCATCCTGGCCAGGCGGACGGTAGTACACTCCTATCACTATCCTTTTCCCCTTTACACATGGAATTTCAATCCACAGTGATTCCACGAAGTGTTTTGTTTCCTGCAGAATTTTCAGTCTATTTGATTCAAGGCTTTTGTTAATATACAGTGCTACCCCTCCACCAATCCGATCCACTCTATCACTACGATATAATTTGTACCCCGGTATGACAGTGTCCCACTGGTTAACCTCCTTCCACCAGGTCTCAGAGATGCCTATTATATCTAATTTTTCATTTAGTGCAATATATTCTAACTCTCCCATCTTATTTCTTAGGCGTCTGGCATTCACATATAGACATTTCAAAGTTTGTTTGTTGTTCCTATTTACATCATGTTTAGTACTTGACAGTATTCATTTGCAATCTTTTGTCTGATTTTTATTTTTTTTAAGGACACCTGATCTACTACGGTCTCTTTTGCAACCCCACTGTCAGGATACCCTATCTTCCCTGTTTTGGTGATATCTTTGAAAGATACCTTATCCCGAACCATGCGCTTTTGAGCGACTGTCGACCTTCCCCCCGTTTCTAGTTTAAAAGCTGCTCTACCTCCTTTTTAAATGCCGATGCCAGCAGCCTGGTCCCACCCTGTTGGTAGCTTGTCTGTTATTTCAGTCATTCTGCTTTGGTCTATTTCACAGTTATGAAAAGAAGTACACTTTTCTTCTTTTCATTCTCTCTGTGGGGACTGTATGCTAAGCTGTTTTTCCTTCTCATTGTCTCTGCTACTGAGGCATGTTGTAAGGACACCCTCTATATTTGGTATCATTGATTTTGTCTCTGCATTTTTAATAGCTTCTCAGCTAACTTGAATCTTTGTTCTACTCCAAGCCTTTTACCCTTAGGTTAGGCCTTATTCGACAATAGTCTTTAACTCCCACCCTAATGGGGAACTGCTTTGCTACATCCCACATTTCTGGACTGGTCTGATATGGACGCTGAGGAAGGAGAAATTGTCTTCCCTGATAATTTATTTCCTTTAGTCCAAATAGACCAGTCAAGAAACCCTCCCTAGTAACAATATAGTTCAGCCTCTTTCCATTCTTAATGTTTCACAGGTCACTTGTTCTATTTTTGGTTTGCTCTGCCTCACTTCATTCCTTATCCAGCACAGCTCTGTGTCAGTGAAATACTATAGGTACTGTCACATTTGGAGAACTGAGTGTGAAATGCAGGGCTTCCTTGCTGATAATTGTTTCTTAAGGTCTAGAGAGCTGCACCAGCAATGTGTACATCATCTCCATTGCTTTCTCATTTGAAATAGTGAACATTTTGTGACTTCACAATATCTTTAAGTGGCAAATCACACAGCAATTTTCTATTTCTGGCTCCATTCGCTGGTCAGCTGACACAACACCCTGGTGTTCTGGATTGGTCTGGCTAGATTAAAGGAAAGAAATGTTTCAAGTAAGACTCTTTCTGCTTGGATGGTTTCTGAGCAATCCATATTCCATATTTACTTGTGCCTCTGTGCTTTGGCTGTTTGGTTTTGCTGCCTTTGTCACTTCACTAGTGTGTGAGGTGCAGCCTCCCTGGATCTCTTTCTATGTCAGTTTGTTTCTGTGCAGGCGGCGGCTATCGGAACAGTTGGCACATACTCCAACCACCTTTCGGAGGGACCCCGAGGACCCATCTGCTGTTGCCCTGAAGGAACCCTGGCAGGAGAAAGTGAGGTGTGTGGTTTTAGGACACAGCTTGCAAGTCCCAACCGTTGGATTGCTTTTGTCAGTCCTGGCCAGGAGCGGGTGGCTTTGTTTTGTATACATATCCCTCATTTGTGACGAAACTGTTCAGTGTTTGTTGGGCTTGCCTGACTGGAACCTGTCAGTCAGGAATACTGAACACCAGTTCTGTCAATATATCCACCCGAGTGCAAGGAGGTGCTGCAACTTGGAGGATGGGGGGGAGATCTGTTGCACGGTGGCCCACAGCTCAGTCACACATGCTGGGTGGGAGGTGATTTTCCCTGTTTGAACTAAGCCACTTGTCATCTCGGCATTCATGCAGTGCTCCAGGCTGGTGTAAGCACAGTGTTTTGGAAGAGGTATTTGGTGCATGAGTGTGGTTGATCGTAGCTGTCCTTCAGTCTCTGTGTCTTTCCCCACAGGCGAATCCGAGAAGGCTCCCCCTACGGTCACTTTCCTAACTGGCGCCTGCTTTCCGTCATAGTGAAGTGTGGGGATGACCTGCGGCAGGAGCTGCTGGCGTTCCAGGTTCTGAAGCAGCTGCAGGTAAGAGAAAAGGAAGCATCGTGAAAGGGAATAGCCAGGAAAATGCTGAGCAAGAATAGAGCTGCAGCATTCAGTTATTCAGAGGCTCATTGCATAAGCCTCCCCCCACCCAATGCTGTGTCATCTCTTAGACTCCCCCCCACCCCCCCAAAAAAAAAACAACCCTTTTTAAGCCACTATAGTAAATTCAGAAGCTCGTCTCTGTTATGATAGAGCTGCACTGCATTCAGTTACTAGCAAAGCCTAAATGAAGCCAGGGGTACAATGGATCCAGAAGCAGAAGCATATGGTGGGTGAAGATGCTGAGACTGGGCATGGAAGGCATTCTGCCGCCTCCTGCCTGTGGTTTTTGAAGCAGCCTGTTCTAGGGATGGGGGGGTCCTTTCTTTCTTGAGAACCGCTTCCCTCAGGGGGGTGTAGGTGTGCCACAGAAGTTTGACTCGTGTTTCATAGGTAATTTGTAACTGGATGTAAACATTAAGGTGCATTATCACCACAGCCCAACCTCTAGTCCATTGAGAGAGCATACAGTGCCCTCCGTGTCTGTACTTTGCATGACAGCAGTGAAATGCCACATACACAAGCAGTCTCCTGATGTGATTCTTCAGCCGGGCTTGGGAATGGGGAAGATTTAGACAAGGACTGTGTTTCTCGAGTGTGTTACCGCCTTTCTTGGGTTTCAGGTCATCTGGGAGCAGGAGCGGGTTCCCCTGTGGATCCGACCTTACAAAATCCTGGTCATTTCTGCTGACAGTGGTATGATTGAGCCTGTTGTCAATGCTGTGTCCATTCACCAAGTGAAAAAGCAATCGCAGCTCTCGCTACTGGACTACTTCCTGCAGGAACACGGCAACTACACTACTGAGGCTTTCCTGTCCGCCCAGCGCAACTTTGTTCAGAGCTGTGCAGGATACTGTCTGGTGTGTTATCTGCTGCAGGTCAAGGACAGGTGAGCGTGAGGCAGAAGGAGAGGTTGGGATGATTGATGGGTCCCTGAGGCGAGCTGGATGACAGGAGCTCACACTGTGTCTTTCGGTGACAGGCATAATGGCAATATCCTGCTGGATGCGGAGGGTCACATCATCCACATAGACTTTGGATTCATTCTCTCCAGTTCTCCCAGGAACCTTGGCTTTGAGACATCGGCATTCAAACTCACCTCAGAGTTTGTGGATGTAAGTTGTGGGGACGGGGAGGGGGGGCTGTTGTGACTGGGGATATGGTACGCTGATATTTGAGGTGGGGGAGGGGCTCTGCCTGTCATTGGGGACACAGTCTGCTGTTCATAGGAGTGGGAGGGGCCTATGACCGGAGATAGGGTCTGCTGGGAGTTGGGGTGGGGAGGAGGGGGGTCTCCTGTGACTGATAGAGGGTGGGGGAGGGGACCTTCCCTGTGGCTGGGGGGGAAAGGGGGCTGTCTGTTAGCTTAGAATGTGTATGGTGTGCTTGGGTGTTTTGGGAGGAATGGTTTGGCTTTGGAGTGGAGGAGTGGCCTAGTGGTTAGAGCACCAGAGGTGGCCGGTTCAAATCCCACTGCTGCTCCTTGTGATCTTGGACAAGTCACTTAACCCTCCATTGCCTCAGGTACCAACTTAGATTGTGAGCCCTCCTGGGACAGAGAAATATCCAGAGTACCTGAATGTAACTCACCTTGAGCTACTACTGAAAAAGGTCTGAGCAAAATCTAAATAAATAAATTTGGAGTGTCTTTTCTCCTGCCCCCTCAGCTTCTTTCCTTGGTCCGCAATGAGCTCTGATTCCATCCTCTCCTGTCTCTTGTTTGCTAGGTAATGGGAGGCCCCCAAGGCGATATGTTCAATTATTACAAGATGCTGATGCTGCAGGGACTGATCGCTGCTCGCAAGCACATGGATAAAGTGGTTCAGATTGTGGAGATCATGCAACAAGGTAGCATAGCCTGCCGCAGGACCCTGACATGCTGACTGCTGCAAATGATGGAATAGGGTGGCCTACAATCAGGAAGCTTAGGTCCGATGGGGAGAGGCAGAGGTTGCTTTCTACTACTACTACTTATTTCTATATAGCACTACTAGACGTACGCAGCGCTGCTAGAAGTAAATGGTCTTGTACAGAACAGTTTAAGGACGGGCACATCTCAGGTTAGAGAGGAACGGCAGCTAGGGCCATAGGTCTTGGGGTCAGACTGCAGTGCTCTCGGGTTCCTGTTTAGGAGATTAGGGGGGTAGGGGGTCAGGCTGCAGTGCTCTTGTGATATTGGGGGGAGGGTGTCAGACTGCCTGACTTTGCCTCTGCTTCCTTGCTACAGGTTCCCAGCTGCCCTGTTTCCACGGCTCGAGTACGATCCGCAATCTGAAGGAGCGCTTCCATATGAACATGACTGAGGAGCAGTTGCAGCTGCTGGTGGAACAGATGGTGGACGGTAGCATGCGCTCCATCACAACCAAACTGTATGATGGTTTTCAGTACCTGACCAATGGGATCATGTGAGAGTGTCGTATATCGAAAAGGATCATGTGCTTAGAGGTTGTCTGCAGGACCTGGGGCCAGCTGGACTTTGAAACGGAGTGAGGAGCAGGCCCATTTTCTCCTTTTCAGTATTATGCAGTGTTGGGCTTTCGAATGTGCCCCAGGGACCTAACCAATCATGCTTTTCAGTCACTGGTGGGGGAGGGGGGCAGGGCTGCAAGCTTGTTATATTGCCTGCCTGTCTCTGTACACTGGTTGTGAAAGCAGGGTCCAGGTTCCATGTTTGTCTCGCTGATTGCACTGCTCTATCACACTCCTCCACTACCCCTCCCAATCTGTCCAGATCTGGTGCCCCTCCTGATGTGTGCGGAGTGTTCAGTGTCTCACACGTCCTCACTACTGTTCTGCTACCCACCCACCCCCATCATGTGCATAGCTGCAGCTGTGGAGTTTTTACCCCCAAGCTCTGGAATGTGGGGGGTGGTGAAAGAATCTGAACTTGACTGTTTCTCGGAGGCAGTGTCTTGTACCATTCATAGAGGGTTAAGCGTGTGGGGTAGTTTTTTGTTCTCCATTTCCTTTGGGGACCTCTCTGGATTGCTGCTCGTGTTCTGCCTCCTGTCACCGTGTTTTCAGGCCTTACCCCTCCCCACCTTCATCACTTGTATAGGACAGACTCCTTCATGTATTATTACCCCCCCCTCCCTCCCTCCTGCATCCACGCAGCATGGACGGTGCCTTTTCCAGAAGCGAGAGAAAGAAAGTGCCGTTATTGTACAAGTAATGCCACCGTCTGCAGTGAGGCTACGCAGAGGATCACATCTGTTTCTGCTGGAGGCAGGGGCTGTACTTGTAAGAGTAATGAATTTCCTGTTTCTTTGTATTAAACTATGATGAATCTACTGCTACCACCAGCCTTCAGAATGGACTTTGTGTGTGTGTTTGGGGGGGGGGGGGGGGGTGTTAATTGTGAGATTATCGCAAGAGGACTGGCTCTTTTAGGTCCGAAATGGGTAGGGTGGTGGTACTCCTCAGAACACTCTGAGGTCACAGGGGGCTGCAGCTGGCCTCAAATTTCGTAGCAACCCTACACTGAAACAGAAAGCCTTCTTAAGTATGTATGGGATCCTACGTGTCGAGGCACTTATGGCTGCATGATTGCTGCTGGGATGCTAGTGTTTAACATGTTCATTCATGATCTGGAAGAGGTAGAAATGAGTAACACAAATATTCAAAGGAGGAAAATAAGTCCAACTTGTGCAGAATTCAGAGCCACTATCCAGGGCAGAGATCTGTGGGTGATACTTTTGAAATCCGCAGCAGCTCAGTCTACAGCAGAGAACAAAAGTGAGGCTATCCTTCCACCTCTGTATGGATCCCAGCTGCAGTTCTGGTTGGCCCCATCTCAAAGATACAGTGGACCTAGGAAAAGGTTCAGAGAGGGGTGACAAAAGGATGGAACACCAAATTAATTATTCACTGTTTCAGAAAGTAGAAAAATTAGGGAACACACCATGAAGTTACATGTTGTCACATCTCAGTTAAGCTCTGCAACTCATTAATGTAAAAGGTTTGGAGAAATTCCTGGAGCTGAAGTCCATAATATGCTATTAAGATAGAGCTGAGGAATGACACTGCTTATGTCTGGGATTGGTAGCCTGGAATCTGGATACTGTTGGGGATCCTGCCAGGTACTTGTGACTGGCATTGGCCATTGTTGGAAGCAGGATACCGGACTAGAAGGACCCAGTATGGCTATTCTTTTGCCCCTTGTGACTAGAGGATAAGCTCTTCAGCTTGTAGAAAAGATGACTGAGATGGGATATGATAGAAATTTATAAAATATTGTGTGGTGGTGGGGGGGGAGGGAGAAATAGTTAAATAGGGATTGCTGTTGAGATTAGGAAAATGCTGTGTGTGAAAGGTGGGTAATTCAACACACATCTGAGTGTATTCCCCCCCACCCACCCACACAAAATCATTGAGCTGTCACATTGCTTGCCGAGGGGTAAGGTTTAAAAGGCGTTTGGGCAAAGTCCTAAAAAGTCCATAAGCAAATGTCGCCCAATCGGAGTTTGGAAGGCCACTGTTCACCCCTGCAAGTACTGGATTTATATTTCCAATCTTTCTTCTAGCAACTTCCTCACAGGGCTGCAATTGGGGATGTGTAAATGGGTCTTCTGTCCTGGGCCCCCATGTCAGAAGGGGTCCCAAGCCTACTCAGAACTGAAGGGTACCATTGCAAATATCTGTCATGAGCCCCAGCCTGTCTAACACTGGCCCTGCTTCTGCATGACTCAGATTGAGCAGTCTTGGAGACAGGAATTTGGTCTAACCGAGGCATGGCCTAACTTGTTAGATGGGAGAGAGCGTTGACCAGGCTCAGACAATCTTTTTTCCTTTGGGGAGGGGGGTACAATTTATATATTGTAATATTCAGAGGCCCAAAACACATACTATCTTATTTTTACTGCATGTTTTGTTGAATAGTGGCAAAATGTAACAGTGGGTTGTACCCCCAGGCTCTCGTGTATTTCTCCTACCCCCCCTCACCTGAGAGACTTCAGCTGCATTAAAACTGCACCACTCAGGCTCTGCTGCTGCGCCTCTGGCTCTCTCTAAGCTTGAGCCATGTAGTACTGGAAGTTTGAGTTGGTCATGCTGTCTTGGGTCAGCTTGAACACGTGACAGCTCCTGCACCTTCCCGCACTGTTCGCCTCAGGCTTCAAGAGAGCTAAGGGCGCAGGTGAAGCTGCTGCAGACACAGGTGGTTTCATAGGTTCTGTTCAAACCATTGTATGGCTGAGAAGATCCCTGTGCAAGAAAGGAGAGATGCAGAGTCTGGACGTAGCCCAAGGGAAGGTGCCAAAGACCCCATTCCTTCTTAGTCATTACACAATGGTTTCTAGACTTTCCAGTTCAACCCATTTTTTAAAATGCTTCTAAGTTAAATGCCCCAAATGTAGCCCTTCTGCTCCACCTTGCACACGTTGCGTGTTCTATGAAGAAACACTTTTCCCTGTTTGTTTTGTGGAGTGGATTTGTTAAAAAGTGTCTCATATCCCCCCTGGGGTGTCTTTTCTCCAAGCTGGAGAGTTCCAAGCTCTTTAGCCCCTTCTTAAGAGGGGAGGGTGAGAGCAGGGGGTCATTTTCTAGTTTTACTTTCCCTTTTTAAGAGATAGCAACCCTTTGGGGTGGCAGAGCCCTATAGTCCAAGGTAGGGGACAGAGCATTCCCCTAGTACTGGTAGTGCTATGTGTCTGCTGCCAGGTTTGTGCACTTTAAAGAAACAAAGGTATGGATTTAGTTGATCTTTCTGCCTTGCCCCAGTGCAGCTGTTACCCTGCATTAGTTCACATCTCCACCTACAACGTTTCTGTCATTTTGGAGAAAAGTGCACATATGTGCCTGTGCAGCAGTGCTGTGGGGGTTATTTGATTGAGAAGCCAGGGGCAGTGGATCAAAGGAAATCAGGGGCCTGAAAGCCTGAGCGCGGTGCAGCTGTGCCCTCTTCCCCCGTGTCAGCACTTGGACTGGAGCTGTGCTGTTCGTCATGGGTTTTATTTCTATTGCTAAGCTCATGGGTTTTTAAAGAGCAGCAGCGGTGGCTGTCGTGGCCGCAGGTGGCCGGTAGGGGGCGAGGAGGAGGCGCCGCCGTTGCCTCCTTCCTTCTACCTGAGCAGGAACTCGCCCCTTCCTGCAGCACAAGCAGCCGCCATGGTGAGTACCTGCGCCGGCCGGGACACGAGGGAGGGAGGGAGGGGGGATCCCAGTGCGTCCTGGCTGCGTCCCGCCCCGTCAGCTTCTCGGGGGAACGAGATCTGGGCTGGGAAGTGGGAAAGAGCAGACGGGCAGGTCCTTTGCAACCTCGGCCGGGGTCAGTGGGTAGAACGTGGACCGGTGACGGCCAACCCCCCCCCCCCCCCCCCGCAATTGCAAGAGCGCAAACGAATGCTGCCCAGAGCGGAGTTGACCTTTGCCAAGAAATTCAGGCAAAAGTGACCATGAAGATGACGTCGCCCCCTCTTTCCCCCCCCCCTCCCTGGAAATGTAAAAGTCACAGCCGCGCGGGGTGAAGGCGACAGCTGCAGTGAAAAGCGCGTGCTGGCTCGAGGCGCCGCCTTCAGCCTCGTCATCCGTCTGTCACGCTCTGGTCCCGCCCTTGCGGAAACGGGAAAGGGCGGGACCAGAGCGTGACAGACGGACGACAAGGCTGAAGGCGGCGCCTCGAGCCGGCCCACCTGGTGTTGAGGCCTCGTGACCTGATGTTGGTGGGGGGGAGAGTAGGGAGCCTGGAGGGAAGGCAAGGGAAGGGGGAGAGGAGGGTGACTGCACATGGTGGGATGGAGGGGAGAGGACAGAGGAGGAAAAAACTACACCTGGATGGAGAAAATAGGCAAAAGCTGGGCAAGAAAATGAAGGAGGAAAGGAAAGAAAGAAATGGAAAGGAAGCCCTGGAAATGGAGTTAAGGGACCAATATGGATAGAAAAACAAAGTCACCAGACAACAAAGGTAGAAAAAAAGCATTTTATTTTCATTTGCATCTCGCTGGCTTGTAACAGATTACAGAAATGATTTCTTTATTTATTGCATTTGTATCCCACCTCTTTGCAGGCTCAATGTGGCTTACAATAAATCCATCTTAGAACCTAATCACTTATTGTTGCATAGAGATGTTGAATAGCCTATTAGAGTTTAAAGCAAGCCGATATTATAAGAATCAGGGGCGTATCTGCGTAGGGCCACAGGGGTCTGGGCCCCCGCAGATTTCGCCCTGGACCCCCCCTACCACAGACCCTCTCCACCTCCCCCTCCCTTCCGCCCGCCACCAACCCGTCGCCGATCTTTGCTGGCGGGGGACCCCAAGCCCCCACCAACCGAAGTCCTCTCTTCCGTGCAGAATGCAAGTTTCAACGCTTCCTGTTCTTCTGAGTCTGACGTCCTGCACGTACAAAGTGCAGGACGTCAGACTCAGAAGAACAGGAAGCGTTGAAACTTGCAGCGGCGCAGCCTGCATGGAAGAGAGGACCTCGGCTGGCGGGGGGTTGCGGTCCCCTGCCAGCAAAGGTAAGTGACAGCAGCGTGGGAGGGTGTCATTGGTGGCGAGGGGGGAGTCCAGAAATGGCGGGGGGGGGGGGATCGGTGGCACCGGGGAGGGGGGGCTAAAATGTGCCCCCTCCCTCTGGCTCTGGCCCCCCCTACCGCCCGAGTCCAGATACGCCCCTGATAATAATAGATCTGAGTAAAGATGTGGGAGATGTATACATTTGTAATTGTTATTCTGTGTGGTAAGCCTTTTTAAAAAGATGGGTCTTCAGTGATGTTCGAAAGTTTGTTAATTCGTACATCCCTCTTAGGTTTTGCAGCAGTGCGTTCCATAGCTTGGCACTCAAGTAGGTGAAGTTTGCTGCATGTGTAAGTTTGTATTTTAAACCTTTGCAGCTTGAGAGATGAAGATTAAGGAAATGAAAGAAAATCATGTCTGTTTATATGCACCATGGCTGGTGTAAGGGGGTGTGGCTATCATAGGGGTGGAGTCATATGTGCTGACCCCACCCATAATGAGTAGATTTTGGGTTGCTGTTTGGGCACTCGGTCTTTGAAAGGTTCACCATCACTGCCCTGTACCATCCTACAGGAGCTCCCAAGGACATGCACTGGGGGTGACAGAGAAGTTACTCAGCTGCTGGGAGCTCCTACATTAGCTCATGGGCTGGAAGATCAGAAGAACAAGCCATACCAATCCCAGAGCAAACAGTGGCTTCCCCCATGTCCATCTCAGTAATGGACTATGGACGTTTTCCTCCAGGAACTTGTTCAAACTTTTTCTTTTTAAACCCAAATACGCTAACCGCTGTTACCACAGCAGTTAAGTTCCAGAGCTTAAGTATTCCATTTCCATTTTGACATCCACCAGACAGGACTCAACAAAGATCTGGCTTTTGTAGCCCATTACAAACCATAAAATTGCCACCCTCTTATCTCCATGCATCTCCCTGTCTCTCATCCACCCATCCCACCCTACCCTCATCCTGTTAGACTGTCACTGAAATGCTTTGATGTTTCACATATATACTGTCATTTATCAACATTTGCTTATTTCTGATCTGACGAAGAAGGGTTACCTTCAAAAGCAAATCAAAAAATATATTGTTAGCATCATCTTATTTTCCTCTGTTTCATTTTATTTCAATTGATTACCTTTCAAAGTGACTAACACGGTTTACCACAATCTCTCTACTCAAGGTCCTCCCGAAATTTCTCACAATCCATCTGCAAGTTAACATCTTTGAATAGATTTGTTGCATCTGCAAATGTGATCACCTCACTCATTGTTTCCATTTCCAAATCATTTCTAAATATTTATTTTATTTATTTATTTGTACTTGTATCCCGCAATTATCCGAAACCAAGTTTCTGTTCAATGTGTCTTACAGTTGTTAAGAGATTACATTGATTCAATTACATTTACAAGGTTGTATGATGCTGTGTTTTACAGTGGTTGGCAAGATAACTATTAGTGCATATGGAATAGTCAGTGGATTTCTTGAGAAGATATGTCTTAGTTCATTTCTTAAATGAAAAGATGCGTTACAGTTAGAGGTTGTGTTGTGTATTGTTGTTCCAGAATAATTAGTGCATATTTTACTCATAGAATTTCCTGAAGAGGTAGGTCATTAGGTCTTTTCTGAATTGGAGGTAGTTCATGATGCTTCTTATGACTATGGGAATTGAGTTCCACCAGGTAGCTAAATCCTGCCATGTAGGTGGACTTGTATAGGACATTTTTGCAGTAGGACAGGTGAAGTTGTAGATAACCTCTGGTTCCTGGGTTTGAATTTCTTGGTGCTAGTTTGATCATGTCTAGTATGTAGTCCAGTGACATACTAAACAGTATTTTGAAGATGATCGTGCTTGTTTTGAAAAATAGTCTGGCCTTGATAGGAGCCAATGTAGCATTATGAGTAGTGCAGTTGCTCTATCATATTTCGACTTTTTGAATATCAGTCTTGCTGCTGTGTTTTGGACAGTTTGCAATGATCTTAGTAGGTTTTCTTTGCAGCCTACATATGCTGCATTACAGTAGTCTAGTTGGGACAATATCAGCGTCTGTTCTACAAGGCGGAATATAGTCTCTGATTCTTCTCAGTTTCCATAGTGTTTTGAAGCTTCTTGACATGATTGTGGCAGCTTGGTCTTCAAAGGTCAGATGTTTGTTGAGAATGATTCCTAGTATTTTTATTTGTGTTTTGATTGTATAAGATTGTTGATCTATTATGAGGGTTTGGTAAGTAGTGGGATTGTGCTGGCTGGATAAAAGCAGGAGTTTGGTTTTGTCTTGGTTCAGTTTGTTTGACAATTGTGGCCAAGTTTTCCATGAGTTGAGTCATTTTTTTGGCCTTATCCAGTATCTCTGTGATGCTGTTATTGAAGGTATGTAGATGGTGACAGCGCTAGAACATTACCACCAGAACAGCATGGCAAAACAGCTCCCTAATGCTCAACGCTAGTGACATGGAAATATAGATGCGCTGTTAGCGTTGAGCAGTAGAGAGTTCAGGGGAATGATTGTGCCTGGCACATGCTGGACAGAATAGAAGTGGTTCCCCCTTAAAGACATAACTTGTTTGTGCTGGTTTGTTTACGTTCTGTTCATCATTCATTCCAGAGGTGTGAATCTGTTCTGTGTCCTTCCACTTTGCAGCCTGAGCCGGTTTTATGCTCCCTTTGCACAAAGGAGCAACTGGTCCAGGAACCGACAAGAGGGGGTAGCAGTGTTATTTAACATATTTATAAAAAAAAGGAAATCAGAATGACGAGTGAGGTGATTAAATTTGCAGATGACACAAAACTATTAAAGTTTGTTAAAACATGTGCGTACTGTGAAATATTGCAGGAAGACCTTAGGAAATTGGAAGACTGGGCATCCAAATGTCATTGTAGATAATATGCTGAAATCTGCTCAATGTGCGGTGGTGACCAAAAAAGCAAACGGGATGCTAGGAATTGTTAGAAAAGGGATGGTAAGAGTGATACTACGAGAATACCTTTGTACTGCTCCATGGTGAGACTGCACCTTGAGTATTGCGTTCAGTTCTGGTCACCATATCTCAAAAAAGATATAGTGGAATTGGAAAAGGTTCAAAGAAGAGCGACCAAAATGATGAAGGGGATAGAACTCCTCTCTTATGAAGAAAGGCTAAAGAGGGAGGGTTAGGGCTCTTCAACTTGGAAAAGAGATTTGATTGAGCTCTACAAAATCCTGAGTAATGTAGAACGAGTAGAAGTACTTTTTTTTTTTTTTACTTGTTCCAAAAGTACAAAGACTAGGGGACACTCAAGGAAGTTACATGGAAATACTTTAAAAATAATAATTTTTCACTCAACGAATAGTTAAGCTCTGGAACTCTTTGCCATAGGATGTGGTAATAGTGGTTAGCATATTTGGGTTTAAAAAAGGTTTGGACAAGTTCCTGGAGGAAAAGTCCATAGTCTGCTATTGAGACAGACATGGGAAGCAACTGCTTGCCCTGGGATTGATAGCATGGAATGTTGCTATGATTTGGGTTTCTGCCAGGTACTTGTGACCTGGATTGGCCACTGTTGTAAACAGGATACTGAGCTAGATAGACCATTCGTCTAACCCAGTATGGCTACTCTTATGTTCTTATGGGGTTTGGTTTTTTTTTTTTTTGGAGTGTTAGTGTGTCAAGCAAGAAATCAGAGAAGGGAAAAATAAGCTAAATCGAGGAAGTAATTTTATCTTATCAATTTTGAAATGTCTGATCGTATCTTCAGGTACTCTTTTTGACAGACCATGGCTTCGCAAAACCCTAACGCCAGCTCCAAGCTGGCATAGGGTTTGCAGTATTAAGGGCACACTTGTTATGTGGGCTGTTCTTCGAGCATCCTGAGGGAATACAAAATGCTCTCATTTGCCTGCGTTAGCATGCTATTTGCGGGGTTCTTCTGTGAAGCTCCTTGTTTCCTGAGGTAAAGTTTTTGAGGTTTGTTTTCCAGTTTTTGAGGTTTGTGTGTCGGTAAACAAGGGCAGTACTCTTGTGCTAATGGCCTCTATGGCCTGCATTTACTTCTGAGCATCAGCATCTCTGTTGCTTCCTTTCCTTTTGGTACTGATAGATTTTCAACCACTCCTTCTACTCGTTGGAATGCTTGTTGAAGTTTAATGATTCTGGAAGTTTTCTTTCATGTTTCAGCACCTTTTGTGCATTGGGATTTGATAATGCTATTAGGTAAGCCTGGAGGCCTATGATAGTAGTTAGCTAATCTATTGCTGTGAGACCCATATCTCCTTCAGATCCAGGAATGTACAGTCTAGGCATACACTGGTTCTCAGTGGCGTACCAAGGGGGGGGGGGGGGCGGGGGCGGTCCGCCCCGGGTGCACACCGCTGGGGGGTGCCGCGGCGCGCACCTGCTCTGAGTTCGCTGACTTCGCTCGTTCGCTGCAGCTCCCTCTGCCCTGGAACAGGTTACTTCCTGTTCCGGGTCAGAGCAAGGGAGCTGCAGCGAACGCGCGAAGTCAGCGAACTCAGAGCAGGCGCGCGCCGCGGCACCCCCCCCAGTGGCGTGCATCGGGAGGGGGGGCGCCGCCCCGGGTGTCCGCCCCCCCTAGGAACGCCACTGCTGGTTCTTTATTTATTTATTTGTTGCATTTGTAACCCACATTTTCCCATCTATTTGCAGGCTCAATGTGGCTTACAATGCGCCGTTATGGCATTCGCCATTCCAGAGTAAGAAGAATACAAATTGGTGTTACATTGAGAACATAGAAAAAAGAAAAAAACTTAATGGTATTAGACTGTTATGCAACCAAATCTTGGAAGAAATCAGTTTAGAATATAAGGTAACAGGAGCGATATGTTACGATTATAATTGTTGCTCATTGTGGTATGCCTTGTTGAAGAGGTAGGTCTTCAGGGATATACGAAAGTTAGTTAATTCGTAAATTGTTCTTAGGTTAAGTGGCAGTACATTCCACATCTGCATGCCTAGGTAGGAAAAGCTGGACACATGTGTTAGTTTGTATTTTATTCCTTTACAGTTGGGGAAGTGAACATTAAGGAATGTTTTAGCGTTCCTGTGTGGTAAGTCGATCAGGTCTGACATGTATGCCGGGGCTTCTCCGTGAATGATTTTGTGAACTAGAGTGCAGACCTTGAACGCAATATGTTCTTTAAGTGGAAGCCAATGTAGTTTTTCTCTTAGGGGTTTTGTGCTTTCATACTTTGCTTTCCCAAATATGAGTCTAGCGGCGGTGTTCTGGGCTGTCTGAAGTTTCTTGATGATTTGTTCTTTACAACCAGCGTAGAATGCATTGCAGTAGTCTAGGTGACTCAGCACCATTGACTGTACCAGGTTGCGGAAGATGGTTATTGGGAAGAAAGGTCTTACTCTCTTAAGCTTCCACATTGAGTAGAACATCTTCTTGATTGTGTTTTTTACATGATTTTCTAGTGTAAGATTTCGATCTATGGTAACTCCAAGAATTTTCAGGGTGTCTGAGACAGGAAGGGAAAAGTTTGGTGTGGTTATTGTGGTGAATTTGCTTGTAGTATGTTGCGATGTAAGTATAACACATTGTGTTTTTTCTGCATTAAGTTTCAACTGAAATGCATCCGCCCATGAGTGCATGATTTGGAAGCTTTGGTTGATGTCAATGGTGATTTCCTTTAAGTCATGTTTGAACGGGATGTATATCGTGACGTCATCTGCATATATATATGGGTTGAGGTTTTGATTGTATAGTAACTTGGCTAAGGGTGTCATCATTAGGTTAAAGATTGTTGGTGAGAGGGGAGATCCTTGAGGGACTCCACATTCAGGTATTCATGGGGCTGATGTAGTCGAGTTAGATGTTACTTGGTACGATCTTGTGGTCAGGAAGTCTTTGAACCAGTTTAGAACGTTGCCTCCAACTCCGAAGTATTCTAGGATGTTTAGTAATATTCTATGGTCAACCATGTCGAAAGCACTGGACATGTCGAATTGTAGGAGAAGTATGTTGTTGCCGGTTGCAATAATTTGTTAAAATTTTGTCAGGAGAGTAACTAGTACTGTTTCGGTGCTGTGGTTCGATCGAAATCCTGATTGAGAGTCGTGAAGTATTGCATATTTGTTCAAGTAATTTGTGAGTTGCTTGGTCACCATACCTTTCGTTAGTTTGGTTATTAGGGGGATAGATGCTACTGGGCGATAGTTGGTTAAGTCGCTTGTACTTTTCTTTGCGTCTTTAGGTATAGGAGTAAGTAGGATGTTTCCTTTATCCTTTGGGAAGAGTCCGTTTTGTAACATATAGTTCAGGTGTTTTGTGAGGTCTGATATGAGTTGTTGAGGGGCGCATTTTATAAGGTCATTTGGGCATATGTCTAGTTTGCAGTGGGACTTGGCGAATCTTTTTAGCGCTTGTGAAATAGTGTCTTCTGATAGTGCATCGAAATTAGTCCACGTTCTATCGGCTGGGTGTTCGCCAGGAGTTGGGTCCAGACAGTCGAGTTTTATATAATTGCTGGTGTTGACTGGTATCGTGAGTTGCAGTTTTATGATTTTCTCTCTGAAGTATTTTGCAAGATCGTCTGCTGTTGGTGTGTCTGTACTGTTAGAAGTAACTGGGGCAGTATTTAGTAATTTGTTCACGAGTTGGAAAAGTTTATGTGTGTCCTTGTAATTTAATCCAATTTTAGTTTTGTAGTATGATCTTTTAGCTTGTTTAATGGCATATTTGTCTTTTCTTTGTAGTTGCTTCCAGGCGTTGAGTGCGGAGTCGTCTTTCTTTTTGTTCCATGCTCGTTCTAGCCTTCTGACTTGTGTTTTTAGTTTTTTCAGTTCTTCGCTGAACCATGGTATTGAGTTCTTTCTGTGTGAGGTTCTGGATTGAAGTGGTGCAATATTGTTTAGTGTGTTTTTGCATCTGTTGTCCCATTCTTGAAAAAATTGGTTTGAATCTTAATGCTGTCCAATCATTGTTATAGAATTGCTGCCAAAATGTTATCGGATCTATTTTGCCTCTCGTGGTATAGGTCGTTTTTTCTTGTCTGTGTGGTGGTTCCTTCATTCGCCATTGTAGGGAAAAGTTTGCTTTGTAATGGTCGGACCATGGTATGGGTGTCCACTTTGTATCTGTTGGTACTAGATTTAAGTTGGAGGAGAATTTGTATGTAATGATGTCAAGTGTGTGTCCTTTAGTGTGAGTTGACTGCATAATTGGCTAGTGAAGATCCCATAATTGGAAGAAATATTTGCAATCATGTGTACTTGTTGAGTTAGGGCCTTCAAGGTGAAGGTTGATGTCCCCTACTATCAGAAGGTTGGAGATAGAAACGCAAGTGTTCGATATAAAGTCCATAAAGTGAGTTTGGCACTTCTGCCAGTTACCTCCTCCTCTTTTCCAATTCCTTGTCCAATGGGTAATTTTGTAGCCTGGGGGGCATAGATCTAAGATTATGGGGTCTTTAAGGTCATGAATCCAAGTTTCACTTATGAATAGGAGATCGAGATTGTCTGTTGTGATCCAGTCCGTTATTGTTGCTGTCTTGTTAACTACTGATCTGGCATTAGTATATCCCACTTGGATTGATAGGTAAGGGTCTGTTGGGGACGCAGAGGTATCGATTTTTATTAGTTGTCTATTCTCCTGATATCTGGATTTGCTGTGTTCTTTCTTTCCTTTTCGCTGATTGTGCTCCTGTGTAGTGGGTTTTCTTTTTGATTGGTTATTGTTCTTTTGAATAATTGTATTATATTTGAGTTGTCTGGAGGGTTTGTGTAATGTGGGTATATTATTGTCTGCGAGAGGGGTTGTCGATACGTGGTAGGCTAGGGTGAAGAGATTATTAAAAGCAGTCTGCTGATATTCATATTGGCGTTGATTTGTTTAATACAGTTGGAGCTGATTGATTGTGGAGCTCGCTCGTGCTAGGCAGTAGTATCTGATGAGTTATGTAGTCAGTGGTGTAGTTTCGTATGGTGTATTAAGGTGTAGTGGGAGGGTTAGAGATAGCAATAGTGGTCAGTAGTGTAAGGCGGTAGTGACTGATGAATTTTGCATCGGAGTCAGAATTTAGTGTGGCCAGAGGTCAGAGTCGTCATTATGAGACTATACTACACTTCAGTATGGTTCAAAGTTTCAATACAAAGTCATCAATATTAGTCTGTACTATACTTCTGTAATATGTGCCTCTTCGTTAATAAGTGGCTCTTCACTTCATTAGTAGGTTTGGGATCAGCAGATAAGACAATAAGACAATTCAGTATATTATCAGAGTCAGCAGTAGTGTGCTATATGCTGCTATAATATGCATAGAAAGCATTTAGATGTTTGTAATCAGTAAATAAGACAGTAAAACAGTTCGATATATAACTATCAAAGGCATTAGTGTGGGTATTACTAGAGTTCAGTATGGCACTCTGAGATGCATAGAGAGTATTTAAAGGTTTGGGGTCAGCAAGCAATACATTAAGACAATTCAGTATACTACTAGCTGGTACAGGAAGACAGTACTAGGTCAGTAACTATTTATGCTCACTCTAACCCGTTTTCACTGCTTCCGGCGCTCTCACCCTGCGGTCGCGTGTGTGGCGCCCCTCGTTCACAGCGATGTTCTTTCTCTGCTTCGTTTTCGTCCAGCCAGCATCTCTCGTGTTCCACGGAGGCTGGACTGGCTCTAGGCGGTGCCCGTTCGGCTGGTAGTGTTGCATTTTTGAGCTGAAGAGTCGATTGTCTGTGGTCGGCTGCAGCGGTTCACGGCCTAGTCGTCTTCGGGGTCCCGCGTCGAGCTGTTCGTGTCGGAGTCGTGTCCTCAGCCGCATAAGAATGGGAGAATGCAGAAAGCAGAATCGCTTTCCAGGTGTAGGTCTGCCTTGGTCGCGGAGGGCAGGAAACAAAACAAATAGAGCAGAGAACAAACAGAGAAATAAAGCAGAGTCCGATTTCTAGGTGAGAGAAGGAGCTAGTTATCTCTCCTCTTGGGACTCCGTCATGGTGGTCCTCTAGTAACAGGACCTCATTACAGGTGAAAGGTTGTCAGGTTCCAGGGCTCATGAGGCGGATGTGCCTTGCACCACATCGCTACTCCGATCCACGCTGCACCTTGTGGGCATGGAGGAGTTTTCCTGTTTTTTTTGTGGCCTCTCCTTAGTTCAGCTTTGACTTCTCTCTTTAAGATGTAATATGCACAGTACGTAGGCCTGTTACCCAGACTGGTTGATCACAGACTTCTGACGTAGTATTATATCAATTTTTATCTGTTTTAAAATTCTATTGAGAACGCATTGGTCACAATTAGTCTTGTTTCTTCTCTTTGCAACTGTGGGCTTGTTCCTGGACAGACCAGAAGTAAATTATTTTTCTAGACCTATTCCAGTTGTTATTTCCAAAATTCACAAAGATAGGGTGAAGACGAGCAGTTTTCTGGGGATGGATACTTATTAGATTGTGCTTAGCATATGAACCATCAAATTGAAGTATTATGGAATTATTTCTAAAAGACATCACAGGAATCTTTGAAACCATCTAGAACCTTCTAGAAGAATATCCCTCCTATCCCTATACATTTTAATGCGTAATAAGTCTTTGTTAGTACGAGATATGATTGGTGACTCAGACCTTGGTATTGCATTTATTGTAGAGACTTGGTTACAAGATTGTTTCTGATCCCCTACTATCAAGACTTAAGTCTATCAGGTTATAATATTTCAAATATATTTGAGATGCAGTAGTTTGGCAGTAATATTTTTAAATATCTCCAAAGTTAGTTCTCTGTCGGATCCTGGGCTTGAACCCTTTGCCAGTTAATTGATGATCCTTCATATCTTAGTTATCTTTTGGCCATCTAGTACACCAAGTTCTTGGGTAACTACATCCACTAAGCTTTCTGAAGCTTGTCCTGCATTTTCACCTCTTCTATTATGAAGGGATCTTAATTTACATTTGGAGAATAGCTCTGATAGTAATGTGACAAGAGTTTCTGAGATTTCTTGATAACCTATGTTTTTAACATATGAAAGCTGGAGCCAGGGGTGAACTGACCATTCGGGCAACCAGGCAGTGGCCGAGGACCCAGAGGCTCTGCCTGGATGCCTGCTGCACACTACTGCCCTCCCAGGTCCTAAATTTAAAGGCACGCCGCTGGTGATCCGGTGGCCTCTGCAGGGGTGGGGGAGCATGTTCTTTCCTGCCCGTTGTGCTCCCACTATTCCCCCTCCCCGGTACCACTGTACTTTAAAAATAGCGACTCAGACTCCCTGCGGAAGTCTAGCGAGACTGTTGAGACCCGTGAGACGACTGTAGGAAGTCTTGGCCGCCATTTTGAAAATGGGGGAATAGCGGTAGCACAGCGGGCAGGAAAGAACATGTCCCCCCTCCCCCCTGCAGAGACCGCTAGACCAGCAGGGCCTTTCAGGTAGAACCAGGGCAGCGGGGGTGTCGGTTGCATCGGTAGGGGGCTGTCAAACTTCTGCCAGATGGGGGGGCCCAGACCACTCTCAGTCCGCCCCTGGCTGGAGCCAACACATGAAAAAGATCGTACTTTAGATCTTCTCATAACAACTTCTCCACAGTTGGTCTCCAACTACTTGGTCCGATCCTATGTGTGTAATTTCACCTTAAATATCAACCTAAATCATGTTTCTAGTCAACCAGAGCGAAAGGCTGTAACTTGCTGAGCTAGAATGCCAGGTGAAATCTCTTGGAACCAGGTCAAATCATACTTGTCCTCAGATAATTTTGTCCCTCAATATTGTTGTCTAGCTGGTCAAATAGTATTGTTAATGCTCCGGACCAAGTTGCACCTCAATCAACTAGAAACTCTTCCATTCCTGGTTCTAACACTTGGTTGGATGGCGGGGAAGCTGTCATTTCAAGGGAGGGAGGGGGGCCGGGGCTGTGGAAAGTTCTGATTTCAATGCAGGGGGGAGCAGCGGCGACCTCGGGCAGGGGGGTGGCCAAGGACGTCCATAAAGGACGTGTTTGTTTGTTTTGTTTTTTTAACGTCCTTGGCATGCGCACAGCAGCCAGCATAACACTTGGCTGCTCTGAGCATGCTCTACCGGCCGATTCTCCGACATTGTTACCGAAGGAATAGAGAATGCAAGTGAGCTACAACGGGCAGCTCATTTGCATTCAAATTCCTTGATGCATGCTCTAACGTTTTTTTAGTGCATCTGCCCCGGAGTCCTGTCTGGTGGGTGTCAGAATATTTCATCATTTTGACTTAAAAGGTTAAATGTTTCTGGATTGTCTTGAAATTTCCTGGTTTTGTAAAGTGCTGTCCCACAGAGGTGTGGCATCCTGGTTGGCATTGAAGCGTTTTAATGTTGTGTCTGTGTAAACTGAGCCGTGTCTTTAGCGTCTGGCTTGTTTGTCCAGTATAGCACTTTCTTCACACTTTTTACATTAAAAGATGAGCATATGAAGGATCCCCTTATTCAGAATGTTTTTCCTATGTGAGTGACTGTAGGATCCTGTGAAATGTGTTGGCACAGTTTGCAGCTGGAAATATTAACATAAAACTTACAAAATTTTGTTAACATTATAACAGTAGTAAAGTGACCAAATATAAGTACAATAGCTGTACTGTATGTTCTGGGCAGGATAGACTTTGATTGTGTTTCGGACCTGTTACTATTCAGGGCCGCCAAAAGACTGGGCTGGGCCCGGGACAAGGCCACCCCTGGGGCCCTGCCGCCGCCCCCCTCCGTCCACAGCACCTCTCACCTCCATGTGAAAGCGCTGCAGACAGCAGCAGATCGCCTCCCTTCAAGCCTCCTTCCCTCCCTGTGTCCCGCCCTCGCGGAAGTTACGTCAGACGAGGACGGGACACAGGGAGGGGGAAGGAGGCCCGAAGGGAGGCGATCTGCTGCTGCCTGCAGCGCTTTCACATGGAGGTGAGAGGCGCTGTGATTTCAATGCAGGGGGCCCGGCCCGGTGGCAGACGGTCAATGACGGAGGGTGGGTGGGACTGCAGCGCTGGGCCCCCCTTGGAGGCCCGGGGAATTTTGTCCCCCCTGCCCTCCCCCCTCAGCGGCCCTGTTACTAATAAGGAAATATCGTCACTGACAAAATCACTCTCAGTGAGCTGTTGCCCTTTAAATACGTGACCCTTCCTATCTTGTTTTAGATTCCCCTATGGAAAATTGTAGACTGGCTGGTTTTGACCTTTAATAGGAGATATTGTCTTAACTCCCATCCCTAAAGCAGTCTTGGACCTATAGCCAACATTCCTTTTCTGACCAAATAATTGAATTTTTGGTTGCTTCTCAATTGTCTGATTGTATTAAGGGCCACAATTTGTTGCCGAATTCACAGCACGGTTTCATAGCACAGAGACTTGTTCATTTCTTTAACTTCTACAGTCAGGGACACACTGTGTGCACTTCAGTTGGCTTCTCTGCAGTGTTCAACACGGTGGACCATGATTTTTTGTTGGTACAATTATCTATGTCCGACCACGCTGGTCCTGTTCTTGCATGGTTTACTGGCTTTTTTTTTTTTTCACTTTATTTTATTGTGATTTTAACGCATCCAATTCACACAGTATTCGAAACAACTGCACACCTGGCAGAAACTGATATACATTAATCAACTTTGTTTCCACACCCACTGAATCTATACATGTTTGTTTATTTATTTGTTACATTTATACCCCACATTTTCCCACCTATTTGTAGGCTCAATGTGGCTTACATTGTACTGGAGAGGTGTTACAGACTCCGGTGTAAACAAATACAAAGTGATATTGTGGTAAGATAAAGTTCATGTGGCACAGCCACACTAGGGAATCATACAACGGAAGAGTTGTGTTATCTTTCGAAAATCTCTGAAAACATTCTTCTTCAACAAGGCCTACAATGAACACCTATAATCTCACTAAGTCACCTCACCAACTCACGCAATTATGAAAGCTCACCTTATACAACTATCCTAATCACTCCCTTCTTTCGTCCCTCTTCCCTTCCTTGATCGTTACACATTCTAATTGTATCTGATATCTTGTTACGATAATGTCAACAAATCTATGTAAGCCACATTGAGCCTGCAAATGGGTGGGGGAATGTGGGATACAAATGCAATAAAATAAAAAAATGTCCATTACGGTCTTTAGTTTTGTTGTGTTGCAGAGATCAGGCATTTATGTTGGATCAGTAGGGTATGCCTTTTTAAACACCTAAAGCATACCAGCAATATTTCTCTGTTCAGTTGTCATTCTGCAAGAAAACTGTACAATATCCCCAACCCTAATGAACCACAACAATACTTGGGAATGTCCCCTAGCCTTTAAGACCAACTGTTTACGGGCGTTTTGAAGATCATGCAATAGATTGGCTGTGCCTCCAAGTTTTGGAATCCCTCCGGGGTCATCCATTTTTCCAGTGCTATATGTGTTTGTTTATTATAGCAAGTAAGACATACACAGTGGATCTAGCTGGTGTACAATTCAGTTAAAATATATATTGAAAAATAAAATAACCTCATTAATAAATAGACAGGAGCAGAGAACAGAAACATCTCAAAAGACCTTGACACAGCTTGCTTCCAAGTGATAACTCCCGATAGAATAAAAATAACACTACGCCGTGTATTTGCTGGTTGTTAGCGATTCGCTAAATTTTACGGCTGCCTTTGTGCATCGGGTCCTGAATGTCAATGTATGATTGTGGATTTTGGAGTGGAGGGGTTATTGCTAGTGACCTTGAACTCGCCATAGACCCACTGGTTCATAACCCAGCCCCAATGAATATGCATGAGAAATTTGCATTCAGCGGAGGCGCTTGCATATTCAATGGGGCTATCTTGAATCCCAAGAACCCCTGCCAGAAAAAGTAGAGGAATTGAACTGTTACGCCACCATGTCCGCATGCATGAATGGATGCCACGACACATTAGTAACTTTAGATCCCTAACTCGCTTTATTGCCTCCCTCAAATTTGAAACTCTCCCCCACAATACAGGACATGCAGAATCAATGCTGGTAAAATACTGGCCAGCCTGCTGCTGTAAGCACGTTGCTCCTCCAGTGCTGGGGTGAGATTGCAGGGCCTTGTCCCCCACCCCCCAATAGAAAGGAAATGCAAGTGATGGGCCTTTTTCACTGCAGTGAAAGTAGGATCGGATTTAAGGCAGGACTGGAGGAGAGGGACAGAGGGCTGTGACAGCACTGGGGTGTCGGAGTGCTGTGGATAGTGGGGCCTGTCCTACTCCTCTATCCAGGCCTGAGAAGAAAGGAGTGAGGGTTATACAGGAGATGGTTGGGGTCTGCCTCGTGCACTGATTTTCTACTCTTGTACTCTCATATGTAATGTTCTGTGTTCGAAACTGCAGGCACAGGTTAATAATTAACCTTGTACCAGCCAGGCCAGGACACTGTTGCTGTTGTGATTGGGAGGGAGGGGGGATGCCCTGTTGCTCTAACAGCTGGAGTCACATCACAGCTGCAGAATGTGTGGTGTCTGAGAAGAGCCCAGGGTGTGTAAAGGATGAGAGGTGGAATTCAGAGGCCTGTTTGTACCTGCTACAGCTGCCTTGCCCAGTTCAAGCTGCAGCAGATGCGATAGTGCTACACGGGAGCACTGTGTAATCTTCAGAGATAACTTACATGGGGGGGGGGGGGGGGAGAGAGTGGGTGTTCTCCCTTGACTAATCTTGGTGAGAAACAGTCCAAAGCTCATCCTCCCTATTTTAAGGGGATTCTGAGCGGAGTTGGAGGACAGCTGTACACCCAGCCTAACATGGAGCTGAACATTTAACAGGCTCCTGGAGGACTGTGGGACCCTCAGACTACAATGGTAGGGCCTGAACTGGGATCCTGAGACTCCCCCTCTCCTCCACAGTACAGCAACATGTCTTTCTCAGGCTGTTCCTGGGAGCATTTCGTCATCATCTGACCTTGTCAGCCAACAAACAGAAATGTTCTGGCCTCTTCCCACTGTGTTGCTCTGGCCGCTCCCTCCTGAGGCAGGAACAGAGAGACGTGTTCGCTCCCTGGCATGTGTAGAGTTCATGGTGAACCTGGCTATTCCCCTGGGACATAGCGCTGGCTGGCTGTGCCCCCCAGGGTCCCACCTCACTCCACTTTCTCCCTGGAATCACCTATGATTCTTTGTAAGACTTCAGATGTTCTCTAGGATTGCTTGCTGACTTGGATACACATCTCTGTTTCACTTTTTGGGGGTGGGGTACGGGAAAGGGAGTACTAAGGGAGGGGGAGTTTGGGATGGATAGGGTTTAGTCAAATTGAACTGTATGATTATAGAGGAGGAAGAGGCCTTAAGAAACAAGATCTCCCCCCCCCCCCCCCCCCCCCACTTGGATTGGGAACAAAAAGTGGGTTGTTCGTATTTCTTTATTATACACAATGTTGTTTCATAGTTTATACCTGTTTCCTGCTTGTTTTCGATTGGAAATTTTGTGTTTTTTGCAGTTTTCTGTATTGTTCCATGATATTAAATAAAAAGATTTCAAAAAAAGTGGAGGAAGTTTTTCTTCAGTTTGTGCACAATTAAATTGTGAAATTTGTCACCAGAGATTGCGATTACGTACATGAGATATCTGGGTTCTCTGAAGGAAAGCTAAGCAGGCATGAAGACCACCCCTCCTACATCTGCAAAGAGTCCTTCCCCCTAAGACTCGGTGGTCTGACCTAGACTGGCACAGGTGGGGTGGGAGGGTGGTGCTGCCCCTCTAACATGCCTCCTCCCCCTCAGGGCAGCAAGGAGAGGTATCACTGGCAGACGCAGAATGTGCGGCAGAGCGGCGTGGACGACATGGTTCTTCTCTCCAAGATCACAGAAGATGCCATTGTGGAAAATCTGAAGAAACGTTACATGGATGACTGCATCTTTGTATCCTTTTCTTGTTAATCAAAAGGACTTGGGTTACTTTGGGTTGCATGGGGTATAGGGAATCTCCTGAAGCACTGCAGAAACTGTAGTGTGTCATTAGTCCATGGTCTGTTGATGTTTTAGGGTATGTGTGGTCTTAACAGTGGCCCCCACCTGCACTGCTTCCCCCCACTGAGAGACGATACCTCAGGGTCATCTAGCACTGGCAGCTCTAAGCTTAGCGTACTCCCGAAACTTCTCCATGACTATCTAGACTAGGAATTGTGGGATGTTCTTCTCCAAGCTGCCTTTATTCGTCATTCACATCCGACCAGATCCCCCTCGGCTCTTTATTTCACTGCATTGCCACATCTTTTTGGGGAGGGGGAGGGATAGGAGGTCTGGAAGTCTCTTCCTTCTTCTTTGGGCTCTCAAATCCATCAAAATGAGAATCCTAAGCTTTCTCAGCTGCCGAGGGCTCTAACTCTTTCTGTGTAGTCCATCCATTTGCCTCTTTTGTTTGTAAAGGACCTGGACCTGCCTAGAATGGGGGGGGGGGGGGGGGGTAAGTTAAGTTTAAATAACCATGAATGTAAACATCAGTCTTTGAACAGAGAGAGACAAGTAGCTCCTTCTGGGACAGTAAATCTGCTCCCTGGTCTGGCCAGTGGGTGTTGCTATAGAGTCTAACCTCATCCACCTTATGATTGCTGCTGTACCAGCCTAGGAATCAAACCCCAACCTCTTGCAAGACCACCAAGCCCTGGGGCCAGCCCTTACTGCAGAAATTCCTAAGCACATGGGGCAGTGGGAACATTTCAAGCAGCCCTGCATTGATTGAACCTTGACCTGACCTTCCAGACGTACATTGGCCCAGTGCTGATTTCGGTGAACCCCTTCAAGCAGCTGCCATACTTTACAGAGCGTGAGATTGAGATTTACCAGGGCGCAGTGAGTAATTTGACCCTTTTCTCCCCTATCTGAATGCTGGGAAAGACAAGGTAGAAGAGGTCACCCAGGGCTGGGGAGAGGTCCCAAAGGACAGGGGGTCCAGGGAGAAGCATAGAGTAACAGTGGCTTCATATTAGAATAGCTGATCTCAACCATTGTGTTGCAGGGCCAGCACACAGAGCGGATTTTTCCTGTTTGTGTGTTTTCCCTCTGTTTTCTCTCCTCTCCTTCTGTATTTTCTTTGTAGTTGTTTCCAGTCGTTGAGTGTGGCGTCGTCTTTTTTCTTATTCCATGCTCGCTCTTCTGACTTGTGTCTTTAGTTCTTTCAGTTCTTCGTTAAACCATGGTATTGAGTTATTTCTGTGTGAGGTTCTAGTTTGAAGCGATGCTATGTTGTCTAACATGATTCTGCATCTGTTGTCCCATTCAAGAAGAAATTGGGGTGAGTCTGTTGGTGCTGTCCATTCGTCGTTATAGAATTGTTGCCAAAATGTTACTGGGTCTATTTTGCCTCTCGTGGTATAGGTTTGTTGTTCTTGTTTATGTTGTGAATCTTTTGTTCGCCATTGAAGGGAAAGGTTTGCTCTGTAGTGATCGGACCATGATGATGGTATGTGATGATATCTAGTGTGTGTCCTTTATTATGGGTGGGTTGCATGTTTGGCCAGTGAAGCTCCCATAATTGGAGAAAGTCCTTGCATTCACATACGTTACTTAGGTTAGTATCCTCAAGGTGAAGGTTGATGTCACCTGCTACTAGGTTTTGGGTGGAGACGCATGTGTTCGATATGAAATCCATAAAATGCGTTTGGGAGTCTTGCCAATTGCCTCGTGGTCTATAAAACAGGATAAAGTTTAGGTGGTCATGTAGGGTTGGGTGGTTGATTCTAACTGAAGCTATTTCCAGTTGGGGAAGTATGGATTTGGCTATTGTTGTGACGGTGAGTTTAGATTGCTGGTTCAAGCATTGATTAGACTACTGCAACTCGCTTAATATTCTCAGTTTCTAGGTTTGAATCAGCTACTCTACTTCTTGAGAAGCTTCATTGGCTTCTGATTCGAGCAAGGGCTCAGTTTAAACTTTGCTCTTTTGTCCATAAAATATTATACGGGTTAGCACCTTTCTGTCAATTCTGTTGCTGCAGTTTCCTTCTATCAGACAGCTTAGATATAAATCTATATTTAATTCTTCGTTACATTATCAGGCACCAGTAGTTTTGAATCTTTTACCTCTGGAAATTTGTATTATTTTGAATTATTTGGTTTTTTTGTAAAATGCTAAAATCGTGGTTATTTTTTTTGGAGTTTAATTTGGTTTTAATTTGAATTTTTACTGTATTTCCTAGAAGGTTTGATCCAGTCTTCTTTACAAACTGATCAGGTGTTTTGCAGAGTAGAAGTACTGTGTAGTATAGCATAGCTGTCCCTCAGGGTTTAAAGGGAGACATAATAGTAGAAAGTAGTAATTCGGAGGATTTCTCTCTGTTTATGACCTGCCCTGTGCCAGCAGCAGGGGTAGTGGTATGTACCAGTCTCCACAGCCTGACTTTACCTGTTCTACTTAGTCATATGATGGGCAAAGGTGGATGAGTCTGACGTACCTGTAGGCCACCATTGTGCTGCCACCTAGTGTCTGGCATTGAGAAAGACAGGTGAGGTGGCTCAAAGCCTGGAGAAGGGAAAGGGGAAATGGGACTTGACATACCGCCTTTCTGAGGTTTTTGCAACTATATTCAGGCACTTATTTTGTACCGGGGCAATGAAGGGTTAAGTGACTTACCCAGAGTCACAAGGAGCTGCAGTGGGAATCGAACCCAGTTCCCCAGGATCAAAGTCCACTGCACTAGCCACTAGGCTGCTACTACTACTACTTATCACTTCTATACTCCTCCAGATTTCAACTCCTGTAAAGCATGTGGGGATAGACTTAAAGACCTTCAATATCTACACTCTGGGTGGGGGAAAGGCAGTCAAAATTCTGCTGCACGATTAATATTTTGCCAAAGTCGCTATGCCCATATCAGCCCTCTTCTGAAGTCACTTCACTGGCTCCCTATCCATTTCCGTATACAGTTCAAGCTTCTCTTATTAACCTATAAGTGCATTCACTCTGCTGCCCCTCACTACCTCTCCACCCTCATCTCTCCCTACACTCCTTCCCAGGAACTCTGTTAACTAGGCAAATCTCTCCTAATTGCTTCCTTCTCCTCCATCGCTAACTCCAGACTCTGTTCCTTTTATCTTGCCGCACCTTATGCCTGGAATAGACTCCCTGAGCCTTTACGTCAAGCTCCATCCCTGGCCGCCTTCAAATCTGGGCTTAAGGCTTACCTGTTTGATGCTGCTTTTAATTCCTAACTTGTCACCTGCTCCTAACCTCTATCTTGTCTTCCTCTCTTCAGTAGTCCCTTTCCCCATATGTCCTATCTGTCTGCCCTACTCTTATCCCTTATTTGTCTGTCTTGATTTAGATTGTAAGCTCTTTTGAGCAGGGATTGTCTTTTCTTCATGTTAAATTGTGAAGCGCTGCGTACGACTGGTAGCGCTATAAGAATGATTTGTAGTAGTAGTAATATGAGAGAGATGTTTAAATGCACATGAGGCAAATCTTTCACTTGAAAGGAAAGTCTGGAACGAGGGGGCATAGGATGAAGGTGAAAGGGGACAGACTCGGAAGTAACCTGAAGAAATACTTCTTTCACGGAAAGGGTGGTGAATTCATGGAATGGCCTCCTGGAGGAAGTGGTGGAGATGAAAACTGTATCTGAATTGAAGAGAGCTTGGGACAAATACGTAGGATCTCTATGGGAGAGTAGATGGTATGGATGTGCAGACTGGATAGACCATATGGTCTTTATCTGCCCACATTTTCCGCTGTTTCTATAATTGTGAGGACTGGATGCTACTGCTCACAAGTTCCAGACTTACATAGTTCTTCCTTTTGTGCATCTCTGTGTTGTCGGTGTGTGATTCAGATTATTTTTATGCATCTTTATATTAACTCAGAAACTGCGGTCTGGCTTTGCATTTTTTTTTTATAGGGGGTGGAGGTTGCGTTCGTCCTCCCTCATCAGTGATGTTTTAACTGTTGGTTCCCTGTGTGGCTCCAGAATAAGGGAAGGCAAAGATTTAAAATTAACAATAACCTGAGGTTTGAACAGTTATGTGAAAGCAACCCATCAGGGTGCCCCTCTTTGCATCAGTGTCCGTGGAGCTAGTCATGGGGTAAAGGGCTTTGATATCTCTGTTATAAGGGCTTTTGGCTATGCTGATCATCAGAGCTCTGTAATCAGGAATACCACACAGAGAATTTTGTAAAAATCACAGAGGGGGCCATCGCAGAAAAATCTATCCTGCCGGACCCTGCGTTTCCACTACAGACAATACATTTCATAGTTTCCACTTAGGTTTTGCTCTTCTATCTACACCCTAATGTCTGTGGAATCATCTGAGTATGACAAACCAAGGCTCCTCTGTGCTTGTCCCAGGCCCTCTCAAACCCAGTTCCAAGTGGAAGACTTTAGACCAGTCCGGAATTTCAAATTACATATCCTGAAGCACTGATTTCAATGAACGGAACCCAGGACTACAAATCCCACACTGCATTGGGGATGGAAAGTCAAGAACAGGACCAGCCAGGGTGTCACCCTCCTGGAACTGGGTAACTTGGTAGCTCTGTGATCCCTGTCACTGCTTTTAGCTTTCAGGAGAACTTTCCATGCATCCACCAGCAGAAGGCAGCACAGTAACCTGCACCCCCCCCCCCCCCCCACACCTCCTTCTCAGACACACAGAGGGAGGAATTAGTGGTTTCCAAACCTGATCCTGGAGGCACCCCAGCCGGTCAGGTTTTCAGGATGTCTGCAATGAATATTCATGAGAGATTTGCATTCAGTGGTGGCAGTGTTTGCAAGTAGCTCTATGGATATTCATTGTGGATATCCCAAAAACCTGACTGGCTGGGGGGAGTGTCTCCAGGACCAGGTTTGGGAACTAGTGGTCTATTCCATTTCTGTCCCTTCATCTTTCACCTGCCACACCCACTGCATGCAGCATAGGAGTTCAGGGCACTCTTACATGCCCCCCCTTCCCTTTCAAACCCCTGTGTAACCTTCATTGGGGGAGGGGGAGGGTTGGATCTGAGCTCAGGAGGTGCAGGGGTTTAATGTCGTATTTTTGCCTTATTTTCACTCATCCTGTGCTTGCGTTTCAGGCTCAGTATGAAAATCCACCTCACATCTACGCGCTAGCAGACACCATGTACAGGAACATGTTGATCGATGGCGAAAACCAGTGTGTGATTATCAGGTACTGGTGGGTTGGGGGAGAGGAAGGCGGTGGGCGCCAGAGATCACACACTGCAAATCAGAAACGGGCTTACATACATGCAGTGCTGGTTCAAGGGTTGTGGTGCTCTGCCCGCTCTTTTACAGTGACTTTGCTATGACCATTGCACTGCCCCAGGCTTAAATGCAAGAACAGGAAGTACCTGGGGTGGCCTGCACAGAGAAGAGCACAGCAATGAGCACCAAGCATGCTCCCACTGTTGCTCGCACCACAGGAGTCTTTTCAAAATGATTGGGGTCATCAGCTCAGCACACGTTACCATGTCTGTAAACAGGAAACAAAAAGGCAGAGTCATGAGCACAACTGGCCAGGCCATATTTAGATGTAGAGCACAGCAGGGAGTTCACACACTGGAAGGACTGATGGCTAAAAGAAAGTCCTACCAGTCTCTCTTCGTCCCCACCCTCCACCTCATCCCCACCAATTTACTCCACCTCCTTCCGGTCCAGCCTGACCTATTCCTACCACCCACACTCGGACAGGTTGACTAAATATGATGTTCCTCTCCATTTGAGACTTGACTATTATAGGTCCAGACCATGGAATCACGTACTGCTCCCTTCAGTGAGATAACTTGTAGATCCTAGTGACCGAGAATGGCAAAATCCCAGCCATTCCCCACCCTTGACCTAGTACAGAAATTGTTACTTGTGTGTCTCCAGCTTGTCTTATATCCTCTGTCTCTGGATCCTAGTGACCGAGAATGGCAAAATCCCAGCCATTCCCCACCCTTGACCTAGAACACGTGTCGTTACTTGTGTGTCTCCAGCTTGTCTTATATCCTCTGTCTCTGGATCCTAGTGACTGAGAATGGCAAAATCCCAGCTATTCCCCACCCTTGCCCTAGAACAGAAATCGTTACTTGTGTGTCTCCAGCTTGTCTTATATCCTCTGTCTCTGGATCCTAGTGACCGAGAATGGCAAAATCCTAGCTATTCTCCACCCTTGACCTAGAACACGTGTCGTTACTTGTGTGTCTCCAGCTTGTCTTATATCCTCTGTCTCTGGATCCTAGTGACTGAGAATGGCAAAATCCCAGCTATTCCCCACCCTTGCCCTAGAACAGAAATCGTTACTTGTGTGTCTCCAGCTTGTCTTATATCCTCTGTCTCTGGATCCTAGTGACCGAGAATGGCAAAATCCTAGCTATTCTCCACCCTTGACCTAGAACACGTGTCGTTACTTGTGTGTCTCCAGCTTGTCTTATATCCTCTGTCTCTGGATCCTAGTGACCGAGAATGGCAAAATCCTAGCTATTCTCCACCCTTGACCTAGAACACGTGTCGTTACTTGTGTGTCTCCAGCTTGTCTTATATCCTCTGTCTCTGGATCCTAGTGACCGAGAATGGCAAAATCCTAGCTATTCTCCACCCTTGACCTAGAACAGAAATCGTTACTTGTGTGTCTCCAGCGTGTCTTATATCCTCTGTCTCTGCTTGTTCTTGGTCTTCTCTTTTGCTTCCTCTCTGCCTTCATGTTCTTTCTCTTTTATGAATTCTTTTTCCGTCGTCTTCTCATTTCTTTCTTTTCTCTTTACTTCATGAATTTGACTCTCCATAGCCCTCTCTCTAGAGTGAGGTGGGAGCAGTAACTGGGATTACCTCCTGCCTTGCTTTGCTGCCCTCCCTAAGTGATTACCCTCTTGGAACACATTCAAACTTTTTTAAAACCCAGATATGCTACCCGCTGTTGGCAATGAGTTCCAGAGCTTAAATATTCTTTGAATGCAAAAAAATATTTCCTCCTATTTGTTATAAAAGTATTTCCATGTAACTTCATTGAGTGTCCCCTGGTCTTTTTGTACTTTTTGAAAGAGTAAAAAATCGATTCACTTCTATTCGTTGTGCACCACTTAGGATTTTATAGACCTCGATCATATCCCCCTTCAGCCGCCTCCTGTACCAAGACTTTCCTCATATGGGAGGGGTTGCATCCCCTTTACCATTTGGTTGCTGTTCTCTGAACCTTTTCTAATTCCACTTTTTGAAATACAGTGACCTAAGGGCAGGAAGTGGGAAATGCATTTCCTCTCCTTTCTATCCTAACAGGGGCATTTTCGAAAGAGAAGGGCGCCCATCTTCCGACACAAATCAGGAGATGGGCGTCCTTCTCTCAGGGTCGCCCAAATCGGCATAATCGAAAGCCGATTTTGGGCCATGCTGTGCCCCCACCCACAAGGCATTGCATCATGCCCCCAACCACTCCCCACCACACCCCCACCACGTTTATATCGTACAAATACTGGGGGTGTCCAGACTCTCTCAGCACCCACCCACAGAGCTGGCACTTATGGCTCACACTGTCTCCAGCCTTCTGGTCGGGGTCCTGAAAATGGATGATCGACTTAGACCCCAGTTTGAGCCGCTTCTGTTTTTTGGTAATTGGCGCAGTGAGACAGTCCCTCCATGGCCTGGGACAGGCTCAGACCCTTCCCCTCGCTGCAGATGATCAAGGATTTCTAACTGGTGGTCTGTTCTCTGCAGCGGAGAGAGCGGAGCCGGGAAGACGGTGGCTGCCAAGTACATCATGAGTTATGTGTCGAAGGTTTCTGGCGGAGGACCCAAAGTACAGGTAATGGAAGCGGAGGAATTGGGATGGGAGGGAAAGGGCACTATCCAATTCTGAATTAGTTTCAGTTTCTGAACACACTGTGAGCGCTATTAACCCTTCCCTGTCTGCCATCCGACATTCTTCTCCCTGATTCTCCACCACTTTGGGTAGATGAGCATATTTAAAGTAACAAACGTTTAAGCTCTGATCTCATTAGCCCACCAGGACGCCGTCTTTCCCTGGCTGGAGTGGGATGACGCTTGAAGAAGTCGGTTTGTTTCTGTTGCTGACAAAGCTAATGTGATTTTCTCCGTTCACAGCACGTGAAGGATATTATTCTGAAATCCAATCCACTCCTGGAGGCCTTTGGGAACGCCAAAACAGTCCGTAACAATAACTCCAGCCGATTTGTGAGTACCGTTCCCCAGAGTCCCTGGGTTGAGCAGAGAGAGAACTGCAGCCCCGTGTTTCTGTACCGGTGTGTTAGTGCCGAGGACAGGCAGGACATGTGGGTAACATAGGCAAGCAGGTGGAGTGCAAGGACTGATGTGCAGACAGACGGATACGGTAGCAGAAACAGCTGCAACAGCCCTTGTCTTCACCTGTGTGGGAGGCTAATGTACATATGGCAGGGTGGGGTGGGGTGGGAGGGGGTCAGTTTGCAGGAAACACTTCCCTCCTTTCCACACAGTCTCCCTTTCTCGTCTCTCCCACTTCAGGGGAAATATTTTGAGATCCAGTTTAGCCGTGGAGGAGAACCAGATGGTGGAAAAATTTCTAACTTCCTGCTGGAGAAATCTCGTGTTATCAGCCAGAATGCTGGGGAGCGAAATTTCCACATTTATTATCAGGTGAGTGGGACAGCAATACGGAGAAGCTAGTCGCCCTCTTTCACGCATGGACTGGGTGCCAGGGCATCTGGATGTGCTGCATCCTGGACACTCAGGGGCCTGTGAAACCTCGCTCTGCATCCACCTTTCTACCCTATAGGTCCCCTTCTGCCCATGTTTCTGTGTTCAGGCCCTTCCCAAAAATTTCACATCTTTAGTTCGTTGTTTTGTAATCTCAGCTGTTGGAGGGGGCGACGGCAGAGGAGCGGGAGAACCTGGGAATCACCACTCCTGACTACTACTTCTACCTGAACCAATCGGCTTCCTACAAGGTGGACGACATGGACGATCGTGTGGAGTTTGGGGAGACCATAGTGAGTGAGATTGTGTGACCTGTACTATGGCTCGAGCTGTATTTTCTAAGGCCATGATGCATTCTGCGAGTGTGGTGTGCTCAGAGCATGAGATGCAATGTGACCTATGCTCTATGTGTATTTAGGCTGCTATGGATGTTGTTGGCCTTTCCAAGGAGCAGCAAGCACTGGTGATACAGATTGTGGCTGGGATCCTGCATCTGGGGAACATTGCGTTCAAGGAAGCTGGGAACTATGCAGCTGTGGAGAGCGAGGACTGTGAGTTCAAAGCAAGTGGTTCCCATTGCACCCGTCTGATACGAGTTTATCCTGATCATGCCTTCAGTAAGGTGCTTGTGGTGTGTGAGAGAAATATACCCTCCCCAACAACACAGAGACACCACAAGGACCCCCAAAACCTTGTCCGAAAGATGAGGAAGTCATCTCATGACTTGTTCCTCACTACGTTTCCCACAGACCTTTCCTACCATCCATCCAAGTACTCATAGCCTTCCTCAAGAGCATAACGCTGTCATCTCCTTTTTCAGTCCTAGCCTTTCCTGCCTACCTTCTGGGCATCAACCAAGACCGACTGCGGGAGAAGCTGACCAGCCGGAAGATGGACAGCAAATGGGGTGGCAAGTCGGAGGTCATCGATGTGACCCTGAACACAGAGCAGGCTAACTTCACGCGTGATGCACTGGCCAAAGCCATCCATTCACGGCTCTTTGATTTCCTGGTAGAGGTGAGTCAAGCAGGCGATGTAATTCCTCACCACCACCACCCTCCTCCTCCTCCTCCTGTTGCTTGTGAACATGAGTGAACTGGCCCCGTCTCCCCCTCGTTCTGTGTGTAGTGAAACCTCTTCTCTGTCCCTTTGCTCTCAGACTGTTAATAAAGCCATGCGGAAGGACCATGAGGAGTACAACGTTGGAGTCCTTGACATTTATGGATTTGAGATTTTTCAGGTAGGTCATTCTCTTCTCGAGGCCTCTGTATTTCTTCTGTGGTTGTTGAGCTGTGCAGAGAGAGTGAGGCTTACCGTTTCCCCCACTTTAGCTGCTGGCCCTGTCATCTCACTCTCCCCCTCACTTCTTTTCATTGAAGGAAAAAAGACTTCTCACTTTTCTCTTTCTTATAACCCGGTCCTGTCCAGGATACAGGTACTGGGAGCGGAAGACCCAGGTCTCCTTCCTAAGAGAGGATGACAGCTGTATCGTCTCTGACATAGGCCATTTGATTGGATATTTAAAAAAAAACCCTAATGCACTTCCACTGAGAAGTAATCAGTTGTCTCACACCTAATATTACATTGTATTCTGCGTAGACCTGTTAAGTTCAATGCGGATTACATAATAAAGAAAATTGGAAATAGTCCAGAGAATTACAAAAGAATTAAACTTGCAAATTAACAATAATGTAAACATCAAAGTTAAGTAGAATTAAATAACTGTACTAAATGCAGTGTAAGGTGTATTTCTTTACATAACGGCCATAAAACAGAAAACTTAATTGAGCTACTGTTTAAATAACCAAGTTTTCAAATTCTTCCTAAACACCAGATAATTATTCAGATAAATAATGAAAAAGAAGATTTAAAAATCTTTAGATGGTAGTGAATTGCCTTTTAAGTGATGCAAAATGTAATAACATAAAATCTCTCAGCTTTGACTGTATTTTAACAGCAGGACGGGAGATAAATGAGAAGATTATACTGTGAATTTTAAATAGCACCGTACAGCTTGTATAGGCCACCGGTGAGGGGTTGCTCTTTCGACTTTCCCTGCTGAACAAACCAGCCTGATTGCTGTGTTTTGTAACGGTTGCAGTTTTTTCAGGAGTGATTTAGTGCAGGTTGCAGTAATCCAATTGGCTTACAATTAAAAATTAAACTAAAAGTCTGACTTGAAAACATTCAAAACAGTTCTATAATACATGCTAACATACTACTACTACTACTTAACATTTCTAAAGCGCTACTAGGGTTACGCAGCACTGTACAGTTTAACATAGAAGGACAGTCCCTGCTCAAAGGAGCTTACAATCTAAAGGACAGGAGTGTGGTAGCCGTGTTAGTCCACTCTTAAGGTTATCACATTTGCTTATTTCCGATCTGAGGAAGAAGGGCAACCTTCGAAAGCTAATCAAGAAATGTATTAAGTTATGTCCAATAAAAAAGGTATCATCTTATTTTCTTTTCCATGTTTTATTTGATTTCTATTGATACTCTAAAGGACAAATGTACAGTCAGTCAAATAGGGGCAGTCTACATTTCCTGAAAGGTATAAAGGTTAGGTGCCGAAAGCAACATTGAAGAGGTGGGCTTTGAGCAAGGATTTGAAGATGGGTAGGGAGGGGGCTTGGCGTAAGGGCTCAGGAAGTTTATTCCAAGCATAGGGTGAGGCGAGGCAGAAAGGGTGGAGCCTGGAGTTGGCGGTGGTGGAGAAGGGTACTGAGAGGAGGGATTTATCCTGTGAACGGAGGTTACGGGCCGGAACGTAAGGGGAGATGAGGGTAGAAAGATAGTGAGGGGCAGCAGACTGAGTGCATTTGTAGGTAAGAAGAAGCTTGAACTGTATGCGGTACCTGATTGGAAGCCAGTGAAGTGACTTGAGGAGAGGGGTGATATGAGTTTATCGGTCCAGGCGGAAAATAAGACGTGCAGCAGAGTTCTGAACGGACTGAAGGGGGGATAGATGGCTAAGTGGGAGACCAGTGAGGAGTAGGTTGCAGTAGTCAAGGCGAGAAGTAATGAGAGAGTGGATGAGAGTTCGGGTGGTGTGCTCAGAGACGAAAGGGCAAATTTTGCTGATGTTAAAGAGAAAGAAGCGACAGGTCTCGGCTATCTGCTGGATGTGCGCAGAGAAGGAGAGGGAGGAGTCGAAGGACTGGATTAACATAACGCACTCTGTACTGGTCTGACTACAAAGGGTTTTGCAGCCGCTCCAACTGATTCAGAATGCTGTAAGCAGCATGACCACATCACACCATTTTTGCAAAAACTTCACTGGCTACCAGTACAATACAGGGCTGAATCTGATCTTCAAGGCCCTGAAAGGAAATGGCCCCGAGTATCTGAAGAACAGGATGACCCTCTACACACCTCCAAGGACACTAAGGTCCTCTCAAGGACTATTACTAACCACACCCTCTCCAAAGGACATCACACGATGTGATACCCGCAAATGAGCCTTCTCTGGAGTAGCCCCCACACTCTGGAATGCACTCCCTGAAAGGCTCCGCTTAACACAAGACTATGTCTATTTTACTCTCTCTCTCTCTCTCACACACACCCTATAGCAGGTCATGTTTATCCACTCCTACCCTAGCTAAGATAATATTCAAGCGTCTTTCTTTAAATTAGTCCCTTATTTTCTTGCTCCTGTTTCTCTATCTTACCTATCTATATGCTCCTTCTTGCATATATCCTATGCCATCTATTAAGATGTTCTAGTACGTATTGTGTTGGCATTGTAAGTAGTAACTATGCCATACTTTATTTGAATATTTTTACTACTGTAATTGTTGCTTATGCTTGATTTATTCTTACTGTACATCACCTTGAGTGAATTCTTTTAAAAAGGCGGTAAATAAATCCTAATAAATTTCAAATTCTTCTTACACGTCTCAGCCACAGGGCAATATGTTTATCAAACGACAGGGTACTATCTAAAGTTATGCCCAGAACCTTCATTTCAGTGACCAGTGGTTATCAATAGAAATCAAACAAAATAAAACATGGAAAAGAAAATAAGATGATACCTTTTTTATTGGACATAACTTAATACATTTCTTGATTAGCTTTCGAAGGTTGCCCTTCTTCGTCAGATCGGAAATAAGCAAATATTTTAACACCCAACAGAAAGGACTTAACAAGGATCTGGGGTTCCTGGCCCATTATAAACCATAAAGCTGTATGTCTCTGTTGATCACCCCACCCCTCACCTATCCACACCCATCCTGTTAGAATATCAATGATATGCTTTGATGTCCCCATGCATACCTCCTACCCACCCCCATCCTCCCACCCTGTCAGACTGTCATAGTAATGCTTGAATGTTTTCACTTATATACACTGTCAGCTAGCACATTTGCTTATTTACCATCTGATGAAGAAGGGCAACCTTCGAAAGCTAATCAAGAAATGTATTAAGTTATGTCCAATAAAAAAGGTATCATCTTATTTTCTTTTCCATGTTTTATTTTGTTTGATGTCTATTGATAACCTTAAGAGTGGACTAACACGGCTACCACACTCCTCTACTTAAGATGGAAGTGACCAGTGGAAAATTGGTTGTATTAATATCTAAACTTTTGCTAAAGATCAGCTTGATATGATAGTGTGAAATACCATGATTAAAAAAAAAAAAGAAACCCTACAGCCTACTTAGTGATACCAGCAGGAGGGAAGTGAAGGAGCCTTGTCTAATAATTTCACAGTCACACTTTGAACGTTTCTCCCCAGGATTAGAAACAGGAGGAAGAGGTAAACATGTACAAAAGGATAGGGACTGCCTCGCTTTTCCTTTCTGCCTGCTGGTATTCTGGGTTGCCACCGGCCATTGTGACGACGACCTCTCCATTCTCATTACTTTCTTTAGAAAAACGGCTTTGAGCAGTTCTGCATTAACTTTGTGAATGAGAAGCTGCAGCAAATTTTCATTGAACTCACGCTGAAAGCTGAACAGGTAACGTATGGGGGTGTGTGGGGCGGAGAACAGGTATAGCTGAAAGTAAAGGGCAGTGGCCTTCTGAAGACTAGAACAGGGGGAGCAGGGCAGGTTCTATGTAAAAGACTTCTCTGGTGGCAGCCCCTCCTTCGGAAGAGGTATCACCCCCTTTCTTCCTACTCCTCTCCCCTTTTTCCCATCATTTGCCCAACACCATTATCCACTCAAACTCCTCTTTTCCCTTGGCAACGTGATGTGAAAAGTCGTAGATGTGCCATCGGTGTGATCACAACCCCAAAGCATGGCCTTGAGGGGGAGGGAATTTTGAAGGTATGATGAAAGAGCTGAGTCAGAGGAGGGGGTCTCTGCATTCCCTTTTGTGGGAGAAGATGGGTTGTATCCTTGGTCTGATGGTGGTTTGATGGGGTAGGGTGGGGTTTGACTTTTTGCCCCCCCACCCCACCTCCTTTTGATGGGGAGATGTTGGCTGGGAGATGATATACCCTGAGTTTAAAGGGAGGTCTGATGGGAGAGGGTGGTAGGGTGAGGTTTGGCTGTTCCCCCTCTCCATTTGTTGGGGGTGGTGTTGACTACAAGATGACGTACCCTCAGTTTAATGGGAGGTCTGATGGGAGAGGGTGGTAGGGTGAGGTTTGGCTGCTTCCCCCCACTCCTTTTGATAGGGGGAGTGTTGGCTGCAAGATGATGTACCCTGAGTTTAATGGGAGGTCTGATGGGAGAGGGTGGTAGGGTGAGGTTTGGCTGTTCCCCCCCCCCCCTCCTTTTGATGGTGTTGGCTGCAAGATGACGTACCCTGAGTTTAATGGGAGCTCTGATGGGAGAGGGTGGTAGGGTGAGGTTTGGCTGTTCCCCCCCTCCTTTTGATAGGGGTGGTGTTGGCTGCAAGATGACGTACCCTGATTATAATGGGAAGTCTGCTGGGGGAGGGTAGTAGGGTGAGGTTTGGCTGTTCCGTCTCCCTCCTATTTATGGGGATGGTGTTGGCTGCAAGATGACGTACCCTGAGTTTAATGGGAGCTCTGATGGGGGAGGGGGAGGTTTGGTTGCTCTGCACTCCTTTCTCTACGGAGGGATAGGAATGGTATAAGTCTGATCATATTCCTAATGTCTCCCTTTGCAGGAGGAGTACGTGCAGGAAGGGATCAGGTGGAGCCCAATTGAATATTTCAATAATAAAGTTGTGTGTGATCTTATTGAGAGTAAAGTGGTAAGTGGGAGCGGAGGGGAGGGGGGTGGGAGCAGATTTGTTGACTGACAGTTGTGTTCAGTACCTCTGACCCTGGTTTCGGGCTACACTTGCGAGTCCTTCTTTCAGACTGCACTGTGAACTCACCGAGAGGTCATGTGTTACTTGCAGAAGCCTCCCGGCATTATGAGTATCCTGGACGATGTATGTGCCACGATGCATGCCAAGGGCGAGGGCGCTGACCAGACGCTCCTGCAGAAGCTGCAGATGGCGATCGGTACCCACGAGCACTTCAACAGCTGGAACAAAGGCTTCGTGATTCACCACTATGCTGGCAAAGTATGGGGGGATGGGAGAAGAGACAAAGGTGAGGGAGATGGGGGGGAGAAAGAGAGAGAGGACATGATGTGGACAATTCTCCTCAAAGCAATTTAACCAGGGAGGAGAGGGTCCTTCTCAGGTAAATCACTTGTCACTGCTTAAGCGTTTGATATTCACTGGTTCTTAACCAGACAGAGCTGCTGAATATCACCACAGACCAGGCTGCACTGTCCAGCTCGTGCTAGCGCAGTCTGCAGGTGGAGCTGGGATATAAATGCTTAGCGGCCATCTTCAGACCACTAACCAGATACGGAAGTGGCTAAAATTAGGACAGGAAAAAAGCAGAGTACTGGCTGGTGCCATTTAACCTCTGGTAGCATCATTGGGGCTTTTGAGGAGTTCCCCACTCCTTTCCTACCCCTCAAAAGAAATGGCAGCCCCCACCCACACAGGTCTCCCCCAGGCCTACCTGAAATCCCCCTAGTAGTCTGGGGTGGGGGGTCCTATAGGCAGGAGCAATGCCCATGTGCTCCTGCCAGTTGTGGATCTAGTCTTAAAATTTGCACTGTGACCTCTAGCTGGTGCCAGCATTGAATTTGCAGGACGTGGCAGTCGGCGTTTATTAGAAGTGCTGACTGCCACGGGCTGAATCTTGACCAGCAGATGTCTAACTGTGCAATGATGCCTTCTGAGACCTCCCTGTATGTGAGTAAGTGGGGTCGCAGGAGACCTGTCATTTAAAAGCATGGGCACATTTTACTCAATCATTCTTTACACCTCTAAAGTGTGGCTAAAAGATTGCCCTGATGCTGGCCCGATGCTGGGCTTCCGCAGGCCCTGTGGGTGCAAAATGTACAGTGTTGAAAACTCCCCCTGCCCGACTCCCACCAAATAGAGACATTTGGATTTAGCACTTTTCAGTGATAGATCAAGGCGAGTTACACTTGGGTACAGAGGGGGGTCTTCATCGAGATGAGTTATTGGGGTGATGGGGGCGGGGGGTAGATGAAATAACCCTTTCCTCTTTTGCCGTTTCATCCTCAGGTGTCGTATGACGTCAGCGGGTTTTGTGAGCGTAACCGTGATGTCCTTTTCAATGACCTCATTGAGCTGATGCAGAGCAGTGAGCTGTGAGTGCTTGGGGGGTGGGGGTGGGGGTTCGACTGGCAGTTTAGGAATTAGAAATGCAATGGGTCATGTCCTGGCTATTGCAGAAGGTGGGCCTCTGGGTATGGCCTCTTCACCTATGCCTAGAGGTGGTTCTCATTCAGATAAAGCAGAGCAGTGGAGACGTTGGGAAAGGCTAGAATCCCCCACACCTTCTCCGTAGTGCTTCAGGGTGAGTTACATTTTGGTGGAAATGAGCCTCAGGACCGATGGTGAAGAGCACCGATTCCCAAATCTGTCCAGAGGGAACTCCAGCTAGTCAGGTTTTCAGGATATCCGCAATGAGTGTGCATGAGAGAGATCTGCACGCAGCGGACAGGGTGGATACAACTCGCTCTCATTGTGGGTTTCCTGAAAACCTGCCTCTCAAGACAAAGGGGTTACAGGATCAGGCCCCTGGTTTTCTTTTTTTTTTTTAATTATAGATTTTTATTAGAAATACATGCCATTACAACAAAGAATGTTTCACACAGGGCCATTGAACATCTGATATCAATAACACAGATCAAGAAAGCAATTAAACATGTATAACTAACCAAAACTGAAACCCCCAAATCCCCCTCCCCCCTCTTATGAAAGTCCAAGAGTGGGATCTGGACAAGAGGACCATGTCACATAAGCATCCCAAATTTTTTGATATGCTATAAGTTGACCAGTTCACTTAGCTGTCAATTTAGACATCAAATGACTACGATCCAGTCTACGGACCACTACTGCCAAACCAGGTAGTGTAGTAGGCCCCTGGTTTTCTGATGTGTCTCAGGAAATCTTTCTGTCTCACTTTCTTTCCCAACAGCCCCTTCATTCGAGATCGTTTTCCTGAAAATCTGAATGCGGAGAAGAAAGGACGTCCCAGCACAGCAGGCAGCAAAATCAAGGTACTGAAGGGGGACACGGGGATGTCCTGCAGAAGCGTCTGGATGACATGGCTGGTCACACGCTCTATCACCTGCCACTTTTGTTTTCAGATCCCGCAGAGAAATGCCTGGATGTGTTTCTTGTGCTTCTATAACTTTTAATGTACATATTTTTGTTTGTTTTAAAGAAACAAGCCAATGACCTGGTGAGCACACTCATGAAATGTACGCCCCATTACATTCGCTGCATCAAACCCAATGAGACCAAGAGAGCCCATGACTGGGAGGAGAGCAGGTGAGGAGTGTCTGCCAATGAAGGCAGATGAGGAGTGTAATCCGTGCGGCTCTGGCTGTCTTGTTAGGCAGAATGGATGGACCGTACCAGTCTCTCTCTGCCACTGTTTTACTTCTTCTGTAAACTTAGCAGACCAGTGATTCCACCTTCGGTCCTTTGGCTGAATTGTCATAGGCTGCAGAGAAGAGCTTGGTTTTGGAGCAGGTGGCTAACCCTAGGGTTGATCATTCTGCTGTTGTTTTCCGGTGAAGGGTGAAGCACCAGGTGGAGTACCTGGGTCTGCGGGAGAATATCCGAGTGCGTCGGGCGGGATATGCCTATCGCAGGGTTTTCAAGAAGTTCTTGAGGAGGTAACACGGTGGCACATCTGACTCTCTAATGAGGTGTGGGGATGGCAGGTTGAATCATTTTCATTGATGTGTTTTCCCCCTTCTCCTATCTTTCAGGTACGCCATCCTGACCAAGGAGTCCTGGCCAGTGTGGAAGGGGGAGGAGAAGCAAGGGGTCCTGCACCTCCTCCGTTCTGTCAACATGGATGCAGACCAGTATCAACTGGGCAAAACTAAAGTCTTCATCAAAGCTCCAGAATCGGTGGGCAGGGGTCCTGGAGGGTGCATATGGGGAACTGGGCATTTATAAGTGTGTCCGTAGGGAAGGAGGGTTTGGTAGGGCAGATGGGGGATTGGGTGTTTGTGTGTGGGAAGGATTAGTTAGTTTAGGTACATGGAGGGTTGGGGAAAGACATCTCTGAGACCTGGTGGAAGGAGGATAACCAGTGAGACACTGTTATACCAGGGTACAAATTATATCGTAGTGATAGGGTGGATCGAATTGATGGAGGGGTAGCATTGTATATTAAGGAGAGCCTTGAATCAAATAGACTGAAAATTCTGCAGGAAACAAAATACATTTTGGAATCCCTATGGATTGAAATTCCATGTGTAAAGGGGAAAAGGATAGTGATAGGAGTGTACTACCATCCGTCTGGCCAGGATGAACAAATCTATAAATGATCGAGAAAGATGGGAATAACTAGTGAGGTAATTACAGTTGCTGATGACACAAAGTTATTCAAAGTTGTTAAATCGCAAGACGATTGTTAAAAATTGCAAGACCACCTTATGAGACAGGGGCATCCAAATGGCAGATGACGTTTAATGTGAGCAAGTGCAAAGTGATGCATGTGGGAAACAGGAACCCGAATTATAGCTACGTCATGCAAGGTTCCACATTAGGAGTCACCAACCAGGAAAGGGATCTAGGCGACATCGTTGATGATAAGTTGAAACTCTCTGTTCAGTGTGCAGCGGTGGCTAAGAAAGCAAATAGAATGTTAGGTATTATTAGGAAAGGAACGGAAAACAAAAATGAGGACATTATAATGCCCTTTGGTCTGTCCCAGTGGCTTATGAGTTGGTTTGTTGGGTTGTGTTTGTATCTGGGGGAATCGAGTGTCTTTATGCGAGAGTTGGTTTGTCAGAGTACATGAGGGTTGGGGAGGGAATGAACTGCTGATGAGATGGTGGACAGTTTATCCCTTGGTGACTGTGTTCTTGCTCTACAGCTCTTCCTCCTGGAGGAGATGAGGGAGAGAAAGTACGATGGGTATGCCCGCGTGATTCAGAAGGCCTGGCGGAAACATGTGGCAGTGCGGAGGCACATTCAGATGAGGGAGAGAGGTAAAGAGCCGGTGGGGGCTTTTGCTAAATCCCATAATCATGTGAGCTGGAGAGCGGATTGGGAGGGAGAGAGTGATACCTGTGAACTTCCTGTATTTAGACTGTGGTGGGGCGTGGAGGTGGAGAATCATCGGGGCAGACGCTGAGAGAAGGCCAAGATGTGACTAGGGGGAACTATTTTCATCTGTTTTTTTTTTGTCCTTCCTACAAGCCTCAGACATCGTATTGAATAAAAGGAGCGACGGCGGAACAGTATTAACCGGAATTTCGTGGGCGATTACATCGGGCTGGAGGCGCGGCCAGAGCTGAAACGCTTCATTGGCAAGAGAGAACGTGTTGATTTTGCTGACACGGTCGTCAAGTATGATCGGCGATTCAAGGTCATCACAGGGTGTTATCATATGAGCAGTGGGGGGAGGGGGGGCACGATTGCACTGCAGGAATTTATGACTTAGCATAGGGCACTGTTTTCCCAAACTTGTCCTGGGGGACTCCACATAGCCAGTCAGCTTTCCAGGATATCTACGAGGGAGCCAGTGCATGCAAATGTCTCTCATGAGTATTTGTTGTGGATATCCTGAAAACCTGACTGGCTGGGGGTCCTAGAAGACATTATCAGTTGGGCGATGGGGGAGAGAAGTAGTGTGTCATTAGATGGGTTGGGGGGGGGGGGGGGGAGATAATGCATTTACCGTGCAATGGGGTATTATCACCAGGGTGCTGAACTCACCTGAGCAGAGTGTTATCGCATGGGTGGTTACAATCTCGGGTTCTCTCTGTTCACAGACAGTGAAACGAGATCTAATCATGACCCCAAAGCTGCTCTATCTGATTGGTCGAGAAAAGGTGAACAAGGGACCAGAAAAGGGACTGATCAAAGAGGTCCTGAAACGACAGATAGAACTGGAGAAGCTCCAGGGTGTCTCTCTCAGGTAGGAAAACGCGAATGCTGCTACTAAGAAGGACTCATTCAGTCCAACTCTGGTGCCCCAGAAGCAGAACAAAGGGTCACAGTTACTGACTACGAGACGTCATGTAATTATGACTATTGAGTATTTACTTCACCATATAACTGGTAAGTGTACAAGATGGCAGACAGAGACTAATACATAGGAATGAAAAGTAGACTATTTGGAGCAGACGAGAGAACATAACAGCAGGGAGGGGAGGAAGCAGATTAGCTCTCGGTGGCACACGACTGCCTCCACCACAGTGACCAGTTGCCCATTGGGGCTGCCAGCTCAATCTGACCTGGAGGTCATTGAAGATCAAGGGACCCCTGTGATGACAGGGAGGGATTACACCAGTCCTCTCCAGGACCTCCTCCACTCCTCAAGGCCCCCAACGCTACATTTTATATAACTTTCACCCTGAAAAAAAATAATTTTGGCGATAAGTATGGGATGAGGGGGGCCCTGGGTGTCCTCACTGTTAGTAATTTGAATGTTGTCATAAGTACTTGGAGTGGCCTAGTGGTTAGGGTGGTGGACTTTGGTCCTGGGGAACTGAGTTCGATTCCCACTTCAGGCACAGGCAGCTCCTTGTGACTCTGGGCAAGTCACTTAACCCTCCATTGCCCCATGTAAGCTGCATTGAGCCTGCCATGAGTGGGAAAGTGCGGGGTACAAATGTAACAAAATAAATACTTACTATGAAACCCTAATTAATTTCCCTTTCTCCGCTCAAGGATCAGAATCATCAGCTGGGAGTGGGGAGGTAGGAAGGACACTGATCCCAGAGTAGAGAGTTGCATGGGGATAGAAACTTCACCCATCCCCGCCCAATCCCAATGCAATCTAACCCATACCTAACTCTACCCACAGGAGTCAATGCTAATATTTAATTGCTCGCAGCCCTCTGTTTCCTCCCTTTTGGATGGTATTCACTATTCAACCAATGAGCGTTCCAAACCTTATTCTAGAGTCACCAGAGATTTTGACTACGCTCAGCAACTTCTTCTATCCCTGCAGGAATCCCATGGGTTCTGTGGGATTCCTGCAATCCCCCAAGCTACTGTTTTCCCATAGGAAGGGGGAGGGTGTAGAACATAGATTCCAGAGCTATTGTTTTCCCATAGGGTTGGAGGGGGACTCTGGGGGATGGACCCTTGGGCTGTTGATTGTCTTTGAGACTTTGGAGGTAGGGGAGGAGATTGTGGGATGGATCCAGAGGCTGTTGCCCACTCTTATGTGGTGGTGGGTAGCAGGTGCTCATGTTGCATTTCTTTATTTCGGCAGTACCCTACAGGATGACTTCTTCATTATTCATGAGGCTCAGTATGACAGCGTCCTGGAATCCTTGTTTAAGACGGAGTTCCTGAGTTTGCTGTGCGTTACGAGGAGCGAACACAAACGCAGCTACAGTTGAAGTTTAGCACCCAGTAAGTGTCTGAAAAGAGTAGGGACAGAGGGGTGGAGGAGGGACATCTTCACTCTCACTGAGTTCTCCTGCCACTCTCACAATCGGCTCATGACTGTGAAGGAGCTTCAGGAGGACCTGGAGATAAGGAAACAATGGCAGATGAAATGTAATGTGGACAAGTGATGCAGACAGGGAAGAATAATCCCAAGAACAGGTTCAGAGTGCTGGACCCTGAGTTAGGAATCCCCACCCAAAAAAAGATCTTCTGAACCTGGGAGACGGGGTCTAAATGTCGGTGAAATGTAACGTAGACAAGTGTAAAGTGATGCGCACAGGACATAATCCCAAGTACAGGGGCACTCGGGGAAGACAACAGTGAAGTTCTTACGTTTTTTAGGTACAGACTGCTGGGTTTTGAGCTAGGAGCTGCTGCCCAAAAAAAGATATCTCTGTACATTACACTGAAACTTTCAGCCCAGAGTAGCCATTAGTGCTAAAAAAACAACCCCAAATTGAATGGTAGGGATTATCCGAAAGGGAACAAGACTGAGAACATCATTAGACTTCTGCTTAGGTCCCTGATGAGACCGAGACCACACCTGCTCTCAAAAAAGATGTAGTGGAACTAGAAAAGGTTAGAGAAGGGGTGATGGAAAAAGTGGTTACGAAGGTTAGGGCTCCTCAGGGGAAGAATAATTATTTACCCTTTCAGATGCTATTAAGAGTAGAGACCATGTTGAAATCAGGGAGCTTGGTGCTAGCGAATGTGGTTAAGGTCAAGTTTAAGAAAAGCTTTGGGCAAGTGTGGCGAAAGAGTTCACTGTGGCTTTTATTTCATCCATAAACCAAAAGAGCTGCTGCTTTACAGATGTTAAGTTCACCAGGAGGTGGTAGCACAACTATCCGAAGGGAAGGTGTTAACTCCTGCAGTTCGAAGGCGGTAAAATGTTACAGCAGCTGAGACGGGAAAGGGAATGGGACTTATATACCGCCTTTCTGTGGTTTTTCCAACTACATTCAAAGCGGTTTACATATTATATACAGGTACTTATTTGTACCTGGGACAATGGAGGGTTAAATGACTTGGTTTTCAAAAGATGGTCTGGTGAGGGCTGTGGGTCGGGAACCCAGTTGACAGGCGAGTGGTTATCGGGGTGACCGTGGATATAATGTCTGGGTGTTAAGGGGTGACCGAGATGCATTTCCACAAGCTTCTAGAAGACAAGTCTACCGCTTACTTCCGGGAATGAACAATGGGGGAGTATGTCAGATTTTGCCACTGTTTGAAAACAGGATACCGGGCTTAATGGACCACCAAGTTGACCCTCTAGCGACATCTTTTTACTATAATGCAGTTTTGATCAATGCATTTGCCCTTAATCCAGCGCTCTCCCTTTCAGGCTGGATTTTAAGGTAAAGAAGGACAGCTGGGGACCTTGGGGAGCTGCAGGATCCCGCCAGATCCACTTTCAGGTGGGGCAGGGTGATGCGGCAGTCCTGAATATTAATGGGAAAGTGCTAACCGTCAGCATCGGCCATGGATTGCCCAAGAACTCCAGTGAGTAGCATGTCTTTCCCCGGCTGCCGCCACTCTCCTTTCTCTTTTTCTCCGTTATTCCTTCAGATCCTTCACACTTACCTCTCTTTGCCTTTTGACACAGTGGTCTCAGAAGCCCCTTCGAGACCTAGGCTTCCAGGACTCCGGCTTCTCCTCTTCCACATGGTTCTTATAATCCTGGGCTGTGTCCTCAGAAAGCCCACTCAATCCCAAACTACTTTTTGTAGAAACCCTTTCCAGCAGGAACTTGGGAGTGAAACCTACGCTCTTGGTTTATCCCTGTGGTGGGGACACATTTGGCTTCAGCTTTACTCTTACCCTGTGGTCCTTTCCTCTAGCCATTTCTCACTTTAATGTGCATCCTGCTCTTATTGGATTAGAACCGTAAAATAATTCTTCCAAACACTGATGAAATCGTCTCATTTCAGGACCTACCAGGAAGGACATGAGGAAGAGCCGCTGTATGGACAGCAGACCCCAGGACAAGGGCCACCCCACAGCAGGTGAGTGGCAAATGTATCTTCTCCTCAGAGGGTCATTGGGTGGACAGCGTGGGCATTGTCCTATTTGGAGTCTTCAAGCATACATTCTTAATTTTGGTTTAGGGAAAGATGAAGTGGTTGCTTTTTGATTTTTCTGGGTTTATTGGGGATTATGCAGGGAGGCTGGGGTGAAGATGTTACTCCTCCTTTTAAAATCCCAGTAATCATACATTAGCCAGAGATTTTGTAGATATTGCATTAGACACAAATGCTCCCTCTGTGGCCTCACACCAGTACCTTGTTACTATTCTAATGCTAAATTGGTTTGTAATAAAACTTTTTTTTATTAAGAGACCTGAAAGGAGACTCAGGGAAAGGCTTAGCATTTAAAATAGAAACCTGGCTTGTGGATACTGAAGCCCATTCATTCAGGACTGACTAAGAAAGGGGGCAGTTTAAAATTATTGTTTAAATCATTTTTCTCTATTAGTATCTTTTTATTAAACAAGAAAAAAACAAGACAACAGTTCCATAACAAAGCATGAGATATATATAGAAACATTAAGTCCCCCATCTATACCCCCAACCCCCCACTACAGAGCATCTAACCAGAGAGAGAAATGCAAAACAGCTGGAGGTTTCGACTCTTATGAGCTCAGCCAAGAAAGGCCTACCTACCCAGGCCCCCCAGGGCTATGCAGGCATTCCAGTCCTGTCTCAACATTTATTAAGCACTTGGTTACGAGCAGTGGGAGATAGGGTTCTGGCCCCATAAGATTCCCAAATCATCAAAGCATGGAATTTGTTCCTCCAGGTACCAAAACGTTGGAGGGGATTCTTCCAGCCAGTAATTTACGATACATTTCTTACCCACAATGTATTCTGTTCCAAGCTCTATGGGTAGGATTGTCTTAACTCCAATTCCCAAATCTCAGAATTTGGATTTAGCAGAACCATCTAGATATAGACTAGTAGTCAACATTGACTTTGTGCCAAACTGACAGAAAAGCAGAATTTGTGGACAAGTTTTCTATTTTTCTGTTGATCTAACTTTGTTTGCATAGCACTGAAACTCTCGCTTCCTAACAGTAATAGAGATCAGACTGTTGTATTAGATTTCATTTATCTGTTGTGGTTGATATGGTTGACCATGAACTTTTTGACCGATTCTAAAACAGTCCTGCCCATTCCAGTCTTATAACGTAAAAAAGAAGGATCCTTTTTGGTGCCCTCGATGTGAAGTAGCCCAGGGCTCTCCCTATTTTTATTTGCTCCTTGAATTCGGTAGTTTTAGACAAGGGAGATGATCTGTATTCTTACGCAGACAACACCCTTTATCTTACTGACAAAGACCTACTGCTATGACTGTTACAGCTGAAAATGTTGGGCTGTATCACTAAGATAAGGAATTGGGACAAGCCTAAACATGCTAAAAGCTGAATCCTGCTGGGAAATGGTTTATTAGTCGTTGCTTGATTACTTGACTGTTGATGATACTTCCAAAGTGTTAACCTCTGAATTTCAAATTAACAATCCATACTAGGACTAGGGGGCATGCACTGAAGCTTACAAAGTAGTAAATTTAAAATGAATTGGAGAAAGGTTTTCTTCACTCAACATTTAACAAAACTCTGGAATTTGTTGCCAGAGAATGTATTAAAAGCAGGTTAGCAGGGTTTTAAAAAGGTTTGGATAGCTTCATAATGGAAAAATCCATAGACCGTTACTAAAATGGACTTGGGGAAAATCCACAACTCATTTCTAGGATAAGCAGCATAAAATACAAGATCTTGCCAGGTATTTGTGACCTAGATTGGCCACTGTTGGCAACAGGATGCCAGGCTTGATGGACCTTCGGTCTGCCCAGTATGGCAATACTTATGTATGGGTGGTTGTTTTTTTTTTTTATTATGTACTTATATAAGAAGTGTTTTTATTTTTAATTAACAAGTGAGGGCGATTCATCCCTATTTTTATGAAAGCCAGTTTGTTCTGTTATCATAGCTCAAATTCTTCTTACACTGGGACTACAGATTCTCTTCTGAAAGAGCCCCAACTTTTACAAAATACCGCAGCTAGATTAATTTTCAAAAAGATAAAGTTTAATCACGTTTCACCTTTGCCAATTGATCTTCGCTGGCAACCTTATCAAGCACAGGTCCTGAAAATGTCTCTGACTTGGTGCTGTTCACCCATCGGTCACTTGTAAGATGTTAGAACTATCTCTCTCTTATAAAGCAGTTCAGATTGGAATGACCTTCCATTGTCACTGAAGAAATTATCCTCTTCTGTTTTTTGTACATGTTTAAAGATTTTTTTTTGTTTGTTTTGACAATCTCATTGTAAACTGCTCTGGTAAAGCGGTCTCGAAGTGTTGAATTAGAATTCAGCTGAATAGCCCTTGAGCACAGCTCTGGGGGCTCGTTTAAAGGCAGCTCATGTGGTTTAGGAGTTGGAACAGTTGCTTTTACTGTAGGATCTTGACCAAGGGTTTTGCTTTTGCCTTCTACTTAGGTGCACAGAGAAACGCCAGGCCTCCATTTGGACAAAGGCGGTCTCTCACCCTACGACAGAGCAGCATGGAGCAGCCCACCTTACCCAGGCAGGGAGCCAGCCCCAGGGCCCGAGACCCTCCTGCCCACGTCAACATGGACTTCATGAATGTGCCAGACCAGGGGGTTGCTGGGTGAGTCCAAAGATGGGTCGGGGCAGGGTGGGATTCTAGATGGGCCCTGAGAGGTACAGATTTCCTGCAGTGGTAAAATCCCCAAAGTGGAAAAGAGATTCTTGGCAGATTTGATCTTGTGCACCAGGATGGTATTTTTTTTTTTGTTTGTTGGGGGGAACCAGCAGTATACACACAGAGTTTGCTTCCTCCAACCACACTGCACTTTGAGAGAGTATCTCCCGCTTCATCGTATGTGGCTCTGGTTAGCACATACAGAGGGCTTGCGATACCTCTGGCTGTAGTTACTGATCACGTAATTTGCTTCCACTTGCAGGTTACACAGACGTCTCTCCAAGGAGGCAAAGCCGATCCCTGGAGGGGGCCGAGCCAAGCCAACCCCCAAACCCAAACCGCAACCTCGCTCCCCTCAGTGCCAGGCTCTCTATGCTTATGACGCCCAGGACACAGATGAGCTGAGTTTTAACGCCAACGACATCATTGAAATTCTACGTGAAGGTGAGCTTAGTTCATGCTGCAGTATGAGGTGTGTGGATAGGTCAAACAGGCCTGTAACAGCCTTTCTCCTTCTCCACTGCAGATCCTAGTGGCTGGTGGCAAGGTCGCATTCGAGGAAGAAGTGGTGTGTTTCCAGGGAACTATGTCCAAAGAATCTAAGCTGGAAAGTGCAACAGTGACTGTAGCACCACAACTCAAGTGCTCTGCAAGACAGTAATGTTTTCTGCATCGACACCAGACGAGGATGTGGCTGTCTCTCGGCAACAGAGCCTTCTCCGTTTCACAAATAGTTATGACATTTCTTCGGCACAAAGCAGCAGCCCAGATTCCATCCGAAACATCTCGTGGCCACAAAGCCCAAGAATCCAGCTCTCCGCATCCTTTAAAGTAAGGACATTTTAAGACCTTCTTTTTTTGTATTGCCTCGAAAAGGTACAAGAAAAATAAACCAGTTCTTTAAGCCCCTGTTTTAAACTTTCTTTAATAGTCTAGCCACTCACCCTCACCTTCTGAAAAATGTTGACATTATGAGGTGGTGCAGTAAATGCCTTGAGGGTTTTCTGAGGTAGGTGCAAAGCCAACCCAATCCTCTAGACCTACCCAGCCACTTGAGTTTTCAGGATCTCCAACATGAGTGGGAACGAGGATTGTATACAGCAGAGAGGGGGACAGTGCATGCATATCTCATGCATCTATGTATTGCAGGTAACCTGAAAACCTGACTGGCTGGGTGTGTCCTGAGGCCTGAGAGAGGGGAACCAGCCCAGAAGCTTAGGCTGGGAGGTCACTGAGCTGGGTACGGTCTTCATATGCCAGCGGTTATCAGCAGCTGATAGCTGAAGGAAGACCTTGCCCCTTGGGTGGTTACTCGTTTAATGTTCACCTGCCCAAGCACAATATCCCTCTGTGCTGCAGGGACAGACCCCTCTGACTTATGTGCTCATAATTGAGACAAGCTTAGAGAAACAGCCCCCCAAAAACATCCCCCTGAACGAGCTCCTTTAAAGCTGTTTGGGGAGAGGGTCATGGAAAGAAGAAAGGCACAGAAGTTAAAATGGTTTACTCTTTTAATAAAGTTTTGCTCCTTCAGGTCCAAAAGACAGTTTAGTAATTTCCTAGAACGAGTTAGTATTTTCTCCCTTTTTACAAAGGGATCTCACAGAAAAATACAGAAAGTGGCTCCTTCCTAACTAGAAGTCAGTCAGACACTACATCCAAAGGCTTCACACCTGCTGCCTGGAGGAGAAGGGCTGCTTCCTTCTGTACAACAGGACAGGTTCTACCAGCCTGTTGTTACCTTAGAGCTCCAGGCGAGACCCATAGTGCCATCTAGCAGCTGAGAAGGCACAGACACATCCCAGAGTCCTGGAGTTTTCACAGCTCACGTACCAGTCCCAGTAGCCGACTTCAGTTGTCCAGACCCACATTTTGTCTCTGTTTAATGAAGGCCATCCCGTGGGTTCGGAAATGGGTTTTTAGGTTCAGCTGGTTATCGAAGGCTTTGCCACAAACCTTACAAGAGAGCTTGCCTTCAGGGGGCGCCTCATCGTGCAGCGTCCTGGGCTCCAGTTCCTCCTCCTCCTCACCCGTCCCTTTCATTTTGTGGGTGATGAAGCGGTGGCGGCTGAGCGAGCCAGGGGAGGTGAAACAGAGGCCACACTTGCGGCACTGATGGGAGCTCTCATCAGTGCGGTGCTGAGGGATGTGCTCCTGGAAGTCTGCCCAACTACCGCTGATGTAGCCACACTTCCAGCATCGGAAAGGTGCCTTTGTGTTGTCACCCTTGGGCGTTTTGGATGGTGGGGTGGTGCTGTCTGGCTCCTCACTGCACGACTCGGCATCTTCCCCCGACAGCTTCCGCTTCTTCTGCAGCACCTGAGGGTAAGACATTAACATTAAATCAAGGAAAAATTAGGGCTTACCTGATGCTAAGTTTCTTTCCTTTAGTCCTAACAGACCAGTCCAGAAATTGTGGTCAACGGCCATAACCCACAATTTCTGCATTGATCTGTGAAACAATAAGGAAGTAATCATTTTCTCTCTTAAGTCACACCTTAAATTCTTTCCTGCAATAACTATTAGTAGAGAGGTGTGGTAGCCGTGTTAGTCCACTTTTAAAGGTAATCAATAGAAATAAAACATGAAAAAGAAAATAAGATGATACCTTTTTTATTGGACATAACTTAGTACATTTCTTGATTAGCTTTCGAAGGTTGCCCTTCTTCGTCAGATCGGAAATAAGCAAATCTTGGTAGATGACAGTATATATAAAGTGAGACATCAAAGCATTTCAGTGACAATCTAACAGGGTGGGGATGGAGGTGGATGGTGACGGGGATATGCATGGAGACAGGAGAGTGACAAACAAAGCAGTACAAGGTGAAATTAGATCTTACCTGCTAATTTTCTTTCCTCTAGACCCTCCAGACCGGTAGGAGTGCATAACCCACGCGTCTTGACCGGTCTGGAGGGTCGCTGAGGAATTTACAATTTTATGGCTTATAATGGGCTAGAAAGCCCAGATCTCTGTTAAGTTCTGTCTGGTGGTGTCAAAATATTTAATTATTCTGACTTCAAAGGTCTTACATTCCTGTATTGTAAAGTTACCTTTCATGATTCTTACCATGAAATCACTAGTACAGTGTTCTGTTTTTGTAAACTGTTGTCCCACACATCCTTGCAATATATCCAGCTGCAAACTATGCCAAAACATCTCACAGGACCCCACAGTCATTCACAAAGGAAAAAATATTCAACATAAAGGAACCCTTCACATGCTCATCATCCAGTGTAAAAAATGTGACCAAGGATGTTATATTGGAGAGAAAAGCCAGATGCTAAAAACAAGATTTAACCTACACAGATATCACATGAAAAATGCCATTGCCAGCCAGGATGCCACGCCTGTGGGACAACACTTTAGTGATTTCATGGTAAGAATCCTGAAAGGTAACTTTAAAACAATACAGGAATGTAAGACCTTTGAAGTCAGAATGATAAAATATTTTGACACCCACCAGACAGGACTTAACAAAGATCTGGGTTTTCTAGCCCGTTATAAACCATAAAAATGTACTGCTTTGTTTTGTCACCCTCCTGTCTCCATGCATATCTCCCCTCTCCCATATCCACCCCCATCCTGTTAGACTGTCACTGAAATGCTTTGATGTTTCACTTATATATACTGTCATCTACCAACATTTGCTTATTTCCGATCTGACGAAGAAGGGCAACCTTCGAAAGCTAATCAAGAAATGTACTAAGTTATGTCCAATAAAAAAGGTATCATCTTATGTTCTTTTTCATGTTTTATTTCTATTGATTACCTGCAATAACTATAAAATCTTAGCTGTATAAAAAGCAAATACTGCCCAAGATGGGAATCTTAAGATAAAAATGTCAAATTCAGGTATGACCCAGAGGAGGTTTTACCATACTTTATTTTACGTTTCACACATTCTGCTGTACCTTGTATAAAAAGATATTTAAATATGGGTACAGGATTACTAAGGCAGCGAGGCAATAATAGCAAAATAATCCACAACAATGTCAGAATTCTGTCCAAATAATACAAAATGTGTATAAGGAAAAAGGAAGGAAAAGCCTCAAAGTGGATCCTTCATCATAGGCAAAAACCTTCCAAAAATAGCATCATATCAACATGAAAATATCGTTTATATGGCAAAACATGCTGAGGATAAATGAAAATCACTTATCTCAGAAACAGAGGCTAAGAAGCACTTCAAACAGCTAATTGCAAACAGGCCAACAGTGGCCAGCGTTTTGTTGAAAAGCGCTTCAGGGTCCCAGAAGGCAGGAAATGCTATTTAAACAGAGCGCTACGAACAGAGACAAGTATGTGACGCATAGCCTGCAGCTGTACCTGTGTGCCTGGGGTCCCTCCATTTCTGGTAACCAGGACCTCCTCACTCTTAGCCTGGTCGGGGCCCTTGATCCCATGCCGCACCTGAATGTGTTTCTCTAGGATTAAGCGACTGCTGAAGGTGCGTTTACCCTCGGTGCAGTACCTACAACAGGGAAGAGAAGGGAGCAAGACTGCATTACCACCATTCTCTCTCCAGGCCGTGGCCAAGAACAGCTAAGATCACAAAGGCTGCTAAACAGCAAATCGAGGAAAGACTTAAAATAATGCACACATTATATAGATCAACAGAGGCCTTGTCCTCTCCACGGCACAATGACCTTCTCCTGCCAGGCTGACTGGAGACCATGTCCCCCTTCCCACTCCTGCAGCAGTGGATGTGTGTTCCAAAGCCACGTCAACCAGGCCACTGCAGCCCACATGACCTTAAGGGCATCTCTATAGGGATGAGCTAACACGGTGGCTGAGAGAGAGAGAGACGCCCGTTGCTTTGCACAGCAGGAAAAAAGGACCCTTAGAATACACCCCACCCTCTCAGAGTCCGTACTTGCAGGGGTAGACACGCTTAATACCCTCATGGTTCACGCGCACATGTCTTCGCAGGCTAGGAGCAGAGCAAAAGGAACGTTCACAGAGACGACAGGGGAACTTCTTTACTGACTGCAACACACACAAGAATTGAAATACTGTGTTAGAATAAAGCATGAACCAAAGATCCACTGACCCTGAATACTTTAATGCAAACCCCACTGCCCAGGTACCTCCACCACCTGTGACTGAAAGTCCAGGGCCCCTCCTCACCTTGCCATGGGTTCTCTTCATGTGTATGACATACTCATCGCGCTCAGGGAACCAGGAATGGCAGATACCACACTTCCAGCAGTTGCTTCTCAGCTTCTTGCCTCCCACCTTCCGCTGGGTCCCACTCTTTCCCTTCTTTGGAGGCTCTGGGGAGCTGGGAGGGTCCTCCGAGGAGGAGGATGAAGCTTCATCTTCTTCCGACACCTTTGAGACAGGGTTCTCAGTTTGGTCCTCCTTAGCCACCAAGAGGTCAGGCTGCTTAGGGGCCTCCTCCTTGTCCTGGGCTGGGCTATGTGTGCACTGGAAGACAGAAGAGGGTCAACACGCCTTGAATTAGAAGACAGAGATACAACCCTCTCAGACCTGCAGACATGGTGAAATGACATCTTACCTGATATTGCCTTTCCTTTAGTCGGCCCTATTGTTCTGAATAAGTGGGGTGTTAGCCCCTCTTGCCAGCAGCTGGAAGAAGAGAAAACGGATCTTTTCCAGTGAACTCACTGCTATAACCCCCTGGTGCTTGAGTGGAAAGATCCAATATACATTTGTCAAAGCAGCAGAAGGTCCTTTTGTAATGCACACCCGTACGCCATCAACCACATCAATGTCACTCGCTACCCTCTATATGCAACAATTTCAACCTAGATTGTTGATGGCGTTGTCCCAAGGAGGCTGGATGAACAGGAGACGGTGTGTTCCTATCTAGTCCATTATAGGGGCTGAAACCAGTAGGCGGAGCTTTAGAAACATGACGGCAGATAAAGGCCATATTGACCCATCCAGTCTGCCCATCCTCTGTCACCCCTAATTCTTCCTGTTCCTAAGCGATCCCACATGCTTATCCCATGCCTTTATAAATTCTGGAACAGTCCTAGACTCCACCACCTCCACCGGGAGGCCATTCCACGCTATGAAATAATACTTCCATAGGTTACTCCTAAGCCTATTCCCTATTAACTTTGTCATATGCTCCCTCATTCCAGAGCTCTCCTTCCTGTACATAAATGTCTTTGAGATATGTAAATGTTTCTATCATGTCTCCTGTATCATGTTGAGGTTCATAAGCCTGTCCCTATAATAGCTGCGACTGTGGACCAATGGTGCAACCAAAACCAGCAGCGGCTGACCAGGAGGAAAGATGCACCAAATCATAAAGGATGTCCATCAAGAAGGCAATGCCCAACTCCAGACAAGAGACCTCCGGCGTCTGCTGCAACCAATCTGCCTAACCTGAACTACGTAGCCTCCACAGAATGCAGCTTGGACGCCAGATGCCCCAAAAGGTGCATCCCAGCCTAAACTGCTATTCTGCACACTTCCTGTGGAGCTCTCAGAGGACTAAAGCCCCTTACATGGGAACAGCAGTTTTCTTTGGGACCGCTGTAATGAGCTTTAGGCTATATCCAGCACCTTTCCACTTCCTCAGGGGTAGAAGTATACAGGCGGTCCAGGGCCCTGGCCATGGTCCCCCTGACGTGGAGGCCCCACCAATACCTCCAACAGCGAGTCCCCTTTAGAAGGGTCAGCAACAGGAGCTCTGGAGAGTCCGAGGGTCTCCGTAACCACGTCAATAAGATGAGACAGCTCTTCTTGTTGGAAAAGGTGGCTCATGTAGGACCACCCTTCCTCCTCTGTCAGCAGAGGACCCTGCTCAAAATTTGAATACAAGGGGGACTGGGGGTCCAAAAGACCCTCCAGGGACCACCTGGAGCCTCCTGATCCCCAGCTGGTCGAGGGGCCATCCTCCCCCCTGAAGAGCTTGCTTAACCGTCTGGGTTAAGCTCTGGAGCCAAAAGGAACCCTACAGTTGGAATCGAGATGGGTAGAGAAGAAACCCTGACCCCCACCCCCACCCCAAACTACCAATGGGGGCTGTGAGCTCTTCTGAGGCACAGAAAACTGCAGCTGGAGAGAAAGGGGGAATGTTCAAAACATGGCCACAGGTCCCGATGTCTCCATGCAGGGAACTGTGAGGCAGAGTTCTTATGCCCCCCCCCCCCCCCCCCATTTGTGAAGTCGGAAACCGTCCACTGCAAGAGGGGCAGACAGGGCTCTTGAGGGCAGCAGGCATGACTGGTGTGTGCAAGCCTAACCCAGCCCCCATCAAAACAGAAGACCCGCAGAGAGGTATCACCTCTCAACCTACTGGACTAGGAACCAGAAATGTCCAGACAGAAGGAGGCAACCTTCCCCACTGCCAAGGAGCCGCTGTGTGCCCTGTAAGGGAAAGGGCCTGGTCCAATAGGGTGGCCTCACCCGGAGACCAGTAACAGTGCTCTGAACAAAGAACTGGCAGGAGTGCCACCCAAGAGGCCAGAGGCACCCTGAACACTGGACTGTATCAGCTGCCCTGCTGCAACTGGCTTTGTGGCATCGAAGACGAAGGCCTGGGCAAGAAGCCAGACTATCTGAAGCGGCAGGAAGAAAGCACACAGCAAGAGCAAGCCCAAAGTCTCCCTCGCGTGCCCATGGATGTCCCAACCGAGAACTAAAAATCGGTCCAAGGCCACAGCAAAACTACCTGGCCACGTATGCCAAATGAAAAAGAGAAGCCCCAAGAGGCGCTATAGTAGAAAGAGATCCCCCCATAGATGATGGTGCTCCTCGTAATTCACCCCAAGTGACCATGCGCCCTGATGTGTCCCATAGGGACCAAGAGCCCCCTGGAGGGCTTCAAGGCGCAGAGAGGCATGGCCCCACAACAGAACAGGGAGCAACCATAAATACTCCCATGGTGCAATGCAACACAAAACTGCCCCAGGGGCCACGACCAGCAGGTTCCTAAGGAAGGGAGGCTGTTGAAGGCAAGGAGAAGCTGAACACCAGCAGCCACAGCCATACCCCAGAAGCACCGAGACTGCATGACCCCAATGGCAGCTGGAGAGAGCCCTGAAAGAGAGTGAAATAGCCGGGAACCTACAGAGTACTTGAGGATCAAGAAGGCCATGGTGGAAGGAAGAGGAAAACTGCGCCCACCCACCGCAGTGCCTTGTTGTGGAAGGCTTTTTTTTTTTTTTTTTTTTTTAATAGCAGCCGCTGCTACAAGAAAAAAACATGCCAGCCAGCCCCAAGATGGGCCCTTTCGGCAACCAGACCAAAGCTGAAAGGACAGCAGAGTGGTCCGGGCAGCCAAAGAAGCCCCAGAACCCGCTCCACGGTAACGGCCAGGGTGCCGTGCCTAAACAAAGCCCCTCCAAAAACATCCACTCTCTGTGCACTGCCGATGGTGGCACGCCAACAGCCCAGCAGCAGCACCTCGGCACCCTCACTGTGATGCTACCTCACTGTGCAGTGGAGGTCGGCAGAGCAGGGAATTAGGTCAGGGAGCACCAGCCTGAACACCTTTCCATCTGCAAGTTCACTGGACAAGATCAGTTTTCTCTACCTCCATCTGTTGGTAGGAAGGGACAACACCCGTTCAGAACAGTACAGCCAAACACCGAACTAGATGTTAAGGGGTCAACACAAGAATTGCACCAGAGCTTCCAGAATCTTCAGCCCACTGGATTAAAAACCTTAAAATGCCCCCCCCCACCCCCCCCACCAGCTTACCTTTAAATGCTCCAGCATGGTGCGCTTCTGAGCAAAGAGCAGGGGGCATTCAGGGCACTTGAAGACACTAACACGCTGGCTGATCAGGTGCTGATCAAAGTGTGAAGAGAGCAGAGGCTTGTGGGTAAAGACTGTGTCACACATCGCACACTTATAGATCATTCTGAAATAGACAAAGATGCGGCCCTTGCAATCAGTTCAGGAAACTTCCAGATGCAGTCTAACCCAGAATCAGTTTTTCTTTAAGACTACTGACACAAGGCCCATTTCAACTTGTTTTTAAAGACACTTTAAATACAAACAGGGCAAATCTCCAGTCCTTCTTTGCGTTTCCAGGCTTTGATGGGCTGTGGCCTCGAGGGTTTTCAGGATATCCCTAAAGGAGATTTGCATGTTTACCTCATTGTACAGCATGGCCACATCCTTCATGCATATTCACTAGGAATATCCTGAAAACCTCACCCCTAAGCAGCTCTCAAGGACTGGGAATAAAGAACTTATCTGCCCTCTGTTATATCCATTTATCAGACTGGGGTCCATGGCCCAGGGCTCTTGAGCATGACTCCCTCTGCCCAGCCAACCCCAGAAGCGGATGGAAGTGGAGACTCTGCACGGCACTGCACAGCCCACGTTCCTTCCCCCTTTTTTAAACACAGTACAGATGAAAAGAACGTGAGGAGTCCCATGAGGAAGATCTACCCTCTCCCGTTTCTCATGCACACTCACTTGGACTGCTGGTTACTGAAGCCAGGGTGTTGGGTGTACACATGACCGTGGGCGCTGGGTGCAGATTTGAAAGCCATGGGGCAGATGGGGCATTTGTGGAACACCTCACAATGTGAAGTCTGGATGTGGGACTTGATGGAATTCACCCCACCAAACACAACAGCACAACTTGGACACCTGGAAAGAGAAAGATCATGAAAAGTAGAGTAGCCAGAGATGGGAGTCGATGAATGACCTTCACTCAAAGTCTGTCTGTCACTACTAGGACACTCTAGTCCCTGCATAACAAATCAAGTATCTGACCTCTAATCCCCCGTCAGAGCAGCGAACTGCGAAACCAATGGAAAGGTCACCTTGCAAACCCTATGGCAGGAGAATGCATTCCCTCTACTTACCTATAGCCGACCCTTCTGGAGAAGTGCAGGCAGGCCTCTTTCAGGTGGCTTTGGAAGTTTGCCATGCGGAAAATGCCCCCACATTCAGGGCAGACGTGAGGTGGCCGGTGCTTGTGCATTCGATGGTGGGCGTTAAAACTACAGCGATTAGGCATCATCATAGGGCAGAGGGTACAGACCTGGGGGGCAAACAAAACACAGAGAAAGAAAGGAGCAATAACACTCAAGTACACTCTCCAGCCATGCAAACGGAAGCCTTTCCACTCTCCCCCCCGCCCCCCCCCCCCCCCCCCCCCCCCCCCCCCCCCCCCCCCCCCCCCCCCCCCCCCCCCCGCCCCAAGACAAAATATTTGGGTTCACTCATTTTCAGAAGTGTGCTGGGTATGTTATACTAGGGGGTTCTGGTATATTGCTGTGCTCACTCAAAAGCCTCAACGCAGCCATTAATTCACGGATCAGGTGACTTCCAGTGCTGTCCTCTGTGACACTGACTGGGCACACACAACTTTTAGGAAGTATTGCCAAGCCAAACTAGGGACACAGACTTGAACCATTTCACAGGACAGGCCTGCGTTAAGGGGTGGAAGCAGGGCTCCGTCTTCACCCCCCTGCCTGAAACTGAAGGAAGAACAGTCTAATTCAGGAGAACTTATCTGAAAGGCTGTTCAAATGACAGGGAACGTCAGGAATGAACCCCGAGCTTGCTATGGCCTCTGTGTATACTGGACACAGGAGGGAAGGGACTCAATTCTATACCTACTGTGCTCGCTACTGTTCCTGTTGCTCCCACCAGCTGGAAATGCGCTGCCAGTCCGGCCTTGTTCTTGCACTGTTCCTTACACTCTTGGCAGCGGAAGGTACAGTAATTTGACTGTTCGCTACTGCTATTCAGGGGAAGAACCGCAGAGTCCTGGCTCCCGTTAGCCACTGCCACTGCATCTGTAGCTGGAGGGGCTACTTTTGCAGCTGGCAAAGTGGCCACAGAGACTAGAGGAGTGATGTCTGGCTGGCCAATCATCTGATCTATGGCAATGGGCCTCATGACCAGGTGGGAGCATTGCATGACTAGGCCTTTGTCCTTGTGCTCCCGGGCATGGAGAAGCAGGCTGCACTTGTTGAAGAAAACCAGTCTCTTGGTGCAGTGGTTGCAGGTCACCTCGATCCGCATGCTGCGCCGATCGTAATGCCGGGCAAGGCTCTTTTCCAAAGAGAAGGCATCGCCGCATTCCAGACAGCGGTAGCCGAAGAGCGGGAGGCTAAGGCGAGACTCGGCAGGAGGGCTCAGGTTCGGCTTGTAAGTCGGCAACAGGTTCTTACTGTTAAGGATTTTGTTGAAGGCCTCCACTAAACTGGACTGTGTCCGGGAGATAACAGTCCCTGCGACAGCTGGCAGCGGCTTCTGTGCCGGCACCATGACCACGGTGGCATTGCTTTTGGGGCTGGCTATCGTGGTGCTGTTGGTGGTGGTGTTGGTCACAGCCTGTGTCACAATGGTTATGTTTGTTCTGCTGACCGTCTTTGGAAGAGGTTGTGGCACCAGACTTATAATGCTCTTGGCCACCACCTGGCTAGCAGGCAACACCACGGCCTTCTGCTGAGCCACACTGGCAGCCATAAGCATGGCGCTGCTGGCATTCTGGATGGTTGAAACGGGCAATATAGTTCCTTTGATCTTTGCTCCATTGCCCAGCTGCAAGCTGACAATCTGAGGCCCTTCCACCTTTGGGACATCTGCAAGGTCCGGTTTCTTCTGCGGTACTGGTCCAGCGTCCTCTTCCTGCTTCACTGTAGCAGTCACTGTGCCAGTGTCACTGGCAGCTTCCGGAGAAGCAGTCACTTCTGAATTTGGTTTGGAAGCCCCTGCATCAGGCTCTGATGAAACTCTGGTTACAGTTCTTTTAATGCTGCCAGATGTGGTCTTAATGGTTTTAATACGCACCTTGAGTGGGCGTGAGGAGCTGTTACTGTTCTCATCCTCACCATCACTGCATACACTGACTGGGCTGTCCAGGGGTTCCTCTTTCACCGTCTGCAGCTCTTTCAAGGGGTTGGTGTCAGACTCCTTTGGGGAAGCAGGGGGTCTCAGGCTTGGTGTCGACTGGAACCCTTCCACTGGGCTCGGAGGAGAGCTCTTGACGTTAGGATGGTTAGCAGTACTGGGCTCCTGGTTCTGATCTAACATAGGCCAAGATGACATAGGAGGAGAACTAGGGGGAGAAGATGGAGTTTCAGACTTCACGCATATTTTGGGGCTCTCCCTAGGAGATGGAGTCATGCCTGCTGGGCTGTTCACAACTTCTGGCTCTCTGACATCCAATCTTCCTCTCTTTTCTAGAGGAGACCCTGTCAACGGCGCTTCGCTATCCGTGCCATTTTTACTGTCAAATTGCTGCGAGATCGTGGGAGAGAAGGCCCCCTTGCTTTCCTCTGCTGAATCCGCCGAATCCACAGACTGAGGTGGGGACAGCGAGAAAGGTGCAGGAGGTGCAAGCAGACACTTCTCTTTGGGCCTGCATACAGCCGGTTGGTCAATCAGATTGACTGCAGGCTCCTCAGCACTGAAGTGAGGGTAGACATCCAAGGATTTGCTTCCCTTCTCTTTGAGATTCCAGTTTTCTTTGCTGAGAGGTGGTGCTTCCCCAGACCCGGCACAGGGGAGTTTTGCTGCATCCACACCACTGAATCCGTTCTGGAGTATGCGGGCCCCCAGGCTGTGGCTGTCGGACTCGTGTTGCTCGGGGCAGACGGTGTGCTTGACGATAACACTGACGGTGGTGATATCAGTGTGTGGGACGATATGCTCTGATGCTCCAGATTCCCCATGAGGCTGTTTGGCATGCCTGTCCGTCTCCTCGTGGCCCGGGGGCATGGCCTCATTGGTATCTATGTCAGGAATGTCAAAGGCTGCCAGGAGGTCATCAAAGTCGGGGGTCTTCATATCACCCATGGTGAGCAGGACCGCCAGACCCTGGGAATGAAACAAAGACAAGCGCTTAAGTGACTGTCCCTACTGCCACCGCCAGCAAAACAAAGCTTGCTTACTGATCAACAGACCTCTGCCACCCCAGCTTTCCCCATGGTCTGGTCTTTTTCTATCACAATTAGAACAAACCACCTGGTACACCACCAAAATACAGCTCTTCCACCAGGGTCAAGAGTAAGAAATCAGATATATCCAGCGCCACCCCCAGCCTTTGATTTCAAAGAATTGAGCCATACCAACTCAAAAGTATGCACCCAAAGCTCCCAAAAGCTGGATACTAGGAGAAAGGACAGTGACTATTCTGTACTACGCCCAAATACAAAAGCTGGAAAACTGCGGCAGACTGATTGGGAAAATTTAGACAGCACCGTCCTGCTGAAAAACTTGCCCAGATTATTGCATATTACAGCAAGGGGCTGTAGAAGGAAGCTGCGGGGTACAAAGAGACTAGTAAAGAGCTGCCCACAAACCTCTCACTTTCCACTGCGACTGTCCCTGCTGCCTTTAAACATGCTGTGGTCACACCTCTCCTTAAGAAGCCTTCACTCGACCCTACTTGTCCCTCTAATTACCGACCCATCTCCCTTTTCTCTCCAAATTACTTGAGCGTGCTGTTCACTGCCGCTGCCTTGATTTTCTCTCCTCACATGCTATTCTTGACCCATTACAATCTGGTTTTCACCCTCTCCACTCAACCGAAACTGCGCTTACTAAAGTCTCCAATGACCTATTACTGGCTAAATCCAGAGGTCAATATTCCATCCTCATTCTTCTTGATCTTTCCGCTGCTTTTGACACTGTCGATCACAGCATACTTCCTCGATACCCTGTTCTCACTTGGATTCCAGGGCTATGTCCTTTCCTGGTTCTCTTCCTACCTCTCCCTCTGCACCTTCAGTGTTCACTCTGGTGGATCCTCTTCTACTTCTATCCCTCTGCTTGTCGGCGTACCTCAGGGTTCTGTTCTTGGTCCCCTCCTCTTTTCTATCTACACTTCTTCCCTTGGTTCATTAATCTCATCCCATGGCTTTTCCTACCATCTCTATGCTGATGACTCCCAAATCTACCTTTCTACCCCTGATATCTCACCTTGCATCCAAACCAAAGTTTCAGCGTGCTTGTCTGACATCGCTGCCTGGATGTCTCAACGCCACCTGAAATTAAACATGACCAAAACCGAGCTTCTCATTTTCCCCCCAAACCCACCTCCCCACTCCCCCCCGTTTTCTATTTCTGTTGATGGCTCCCTCATTCTCCCTGTCTCCTCAGCTCGAAACCTTGGGGTCATCTTTGACTCTTCTCTCTCCTTCTCTGCTCATATCCATTTGTTACTTTTACCAGTATTTTCACTGCTCATAAAATCTGGCTTTCTTGGGGGGGTCAAGGTGACTGTGTGGAGGGAGCAGGGCTCAGGGTGGGATTGTATTTTTTTTTGTGTGTCCTCTTTTTTTTTTGTCTCCGCAAATACGATAAACTTAGCTTTTCCTGTCTGCTCGCTGCATAGTGTGTGGCTTTCCTAGTCTCAGTGGAATGAGTGTGTATATATATGGGAGATATGATTTTTGAGTATTTGTATGAGTTTGTTGTTGGATGTTTGGTCTGTTGCTATTTGTTTACTAATCCTTATCTATCCTATTTATTTTGTAGTTCCCTTCTTTTCTTTTTGTTGAATTTTGTTGTAAGCCGCCCAGAAAGCGTCCAATGGTGCAGTATATCAAATCACAATAAACTTGGTAAACATGTTACATACATAATGGGTCAGACCAATGGTCCATCTAGCCCAGTATCCTGCTTCCAGAATCAGAATAATGAAAACTAACTTGGAATGTGTGTGTGGGAGGAGGAGAGATCAAGTCACCCATTAAACAGACCAAAGGTTTACAACTACAATGTCACAAAATCGACATTGCTCGTTTACAAGAAATTCATCTCAGTACACTGGAACATGCTAAGCTTAAAAACTTGTGGGTTGGGGGCTGCTTGGCAGTCGCGGCCCAGGGGAAGAAGGGCCATTTTGGAAAGGGTTAGCAGAGCAAATTCAAACTCTCTCTGTTGACCAAACTGGTAGATACCTTCTCTGTGGGGTGGTAGTGGGTCATCGGGAACTCATAATCTGTTATATTTATGACCCCAACCAATACGATCACAAATTTTATCAAAAAGTGACTACACCTCTATTGGTTGGGGGTGACTAAACTCTGTTTAGGACCAAACAATAGATAAATCCCTTTCAACGGCCTCTACCCCTCTCCACAATAGTAGGGGATTGCCAAACGTGTCATATTTGGATTTGATAAATGTTTGGCGGGAGAGGGATTATACCCATTTGTCCTGAGTGCAGTCCATGCAGGCCCGCATAGATTACCTACTGATATCTAGGAAGTTATTTGGGTCCATAGTCAAGGCAGAAATAGGGCCTTATGTAATCTCTGATCTTGGAACAGAGGGCTCACTGATAACCAGTGTAGGCGTTGGATTTTTCCCTTGGAATTGTTTAAAGACCCTGTTTTCCATGATCGCCTTCTCCACTGTTGGACGGAATATAAAACCCACAATGCGGAACATGTAGCTAACCCTGTAGTGTACTGGGAGGCCCTGAAAGCTGTATTAAAGAGAGGGGGAGGAATTATAAGCGTTTCTGTTGGTCTGGGGCCTCTGAGGTTGCATAGGAAGAGGGGAAGCGATTGCTTACTAGATGGTTATGGGGGACATTTGATATCTGCTCTTGTCTTTTTTTGTGTAGGAATCAAAGCAGAGGCCTTCCCTTCCCACTGTTTAGGTTGAATGAAGAGCGAGTTCTGGGGTGGGGGTGGGGGGGGTCATTTATTATTTCATTATATATGTTTTAATATTTATCTGTTTGTGTGTGTGTGACATGTTCACGTTTGTATAGCTTTCTACTGATCACCAATAAAACCTGTTTATAAGTAAGATGGAGAGCGGGACAGGGGACTGGTGACTTCTATTCAGATACTAAATGCTGCCGAGGCTTTAGTGCAGAGATTCTCAACCTTTTTTCATGGTCATATATGCGACACACTGCATACGTGATCACCCTCATGGACCTTTGGTCCGACACAGTACAGCAGTTCTTATGAATTAAATGTAAACATGCTTTGCATCCCTACAGCCTCCACCCCAACTCCTGGGGTGGGTGAGAACGAAGACACTTTCTCCATGGAAGTTACCCTTCAAAGGAATACAGGGTCACACAGGGCCCCAACACACAAAGAAGGCAACCAATCTGCAAACGCCAAACCAGCAGAAGAAGAGCAATGGGCAGCGACTACGGTGGGTGGCAGCGGGGCTGCTCTTGACTAACATTAAATAGGATTTGAGAATAAGTGAATGTGTCTTGTTCTTTATAGAAATTGTTCAGATGATTCAAAGATGGAAGTTTAGTATTTGGCTGAATTTTATATACAAAAAGCAAGATTACCACCGTAACACTTGAGAGGTTAAAATATGTGACCGACCTGAGAGTGAGGGAGACAGTTTGCTGTGATCAGAGCTGTATTTCACAGTGCTCTGGTACCATCTACCCCTGGTGCAACCCTGGGTACAGCAAAACATGGCCACTCCAGGCAGAGGTTTTTAACCCCTCAAGTGTTGTGACAAGAGCTTTTTGGACTACTTCTCATTCTGGTCTGCTCTTCTTCTGCCCAAAACCACCAATATACTTACTACACGTGAAAGAGAATAAGTGGGACCAATACAGATCTCTACACGGAAACTAACACTCAAAGAGAATACTACGAAACAGACCGACTCTCACCAAATACAGAACAAGAGATCACAAATTAGAAATATTAACACACACGACTAGAAAACCTAAGTCAAACTCAGTGTATGGAGAAAGAAGAACAGAAATGCATTTGCTCTTGTACATAACGTAATACAAAGACATCTGCAATGTACATTTGCCAAATTAACAGATTCCAGTTAATAATTTCAAAATAAATACCTGAAAAAGAAAATTGTAAACTGCTTAGGCGGTATATAAATACTAGAAATAAATAAAACATCATTGTCTGGCTATTTCATTTCTCCATCATGTTGGTCCTAGTTTTTCTGCTTTCCTGTCTTATGCCAACTCTGTCTAGTGCCTGCTGTCCATTGTCATTTCTTCTCTCCTCCTGTCTTTCCATTCCCTCACATGAGTGTATGATATACTGATCTTTCCCTTTTAGCTCTTCCCCACATAAGTACTGCCATACTGGGACAGACTGAAGGTCCATCAAGCCCAGCATCTTGTTCCCAACAGTGGCCAATCCAAGTCACAAGTACTGGGCAAGATCCCAAAACAGTGCAATACATTTTATGCTGTTTATCCTAGAAATAAGCAGTGGATTTTCCTAAACTCCATTTTAATAATGGCTTATGGACTTCTCTTTTAAGAAGCTATCCAAACCTTTTTTAAACCCCGCTAAGCTAACTGCTTTTACCACATTCTCTGGCAACGAATTCCAGACTTTAATTACACGTCGAGTGAAGAAATATTTTCTCCGATTTGTTTAAAATTTACTACTTTGTAGCTTCATTACATACTCCAAAGTCCTAGTATTTTTGGAAAGAGTAAACAAGTTATTCACGTCTGTTCTGTCCTCCGACAGCGCACTAGTTTATAACGTGATCCTAAAATGTGTGTAATGCTTTTACTGTTATTCTCAGTTCTAAGGACTATCATTGCTGCACTTTCTCACTGCAAAGATACATGAGCAATGCACTGTGAGTAATGTAGTTCACAGGCAGTGCAATCACACTTGCTTGGCTGTGTAAGAACAGTTACCACTGGTTGTGAGGCTGCCCAGACTCTGCCAAGCTTGGCTCTTTTATCTTGCTGCTATCATTTCCTGGTCATTCTCACTATCTCTGTCCTGGGAGGTCAGCCAGGTATGACCTTCCCCCCAATTGAGAGCCATCCTCTAGGGCCACCCCTTGCTACCCGATGGCAGGCTCTGTCCCCATTGGTCTCTATCTGCTCGTCCCTGAGCCTGTGTGAAGCCTCAACACCTCTTTGTCCTTTCAGCCATGAGGCTTTCCAACACCATCTAGCCAGAGACATGGAGCATGGATCATCTCATTCCAGACAACTCTGTCCTGCTGAAACTCCCTGTAACGAACCTGTTTTTTTTTTTTTTTACCTTGAAAATATCTCCTCTCTAATGAGATATTGCACATTCCAGTCACCCAGCTTTGGACCATTTCTACCTACTCAACTATATCTACCTCTCTTCAGATCTTCACCCCCAACAGTTCTCAGATTAAGGAGTCTCTGTGTCCTGGAGAAGCACCTCAGAACATCTATCTAAGTAACTTATCTGTGATTTATTCAATAAAAGAGACTTCATAAAAATAATAGAGACTTCGGGTGATTGGTGTGCCAAGGTTATACTCCAAGATATTGGGGCCTTAAGTCATCAAGCCTCAAGAGTCTTGATAATGTCTACCCATTCCACTCCACTCATTATTTTATAGATCTCTATCATATCTCCCCTCAGCCATCTTTTCTCCAAGCTGAAGAGCCCTAGCAGCTTTAGCCTTTCCTCACTGGGAAGTCGTCCTATCCCTTTTATCATTTTCATCGCCCTTTTCTGTACCTTTTCTAATGCCACTATATATTTTTTGAGATGTGGTGACCAGAGTTGCACACAGTATTCAAGGTGCAGTCACACCGTGGAGCGATACAAAGGCATTATAATGTCCTCATTTTTGTTTTCCATTCCTTTCCAAATAATACTTTTTTATTTGCTTTCTTAGCCACCGCTGCACACTGAGCAGAGGGTTTCAAAGTGTCATCAACAGTCACACCTAGATCCTTTTCCTGGTCGGTGACTCCTAATGTGGAACCTTGCATTACGTAACTATAGTTCGGGTTCCTCTTTCCCACATGCATCACTTTGCACTTGCTCTCATTAAACGTCATCTGCCATTTAGACGCCCAGTCTCATAGGGTCGTCTTATAATTTTTCACAATCCTCTTTCGATTTAACAACTTTGAATGACTGTGTTGGCTGCAAATTTAATGACCTCACTAGTTACTCCCATCTCTAGGTCATTTATAAATATGTTAAAAAGCAGCAGTCCCAGCACAGACCCCCAGGGAACCCCACTAACTACCTTTCTCTATTGAGAATACAGACCATTTAACCCTACTCTCTGTTTTCTATCTTTTAACCAGTTTTTAATCCACAATAGGACACTACCTCCTTTTGAATATGCTTTGTAATTTTGTTCTTTATAATAGTCTCTACCGTTTTCCCAGCACCAACATCAGAATCGCCAGTCTATAATTTCCCAGATCACTTCTAGAACCTTTTTAAAAAATTGGCGTTACATTGGCCACCCTCCAATCTTCCAGTACCACGCTCGATTTTAAGGATAAATTACATATTACTAATAGTTATGCAAGTTAATTTTTCAGTTCTATCAGTAGTACATAAGTATTGCCATACTGGGAAAGACCAAAGGTCCATCTAGCCCAGCATCCTGTCACCGACAGTGGCCAATCCAGGTCAAGGGCACCTGGCACGCTCCCCAAACGCTTCCCCTCCTCCTTTGGGTCCAACAATGTTCCATCTCCATCCTTACCTCCCTCTCTCCCATTGTCCAGCTTCCCCCCCACCCAGCACTCCCCCCCCCTACTTTAAAGCTTGTGTTCTAGAGGTTCCTGGCAATTTCAGCAATATACATGCACTGCCTATGGCCTGCTCTGCAGCCTTCTTTCTGACCACGCAACACAGGAAGTTGTGTCAGACCACAGGCAACACACGTGCATCACTGCTGCTACCAGGGACCTGTAGAAGACAAGTTTAAGGTAGATCAGGAGGAGAGGCAGGGAGGTAAGTGGGGAGAGAGATGCTGGATTATGCTGCAGATTGGGAGGGGGTGACAGTAGAAAAGAGAGGGTGAGATGCTGGTTGAAGACAGACAGGGAAATCATGCTGGATCACATAGGGAGGCACTGCCCCTCCCCCCCAATGCTTTGGACCCTTGGGACACTGCCCCTGTTGCCTGAATATTTAGTCTGCCCCTGGATAGAGGGGAATAGCAGCAGCAAATATCCCCTCTCCCCATGTCCCTGGATTATGGCCACCCTGTCAAGGTATGTACAAAAGAACTGGCTGCCCTGTCAGTTACCTACCAAAGAAAGGAATGCGGTCAGTAAAAGCACTTGCAAATACGTTTACCTGTTCAAATGTTCCCTTACTTCTCTGTAATTTATTTAAAAAATGTAATAAAGACTGTTAACACTGCAGATGTTGGGATGTTTGTACGTTTTGTTCATTGTTGATTTGGAAACCTGGAGTGATTCTTTAGATACGTCATCAATACCAATTGTCGATATATAATACCGTTAGAACATAAGCAGAGGGGTGGGGTGGGGTGTTAAAGGTTTGATGACGGCCTGTACTACATAGTTACAAGGTGTACATGTTTCTTTCTGAATCTATGTGTACTCATTTCATTTGAATTGTCATCAATAAAAATGTTGAAAAATAAAAATGTAATAAAAACAAGTTTCAACCAGAGACCTTGTGACTTCAACTTTAAGGTATAAAAGGCAGACAAGTTTCTGTTTCGAGGTCAGACATATTACACCATCATTAAGTGATACTGCCCTGACCCAACCCTACAAGAGCAGCTGCATAGGGCCCTGCAAGGAAGCACATCCAGGATCAATGCCGACAATCGGAAGAAGGAAAGAGAAATCCCCAAAGCTGGGCTGAGTCAGGCCAATAAAGCTTCTTACTGACCTTCAGCATTTCAGTCCCACCTCCCTCCAGAAGAGTATCAGGGCCGGCAGTAACACTTTCAAATCTCTGCTTAGCCAAGCATGAAATGAAAGGAGATGGATATGGTTTTTCATCAATTTAGATGGTCAGTGCAAGCCATCTTACAAAGAGAAAGAAGTTATTCCCTTTTCTATCCCGACTTCAAGGAAAAAGAGCAGGTTCTGAGAACTTCAGGCCATGTACCGACAGACTTTTCACCCTGTCTTTCAAGAAGACAAAATTTAAATTCGCTGCTTGGAGGGGGAGAGGGTGGATGAGGAGGTAGGACTGGTGTAACAGCTTGTAAAGCAGAGCCCTGCCCAGGGAGCTAGCCAGCTATGTAGGAGGTCAGCCAGGTGACATTCCAGCTCAGAAGCCCACTTCTTGTGTTTCCTGTTCTTTTCTTATCTGGGCCGCAGACTGTGGTACAGCCAGGCTCCCTCTCTCCTGCCTGGGAGAGCACTGCTAATTGCTTCCCAGCTCTCTGGTGGCCTTACAAGCTCAGCCATTATCTCTTCACTTTATCAGAGCGCTCAAGGCCATCCTGACATCTCTCAAGAAACACACTGCTGAGACACCCTGTCCTGAGCACTATGGGCCTGCTCTCACCCTCTTCTCTCCCTGTGGGACAATCAGTCTGGCCTTCTCTCTCAAGGCCCACTGGTACATAAAAGTTAACTCTTCAGTACTTCTGCAGTCACCCAGCTCTGATCTACAAAGGAGCCCAGTTTTCTCCATGGTTCCATGCTCTGTCCCCTGCTTATAAATACCAAATACTGTGACAAGAACTCTGCCAGTATACAACTTCTCAGGTTACACACGTATGTGAGGTCAGGATGCCCTGGAGACACAATTCTCTTAGCTGTCCCTCCCTTCCTTCCCCTCCCCAGTCAACTCAGCATGGTTGCTTTTAGGCCTCAACGCCTTATTACTGACAACTCTCTATCCAGTTTAAGGCTATTTCTTCTCCTATCATGGCCTTGTCCATTGATGCCCAGAAGGCATTTGGTCCTTTCTTTTTAAGGCACTCAATTGGTTTGGGGCTCAAGACTTTAGGTGTCAAATTAAATTGCTGGTATTATGGTAAATAACTCGCTTTCAAGGCCTATTTTACTGGAGACAGGAACTAGACAGGGCTGCCCACTCTCACCTCTCCTTTTTAACATTGCCCTAGAACCTCTTCTCATTGCAATTAGGGAGGCTAAAGATATTAACGGTATTATGTTAGGGGGCTCGAAGATAAACATTTCTCCTTACGCAGATGATGTGATGTTATACCTCTCGAATCCTAAATTTGTCACTGAATGTGCTATTTCAGCGTATATCAACGTATTCCAAATTCTCAGGTTACAAAATTAATAAAGAGAAAACAGAAGTACTCCCATTAAACGTATATGCAACTCCTGACTCCATCCTGCCGCATGGCCTGATTTGGTCTTCCAAAAGCATACGATTATTAGGAATTGATCTATGTCCCATGCTTGATTCTACACCTGAATTAAATCAAAAGAGCATTCTGGAGATGATTAAGACTCTTTCAAATTCCCGGAGTCCCCTTCATCTGTTGTGGTGGGGACATTTAGATATGATTATAGATCTACCAACCAGAAACAGAATCTGATCATCACGATCATACCTACACTTACATTACCCAAACTGCAAAGGACTCAAATACAAAACAACTTACGCATCTGGAACTCCTACATAAGCGCATAGCTATTTTTATTTGTTGCATTTGTATCCCACATTTTCCCACCTATTTGCAGGCTCAATGTGGCTTACATAGTACCGTCAAGGCATTCGCCAGGTTGGTTGATAACAAATACATGGTTATATAGTGATCGAATGAGGTATATGTGGAGGATCGGAAGGGATGAAGATTGCGTGATGTCCAGTATGATCATTAGTATTATGTTCCTGGGTGAAGAGGTTTACATTGGGTTGTTGGGGTAGGTCTTTTTGAAGAGGTTGGTTTTTAGTGATTTCCTGAAGTTCAGGTGATCATGGATTATTTTCACTGCTTTTGGGAGGCCATTCCATAGTTGTGTGCTTATGTAGGAGAAGCCGGATGCGTGAGTTGTTTTGTATTTCAGTCCTTTGAAATTTGGGTAGTGAAGGTTTAGGTATGATCTTGACGATCCGACTCTGTTTCTCACTGGTAGATCTATAAGGTCTATCATGTATCCTGGGACTACGCCATATATAATTTTGTGGACTACAGTGCAGATTTTAGACTGATGATATTACCAATTACCGCCCAGTTACCTCTATCCCACTGGTGGTTAAATTAATGGAGAGCATGGTGACTAAACAACTCACCAATTACCTAGCTACCTAGCAATCAGGATTCTGTTCCCTATGTAGTACTAAAACTGTTTTAGTTACTCTTCTGACCAAATTTAAGCAAGAAATACCTGCAGGAAAAAGTATACTTTTCCTCCAATTTGACATGTCCAGTGCACTTGGCATGGTTATCCATGATATTTTATTAAATCTCTTTGATTACTATGGGATTGGCGGAAATGTACTCAGATGGATTAAAGGTTTTTTTATCCTCTACATCATACCAAGTAAAATCGAATTCAAACATATCATCTTCCTGGAAAGCAATGTGTGGAGTCCTTCAGGGTTCAACACTTTCATCAACACAATGATGATCCCACTGGCCAAATCCTTATCCAATTTAGGCCTTAATCCATTTATTAATGCTGATGATGTTACAATTTATATACCTTTCAGACACGATTTGACAGAAATCACCAATACAATTAAGATCGGTTTGAACACAATGGATGTTTGGACAAATTCATTCCAACTGAAACTAAATTCCGAAAAGACTCACTGTCTTATACTTTCATCTCAACACAATAAGTATAAACCTTCAACCTTAAACATTCCAAACCAGTCTCTCCCAATCTCGGATAGCTTAAAACTGCTTGGCGTCACAATTGACTGCAATCTGACACTTGAAAGTCAAGTATATTCAACTACAAAGAAAATGTTCAACTCGATGTGGAAACTTAAACGTATAAAACATTTCTTCCCACGAGATGTATTTCACAACCTAATACAATCAATGGTACTAAGCCAGTTAGATTACTGCAATGGAATCTATGCAGGTTGTAAAGAACAACTAACAAAGAAACTTCAGACCGCACAGAATACAGCAGCCAGATTGATATTTGGAAAACCAAAATTTGAAAGTGCCAAACCCCTTCGCGAAAAACTGCACTGGCTTCCCACCAAAGACCGAATTGCCTTCAAGGTTTGCACTCTTGTACACAGGATTTTTTACGGTGAAGTTCCTGGATACATGTTGTACCTCATAAAACTTCCACCCAGAAATAGTACCAGCCTATCCCGAACTTATTTAAATCTGCATTATCCAGATTGCAATGGACTTGGATACAAATCAACTTATGCATCCAGCTTTTCTTACACAAGTACACAACTGTGGAATGCTTTGTCCAAAACCCTGAGATCTATCCATAACCATCTTAACTTCAGGAAACTACTGAAAACCAACTTGTTTAAGAAGGCCTTTTCTCTAAGGGGTTTGGCACTTTCAAATTGTGTTCTGCTGAATATCAATCTGGCTGCTGTATTTTGGGCGGTCTGGAGTTTTTTCGTGAGTTGTTCTTTGCATCTCGCGTAGATTCCGTTGCAATAGTCTGCATGACTTAGGGCCATTGATTGTATTAGGTTTCGAAAGGTTTTTCTTGGGAAGAAAGATTTTAGTTGTTTGAGCTTCCACATTGAGTAGAACATTTTCTTTATTACAGAGTTTACTTGGCTCTCAAGAGTAAGGTTGCGGTCGAGTGTGACGCCGAGTATTTTCAAGCTGTCTGAGGTAGGGAGGGTGTGTCCTGGGGAATTTATGGTTGAGGGTTTGTACTTGTTATGTTGAGAAGAGAGGATGAGGCAATGTGTTTTTTCAGTGTTCAGTTGGAATGAGTTTGCCCAGGAGTCCATGATGTTCAGGCCATCGTTGATTTGATTGGTTATTTCTGTCAGGTCATGTAGATTGTGACATCATCTGCGTAAATGAACGGGTTAAGGCCTCGATTGGATAAGGACTGTGCCAGTGGAATCATCATCATGTTGAAGAGTATTGGTGATAATGGTGATCCTTGAGGTACTCCACAGACAGCTTTGCCATGGTGGTAATATGTTTGAGTTTGATAGTACTTGATAAGTTCTGGTGGTTAGAAAGCCTTTGATCCAGTTAAGTACATTTCCTTCAATCCCGAAGTGGCCAAGTAGTCTTAGTAGTATGTTGTGGTTTACCATGTCGAATGCGCTCGACATGTCGAACTGGAGGAGGAGTGTGCTTTTACCTATGGCTATCTCCTGCTTGAATTTGGCCAGGAGGGTGACTAGGACAGTTTCGGTACTATGGTGGGATCGGAATCCTGATTGTGAATTATGTAGTATTGAGAACTTGTCCAGGTAATCTGTAAGCTGTTTAGTCACCAAACTCTCCATCATTTTTACTACTAGTGGGATAGACGCAACTGGACGGTAGTTGGTGAGATCGTTTGTGCTTTTCTTGGCATCTTTTGGTATTGGGGTAAGATGTTGCCATATTCCTCAGGGAAGAGACCTTGTTGTAGCATGAAGTTTAGGTGGGATGTGAGGTCTGCTATGAAGCGGTCGGGGGCGGATTTTAGTAGATGACTGGGACGTGTCCAGTTTGCAGTGGGTCTTGGCGAACCTGTGAGTCGCTTGTGTAACTGATTCGGTGTTAAGGAGGTTAAATGTTGTCCATATGCGGTCAGCTGGGTATCTGTCGGAGGTTAGGTTCAAATCGTTAAAGAAGTTTTCGATGTCGGTATTGTGTTGAGGAAGTGTTGTGTGAAGTTTTATTATTTTTTTCGTTAAGGTAGTTAGCGAGTTTGTCTGCGGTTGGGATGTCTGTGTTGGTTGTGGTGATAGAGGTGGTGTCTAGTAACTTATTTACAAGTTGGAATGGACTCCCAAAAACTGTGAAAACAATCCATGACCATCTAAACTTCAGGAAATCACTAAAAACCAACCTCTTCAAAAAGGCTTACCTCACCGATCCAATATAAATCCCCACACCCAGCAACACAGCATAACCAATGATCGTACTGGACAATACACAATCTTCACTCCCTCCGACCCTCATGGTACCTGACACACAGCTACCTCATTCAACCACAACATAACCTTGTATTTGTTATCAACCGACTTTACGGTATTATGTAAGCCACATTGAGCCGCCTGCAAATAAATAAATCACTGGAAAAATCATTATGAGGCCCTTCTCTCAATTCTAATTTTTTATGCCAGGTCCTCTGAAAAGTTCTCCTGTTTACATGATCTTGATAGTCATATGGATATCCTGAACTGCACTTCTTTACGATCCATTCATTGAGAATTTTGGTCTAGTTGTGGATTTAGTCAATTGCTCAAATTTATTCTCATAACTCATATCTTTTGAAAATGTATGTTCTCAATATTCCTTGCCTAACGATCAATATTTTAAAAAAGTCTACAAATTAAACACAGTTTAATAACAAGCCAATTTTTTTACACTATGTAATACTTCTCCTAGTATTCATAAATTTCTCTCCACTCTTTTCCATAAAGGTCATGTAGTTTCACACTTATACAAGTTTTTTTTACAAGGAAAGGTGCTAGAAGCAAATTAAGTTTGCATTCAGTATGGGAAAAAGATGTTCAACATCCAAAAATAATAGGCCCATTGCATCAGCCAGATATAACCAACCATTCTCCGCATAAAATGGTCCTGTAGCTCGTAGCCGGGTACCTTGAGCCACATGCTTTTTGGTCCCAGGTCTGGTCTTTTATGACAGCTGTTCTTCCTTTACAGGTTCCCATCACACCCACAATTGTGGTTTTTCATTATTTCAATCCCAGTTCAATCTCTCTCAACTAAAATTGTTGAACATTTTTATTGCTTCTGCACTTAGAATGCTTCTTGCACACTGGAAAGACAATACCAATCGTAATCCTCATTTCTGGTGCAACGTCAGTTTTACAACTATACAAACATGAGTTATTGTTAGCAGATAAATTTGGGAAGACCATGGTCTTCACTGGACAATTATCTCCACACTCAATCCTCCTGATTGACCTCTATCTATGAGACTTGTTTAAAGTATGCAGTATTTTGTCATTTCTGGAAGTACAAGCCTTAAAGCAATATTGTTTTGTGTTGTGTTTCTACACTTTTAAGTTGCTACTGGTATGCATTGTATACAACGTTTATATATTTCAATGTTAATAAAGACTCATGGACTTAAAATAAATAAACAGCTCTCTCCACAATTCCCTATTGTCCAACCTCAGTCCTCAAGGGCAGCAATCCAGTCAGGTTTTCGGGATTTCCCCAATTAATATACATGAGATCTATTTGCATTCATTGAGGAAATCCTGAAAACCCAACCTGGTGAGGGCCAAAGTTGGACACATAAGTAATGCCACACTGGGAAAAGACCAAGGGTCCATCGAGCCCAGCATCCTGTCCACGACAGCGGCCAATCCAGGCCAAGGGCACCTGGCAAGCTTCCCAAACGTACATCTTTGCTTAAGAAGGACAGTCCACACCCTACCTGTCCCCAGCACCTAGACAGTATATGATAATCGGCCTCCAACCACACAAGACGAATGCAAGCCTGCCAATATCAATGGTAGCAGAACATCACCCTGACCTATGTGGATTCCACAGCTGCATCACGAATGGACATTAACTCACAGTAACAGAACCTGGCCTCCTTCACTCTTCCCATAGGAAGTAGAAATCTAGAGCTACCAGAACCTGCCGGCAGAAGGCATCATCTCTCTTACTCAGACATGAAAAAGGGCTTGATGTTGTTTGCACAAAGCAAGTCAGTTCCCGTGTCACTCAATAACAACAGGACACTTCAGGTTAAAGGGGCTGGGACAGTCAGAAAGACAGCATCAAGTTCAGCAGCTGAGCACCGCAGCTCAGGTACCTAACCCCCAAACATATATGCAGTATCACAGAGACCCAAACTTCCCCCTCATCACAGGGCCTCTGCTCAATATTTGTGTACAAAGTCGCAGGTGCCCAATCAACTCCTCCATCCCAAACTGCGCACAGGTATTTAATCTCTTCCCTAATCCCCAAGTGTCCATGCACAGACACAGGGGTCCTTAATCCCTCACCAGCCTCCCAAAATACATTCATACAGAGGCACATAGGTATTCACACCCCAAGATACCTTCCCCCAACCCAAATATCCATGCACATAATCCAGATCCTCCACCATTAATCAGGACACAGGGTCCCCAGAACTTAATCCCACGCCCCTCCCATATTAATCAGATTACAGGGTCTCACTGCTTCTCCCTATCTCTGTAAGGGTCCCAGGCGCACCCCTCCCCCATTAATCAGGACACAAGGTCCCAGGTGCCTAACCCAACACCCTCCTCCACTTATCAGGGAATAGTGTCCCAGGCGACTAATCCCACCCTCTCCCCCCCCCCCCCCCCCCACTAACAAGGGCACAGAACCTCAGGTGGTTGATCCCACCCCTCCCCCTATATTCGTAAACAGGGTCTCGAGCACCTAACTCCACCCCCTTCCACTATCTCTAAACACAGAGTCCTGGGTGCCTAATTCCACCCCCTTCCCCTATATCCATACACAGGGTTCCAAATGCTTAATCCCACCCCTCCCATCTCCTCCCCCCATTTATCAGGGGCCAAGGTCCTCCCAGGTGTCTCATCCCACCCCATCCCCCTATACCTGTGCTCAGGTGCCTAATTCTTAGTCCCTCCCCAATTAACCAAGACACAGGGTTCCAAATGCCTAATCCCACCCCTCCCATCTCCTCACACCCCCTTCCCCCATTTATCAGGGGCCAAGGTCTGAGGTGTCTCATCTCACCCCATCCCCTATATCTGTGCACAGGGTCTCAGGTGCCTAATTCTTAGTCCCTCCCCAATTAACCAAGACACAGAGTCCCAGGTGTCTAACCCCTCCCCCTATCTCTGCACAGAGGGTCCCAGGCAACTAATACCTCCCCTCCCCCAGGACACAGGGTCCCAGGTGCATGACCCCACCCCCTTCCTCTATATCCATACACACCCCTCCCCCATTTATCAGGGGCCAAGGTCCTCCCAGGTGTCTCACCCCTCCCCCTTCCTCTATATCCATACACACCCCTCCCCCATTTATCAGGGGCCAAGGTCCTCCCAGGTGTCTCACCCCTCCCCCCATTTATCAGGGGCCAAGGTCCTCCCAGGTGCCTCACCCCTCCCCCTCCCCCTATATCCGCATACAGTGTCTGTCCCCCGTCCCCGTTGCCCCGGTTACCTGCTGCTCCCGTCGCTTCCTTTTGCGCTTTCCAGGTCACGTGTCCCGCGTTGCTTCCCGGAGGGCTGAATTCTGTCCCTCTCGCGATAGCGCCCGACTTTCCTCTATCCTCTCCCGACCGCCCCCATCACGACGATCTCACTCCGCTCCCCCCTCTCGCCAACAGCCACCGCCAGGGGCCCGCCTCGCTCCTTGCCGTCGCGCCATTGGCTGAAAAGCGCGTCAGCCGGCGCTCAGCCCCGCCTCTTCCTGTCGCCTTTCGTGTCTTCATTGGCTGCGGAAGCAGTTCATCAAAACGAAGCCAAGAGATTTAGGCATTTCTCCCTCCGGAACTGACGTCTGAGATATGCACCGCCCCTACATTACAGGTGCCTTCTGATTGGCTGTTTTCTCGTCTGTTGCTAACAGCTGCTGCGGGTCATATGTCTTTAAAAGTGACATGACGTCAGTCATCAAATACTGCACAGCGATTGGCTCAGTTCGGAAATCCCCGCCCCGCTCCTCTTTACAAACAAAATCGCTAACTTTATTGACTTGACAATTTTGCAATAGTAGTAGCAGAGTTTAAACCGTGTATTTATTACACATTTGTGTTATAAGCTCAGATCATCTTTCTTGCCCCAGAAATAGCTCAGACACTATTTCTCAGTCTAACATATGCTACAACTGCAAAAACTGTTCCTATGTTTGAAATTCAGCTTTTGCAGAGACTTCAATGTTGATATTGATACATTTGTATTGTTGGGAAATAATGTTCATCTCTGTTTATATTTTCAATACTTCAAAACAACAGTTATTTGTTATCTGCTAATATTTATGCTTTGATCCTGGATATTCACTCATTACTTCTACTGTTCTTGTAAATATTATACACTTCTGACTTGCATTTGTCAAATAACTTGAAAAAAAAGGAAACATTTCTAATCCCAATGAGACCTAGTTGAAATAAAACAATACATTTCTTCTAATGGAATATGTTTAATCATACACCCTTAGGGAATAAAAGTTCCAACCTATCATAAATTATCACAATTAAAAGAAACTACTAAAAAGAACAAAATCGTTGAGCCTGCCATGAGTGGGAAAGTGCGGGGTACAAATGTAATTTTAAAAAATCATTACATTAAAAGACATTATACGTAGAAAAATTAAAGGGCCCTTTTATGTTTCAACGGTTTTTATTGATGATAATAAACATTGTGAACATAATCAATAAATTCAGACACTTCGTAAACATAAGAACAGGTCATAGTTGCATACATTAAAGGGCCCTTTTAGTAAAGTGAGTTAGATTTTATCTATTCTTTACACAGTAACATAGTAACATAGTAGATGACGGCAGAAAAAGACCTGCACGGTCCATCCAGTCTGCCCAACAAGATAACTCATATTTGCTGCTTTTTGTGTATACCCTACTTTGATTTGTACCTGTGCTCTTCAGGGCACAGACCGTATAAGTCTGCCCAGCACTATCCCTGCCTCCCAACCACCAGTCCCGCTTCCCACCACCGGCTCTGTCACAGACCATATAAGTCAGCCCAGCACTATCCCCACCTTTCAACCACCAGTCCCGCTTCCCACCACCGGCTCTGGCACAGACCGTATAAGTCTGCCCAGCACTATCCCCACCTTTCAACCACCAGCCCCGCTTCCCACCACCGGTTCTGGCACAGACCGTATAAGTCTGCCCAGCACTATCCCCGCCTCCCACCACCGGCTCTGGCACAGACCGTATAAGTCTGCCCAGCACTATCCCCGCCTCCCAACCACCAGCCCCGCCCCCCACCACCGGCTCTGGCACAGACCGTATAAGTCTGCCCAGCACTATCCCCTCCTCCTCCCAACCACCAGCCCTGCCTCCCACCACCGGCTCTGGCACAGACCGTATAAGTCTGCCCAGCACTGTCCCCACCTCCCACCACCGGCTCTGGCACAGACCATATAAGTCTGCCCAACACTATCCCCGCCTCCCACCACCAGCTCTGGCACAGACCCTATAAGTCTGCCCAGTATCATCCCCGCCTCCCAACCACCAGCCCTGCCTCCCACCACCGGCTCTGGCACAGAGCGTATAAGTCTGCCCAGCACTATCCCCGCCTCCCAACCACCGGCTCTGGCACAGACCGTATAAGTCTGCCCAGCACTATCCCCGCCTCCCAACCACCAGCCCCACCTCCCAACCACCGGCTCTGGCACAGGCACAGACCGTATAAGTCTGCCCAGCACTATCCTCACCTCCCCACCACCAGCCCTGCCTCCCAACCACCGGCTCTGGCACAGACCGTATAAGTCTACCCAGCACTATCCCCGCCTCCCAACCACACCTCCCAACCACCGGCTCTGGCACAGGCACAGACCGTATAAGTCTGCCCAGCACTATCCTCACCTCCCCAGCCCTGCCTCCCAACCCCGGCTCTGGCACAGACCGTACAGGTCTGTCCAGCACTATCCCCGCCTCCCAACCACCAGTTCCCACTTCCCACCACCGGCTCTGGCACAGACCATATAAGTCTGCCCAGCCCTATCCCCGCCTCCCAACCTCCAGCCCCGCCTCCCGATCTTGACTAAGCTCCTGAGGATCCATTCCTTCGGCACAGGATTACTTTATGCTTATCCCACGCATGTTTGAATTCCGTTACTGTTTTCATTTCCACCACCATTTACAAAATAACGATACTAGAGAAAAGAGAGTGAAAAACCTGAACCCAATAACAACACACTACGCAATTGGTTACCAAACCTGGTCCTGGCGGCACTCCAGCCAGTTAGGCTTTCAGGATACCCACAATTAATATTCATGAGAGAGATTTGCATGCATCCACTGCATACAAATCTCTTCATGCATATTCATTGTTCCATTCTATGCAATCTACTACATTTCTTTGAAGGTGTGAATAAACATGTGGATAAAGGTCAGCTAGTCGATATTGTGTATCTGGATTTTCAAAAGGTATTTTACAAAGTACCTCATGAAAGACTCCAGAGGAAATTGGAGAGTCATAGGATAGGAGGTAGTGTTCTATTGTGGATTATAAACTGATTAAAGGATAGAAAACAGAGAGTAGGGTTAAATGGTCAGTATTCTCAATGGAGAAGGGTAGTTAGTGGGGTTCCCCAGGGGTCTGTGCTGGGACCACTGCTTTTTAACATATTTATAAGTGATCTAGAGATGGGAATAACTAGTGAGGTAATTAAATTTGCTGATGACACGAAGTTATTCAAAGTTCTAAAATCACAAGAGGATTGTGAACATTTGCAACAGGACCTTACAAGACTGGAAATCCAAATGGCTGATGATGTTTAATGTGAGCAAGTGCAAAGTGATGCATGTGGGAAAGAGGAACCTGAACTATAGCTACGTGATACAAGGTTCTGTGTTGGGAGTCACCGACCAGAAAAAGGATCTAGGAGGCATTGACGATACTTTGAAACACTCTGCTCAGTGTGCTGCGGCAGCAAAGAAAGCAAATAGAATGTTAGGTATTATTAGGAAAGGAATGAAAAACAAAAATGAGGATGCTATAATGCCTTTGTATTGCACCATGAATACTGTGTGCAATTCTGGTCACCACATCTCAAAAAAGATATAGTGGAATTAGAAAAAGTACAGAGAAGGGCGATGAAAATGATAAAGGGGATGAGGCGACTTCCCTATGAGGAAAGGCTGAAATGGCTAGATCTCATCAGCTTGGAGAAAAGACGGCTGAGGGGAGCTATGATAGAGGTCTATAAAATAATGAGTGGAGTTGAATGGGTAGTAAATTTAAAACAAATCGGAGAAAATATGTATTCACTTAACGTGTAAGTAAACTCTGGAATTCGTTGCCAGAGAATGTGGTAAAAGCAGTTAGCTTAGTGGGGTATAAAAAAGATTTTAATAGCTTCCTAAAAGAAAAGTCCATAAGCCGTTATTAAAATGGACTTTGGGAAAATCCACCGCTTGTTTCTAGGATAAGCAGCATAAAATGTATTGTACTATTTTGGGATCTTGCCAGGCACTTGTGACGTGGATTGGCCACTGTTGGAAACAGGATAATGGGCTTGATGGACCTTCGGTCTGTCCCAATATGGCAACTCTTATGGACTTATATATGCAATGTATCTCATGCATATTCATTATGAGTATCTTGAAAACCTGTCTAGGTGTGTCCCGAGGACTGGGTTGAAACCCCCTGCTCTAGAAGTATACATTTGAGTAGGTTATTGCAGAGTAGACGGACTAAGATGTAGGAATTGTAGTGCCTGATCCTGCCCATTTAAATCATTGCTGCAAGTTCCATAATGCACCAGAAAGTGGTGGTCAGAAATCCAGGATTGTGTAAAAATCTCCAGCCTGGAGTTTTGTAACTTGGCATCTCAGAGTTTGGGGGTATTGCTGTCAGTGGAGTCAAGAATTTGGAGGTGTGGCTAAATCTTAAGGATTGGATACGTTTTGCCAAGGGACTCCGAAATATATTTAAAAAAAACACCTAAGCAAGAACGAAGGGGTAAACAGAGAATTCTCCACATTAACCTGAAATGAGCAAAGAGAAAGTAGAAGAAAACCAATCTATGAAGTGCCACCTATCTCTAGTGCTGCAAAGGAAATTAACAGAGCTTTACACAGGAATTAACACACAGTGACTGTAAAACTAACATGGTAACTAGGGAAGGTATTCTCTGCATTTTTCTATACAGGATCCACACTCTACTACTACTACTACTACTTAACACTTCTAAAGCGCTACTAGGGTTATGCAGCGCTGTACAATTTAACATGGAAGGACAGTCTCTGCTTGAAGAGCTTACAATCTAAAGGACAAATGTACAGTCAATCTGATAGGTCAGGCAGATTGGGGCAGCCTATATGTTCGAAAGGTTAGGTTCCAAAAGCAGCATTGAAGAGGTGAGCTTTAAGCAAGGATTTGAAGATGGGTAGGGAGGGGGCTTGGCGTAGGGGTTCAGGAAGATTGTTCCAGGCATAGGGTGAGGCAAGGTAAAATGGGCGGAGCCTGGAGTTGGCAGTGGTGGAGAAGGGTACTGAGAGGAGGGATTTGTCAAGTGAGCGGAGGTTACGGGCAGGAACGTAGGGGGAGATGAGGGTAGAGAGGTAGTGAGGAGCAGCAGGATGCATAGGAATAAAATGGGCCCTGCTGCAGATAGCTCGAGCTAAGCTTTAGCAAAAGACCCCCTAAGTTCCCTTAGTGCACAATACTGAGGTAGCAGTTAACATGGAACTGCTTAGAGTAAGGGGCCTCTAGCTAACTGCGCTTTAGCCACAACAAAGAGAGTCCAAATCTCCCGTAAAAAACACAAGAAAACAACAAAAACGGAAGATGTCCAGAAAGACCAAACTAAAATCACAGATGTAAAAAAGCCCAATTCGTTTATTAAGACCCTACACGGTCCATGTTTCGGCCAAAGAGGCCTTCTTCAGGGGTCTCCTGGTGCTATCCAAGCGAAGTGTGAACCCTATAGTCAAATAAAAATGACTACATTAGGGAATTGGAGAACGGAAGAATTGTGTTATGTCCATTACATGCTTTAGTTTTGTTGTGTTGCACAGATCAGGCATTTATGGTGGATTGGTAGGGTTTTGCCTTTTTAAACAGGTTAGTTTTTAGTTTACGCCTATGTTTACTAAGCGGTGCTATGGGTGTGTTAGCGTTTTTAATGCACGTAAGTTGTTTACACGCATTAAATGCCAACGCGCCCATAGAAATGTAACGCACCTTAGTAAACATTCCCCTAAGGCCCTAATCAGTTTCCCCGCTGTAAAATTAGCACCAAAACAGTGCAGGGAAACAACGCCCCAAGGATCAAAACTAATAACTTCCATATTTATGCACACTATTCGTTTTGATCATCAGGGTACTACTGCGGGAGGACTGTGCCAGGGCATCCTAAAAAAAAAAGCCCCGACCTGTCAAACTTAACGCGACATGGGGGCCGGAGGTAATACAAAATGCATTAAAATTATCCAAATATTACAAAGAAAATACTACGGTATAGCACAATAATCAAAACGATCAGGTATTTGTTATTTGGACGGTGCTATCAAATGTTGTAAAAGGCAGCCACATTTGATTACAATGAAAACAGTCTGTTATATAAGTAGCACATTAAGATTAGCAAGTGGGACACTGTGCAGGAGGGGTTGTAACATGAAAGGGAACGTTGATCATGCTTTTCTAATTGTTATGTAAGCCATATTGAACCTAAGTAAACGTCATAAATACATAAATAAATCAGATTGACTTAACTTCTGTTGTGGTTTCGTTTTGTTTTGGGGAGGAAGGGAAGGAGGGTGAGATATTGCATCTTTGATGCTCTAACCTCTCTGAATCTGTGTTGTCTCATGAAAGCTGATGTGTTGTATGTGTTAACATAGGCAACCGAGACCCCTCGGGCCCACCATTCTTCTCTTTACCACTATAACCCCAATAAAGACTTCACACATGGTATTTCTTTTGTGGCACAACTGGGCCGCAGCTTTACTTCAAATACAAACATATCTTAACCCTGGGCATACCCAAGCCGCTCCAACCTCTGGCTCAATAACCCCCAAGCCAAGTCCGCCGCACTAGCAAGACTGGCTAAGCTTGTAGAGAGCCCCCCGCCGCACAGCAAGGGGGCCGTACCGTAATCGCAGCTGCCAGCTGCCTATTTAACCCCATCCGGCTTGGGTACCCCGCAAAAGCTGCAACAATATATACATTTGAACATCATGTTTTGTTTTGTTTTTTGTGGAGGGCGGGCTGGGCGTCCCTTATATTAAAAAGATGTAAACACACAAACAAATGGGTAAATTCAGCTCTCCCCATCCCTGCAGTCTGCGTCAGCACAGTCTAAGTAGGATAGTGATACCTGCTCATAGGTACAAAGAACATCTGTTCACGGGAGGCCAGTGAAGCGGTTTGTCCTGAGCGTCATCTGACATATTTTTTTTACATATGTAAACTTTTCCTGTGGCTAATAAATTCGCCCCTTCTGGTCCCACTTAGCTGATCTATTTGCAGCAGATTTTGATGCTGGCCAGCTAACACAATAGACTCTGTGTAAATTAAGAAAAAAAGATCCGGGGGAGGCCTTCTGAGGCTGCCATGACCTTCATTACCTGTAGCTCCCTGCAGAAATGAGGCCTTTTAATGAGGCTCTTTGTTTCTCTCCATGCCTAAGGGATACAAGGCATCTCAGAGAACAGGTGAAGCTCCAGTGTGAGACCCTATCTCCTGCAGCTTGCAGACTCATCACAGGCCTCTCTTTCTTCTCCAGCACAATTGTGCCTCTTTCTGAGAGCGGAGTGGCCTGGTAGGTTTGCCACAGCTCGGTGACACAGAGGCCTGTTTTGTGTTCTGGGGCTGAAATGCTACCTCTCCGCAGCCTGCTCCTTTTCAGCTCAGGAGGCTCAGCTAGTTCTGATGGGCTTTCATGAAGGGACGCCTCTGTTTCCTGGACACTGAAGCTGAACATGAGCAGGGCCGCAGGAACCTGAGAACCACTGATCATTTTGCCTGCAGCTCTGAAAAGAGGATAAGCACTGTGCTGAACTGTTTATTGCAGTGTTTTTGTGTGTAGAAAGCACTGCAAGATCAGAAAGGGGAATTGGGTTTATCCACAGCACATGTTGGAAAAGTGACATGCACGCCGAATGACATCCATTCCATCTCACCTCTGGGTACCTCAGTGCTGCTGTGTCTGTACAAATCCAGACTCACCAAATTATCACTCCTTGTGGGTTCAGGAGGTTGAAAGGGAAAGTAACTGAGTACAGCTGATAGAAAGAAAGACAATCCAAAGGCAAGTGTCCTGTTTTTTGAGGTGCTGTCACAGATTACCGGATAATTCATATTGTAGGGTAAGCTTGTGAAATTATACGTTTAGTGGTGACTTGAGCATAAGATGTTAACAGAGGGAGAATAAGAGCCCCATTGAATGTACTGGGATCACATAAGTACTGACACTGGAAACAGTGAGAAAAGCAAGGCGTAGTGCCCCGCGGGTGCACGGAGCCGAATATAACATGGTGCCGTGCCCCGACGGGCACACGCGCCAAAGACAGCGAGAGCACGAGGCGCGGGGGGGGGGGGGGCAGGAGCCCGGCGCACTGAGGTACCCCACGCTGACCAATGGGAAGTGTGCGAGCGGGGTTTAAAAGCCCCCGGAGGGAACCGGACAACCTCTTCAGGTGTCCGGGCAAGCAGACCTCACCCGGCCCTCCCTCCCCGACATATGCGTGGGGTATACATGTATATATTTGTCGCAGCTTGGCGGGGTACCCAAGCCGAATGGTATTAGCATAGGCAGCTGGTAGCTGCGCTTACGGTACGGCCCCCTTGCTGTGCGGTGGGGAGCGCTGTTTACAACTGACAAGTCTTGCTAAGGCGGCGGACTTGGAGGAGGTAATGAGCCAGAGGCTGGAGCGGCTTGGGTATGCCCAGGGTTTTGAGATGTTTTGTATCAAAAATAAAGCTGCGGCCTAGTTATGCCACATTAAAAAATATAATATGTGTACTGTCGTTATTAAAGGACAGTAAGAATTAGTAATTGTTAGGCCCGAGGGGTCTCGGGTGCCTATGTTAAGTTCAAGGAGAGAGATTTTAAGCCATGGAAATGGGATTAGTACTTTTCTTATACAAATGCGAAGCTCAACTCCATTAATGCTACTGATGGTGGTGGGAAGGAACCAGGACAGGAAGCGCCTGTTGGAGTTAAGCAGGGAGAAGAGGGAATTCTCTCTCAGCTCCGCACTGAAATGTACTGGAGTCCATGAGCTTTTGTAGAAATTGTAGTACTGTTTAGGATTCAAATGCTGTTCACCACTGGTAAGAGCATAGATGCAAGTGAAGTCATAGTAACAGCTGTACCTTGAGCCCTAACTCTTGGCCAGTACATGAAACCTCCTGAAGTCTGGGAAAATCTATGTATGGCCTTGCAGACTAGATAAGCATCAGCCAGGCAGGGGCGAAACACAGTAACTAATGAAGAAAGAAATACAAGTCACGAGAGAAGAGAGGGAAGAATGGGAAGCCCGGAAGGGTCACGTTTCCTAGATCAAGGTTTTAGGAAAGAAAAAGAAACAGGGTGGGTGGGAAAGTTGCCACAGAGAAGGCCCCGGAGCCACTGGAGGTCTGGCATATGGTTTCTATTCATTGCTGCCACATGTCTTAAGGTTAAAGGCAGGGCATCGTTTTAGCTAGAGCATGTGGCATGTGCCAGCCTTCCCTCTCACTAAGAGATTTCTTGCTTATTTTGCCACATTCTGCCTCACACTGATTCATTTTTAACTAATGAAGCTCTTATATTTGTTTGAAGTTGTTATACTTTTTGTGTTTGCCATTAATCCTATTGTTCCCTATGTTGTGTTCCATTGAAAACATCTGTTATATCATCTTTCAAAAAATACCAAGGCAGTGTACAATAGCTTAATGATTATTGCAGTGGCCTGAGACCCAGGAGAGCTGGGCTCAATTCACAACGCAGCTCTTTGTGACTCTGGGCAAGTCACTAACTCTCCATTGCTCCAGGTTCAAAATAAGTACCTGTATATAATATGTAAACTGCTTTGACTGTAACCACAGAAAGGTGGTATATCGTCCCATCCCCTTTCCCTTCCTTGTAGAACTATTGTTAGTAATATGTAATTTATCTTTAAAATCGAGTGTGGTTCCGGAAGATTGGATGGTGGCCAATGTAACGCCGATATTTTTAAAAGGTTCCAAAGGAGATCCAGGAAATTATAGACCGGTGAGTGACGTCTGTGCCGGGCAAAATGGTACAGACTATTATAAAGAACAAAATTACAGAGCATATTCAAAAGCATGGATTAATGAGACAAAGCCAACATGGATTTAGTGAAGGGAAATCTTGCCTCACCAATCTACTACATTTCTTTGAAGGGGTGAACAAACATGTGGATAAAGGGGAGCCGGTTGATATTGTGTATCTGGATTTTCAGAAGGCGTTTGACAAAGTACCTCATGAAAGACTCCAGAGGAAATTGGAGAGTCATGGGATATGAGGTAGTGTTCTAGTGTGGATTAAAAACTGGTTAAAAGATAGAAAACAGAGAGTAGGGTTAAATGGTCAGTATTCTCAATGGAGAAGGGTAGATAGTGGGGTTCCCCAGGGGTCTGTGCTGGGACTGCTGCTTTTTAACATATTTATAAATGACCTAGAGATGGGAGTAACTAGATTGGCCGCTGTCGTGGACAGGATGCTGGGTTCGATGGGCCCTTGGTCTTTTCCCAGTGTGGCATTACTTATGAGGTAATTAAATTTGCTGATGACACAAAGTTATTCAAAGTCGTTAAATCGCAGGAGGATTTTGAAAAATTACAAGAGGACCTTACGAGACTGAGAGACTGGGCGTCTAAATGGCAGATGACGTTTAATGTGAGCAAGTACAAAGTGATGCATGTGTGAATTATAGCTACGTAATGCAAGGTTCCATATTAGGAATCACCGACCAAGAAAGGGATCTAGGTGTCATCGTTGAGGATATGCTGAAACCCTCTGCTCAGTGTGCAGCGGTGGCTAAGAAAGCAAATAGAATGTTATGTATAATTAGGAAAGGAATGGAAAACAAAAATGAGGACGTTATAATGCCTTGTATCGCTCCATGGTGCGACCACAATTCTGGTCACCGCATCTCAAAAAAGATATAGTGGAATTAGAAAAGGTACAAAGAAGGGCAACAAAAATTATAAAGGGGATGGGACGACTTCCCTATGAGGGCTCTTCAGCTTGGAGAAAAGATGGCTGAGGGGAGATATGATAGAGCTCCATAAAATAATGAGTGGAGTGGAGTGGAATGGAACAGGTAGACATGAATCGCTTGTTTACTCTTTCCAAAAATACTAGGACTAGGGGGCACGCAATGAAGCTACAAAGTAGTAAATTTAAAACAAATCAGAGAAAATATTTCTTCACTCAATGTGTCATTAAACACTGCCAGAGAATGTAGTAAAAGCAGTTAGGTTATCAGGGTTTAAAAAAAGGTTTGGCTAGCTTCCTAAAAGAAAAGTCCATAAGCCAGTATTCAAATGGACTTGGGGAAAATCCACTGCTTATTTCTAGGATAAGCAGCATAAAATGTGTTGTACTGTTTTGGGATCTTGCCCGGTACTTGTAACCTGGATTGGCCACTGTTGGAGACAGGATACTGGTCTTGATGGAACTTCGGTCTGTCCCAGTATGGCAACGTACTTATAATATTACATATCAAAATACAATATCAGAGCTTTTCCATGTTGGTGTAGGGGGAAGGCGGTCTGGAGAGTCCTAGGATGCACAACATGAAGGAGAGAGCACAAGTGATTCCATCTCCAGACCCAGCCCCATTGCTGTAGGTAGAGGTGGAGTCTGTCCAGTTCTGGAACCTGATATAAACCAGAGAAGCACGAATGTGTCTTAGGGCCAGAGCTCATCTTTCCAGTCCTTGCTGAAGGCTCTGGTGTTATAGGAGAATGTCTGCTGAAGAGAAAACCCCTGACTCTTGGCCAACTGGTGCAGCCATGAAAAGCCCCCCTTATGTGAGTAATCAGAGGCAATTGGCTTTTCTTGTAGTGGGATCTGTAGAGTTGTGACAGACTTCAGGAGAGGGAAATTCCAGGCAGAGGTCAGTGGAAAGATGGGTTAATCAAAAGTGCTGGGGTCCAGGGGCCAGTCCAGAGTGTACAGAATGTATTTTCACAAACTGCTCAACTTTCAATAATGTTCAGGTTTGTCTAGTAAAAGGGATCCAGTACTCTACTCTCTTACAGAGAAATGTGCATTTGTGAAAAGGGAAAGATAAGATCAAAGGATAGACTGAGATACCGAGAGGCCAGCACAGCTACAGATAAAGTTTAATCCAGACCAGACAACCAGATCTGTACAAAAAGGTGCTCTCTGCAGTTTTGGCAACTCTGAGGTTGAAAACAATGCTGATTCTATGTCATTGTAGAATCGGAGAGTTTTCCATCGTGTTAAATGTGATGCTTTTCTCAGAAAAACAGAAAGTAAAACAAAAATGGAAAAGTTGAGCGTACTGTAGTGCCTGATGTTAGGCTGAGTGAGGAATAAAAGAAGGGAGCAGCGGGAAAGCTACAGAACACACAATGAAGTGGAAACAAAGTACAGCATTTTCACAAAGACCTAGAGAGGGGTTACCTTCATAGAGTGGCAGTTATATCTCTAATCAGAGGCAAAGAGGGGTTAACCTGCACTTGGAAAAGAGACGGCTGAGGGGAGATATGATTGAGCTCTACAAACTCTTGAGTGGTGTAGAATGAGTAGAAGTAAATCAATTTTTTACTCGTTCCAAAAGTACAAAGACTAGGGGACACTCGAGGAAGTTACATGAAAATACTTTAAAAACAAACAGGAGGAAATATATTTTCACTCAACGAACAGTTAAGCTCTGGAACTCTTTGCCGGAGGAGGTGGTAACAGCGGTTAGGGTATCTGGGTTTAAAAAAGATTTGGACAAGTTCCTGGAGGAAAAGTCCATAGTCTGCTATTGAGACAGACATGGGAAAGCTACTGCTTGCCCTGGGATTGGTAGCATGGAGTGTTGGCACGATTTGGGTTTCTGCCAGGTACTTGTGACCTGGCTTGGCCACTGTTTGGAAAACAGGATACTGGGCTAGATGGACCATTGGTCTGACCCAGTATGGCTACTCTTATGTACATCCCTAAACAGAGGCAAAGAGGGAGTAACCTTCACAGATTGGCAGTTACATCTCTAAACAGAGGCAGAGAGGGGGGTAACCTGCACAGAGCGGCAGTTACATCCCTAAACAGAAGTACAGGGGGATAACCTGCACGGAGTGGCAGTTACATCTCTAAACAGAGGCAGAGGGGGTAACCTGCACAGAGTGGCAGTTACATCCCTAAACAGAAGCACAGGGGGATAACCTGCACGGAGTGGCAGTTATATCTCTTAACAGAGGCAGAGGGGGTAACCTGCACAGAGCGGCAGTTACATCCCTAAACAGAAGCACAGGGGGATAACCTGCAAGGAGTGGCAGTTACATCTCTAAACAGAGGCACAGGGGGATAACCAGCACGGAGTGGCAGTTACATCTCTTAACAGAGGCAGGGGGGGGGTAACCTTCACAGAGCGGCAGTTACATGTCTAAACAAAGGTACAGAGGGGGTGTTGTCTGTACAGAGCAGCAGATACAACCCTACACAAAGGCACAGAAAGCAGCATGGACATCTCTAGCCATCTTACTGGGCAGACTGGTCTTTCTCTGCCCTCAATTACCCTGATACTATATTTCTTTTCTCTCACAGCAGTCAATAGGGTGATTTGCAGCAGACTGTGAAGAAGGGAAAGGGTAAACCATTTCTCTTTGGTATGGACAGAGAGAGTCACAGACATCAGCAGCTTGGAATCTTTTCTCAGTCTAAATAGGCAGAAGCATCTCTTAGCTCTGGCCCATTTCTCTGGCTAATGCTGCTCATGATTTCATTCTGTCCTTGATAATACTGAATCAGATACAGGCATCTGCTGAAGGAGGTCCAGTCTTCACTGAATACGGCTGTTAATTTGAGCAGCTGGACTTAAAGTGAGAGCGGCAGAGCTGTGATTAGACTGTTAAAGAGGTTACCGTGTGCTTGACGCAGGAAAAATGGTCCAGTGCTAAAGTTTGCAGTGTTAGTTTTGCCATCCGCTTGCGCTAACTGCGCAGTAATTGTTTTGCTCAAATTTGTTTGGGAGAGGCTGTGTTAGGAGTGCAGACTGGGCACGGATATGCTATTCAGCTACTGCGCCATTAATGCGTTCGCAGGAGCTGTTATTGCTTCCAAAATAGGAGACGATAAGTCCTCCCGCGTTAGTGTGAGAAAAGGACGGTTTTGCGGCTGCGCTAGAAACGGGCTTAGCACGCCACAAAGATCTACATTCTGGCTAACTAGGTCGATAACAGATCCGAACACAGCACTGAAACCCTGCTCTTAGTACTAACAACACCTATGCAAAGGGGAGCAGGGTTCTACTACTTCAGTTCGATATGTCAGCGGTATTTGACGCAGTAGATCACGTAATACTACTGGAACATCTGAATCAGATTGGAATAACTGGACCAGTCCTCTCAGACCGAATTCTGGATTCTGAAACGTGGGGTTTCTCAAGGGTCCTTGCTCTCCCCTGTCTTGTTCAACTTCTTCATGTCCTCTCTTAGATCTATACACCTGGGTTCAGGAGAGCTATTACTATCATACGCGGACAACATCGTGCTCCTTCTACCTCTGACATCCTCACGGCAAGATTCAACCTGACTGGCTACAATCGGGATCCACACCATTCAGACCTGGGCCCTGACAAACTGAAATTGAACACCCAAAAGACGAAGATTCTCTGGTTCCGGAATCAAGGAGCTGAGGTGCCAACTTCAATAACACTACCCAACAACATCACCTTCCCAGTTGAATCAGAAGCCAGAATTCTTGGAGTCATCCTTGACTCTTCCCTATCACCATCAACCAACTATGGAAGAAAACAATGTTTAAAATGAGACAACTTCGTCTAATCAGGTCACTCTTTGACCAAAAAGCCTTTGTGCTACTGGTACAAATGCTTATCCTTCCGCACCTAGACTACTGCAATGCCCTAGTAGTTCTTGGCATTAAGAGCAAACATTAAAAAAAAAAAAGAAAAGAAAAGCTAAAGATCATACAGAACACAGCAGCAAGATTAATTTTCAAACTGAAGCGTTTCACCTTATCAAAACTACACTGGTTACCAATAGTTGAAAGAACCAAGTTTATAGTTTGCCTGCCTAATCTTTCAGATTCTTCAAGGCGCTACCTCTGCATTTCTGATCAGCGTCTCATCTATTTGCCTTGTTCACACCAACAGACTAAAAGAACAATTGACCACCGTTTCCCAAGGGAGTCCAAGCTCAGAAAATCTTTAACTCGCTCTTCTCAGTGGCAGGGATCCCGTTATGGAACTCACTCCCTCTATCAGAGCACAGAATAACTACCTCAACTTCCGGAAGAAGCTAAAAACCTACTTTTTTCCAAAGACTGTAATATAACATTCACGATCATCGATTCCCTACAAACTTTAGAAATATTTAATTTAACACAGACTATAATCGTACTGTATAACACTTTATAACACTATATCTAACTTTCCCCCCGTGTTGTCCCCTGTTCCATTCCCTGCCTGTTACCATCTATAACTGTGTCATCTTTGTGTTGTATTGTTTCCTGTTGAATTCATGTAAGCCACATTGCGCCTGCACTTGTGGGAAAATGTGGGGTAGAAATGCACCAAATAAGAATGTATTCAACCAATGTCTTACTTATAAGTTTGTAACTGCCGTTCCACTAATGTTGTAAACCGCACTGAACCCTAAACAGGGGGTATTAGCAGTATATAAGATCTACATTGAATAACAATTCCTACATCTAGTCCTAAGATCCGTGGGTCTCCGATAAGATTGGTCGATTCCTTGAAATATTTAGGGATCCTTTTCAATTCTAATTTTATCATTTGTTTCTCATTCAAAAAGTACAAAGACCAGGGGGCACTCAATGAAATTACATCGAAATACTTTTAAAACCAATATTTTTTCATGCAAAGAATAGTTAAGCTCTGGAACATGCCGGAGGATGTGGTAACAGTGGTTAATGTATCTGGGTTTAAAAAAGCTTTGGACAAATTCCTGGAGGAAAAGTCCATAGTCTGTTATTAAGATGGACATTGGGAAGCCAGTGCTTGCCAGCATGGAATGGTGCTACTTTTTGGGTTTCTGCCAGGTACTTGTGACCTGGATTGGCCACTGCTGGAAGGATACTGGGCTAGATGGACCAGGTTACAGTCTACCTCACACTCTGCTTTCTTCCCTATGGAATTCCCAGCCATTTGCAAAACAATCATACTCTGAGTTTAAAACTCATCTTTTTATTAAAGCTTTTTGCTTAGTAGATCAACTCTGCTCCTTCAGTTTCTATTTTATTTGTTACATTTGTACCCTGTGCTTTCCCACTCATGGCAGGCTCAATGTGGCTTACATGGGGCAATGGAGGGTTAAGTGACTTGCCCAGAGTCACAAGGAGCTGCCTGTGCCTGAAGTGGGAATCGAACTCAGTTCCTCAGTTCCCCAGGACCAAAGTCCACCACCCTAACCACTAGGCCATTCCTCCACTCTTTGAATAACCTATTTTCTTATATTAGTTGAAGTGTCTTTCGATTTTAAAATGTTTTATTTTGATTAGATGTGATTGTTAACTGCTCTGATTCTATGAAAAGTGGTATATTAAACTGAGCCCATGTCTTAGCACAGCTTAGTAAAAGGGTCCCTCGGAGTCTTGCCTGCTACCCACAAGCATATGGAAGAGAAAAGCTGGTGCAGGGTGTTCATGTCGCCTCTCTTCCCCAGACATTCCCCTCGGTCCTGGACTTCCAAAGCCCACCTCCTTCCAGTCACAAGCTGGTAGTCCTGACAGCGGGAGCTGTAACTGTGCTGGCCTCAGCATCATGGGGGTTCTGCTTGCATCCTACGTCGGGAAGGCCACCTGCGACCAGGTATGCACACCTACATCAGGAGACACCATGCACAGCTATGCCACAGCTCCACTTGGGGATATTAAATGGCCTTAATGAGCTCTTATGCCAGTCTTTCCCACGTGCTACAGCACGGCCATTTGCACAAATTGCTGTATAATCACTTACCGCCACCCTTTTGTAGGCAGTAAAGTCTTACATGGTGACGCGCACATGTGGAAGTTACCCTAGGGCGTCTGAGTGCATCCCGCAGCACTGCATTTTTAGCTATGCTCGGCGCTTTTTAGCGCCTCATGTGGCTTAGTAAAATGCTCCCTTTTCAACCAGCTGCTGTACTGAGTGAGCCGGTGAAAGAACAAGAGTACTAATCCTGTACAATAATAGACACAGCTCATTTTAATTTCCTTTGGGTCACACCTGCTGGCATTTCTAATCTTCAAAATGTCAAAGAAGAACCCCCAAAAGATTTGATTCCATTTTGCACACCGTGTATGGCATCTCTATCCTGGGATTTTCCTGATTAAACCACTTCCCCCTTCTCTTAAAACCAAGCTATCTTCCAGGGTTTTGCAGGTAGAGTCAGATAGGCTGTAGGTATCCTGCTATGCATACTCACAAAGCTAATTTCTCCTGGCACTTTGCAGAAGGATGTACACACCTACCTCCCTGCCCAGGTGAACGTTCAGAATGAGGCCTCCCTGCTCCTGGCGCTCAGTGAGCTGACTGAGCAGGGCACAGCACCCGGCATCACATGTGACTTGAAAAACGTAAGTGCCACTGCCCAAGGAGGGAGCCTTAGAAGCTGGATTAAAGGGGCAGGTCTGCAGCAAGACTGGTAAGGGCTTTTAGGATCCTATGCCAGGAGCCTGCCAAACCTGGTACAGGCCCCTTGAAAACACTTCAAACTGCAAGTTCCTTATTTGTATTTCAAACTTTCACAGTATTTATTTTAAATGCTTTTTAATCATTTCAAAGATCAGATGACAGGTAATAAACATGTAACTTGTCTTTTTGAATATTTAAAACAACCAAGAGAGGGCCCTCAGGCCTAGAAGTCTGGTTTTAGGTGCCAGCTTTGTGTTAAAATTTGCTGTTAAAGGGGTACGTTTACCAAGCACGTTAGCGTTTATAATGCGTGTTAATGGTTGACATGTGTTAAATGCTAATGCGCCCATAGGAATGTATTGGTGCGTTAGCGTTTAACAAGCTTTAACTTTAAATGCGTGTTAAAAACGCTAATGCACCTTAGTAAACCTGTCTAAAAAAGCATACCACAATTATCCATCCTAAATACCAGACAACGAAACTCATACCAGAACTGGACAAAACCGAACTCTCTATACTTGACTGCCTCAGTCACTCTGTCACTTATGAACTTTAAGGCAATACCACTTTGAATTTCTCATTCTGGAAATGGCGATCGCCATTACGGAATAATGTAAGCCACATTGAGCCTGCAAATAGGTGGGAAAATGTGGGATACAAATGCAACAAATAAATAAATAAATAAACATACCCCAAAAAGGTTTTTTTTTTTTTAAACCTAAACAATTGATTGGTATCCTAGTGAGTCCTGACATTCAGCCATTACAGTACAGCGAACCGGCTGCAGATTTTCTTTAGTTATTCTGCTCTTTTTGTTATATTGAATTTTAATGTTTATTTCTGTTTGATCCCCTCAAATAGGATGTAATTTTATTGTTTGTTTTTTTTGGGAGTATTTTTTAATATTTGTCTGATCTTTGTTTATGATATATGTACACTTGATATATATGAATAAAATCATAATAAAACAAACAACTAAAAGGTGACAGACAGTGCCAGGCCACCTGTCTGTATTCAGGAGTTTAAGGGAGTGTCCTGTTTCCTAATCCTGCCTTTGCATGTCCACTAGCATGTGATGGTGTACCATGGCCAGCCAGAAGGGTGCATAGCTCGGAAGATGGAACCCTCTGCCCCTCTCACCTCCTGCCAGGAGCTGGAGATGTACTTCCAGACCATTCTGGTGAGTGGAAGCGCTCTCAGAGCCACCCCTGCTTAACACGGCCATCAGTGAAGTGTAGCAGAATGGGGATTTCTTTATCATCATCAGCAGATGAATCCAGAGACTTGTGGGTTATGATCATCTACCAACCGGTAGATTTAGAGAGTATCAAACTGAACTGTACCACATAGGATGGTATGCTCTTGTTTTCAGTCAGTATTCTCTGTCTCCAGCAGGTGGTAGATGGTCTCTCACAAGCTCCTGTTCCGGGTTCCCTGGTTCAGTTGAGCTTAGGGATGTCTAGGCCAGTAGAGGTGCCTGACTTGGGGCATACCTGGCCAAGTCCCTCCCCCCCTTTCCCCCTCTCCTGCCACTTCCTTCCTCTTTTTTCCTCACAGAACTTTGAGAAAAAAATAAAATAATGCTGGAACAGAGCAGGTTTCTGCCTATGGGGCATTCTGGAGGGAAGGGAGTGTCTCTGCGCTCCTGCAGCTGTTTGAATGGCTGGTGGATTCGCAAAGCCATTGTGTGGATTCCCTTGTCATATGATTGAAGTCATAAAAGGTATTCTGCTCTCAACATAATTTGAGCCCCTGAGGCAGCCCATGTACGGGCGAAACACGGCCTGTGTTGGGCACTGTTGGTTGAACAAATGTATATTTTGTCTGTTCTGCTTTTTGTGTCAGCATCTTGGGGTGCCTCCAGGACCAGGTTTGGGAACCACTGTGGTAGTGGGTAACTATTCCGTGTTCTATCCAGGGGCGTAGCCAGACAACAGATTTTGGATGGGTCTAGGCAAGAAGTGGGTGGGCACCAAGTGTTCTCCCCAGTCCCAACCACCACCAAAAAAATTACCTCAGCTGGTGGGGAAATGCTTCTTTCCACCTTGGCAGTCTGCAGCAGGCATGCGCAGGTGCCAGTACCATGGAGAGTAGTGTTTTTGTTACCATCAGGGGGAAGTCTTCAGCTGGCCAAGCTTGGGATCCCCACCAGCTACCACTAAACATGTGCTACTGTTGGGTGGGCCTGAGCCCTAAATGGGTGGGCCCCGGCCCATTTCTGGCTATGCCACTGGTTCTATCCCTAAAGGATGTTATCACTTTTAGATCCATTCCAGCATGCATTTTCTGCAGGCTGTATACTGCTTGGTGGCAGCTTCCCATCAGGGTTACCCTTCCCAGGTTTGAAATAAATAACATGCTTTTTCTAATTCACAGAGGAATGCCACCATGGGGATTGCCTCAGATTTACAGCTAGTAGGAGTTGGATCACTGGGTGGATTAGCAACTCTCCTTTGCAATAACAAGCCCACCTATCTCATCACAACTTTCTCTCGTAAGTAGGTCATTGCAGGGGACCCCAGAGATCTTCACAGACATACAGGTAAAGCATGTTACCTGTGTAAACCCTCATGAAAATGAAATGCATAGTCTAGCCAAAGCAACAGCGAAGGCAGAGCCCTGCCCTCAATATTCAGAGCATCAGAAAGCTGACAAAGGTTTCTTTTCTCATGTTCACCCAGCTTTTCCCAGACATCACACCAGCATGCCAGCCTAGGAGGTTCTCCAAGAGACAGTAGCAGACATCTGAAGAGGACATCATACATAGCATAGTGGATACAGTTCAGTTCTGCTTTTCTTCTGTGGCTTCATGTTAATGTGTATTTACATGACTGGGATAATAAAGCTTTGAGACAGGACAGGGTGTGCAAATACCACACCTTGAGTTACCTGTGAGAGACTCACAGAAACACTGGCTCTGTCCTGTCCTTACAATCTCAGAACTGGGGTCACGGCTGTGTTGTTTATGTGTCTCATTCTCTACTACTGCTTTGGTCTAAGTATTACAGCATGGAAGAAAGCCCCTTGCCACTTAGTACCTGCTTCTGACAGTGCAGTCCGAAGTTTCACAAGCTGCATTATTACGTACTCCCTGAACTGTTATCAATAATAAAAGAACTGGAATAAATCACAGTGTGCAGCAGTACGGTAACTATCACTTTATTGGCGAACATACAGCCACCTGGGATATAGAATGTCAACCCCCCCCCCCCCCCAAAAAAAAATATGATCATAGTATTATCAGTAAATTTGAGAGACTGAGATCATAATCCACATGCCTCCTAGACCATTTCGGGAATGGAGGAAATACACTTAATTGGTTCAAGGGCTTCCTAAACACCCTTTCATGCTTTTTACGAAACTTGATTTGTCTACGAGCAAGTTCATCACCAAAGGTCTTTTTAAAGACCCGTACAACAGATCATCACATCACGTGCTACCTACTGCACATATCAGCTGTTCTTCCGGCGTCTGAGACTCAATAAACGACACGTTATTGAGCAAGAATCCTGATGCAGGCCTGATGGCCGAAACACAACAGTTGTGTCGAGTCTTTTCATCAATAAACAAGCTTTTTAAGATCCTTGTCTCCAGGATTTGTATTTCCGTGGTCAAACATCCCACTCTCATTTATACTTCCTAAACACCAGAACATACCAAGTTAAATAAAAAACAAACATATCATCACCATGGAAAGCAAACTGCGGAGTAACTCAAGGATCTCCACTTTCACCAATAGTATTCAATATAATGATGACCCCCTTGGCCAAATCCCTATCCAACCAAAACCTTCACCTGTTCATATATGCAGATGACGTCACAATCTACATCCCTTTCAAACACGATCTAACAGAAATCACCAATGAAATCAAGTGCGGTTTGGACATCATGGACAAACTCATTCCAATTAAATTAAACACTGAAAAAACACACTGCCTCATCCTCTCATCCCAACATAATAATTATAAACCCACAACCTTAAACACCCCAGATCACACCCTCCCTATCTCAGACAGCCTCAAAATACTAGGCATTACAATTAACCGCAATCTCACTCTTGAGAGCCAAGTAAACTCCACTATAAAGAAAATGTTTAATTCAATGTGGAAGCTTAAACATATAAAACCTTTCTTCCCAAGGGAAACTTTCCATAACCTAATACAATCAATGGTAATGAGCCACGCAGATTACTGCAATGGAATATATGCAGGATGTCAAGAAACTCCAGACAGCCCAAAACACGTCAGCCAGGTTGATATTCAGTAAATCACGTTTCGAAAGTGCCAAAACCCTTCGAGAAAAACTGCACTGGCTCCCAATCAAGGAATGCATCACATTCAAAATCTGCACTTTGGTCCACAAGATTATCTATGGTGAAGTCTCAGGATATATGGTCGACCTGATTGACCTCCCAACCAGAAACAGAACTAGAGCATCATGTACCTACCTAAATCTCCACTACCCGAGCTGCAAAGGTCTCAAATACAAATCAACCTACGCATCCAACTTCTCCTACATAGGCACACAACTGTGGAATACACTGCCAAAGACCGTGAAATCAATCTACGACCATCTAAACTTCAGGAGATCATTAAAGACCTACCTATTCAGAAAAGCATTCCCCAATGACCTAACCTAGATGCCTCCAATCTGCAACACGACAAACCATAAACTGTACTTGACATTATATATTACTTCTTATCTTCTATCCCTAGGAACCTGAATATAGTAACTTAACCCGACACTAACATCAAATTGTATCTGTTTCCATACCGGTCTAGGCGATCGCCTTACGGTAAGATGTAAGTCACATTGAGCCTGCAAATAGGTGGGAAAACGTGGGTTACAAATGTAACAAATAATAATAATAAAAAATAATAATTCCTGTCACGGTATGCGCAGACCTAACCCACTTGGAGAAATGGCCTCCACAACAAAACTATTATACAAACTATAATATGCAAACCATGAAATATATATTTTTAGGGGGAGGAAGGGGGGGAGGAGGTTAGGGAATATTGGGCATGCTCATCTCAGTAGATGGCCCGGTCATAAAAGTCCAGACAATGGTCCATCATAGTTGTATTTTCAAAGGGTAAGGGTCAAGGAGATGAGTGCTAGAGGGTTCTTGCAAAAATTGGGATCATATGTTTCCTTTGTCTCATGCTTTTTGTTGCTTTGTTCACTGTTATATCATTGTTTCTTCCTTATCATGTAATTGACTGATGACCTTGCCAATTTAAATAGAGGAAAATAACTTATAATTGTGATTGGGAAAAATCAAGAATTTATTTTTATTACATTTGTACCCTGTGCTTTTTCCACTCATGGCAGGCTCAATGCGGCTTACATGGGGCAATGGAGGGTTAAGTGACTTGCCCAGAGTCACAAGGAGCTGCCTGTGCCTGAAGTGGGAATTGAACTCAGTTCCTCCATTCCCCAGGACCAAAGTCCACCACCCTAACCACTAGGCCACTCCTCTATACCATTACCAAATCCCAAAACCAATGCAATAAACATATTTCAGTAGTATGTGTAACTGTGTTAAATGTGCTCATACATTTTCCTGGGACTACTGCGGACCAACCAATCTTCACTCGGTCCCGTTGATGTAATCATCACACATTTAGAATGAACATTTTTACTGTGTCACAAGGTACTTCAGTGTAAAAAATAGCAAATAGTAAAACGATAACTTATAATATTAACTCTGGGTCCCAGAATTAATATTATTCATTCAATTTGTATGCAATGCCTCCACTGCATGCAAATCTCTTTCATGATCACTCATTGTGGATAAATCTGAAAAACTGACTGGCTGGAGTGCCTCCAGGACCAGGTTTGAGAATGACTGTGTTAATCCTTTTTTATTTTTATTTAAATTCTTAATATAAAATGTTGGCTCAACCACAGTATTTTGGTGTGATTTACATCTTAAGAGCCCATATGGTTAACAAACTCATAAGATCTTTAAATGTATCGTCATATGCACAAATCCAAACCACTATAAAGAAAATACATACCCAGATTTTTTAGGTCAGTGTTTCCCCAGTCCGGTCCTGGAGTACCCCTTGCTAGTCAGGTTGTCAGGATATAAGAACATAAGAGTAGCCATACTGGGTCAGACCAATGGTCCATCTAGCCCAATATCCTGTTTCCAGCAGTGGCCAAGCCAGGTCTCAAGTACCTGACAGAAACCCAAATAGCACCAATATTCCATGCTACCAATCCCAGGGCAAGCAGTGGCTTCCCTCATGTCTAGCTCAATAACCCTGATGTTCCAAAGCATTTAACCAGTCAGGATCGACACCTGACCAGTTAAATGCCCTATAACTGGCTATCTGGCAATATTCAGCGCCCCTTTCTTTCCGAGCACTCTACCAAAACCCTCATCCACACCCTTGTCGCCTCTCGTTTAGACTACTGCAATCTGCTTCTTGCTGGCCTCCCACTTAGTCACCTCTCCCCTCTCCAATCAGTTCAAAACTCTGCTGCCCGTCTTGTCTTCCGCCAGGGTCGCTTTACTCATACTACCCCTCTCCTCAAGTCGCTTCACTGGCTCCCTATCCGTTTCCGCATCCTGTTCAAACTTCTTCTACTAACCTATAAATGTACTCACTCTGCTGCTCCCCAGTATCTCTCCACACTCGTCCTTCCCTACACCCCTTCCCGTGCACTCCGCTCCATGGATAAATCCTTCTTATCTGTTCCCTTCTCCACTACTGCCAACTCCAGACTTTGCGCCTTCTGTCTCGCTGCACCCTACGCCTGGAATAAACTTCCTGAGCCCCTACATCTTGCCCCATCCTTGACCATCTTTAAATCTAGATTGAAAGCCCACCTCTTTAACATTGCTTTTGACTCGTAACCACTTGTATCCCCTCGCCTCCACCTACCCTCCTCTCCTCTACACATTAATTGATTTGTTTGCTTACTTTATTTATTTTTTGTCTATTAGATTGTAAGCTTTTTGAGCAGGGACTGTCTTTCTTCTATGTTTGTGCAGCGCTGCGTACGCCTTGTAGCGCTATAGAAATGCTAAATAGTAGTAGTAGTAACCGACTATGGACTTTTCCTCCAGGAACTTGTCCAAACATTTTTTAAACCCAGAGCTTAACTATTAATTGACTGAAAAACTATTTCCTCCTATTTGTTTTTAAAGTATTTCCATGTAACTTCCTTGAGTGTTCCTAGTCTTTGTACTTTTGAAACAAGTAAAAAATCAATTTACTTCTACTCATTCTACACCACTCAGAAATTTGTAGACCTTAATCATATCTCCCGTCAGCCACCTCTTTTCTAAGCTGAAGAGCCCTAACCTCTTTAGCCTTTCCTCATACGACAGGAGTTCCATCCCCTTTATCATTTTGGTCACCCTTCTTTGAACCTTTTCTAATTCCACTATATATTTTTTTGAGATACAGCAACCAGAACTGAATGCAGTACTCAAGGTGAGGTTGCAGCATGGAGCAATATAGAGGCATTATAGTATTTTTGGTCTTATTCAACATCCCTTTCCTAATAATTCCTAGCATCTTGTTTGCTTTTTTGGCCGCTGTTGCACACTGAGATCTGTTTCTAGAGTGCTGACCCCCAATGGAGACCCTAGGATCAGGTAACTACTACTACTATGATTCAGATTATTCTTTCCAATCTGTATCAGCTTGCATTTGTCTACTTTAAATTTCATCTGCCATTTGGATGCCCAGTCTTCCAATTTCCTAAGGTCTTCCTGCAATATTTCACAGTCCGCACGTGTTTTAACAACCTTGAATAGATTTGTGTCATCTGCAAATGTAAGCACCTCACTTGTCGTTCCATATCATTTATAAATATGTTAAATAGAACCGGTCCTAGTACTGATCCCTGTGGCACACCACTGTTCACCCTCCTCCATTGAGAGAAATTACCATTTAACCCTAAACCCTGTTTCAAATCTACCACTACCACTACCTCTACGTTATCCTAGTCTGTCAAAGAGGCTGTCTCTTCCTATAATACTATTCTCTCCTCTGCTCTGGATACTCTCGCTCCTCTCATTCCCCGTTCTATAAACGTACCAAACCCCAACCTTGGCTGACCTCTAGAATCCACTATCTACGTTCCTGTGCCCACTCTGCCGAACATCTTTGGCTGAAATCCCGTGCCCATGCTGACTTCATACATTTCAAATTCTTGCTGACCTCCTTCCAGTCTGCTCTTTTACTTGCCAAACAGGACTATTATATCCAGTTGACTAATTCTCTTGGCTCAAACCCTTGTCGTCTCTTTGCCACACTGAACTCTCTCCTCAAATTGCCTTCACCTCCAACCACCCCCCCCCCCCCTTCACTTCCCCCCAGACTCTGGCTGAGTTCTTTCATGATAAGGTTCACAAGATTAAACTTGAATTCTCAACCAGGTCACCTCCACCTCTCCTTCCCTTAGTCCATTCTCTCAACCCTCCAACCCCTGCCTCCTTTTCTGAAATCACTGAAGAGGAAACTACACATCTTCTTTCCTCCTCGAAACTAACTACCTGTTCCTCTGATCCTATTCCCACCCATCTACTTAACACTATCTCTCCTACTGTCATCACTTTTATCTGTCATATCCTCAATCTTTCACTGTCCACTGCGACTGTTCCTGACGCCTTCAAACATGCCGTAGTCACACCACTCCTTAAAAAACCTTCATTGGACCCTACCTGTCCTTCCAACTATCGCCCCATCTCCCTCCTCCCTTTCCTATCCAAGATACTTGAATATGCTGTTCACCGCCGTTGCCTTGACTTTCTTTCATCTCAAGCTATTCTTGATCCACTTCAATCTGGCTTTCGCCCCCTTCATTCAACTGAAACAACGCTTGCTAAAGTCTCCAATTATCTGTTCCTAGCAAGATCTAAAGGTCTCTATTCTATCCTCATCCTTCTCGATCTATCTGCTGCTTTTGACACTGTTGATCACAGCCTACTCCTTGATACGCTGTCCTCACTTGGATTTCAGGGCTCTGTTCTTTCCTGGTTTTCTTTTTATCTCTCCCAGCGTACCTTTAGTGTATGCTGTGGTGGATCCTCCTCCACTTCTGTCCCAATGTCAGTTGGTGTACCTCAGGGATCTGTCCTGGGACCTCTTCTTTTCTCCATCTATACTTCTTCCCTTGGTGCTCTGATCTCATCCCATGGTTTTCAGTATCATCTTTACGCTGATGACTCCCAGATCTACCTCTCCACACCAGAAATCTCAGCTGAAACCCAGGCCAAAGTATCAGCCTGCCTGTCTGACATTGCTGCCTGGATGTCTCAGCGCCATCTGAAACTAAACATGACCAAGACTGAGCTTCTTATCTTTCCCCCTAAACCAACATCTCCTCTTCCCCCATTCTCTATTTCTGTGGATAACACTCTCATCCTTCCTGTCTCATCAGCTCGTAACCTTGGGGTCATCTTCGACTCCTCCATCTCCTTCTCTGCACATATGCAACTGACTGCTAAAACCTGTCGTTTCTTTCTCTATAATATCAGCAAAATTCGCCCTTTCCTTTCTGAGCACACTACCAGAACCCTCATCCACGCTCTTATCACCTCTCGCTTAGACTATTGCAACTTGCTTCTCACAGGTCTCCCACTTAGCCATCTCTCTCCTCTTCAATCTGTTCAAAATTCTGCTGCATGACTAATATTCGCCAGGGTCGTTATGCTCATATTAGCCCTCTCCTCAAGTCACTTCAATGGCTTCCTATCTGTTTCTGCATACAGTTCAAACTCATTGACCTAGAAGTGCATTCACTCTGCAGCTCCTCAGTACCTCTCCACTCTCATCTCTCCCTACATTCCTCCCTGGGAACTCCTAACCCTTATTCACTTGTTCAGAACCTTTATTTTATCATCCTCACATAGTAGATGATGGCCGAAAAAGACCTGCACGGTCCATCCAGTCTGCCCAACAAGATAGCTCATAGTAGTAGTAGTTTTCTGTCCAATAACCAATTCCTAATCCACACCAGAACCTTGCCTCCTATCCCATGACTCTTTAATTTTCTCAGCCATTGTGTGGATTCCCTTGTCATATGATTCAAGTCATAAGTCTCATGAGGAACTTTATCAAAAGCTTTCTGTAAATCTCAACCAGCTCACCTTTATCCACGCCTTCAAATAAATGAAGCAAATTGGTGAGGCAAGACTTCCCTTGGCTGAACCCACACTGACTCTATCCTATTAAGCCATGTTTGTCTATGTGTTGTATAATTTTATTCTTTATAATAGTTTCCACTAATTTCCCCGGCACTGACGTTAGGCTTACAAGTCTGTAATGTCCCGGATCATGCCCGGAACCCTTTAAAAAAAATCAGCATCACACTGGCCGCCATCCTATCTTTGCATTTAATGGAGGTAGTGTATGCAAATCATGCATATTCATTGTAGATATCCTGAAAACCTGACTGGCGAGGGGAACTCCAGACTGGACTTGGGAAACACTGTTACTACTACTTATCTATAGCGCTACTAGATGTACGCAGCGCTGTACACGAACATGAAGAGACAGTCCCTTCTCGACAGAGCTTACAATCTAATTAGGACACACAAACAGGACAAACGAGATAAGGGAATACTAAAGTGAGGATGATAAAATAAGGGTTCTGAACAAGTGAATAAGGGTTAGGAGTTAAAAGCAGCATCAAAAAGGTGGGCTTTTAGCTTAGATTTGAAGACAGCAAGAGATGGAGCTTGACGTACCGGCTCAGGAAGTCTATTCCAGGCATATGGTGCAGCAAGATAAAAGGAACGGAGTCTGGAGTTAGCAGTGGAGGAGAAGGGTGCAGATAAGCGAGATTTACCCAGTGAACGGAGTTCCGGGGGAGGAATGTAGGGAGAGATGAGAGTGGAGAGATACTGAGGAGCTGCAGAGTGAATGCACTTATAGGTCAATAAGAGGAGTTTGAACTGTATGCGGAAACGGATAGGGAGCCAGTGAAGTGACTTGAGGCGAGGTAACACAAAGCAGATTCACAATTATCAAACAGCCTAGATGTGTAGTAAATATTAATCCTGAAGGATAAATTGCATATCACTAGCAGTAGCTGCGCAAGCTCATTTTTCAGTTCTATCAGTACTCTAGGATGAATACCAACCGCTCCAGGAGATTTGCTACTCTTCAGTTTGCTGAACTGCCCCATTACGTCCTCCAGGTTTACCATGAAGTAAGTTTCTCCGACTCATCCGCTTGAAATATCATTTCCGACACCGGTATCCCACCCAAATCTTCCTCGGTGAAGACCGAAGCAAAGAATTCATTCAATCTCTCCGCTACGTCTTTGTCTTCCTTGATCGCCCCTTTTACCCCTCAGTCATCCAGCGGCCCAACCGATTCTTTTTTTCGTAATCCTTCTTGGCCTTCTTTATCTGCGCCTTGCATTTGCTTTGACACTCCTTATGCTGCTTCTTGTTATTTTTAGACAGTTCCTTCTTCCATTTTCTGAAGGCATTTCTTTAAGCCCTAATAGCTTCCTTCACCTCACTTTTCAACCAGGCCGGCTGTCTTTTGGAGTTCAATCTTTCTTTTGTAATTAGTGGAATATGTTTGGCCTGGGCCTCCAGGATGGTATTTTTGAACAGCGCCCATGCCTGTTGTACAGTTTTCACCCTCTCAGTTGCCCCCCTAAGCTTTTTTTGCCATCATTCTTCTCATTTTATCATAGTCTCCGGTTAGCTTGGCAGAGTTTAAAAAGGGGTTAGACGGTTTACTAAAGGACAAGTCCATAAACCGCTACTAAATGGACTTGAGAAAAATCCATAATTCTAGGAATAACATCTATAGAATGTTTGTATGTTTGGGAAGCTTGCCAGTTGCCCTTGGCCTGGATTGGCCGCTGTCGTGGACAGGATGCTGGGCTCAATGGACCCTTTGTCTTTTCCCAGTGTGGCATTACTTATGTACTTATCCTGAAAACCTGACTGGCTGGGGTGCCTCCAGAACCAGGTTTGGGAATCACTGGTTTATAGGGACATAACTGAAGATAAATACATAGGGGCAGCAGACTATAGTGTCTTCTGAATTACAGTAAGAATTTTAAAGTGACGGCAAAATTGGACAGGAAGCCAGCGATGATACATAAGTAACCGAGATACAGGGTCAAATTTACAGGCACAACAGCCAATGCCTATTGCAGTACAAAATCACACTAGCACACCTCACCTCTCTGCCATGGCACATGCAACGCGAGTCTCTCCCCACAGCTTAATCCCCCTTACTACATCTCCCGCACTCTCAAACAAGGCACAACAGAGATGTTTAGAGTTTCATGGTTTATTTCCAAGAGTGCAGACACCAGTGCCTAGTTGAAATGCCACAGGTGCTACATCAGCAATTCCATCACAAAGATGCAGAAAACATTTTAGTCCAGTGCTGGGACATGCCTTCTGCTCCTCATCTGCTAGTCACCCACAGCACTAGACCACACTCTCCACCGCAGTACAGTACTTTTCAAAGCCAAATCAGAATACAGTCTTTAATACATATACATAGCAATACTGCATTCTTTTAAAACATCTTTTATTAACTGTTACACCAAAGAAAATCCTTTCTAGCAAGAGAGCCAGCAGTGAGGCAATGTGAACTGAAAGATGCGCTGCAGAGTCTAGAGCCTGCAGCAGGCCTCACTTCTTCTCCTGCTCCTTTTTGTCCTTCTTCTCCTTTGACGACTGGGAGGCCAAGGAGCCCATGGCATTACGGATTGCTTCATTGTTGGGGTCCACCCCCGGCAGGTTCTCCAGCACACTCTGCAGGAACTCGGGGTCCTGCATGACATCGTAATCATCTTCCTCCTGAAAAGACAACGGCAAAGCAAGGTCATTCCTGCCACCTTTAGCCAGAGTACACGAGGGCAGCCGTTCCTAAGGCACACAGTGGGCAAGCCATGTATAGCTCTGCTCTCTGCAGCAGTTCAGCGACACTGGTTCCAAATTAATATACTAAAAAACAGGTATGCAAAACTACACCTGAAATGATAAACTCAGACAAGCACATATAAAGTGAGTAAGATATGCTAGGACCCAGGATATGTGCAGAGGGGAAGTCAAGTTTTACAGCTCATCCTTTTTTTTTTGATCTGACAGTTCTCCCCTACTCAAATTAGAACCAAACTGGTAGGCTCTACACCTGGTGAATTTCTCCTCCTCAGGATGGTCACTATGGAGACCGATTTATTTGGAACTAGAACCAGTCAGATGATCTAGGCATCATTCCCACCAATGGTAACTACCTCCCCCAGGGCTGTGAAAGCTTCCTTTGCAGAATCCCCAAACTAAGCTGTCTACACGATGGTGAACAGAACTTTCCATCTAAGTCAGGGGATTAAGAAAGGCAACATCTTAAGGAGCTTTAGGGGTTAGATCCAGTTTCCTTCATTAGTCACAAGCTCTTTGAACTAGAAGGATTTACTGCCACATCTGATGACCAGACCCCCCTCCCCCACATATATATGTTCCCTGCAGACAAGTACAGGCCTAGCTGACTGTGCACTATTCTTTCCCTGACCCCAGATGCTGGAAGCTCATCCCATATATGAGAGACCACGTTATCTGTGTGCTGATCCTTATTTTCTATTAATGGAACAGAGCAACCACACAGAAACCGAGGATAGAGAGCATATAGCCTATCCAGTCTGTATTTCCTTTCCTCTCCCTATCCAATCTGCCCATTCATAACAACTAAGGTAATGAGAGGAGTATAAGTGGAAGCAAGGTGGTTAGATGAACAAGTGGGATACTTTCTGGATGCTGCAGAAAAGATGCTCCCAGGTCATAAATGAAGCCTGAAGGAGCAGCAGCACAGCAACACCCCTGCTGGTTTGAACAGGTACTTCCAGCGAGCCGGGGAAGAGCCAGTTCCTGAGAAACGAGATTTAAACAATTTCCATACATCAGCACATCTGGACAGCAGCTCAGAATACAGCGGGATTTACATCTTACCTTACAGGGTTCAGAAGTGTCCATAGCAGCACCACTGTCAAGGTCTGCAGATTCCGCTTGTCCAAACTCTGAAAAGAAAGGGACAAGAACAGGTTAGCTCAACTCCACGTGTACGCACAGATTCCCTCTGGGAGCACCAGTGGAACATGTACTCAGCTAAAGAGGGATAGCCAGGTGCCTGTACTTCCATCTTGACTACAACGGGCCAGAAGTTAGGAAAATTGTTCATGCACAGATTGCCTTGTTTCTTATACTCAAATACTTCAGGGTCTAACGCTGCACTGGAGGAAGACAGAACGGGGGTGGGGGGGGGGGGGGGGGTGGGGGGGGGGGCTTTGGAGTGGAGCATCCCATGAACACAAGCTGAACTTACCCGCTCCCTGCAGTGACATCTGCATGGCATAAGCAATCTGCTCATCCTCAGTCATAGTACTGAAGTCTGGCAAGCCGCTCCTCCCAGACTCCTGCTGGCCAATGGTCATTTTCAGCAAAGCCTCATCCGAATCTGAAAGGAGAGGAGGGAATGCAGAAACCAAAGAGCCAACTAGTCCCTCCCTGGCCAGTTGCTATGGTGCCTTCCAATAATTAGAAAGCTTTCAGACTAATGCTGCAATTTGAACAAATTCTGACTCTCCCTAGGTGTGGTGACATGTAATCCTGTGGGTTCCAAGTTTCAGCTGCCCTCTGGTGCATCCATAGTAACATAGTAGATGACGGCAGAAAAAGACCTGCACGGTCCATCCAGTCTTCCCAACAAGATAAACTCATATGTGTATACCTTACCTTGATTTGTACCTGTCTCTCTCAGGGCACAGACTGTACAAGTCTGCCCAGCACTATCCCCTCCTCCCAACCACCAGCCCCGCCTCTCACCACCGGCTCTGGCACAGACCGTACAAGTCTGCCTACCACTATCCTCGCCTCCCAACCACCAACCCCTCTTCCCCCCACCGGCTCCGCCATACAGTTTCGGCTAAGCTCCTGAGGAGTGCCTTTTTTTTCCCAGCTAGGCGATTTCTGAAAGGAATGTCAACCCAGAGCAGCACTGCCTCACTCTCTCCTGGATTCGAGGAGGTGGTCTTACCATCGCCCCCTGTGGATGTAATCCCTGCCTCTGCAGCGGAGGCAGCAGCCGCCCGTCTGGCCTCTTCTTCTTGTCGTTGTCTCTGCTCTTCCATGGAAACCCGCAGTGCCTAGGAGAAACCGGAGAAAGCTTGCAGTTTGGCAGTGCTTGCTCTGGGCATAGTGCTGTGGCATGCAGATCAGACCAGGGGGCTTGCTTTATTTACTTATAGTGAAACCCATTTCGAGGTTTGACAATTAACCTAAAAGGCAATAGATATCTCCTGGGCTTTAAAGGATATCACAGTGTAAGTGTTTATCCCCTCTTGATCAAGACAGCATTCATACACACTCTCACTCTCTGATAAGCCTGTAAATTTATCCACTGCTTTGGAATATGCCAGCATGCAGACTGACAAGTGCTGGGGATGAAGGAGAGGTCTTATAAGGCTCAGACATCACTCTTCCCCTGGGCAACCTTGAGCGGACTGTAACAGCTTTCCCACCAAGTCTCTTACCAAAGCCAGTTCCGGATCTGCGCTGGGGTCCACTCCAAATTCAAAGTCGCTGGCCCCAAGCCCAAGCATGGCTCCGCCCTCGCCTGCGAGGATGGGGGAGCTAATGAGGGCATCAGCCAGGCTGGGGCCTGGAGGAACGGTCACCAGATGCGAACCTGTTCCCTCCTTCCCATTCAAGGTGTTAATAAATGCAGTCAGCTTCTCTGTGTTTGATTCCTGCATAAGAGTGGGGGAAAAAATGGATGTGAGGACTGACCTTGTGACTTAAGCTGCAGGGAATCTCTGTTCGTCTCCTGCCTGACAGGGCCAGGCTGTGCTTTGAAGGCAAAAATGACTCCTCTGTGCTATGGCCCCAGACTCCCTAGGCCGAGCCCCAAGGAGGCAGCAGTTCCCCTGACAGTGGAAAAGGGGAACAGACGTAACATTTCCAGAGAAAGCCCAGCCACTCACCTCCTCTCCGAAATTGATAATGTCTACGTTCACCTTCTCTTTCTTCAGGCGCTTAGCCAATTTCACGAGCTATGCAGAGAGAAAGAGGGTGTTCTTAGGGCTGTTTTCTTTTGGTGCTTCAGGTAAGTGTTGCATGATTTCTGATTTTCCATATCAATAGAAATCAAACAAAATAAAACATGGAAAAGAAAATAAGATGATACCTTTTTTATTGGACATAACTTAATACATTTCTTGATTAGCTCTTGAAGGTTGCCCTTCTTCGTTTCCGATCTGAGGAAGAAGGGCAACCTTCGAAAGCTAATCAAGAAATGTATTAAGTTATGTCCAATAAAAAAGGTATCTTATTTTCTTTTCCATGTTTTATTTTGTTTGATTTCTATTGATAACCTTAAGAGTGGACTAACACGGCTACCACACTCCTCTACTTAAGATGATTTTCCATACAAATCCATAGACTAACGGCTGACCTAGTAGAGTACAGAAAATCTAGACTGCTATGAGTTTTCCCAAAAGCCTCTAGTCAAATTGATTAAGCTATAAAAAGATTGCTAACCACATTTTGCCATTAAAGTGTGTGCAGATCTTTTACACAGGATGAATTCATGCCATTAGAAATCCAAGCTTTCCTCTCCTTCCCCAGTACATAACAATTTAATTCAGATTATAAGCTTTGAAATCCATCATTTGATCTGTAGAGCGCTGCACATACCTGGCAACACTACAGAAATAATTCTTCATAAACGGCTACTTACATCCTTTTCATTGTCTTCTATGGGGCTCCCCACAAACGCAATGATACGCATCTTATGATTCTTGCCTTGGCGGTGTTTCAAAGCCAACTGAAAAAATGCACACAGCAAGGAGACTGAAAACCTAAATACAGAAAACCCTACTTTCACAACTCCTTTGGATTGGAACAGGTAAATGCGAAATCAATGGTTTACACTTACAGAAAGCACAAAGACAAGGGGACACACCTCATGAAGTTAAATAATACGTTCAAAACAAAAATAGGAGGAGATATTTTTTCACAAGCTCTGGAACTCATTGCCTGAGGTTGCGGTATTAGTGTATCTGGCTTTAAAAGAGTTCCCGGAGGAAAAATCCAAAGTCTGCTATTGAGACAGACATGGGGAAGCCACTGTTTGTCCCTGGGATCAGTAGCATGGAATCTTGCTACTATCTGGGATTCTGTCAGACACTTGTGAGCTGGACTGGCCACTGCTGGAAACAGGTTAACGGGTTGGATGGACCTTTGGTCTGACTTCTGTTTTTATGAGGCAGTACATCAAGTAGACCAGTCAGAATAGTAACTCACTCCTTCCCCCCATTAAAGAGAGAGCAAAGGTAATATAGCAACAATAACATTAAAAACCAAGGAAATACAAATGAGCATTAAAACGCTACCATCAGATTATGAATGCAATTCTACAGCAAGAACTTGGAGGGAGACCGCTGCACATTGTACAGAGGGCAAAGCCCTGACAGCACAACACGAGCTGATGACATGGAACTACAATCGCCACAGTGCTTTGCCAGCCTTCTCATCTAAACCACCTCCTGCTTCACGGAAGTTTACATTGCACTACAATGTTTGATGAGACCAGTGGCATTAGGTCTTCATACTACTGCACCCCACGAGCAAAGGTGTCATTTGGTTTAGTGTTTCTTCTTTTTAAGTCGAGGCAAAGATTACATTTCTGTGAGCCCTGAATTACACAGTACTTCATGTCACAGGGACACTTACATGTGCAATGCGGATTCCTGTACAGAACGTTATCTTCCCTTTTGGCTGGACTGAATGTAGCTTGGAAAGAATTCGACCCGTGTCTGGGGTCAGTGTGGTCAGTACTTCACAGTTGCTACAGTGAAAACAGAATGTTAATTAGCAGCTGCTCTAAACAAACATTTTGCTTAGTGCTTCACCAAGTCTGAATAAGCGTTGTGAACGAGGTCTCTTGTCAATCAGTGCAAAAGGACTGCTGAGCAAGTCCAGCAGCTCTTGTACTGGAAGAAAAGCATAATTTCATTAAATTCATGAGATGCCTGTCCGAAAAAGTGCAACTTGATCTACACAAGTACATTTATAATCAAATCAACTCAGCAAAATATAACACACAAAACAGAAACCATAACAATCTGCAGACAGAAACTGCTCCCTGGATGCATCAGGTCTTACAGGTCCTGCAAAAAACAAACCCAAAATATAGGGTTTGATTAACCTGATGCACACTAAAAAGGAAAGCCTTGCCTGCTAATTATGCACTCCTACCAGCAGAGGGAGACTGAGAATTACTAGGCTTCCAAGTTAGCCTATAAATACCCTGTGCAGCTCCCAGTCAGCATTTCTTTAGCAAAGCCAGATGAGCTCCTCTGCACCCCTGACTCAAATCACAAACACAGTTCTACTCAGTATATTGTTCTTTTCTTTTTTTGAACCTCTCCCCCCCCCCCCCCCCCCAAAAAAAAAAAAACAAGAAACTAGGGAACAAATTGGAACAGACCCAGTAACAACCACCTAAAATTTCAGTTGATGATGGATAATTAGGAGTTGAAAAATGTGTTGGAAACATCAAGATTGGAGTCTGTGGCAACACTGACTTTACCGAGATAACTTATTCACTTGATCCCGACAGACCAGCTACTTAAAATGTTTGCTAGGATTCAGGATCCCATTTTTATGAACTGTAAGGTTAAGATATATCCAGGGAGAAAACGGCCAAATGTATTGCAAATTGGAGGTTTATTTTCCCTACGATTTCCTTATAGATTTTTAAATTTCAAGGTATTAAATTTTCATCGCATTTTTTCAGTTTCAGAAACCCAGAGCTGCAAGCCCTCTCCTTCACCAGCAGTATCGGTTCTCCACCATAATGTATGTTGCTTACTTACTGTTTACTTTGCTACGTTTTCTTTTGATTGGATTCATTTAGTATTTGTGGCCTATTCAGGTGTTTATTTCCTTTTTTAGGTTTATTAACATTTAATATACTGCTATGCTTATAAGCAGTCACAGAAGTGTACAATTTATACAAATATTTGTAAAAATCATAGTAAGAAAGGAATTTTATAAAAATGATAGGAAAACCGAAATCCAAATATGGGAAGGCTGTCATTCAATGCAAGTAAATAATTATAATTAAACAGTAAGAAGTTATTCCATCTAAATTTTTTGATTAAAAAAAATATTTAAAATAAATTCTAAATCACATCCGTGGTGTAATCCCGTGGTTGTTAAACTTGGCCCTGAGGGGAGATTTTTTCTCCCCAAAACAAAACGGTTACTCAATTTTCACAATCCAACAGGGTCTGTGACAAGAAAAGAATGAGACACACTGGCAGAGGGAGATATATGAGGACCAGGAAGAAGCTGATATGCTTATCTACCTCATGCCAATGCCAGACAGCACTATTTCTTTTTCACTTTCACACCCACTACCTTTGCTTCCTAACTAGCGCTCTCTGTGTATCTAGCATGAAGAACACATGTAAGACAGAAAGGCATACTTGGCAAGCGTGATGAGCCCCACGTTGTTCTCTGGATTGCTGCGAGTTTTTGAATGGCACACAATGTTCACAGCATCTTGCTGGGCCTGCAGGCGAGTGGGCAAGAAGTCCCCATTCCGCATATATTCACTATTATCAACACTGAAAAAGTAAACAACAAGAGTAGAGAGGGTCAGGTACATTAGGTGAACGAAGTCACTGTAAAACAGGCTGAGAAATTTGAAAAAGCTAACGTCACAGATTATTTGTGCAGAATTATAACCCAAACAATCTAAGCTACAACTTCTAGATGGAAACCAAAGCACACCCACAGGTCCCTCTGTTGTTTGTCTTGAAACCTTGGAGGGGGAACGGTGGGAATCTTTCTTCGTTCCTTTACCATGGTTTCATCCCTTTGGAGAAAGGACTCGAGAGAAATATACAAAGAGTTATGAGTCCTTTTTTTTGGTACTGTACCCTAGACTGTCTCCCTACTGTTATCACACTGAGTCTTCCCCAGAAAACTACTCACCCCTTGCCCAGAGAGTAGCTCTCTCTCTCTCTACCCTGTCATTCCAAGTCTGTACCACAGAGGGCTGCTCTCTCCCCAACCCCTCCCGGTGTCACTCTGTCATTCTTTCCCTGAAGGCTGCTGCTTCCCCCAGGTGTCATTCCAATACCCTTTCTCCAAGAGCTGCGCTCGCCCGAAGTCCCTTCCTCCGAGATCTGATGTCCCACCTCAGTGTCCCTTTGCCCAAGAGCTGCCAATCCCCCCCCCCCGAGTACTTTTCCCTTGACAGCTGCTGAACTCCCCCCCACCCCGTGTCACTCAAGAGTTCCTTTCCCTGAGAGCTGCTACCCCCTCCTGTGTCACTGAGTCCCATTCACCAAGCGGTGCTAACCTCCATCCCTTATCCCCCATCCCATTCTGAGAGCTGCTGCTGCCCCCCTTCCCTCCCTCCCTCCTCAGGGTGTCACTCAGAGTCCCATTCCCCGAGAGCTTCTACCCCCCTCCTCCTGTGTCAATGTTCCTTTCCCCAAGAGCTGCTACCCATCCCCCCCTCTCCCCTGGGTGTCACTCAAGAGTCCCATTCCCTGAGAGCTTCTATCCCTCCTTTTCTTCCTCCTCCCCCTGTGTCACTGAGTCCCCTCCCCCCTACACTCAGGGTGTTACTCTGAGTCCCCCTCCCCCCTCCTCTTCCTCCTCCTCCCCCTCCCCTCCCCCCCTACGCTCAGGGTGTCACTCTGAGTCCCAGTCCCCAAGAGCTGCTGCCCCCCTCCCCTTCCTCCTCCTCCTCCCCCTCCCCAAGAGCTTCTACCCCCCTCCCCCTGTGTCAATGTTCCTTTCCCTGAGAGCTTCTACCCCCCTCCCCTCAGGGTGTGACTCAAAGTCCCATTCCCCGAGAGCTGCTGCCCCCCTCCCCCCTCTTCTTCCTCCACCCCTCCCCTCAGGGTGTCACTCGGAGTCCCAGTCCCCGAGAGCTGCTGCCCCTCCCCCCTCCCCCGTGTCACTGAGTCCCCTCCCCCTTCCCCGGGTGTGATGACTCGGAGCCCCCGTTCCATAGAGCTTCCAGTCGTAGCGTTGTGTTGCGGCCTGGTCTTAGCCATGACTCAGGGAAAGTGGTCGAGTGACCCAAGCCAAGGTCCAAGGGCCGGTTCTTACCACACCATCGTACTCTCCAGCACCATCTTCTCCCTACACTTCTCCTCCGCTCTTCACAAACCAGTAGCAACGGACCCGGCCGCCGGCGCGCTCCAACATCCGCTGCTCTGACTGGCTCCGAGATGGCCCGCCCACATTCAGCACACGAGCGCACTTCCGGCGGCGCAGGCGCACTGCACTGTTTTGTCGTCGGTGGCGCCCAAACAGCGCAGGAGGCGGCATGACGTAAAAAAACATGACGCCACTTAGGTTAGTCTCTGCTTCCCCTTCCCCCGCGCAGCCGTCGTTCTGCCTACACTCAAAACAAAGCCAACCCAGCCTCTGCGCTGCTGCAGCCACTTCTATTTTCAAACAGGCCAGAGGACGTAGAAGAACGGAATAACTTTTCACAGGTGGAGGAGTAAGCAATGTGTCATTTGGGTGACTTATAGGGACACCTAGGTATAATATTCAAAACAGTCACTTTTTATTTCTATCCCACACTTAGGGGACGGATTGAGCCAGCCGGGTTTTACTTCCATTGCTTTCAATGTAACATAGTAGATGACGGCAGAAAAAGACCTGCACGGTCCATCCAGTCTGCCCAACAAGATAAACTCATATGTGTATACCTTACCTTGATTTGTACCTGTCTTTTTCAGGGCACAGACCGTATAAGTCTGCCCAGCACTATCCCCGCCTCCCAACCACCAGTCCCACCTCCCATCACAGGCTCTGGCACGGATCATATAAGTCTGCCCTCCACTATCCTTGCCTCCCAACTACCAACCTCTCTTCCCCCACCTGCTCCGCCACCCAATTTCGGCTAAGCTTCTGAGGATCCATTCCTACTGCACAGGATTCCTTTATGCATATCCCACGCATGTTTGAACTCCGTTACCATTTTCATCTCCACCACCTCCCGCGGGAGGGCATTCCAAGCATCCACCACCCTCTCCGTGAAAAAATACTTCCTGACATCTTTTTTGAGTCTGCCCCCCTTCAATCTCATTTCATGTCCTCTCGTTCTACCGCCTTCCCATTTTGGAAAGCAAAACATGAAGGTTGGGCACATTAAAAAAAAAAAAACCCCACTTCTTCCTGGGCCTAGATCAAGAGAGAAATATGGTGCATGGGAACTTGCTCCTTTTGTTTTGTGGAATACAATGGTATATATTACAAAAATGCACTTAATATTGTTTATTACTACTATTTAGAAGAGAGATATTCAACAATGAAGGCAAAGCTTAACTTCTTGCAGATGTCCAGAGTCAATGTAAATGTGCCAACATTTTCCAGTTCTATAAGATACATATTTATTTCTTCTTCAAGTCAATGAACAGCATTTTCTCAGTTATTACCCAATTGCAAACAATTATGTTAATACATTTTGAATATTACTGAATTCTATTATCTCATCTCACTGTATTTCCAGTGTTGACACAGTATTTCATCACAAGGACAAAATATAAGAAAACCAATGGACTGCATTACAGGCTTATAGACCACTATGTTTAAACAAATGAGAGATCTACATGAAAGAGAATATTTGTTTTTATTATGAAAACCACTTATCCCTGAAACATGCTGAAAACAGAATAATCCATTTGTACAAAAGAGATGAGGTGAAGATGTGATTCCATGTGCCCCAATGAAAGGAGAGTTTAATTTTACTTCCAATCTTTATTGTATTTGTTCACACCGGAATCAGTTAATGCCGATTACGGTACTATGTAAGCCACATTGAGCCTGCAAAGAGGATACAAATGCAACAAATAAATAACACCAGGCTTCCCAAGGCAGATTACTGATGGGTTCATCATCTTAACTATTGGTGTAAACCGGATCTCCTCACTGAAATTTGGCCATGTATTACTGTATTGAACAGTGTAGAAAAATGAGCACAAAATACAGCCTTTATTAGTGGTTTCCACCAGCTACAATAATTTTTGAAGCTGTTTTAAGTGATATAAATATCATTAAATCAAAAATGGGACACTTTCAAATAAGTTAAAAACAACCAACCTTTTGTCATCCACCTTTTAAGGCACTGCCTATCCAACTAGAACAGCTTTTTACAGATGGACCACACAAAGGGAATCCATTATTTCTAATAATCCTTTACTATTGCTTTCAATAGTGTTTGCTATTGTTTTGGGTGTACTTGTGACTCCGCCTACTGGCTTCAACCCATATCAAGGGCTAGATAGCCTAGTACCGTCTCCGGGGCACAGCTTTAATGGTCACCGCCTCACCAAACTGTTTGTATCGGCACTAAATCTATTGTTGTTTACTTCCACATATGCGTTTCAGAGTGTCTCTTTGAATGCTTTAGTATGGCCTAGTTTATGTCTCATCTTGTTTAGTTAGGTTCTGAAAATGTGATTCTAAAAAGTTATTAATATTCCAAGCCATTTTCTACCCAGAACCACTTTGCTACTCTGTTTTGTATGACGTTCAGCAACGAACTAATGAGACTGTACATGTTTCCACTTAGGACAGCATTAACCACCAACTCCAGTGTTATGTTTGACTCAGGACAACCTTAACAGCCAGCTCAAGTGTATGTCTGACTCTCTTGCCTTTGCCTCCCCCACTCCAGAAATAATACGACATGAAAGCACTGTAAAGTTGAGTCAGGTCTTTTATTAAACTCCAAGCCAACCTGAACAAAATTATTCACAAAGCTGATTGGTTTCTTCCTTGTATGTACAGGTAGACTCTAATCTCCTGGAGCAGCACTTGTGCATCTTACAAAGCCTGTCAGGATAACAGTGTACTGCATGTTACAGTGACCAGGAACAACACTGGAAACATTGTGTGCTAAAAAGCATAGCAGAACCAGTTAAAAAAAACACAGCTCAGTTCACTCAGCATGTTTTAGATCAAGTAAACTTTAGGCAGCAGGCATTAGAATCCGTTTTCTAAAATTGAGATTTTTTTTTCTTCAGTTGTTTCCAACTTAATTTTTAAACACAATAGAAAGTAATGATTTTTTTTTTCCAGCAGTGCTTTAGAAGACTTAGAGGGAAGATGGAAACCACCAGGGCTTCTCCGAACAGATTAAATACAACCAAGTCCAGCCCTAGTTGAGGGCTATGAGGAAGCCTCAACTCTCCACTGGAGTCGGGCAGTTGCACATCCGTCCTTCCCCCTTCTCCTCCATCTGAAATAGAAAGTGGTAGACAAGGATAATTTGGAATGGGATAAACCCCTACTGGAAACAAAACAGAAGGTGGGTGGGGCACAACTTGAACAGTTGCTCAAGCACCACTGGATATGGTGGCAGCCGTTTAGACTTGGTATGTATTACCATGGTGGTCTGGAGAAGGCCCTGAAGAAATGAGGTAGAGAGAGCATAGGACAGACTAAGGCTAGACATCCACCTTAAAAGAGACTACGTGAATCTGCTTGGTTCAAGGGTATTACACACCTTGCTGGTGAGAGACAACCCAATTTCAACTGAAAGGTTATTCCCAAAACCCACTTTAGTTGAATTGGACTTAAGAGGGTTTGGGATTTTGAAAATGAGCCCTTCAATTGTTGAAAGTCTGAATTGGCCAAATAGAGACATTTCATCTACTTCAATACATCTGTATGAAGCTTGGCTTATGTCTCTTTTCCTTTTTTTTTTTTTGGGGGGGGGGGGGGGGGGTACCGTACGGCACAGTCCTGTATATTTTTGTAAGAGACATTTCTATATGACTAAAAACGAAGATTTCATCCATTACCAAAAATCAAGTGATGGCCAACTTTCCTACAAAATCATTTCATTCAGCAACTGTCAAGAGGATCCAGGCCTCCTGCTACAAATAAGCAGACCATTTAATCTCTTTACCCTCACGTGCTCACAACACTCTCTTTTCCTTTGAAGAAGAGGTAAATCTGTTTTTCCGTGTTCATCAAACCATGAATAAAACCCAAATCCCCTACATGTCAAAAGGCAGCAGCACAGGCCATGCTCTTGCATTCATGGCATACTACAGCCTACACAGATTTCCAAAGTGCCCTCCTCGAACCCTAAGAGAAGGGGGATCACAAGAACAAGAAACACAGTGATTCTGGCAAGAGGGCTGGCCATTGTTTCCTATATATATAAAAAAAAAAGTAACAATTTTAATTTCTAAGTACAAATATATATATATCTACACCTGTCAGCCTTCCTGCAGTACAATAAGATAAATATAACTTCCATAAATACTACACCATGACAAAAAACACATAATTGAGAGCTTTTAATTCTTTCCCTCTAAGTAAAAAAATATTCAAGCTGGCAAGAAGCAACACATATAATACAGAGCCCCCATAAGGGAGCAGAGATGATGAGGGGAAGAGGCCAGCTCTAGCTTTGATATGCTCAGTGCGTCCCTACATCAAGATCACGAGGCATTCATGGGTCCACTACAGATGGGCAAGCGTGACATCAGTCTATTGCCTCTCGAAACATGTGTTCCAGTGGCAGAAGCCAGGTCCATTTTAGTATACAAAACTGAGTTCCTGCAATAAGTGAAAGAGCGGATAGCTGAGGTAAAGAGCAGGCACAACTTGGGAAAAAATGGTTCAGCAATACATCAAGCGCCTAGCAATTCAATGCCAAACCAGAAACTGGAGCCTGTTAACAGTGACCGTGAAAATATCAACATTTATACCGTGGTACTGCTGTGTACACCTGTCCTTCCCCTTTCTTGACTTCTAGATGAGAAAGCCAGCTCAGCAGAGCTTCTGCTCCCAATGCATCACTACCAGTAAAACTTGATAGCAGAGAGAGCAGAAGTCTGTCTACTGTCTGATCTTAGCACCAAGCCATTAAGATGGCAGGCTACTGAACACCCTCCCCCTCTTCAGTCTGAATGAATGACAATACACACGGCCTGCAGTGTCAGCCTCTGGGCTAGAAACAGAACTTGAAACAAAAAGTATGTTGCTCAGCTGTGTGTTAAAATGCAGCAGGAGCAGGTTACAACATTACAGAAAACACTGTCAAATGTTCACATTGCTATGCACCAGATGTAGAGAGTCCAGCGTCACTCGCTGGTAGTTAACCGACTGTGTCACAGTTCAGCACCAGCCTTGACTGCCTCCATACATCCCGTCACCAACAAAACTGCAGCCCACAGCTGGCACCGATTTGGTCCGCTCACTGGGTTTACCAGCTTCAGGCAGCAGCTGTCTTCCCTTCAGTCATGTTTCTCTTGGAAGAAAACACAAGTAGGCAGGGATAATGAAACTTCCCCAAGAGCAAAGTCCGTGATTAAGGCCTGGGGATGTCAGTCGATTTAACCTAGGGGCAGCTGGAAGGTTTCACGCTCTCAATAAAGTGCTGCTGCCTTCTCTTGGCTCCTGAAGAGGCAAAGAAAACGAACCTTCCCTTTCCTCTTCTTAAAAAGTAAGTAAAACCTAAATAGCTTTCTTCATGGCATACAATAAAACAAGTCCATTTGCTTGAATGCAAATAATTTACATATATGGATTTAAAAAAGAGACAAGCAGAAAAGCAGTTTTTAAGTCTCCCTCCTGAATGTGGGAAGCAGGTGGGTAAAGCCCAGGAGTAGGGCTGCACTGTCATTTCTCTTGGGATCACACTTTCTGCATCTTGCCCACGGCTCTGGTGGACAGCACACCAGCAAGCTCCAGGTGTCCTCTGGCCAGGTTTAGTGAGGAGAGGAAAGCCCACTTGCCGCCTCAAATAATTCTGGTTTCAAGCTGTACGGGTGTGTCGCCATCATGCCCAAGCATGTTATCTTTAAAACCTGCTCCCCATGGTCAACCAAGTCTGCCTGGCATTCAGAATTGTAGAGTTTCTCCTGTACAAGACAGACATCCAGCAAGAGGCCAAAGGAACCGAAATCTGCTTAACTGCAGAGTCCAGGGTTGTGCTGACTTCACATGTGGTGGAATCTCCTCTCACTGCAAACAGACAAGAAAACCAGGTACAGTTATAATATACCCCCACCTATTACAGCTATGCCACAAGGTATCTGGACTGGCAGAGGTTGCAGGTCCCTGTGAATGGTGCTTTCCTCAGCGACCCTCCAGACCGGTCAAGACGCTTGGGTTATGCACTTCTTGACCGGTCTGGAGGATCTAGAGGAAAGAAAATTAGCAGGTAAGACCTAATTTCACCATTGTTTGCCTGTGTTAGTGGCACAGTGAGGAGTTGAGAGAAGACAAAAGACCTGGTACAGAAGCAGAATGCTGCAACCACATCCTAGCACTCCTCTCCACACCCCCAATTTACCATATTCATTGCCACAGTTTACATTCTGAAACCCCTGGAAAATTACATCTTTTTCTACTTCCTTTAACTCATATATACACAAATTATGAAAATTCCATTAGCAAATTTTACAATGTCAAATCACACCTCTTCCCCTATTATCTTCCAAAGCCCCCCCCCCAAAATAAACCAACTTCTAAAAAATAACTCTAGCAGGCCTCATCTCTTATGCCCCACTAGATACTAGAGTCAAATCTCCTCCACTATGCCCCTAGCCCCCCTTCCATCAAAGTGAAGCAGCTTCTGTTTGACCCCAAAACTATGTGATGTCACGAAGTGTTCAAAATTAAACGTCTCCCGTGTGTGTCTAGTAACAAGCAGAAGCAAAGCTGTTTAGACACGATCATGTGAGCTGCTAAGTGTAAGCAGAAATAGAATCATTTTAGCCCCACTGCAAAGTAAATAAAAACAGCATTGTCCACGCTGAGCATCACCAAGACTTCCCTGCATTCAGACAGCCCAGCGAACGCACTACTTACAGTTCAGATGTCTGTCTCAAGCAGCTCTTCTGCCCTTTCATCCTCCTCTTCAGCATTTGCCGTTCCCCTTGAATGTGGAGAATGGGAAAACAGGTTAAACCCCCAGATCACTGCTGTGCTGCTCCAGAGCCTTGATCCCCGCAAACTTAACACTGCAGCCCACTCAACTAGCCAGGGGTTCTCTTGGGGCATTCGTCAATGAAGCAGCTGACCTAGCAATCTATCCACTTTAAGGTACAAAATCTTTCTAACTTGCTATGAATATCACTATGATCTGTTCACAGCTGTAGATCATTTCAACTTCCCTTGGCTATAAGATTTCCATTTTTTACACATGCAAAGAAGTGGAGTTAATAAGACACGGGCCTTATCACTCACATGCTGGCGGATGAGCCCTTTGTATCCTGATTTTTGCTTGCTGACTCATGAACCTCTACACCCACACTTCTACAAAAACAAAAGGGGAAAAGAAAACTCTAAGCCAAACCCTGCGTTCACAGCTTGGGGCCAGCCCCCTACTTCCTCAGCCCTTTTCCAAAGAAAAAAAAAACCAGAAGATGGACTGCACAAACATGTTTAAATGAGCAACTCTATGCATGTGACTCCAGTGAAAAAACCTTTGATAAGTTTTGAGGTAGGTAAACTGAACCTGTTGATTATATCAGCTCCTCAGGACTGCTACAGATACTTGCACACTTGCATAGGAATTAACAAAATATAAGAACATCCATCTAGCCCAGTGTCCTATTTCTAACAGTAACCAATCCAGGTCACAACTACCTGGCAGAATCCCAAAAAGCAGCAAGATTGTATGCTGCTTACCTTACCCCCTTTCCCCAAACCTACCTTACAGAAATTAGATCTTTCCTGATAACATTTCTTTTAGTCTCACCAGATCAGTCCAAACGTGTGGGTTATGGCCATTGACCAGCATGCGCAGATACAGTACAGAACTGTACTGATCTCATAAAGATCCTGTGCAGCTCTCACAATTCTGTATTTTATAACCAAGCAGTAGAAATCTAACAATCCCTTTTTTTGGTTTGTTTTTAAAAGAACATAAAAAACAAACTTTCCTTCAGTAATCTACCAAAATTGAACCATATACATAGTAATTAGGTCTTGCCTGCCAATTCTCTTCCATGTAGTCCCATCATATCAGTCCAGCACTTGCAGGTTTATCCATCCATCAGCAGGTGGAGATAGAGAGTACAAAGCTCTGCCATATAGGCCACTAGGGGGCAGACGCTCAAAACTCCGGAGCTGTGCTGAACAATGCCAGACAAACAGCAATGGAACAACTCCCTAATGCTCAACTCTAATGAGATGCAAATATAGGTGCGCTCATAGCTTTGAGCATTTGGCAGTTCAGCGGGAGGAAAGTGTCTGTCGCATGCACTCAAGAGTTGTGCGTCAAAATAGACCTTCCACTTCCGCATTTGCCCTTTGGTACCCCTGCTACCACCCCCAAGTGAACCGCTGCTTGTAATGTGGTTTGAACTGCTCCTTCTTTAGGAAGAAGCCTTGCATGGAGATTCCAAGGGAAAAAAAAATTTGAGCAGGCGGGAAAATTCCACTTTTTATCCTTCTCTGACGATCTCTCAAACTTATTTTGCTTCACTTCTCGAGGAACCCCAACCAATACACTTTTTTTTTGTACCCCGCGCTTTCCCACTCATGGCAGGCTCAATGTGGCTTAGGTACTTATTTGTACCTGGGGCAATGGAGGGTTAAGTGACTTGCCCAGAGGCACATTGGTCTTTTCCCAGTGTGGCACTACTTATGTACTTATTGCCCCATCTGAGGAGTGACCAGCATCTCATTATTGTGAGAGAGCCAATAAGAGCCTTTGCCAGCTAGAGAAAGATCCAGTAATAAAGTACCAAAAGCAGAAGGAAGCGAAACATAAGGAAATTGTCTGTGCATCTGAAAGCCTGAGCAGCCACCGGACATTGCCAACACAGATCTTTTTGAACTTCCCAATGAGGACCGGTACCCCCTGGGAGCCACATTTGCACGTAGCTGAATGCCATGTGTTGCAACATCTTTTCACCATTTCAGCCAGCATCGCCATGTAGTGGAGCACTGAGTGAATGGATGAGGTCCTGGAGAAATAGCCTAGTGCCCCGCAAGCAGTCAAGGCAGCAAAGCGAAAACTGCAACATAGCTGTACTCATGTATTAACTCAGCAGCACTCAATCTTTACTCAAGAATCAGACTCAGTTGGTAACTTAGTCCCAAGAGACATAGAAGCAGATGGTAGACAGGAAGGAGAGAGCAGGGGAAGGGGGAAGAATCCAGGTAGTGAGAACTGCAAAGAACCCCTATGGCTCTACTGAGGACTGGCTATTGAACTGGAGCTGTACAGCAACCATCCACCGCCTGCTGGAGATAGAAAAATACTGAACTGTGAGAGCTGCACAGGGTTTTTATGGGCTCAGCACACTATCTTCACCTGCTGATTAATGGTCATAACTCACATGTTTGGACTGATCTGGTGGTGACACAAAGGAACAACAGTTTATGGAGTTAACCTCCAGAAATCTGTCCACATTAATTGCTTTTACCACATCCTCCAGGGACCTTGAAAGCTTCATTATCTGCAGAGTTATGCCTTCTCTCAGCAAACTCACCGGCGTGTTGGAGAGTTTAACCCGCCACTGCCCAGAGAGGAAGAGGATAATGTTGTTGCTAAAGATTCACTGGTAGCTTCATCGACTAATGGTGTCCTGGGGAGCAGATCAGGGCGGCCGAATTGTGTACCTGTGGGGTGGAGAGATTAGAATAGATTAACAGCGTTCTCACATGAAAGTCGGTGGGGTGTAAGCCACAAAGATTAGATAAGAGTTTACAATTAGTTTCCAGGTCCTGGAGCCTGTGCTGGGGAGATGCGACAGGGGCACAAACCTTGCTCAACATCGGCTTCAGTTGTGACTTGAGCCTTGGCTTCACTGGTGAGCTGCAGCTGAGAGGGGATTTCCACTTGTGTGGTTCGCCGAGAAACACCTGGGATGTTGCGGTTCTTTTTAGAGGGAGAAGGCTTCACTTCATGACCAAAAAATAAATACATACATAAAATGCCTTACTTGCAGTTCTTGGTCATTGTAGGTTCACATGCACAATTCAGGGACCCATATATCATGCAATGAATACAGCCGTGTGGCTACAGAGGGTGAGCACATGACTGTGTAAATGAGAAAGTATCAACACTTTCACAAACCCTTTTCCTACTCAGTGTCCAACAGCAATGGAGCTATTCGTTTTTTGGCCAAGGAAATTCACTTTTGAGTTATGTTCTGAAACAGGTACGGACTAGAAGCCACAAATTCCACCGTACAAGAGAAAAACCAAACCATTTTCCCTGGAAGAGCCTTCACAAAACTGACAGCCATTGGAGCATGAGTTATCTGTGGTCTGGCAGTTAGTGTCCATGCTGATAAAAGGTACAGAGAAATGGGCACCACAGAAATGCCAGTAAAATCTTACTTGGAACAAGATAATAGGAAATGCAGTGGTATTGTGTAGCTGCAAACATTCAAAGAGAGCCCTTTGGGTACAACAGAACTGTTCATATTATTAATCATTTTTTCCAGGCCAGACTGGAAATACCACAACATTACCCCCACGGCTGCTGCAGAGAGCAGAAAGGCCCCGAGGCTGCCTCCATCGCTTCTTGACTTGACAATCTCTCATCGTAACCTACACTCAGAGGAGATACTTACAAGGTACCTTCTTGAAGACGGTACTGCACATGAAACGCTGGAACCTCTCGGCATAGAAGCCGGGTCTGTGGACAGATACTGTGTCCTGAAAATATGAGGATGAGAAGGAAGAGTTAGAACTGGAAAGGAATGATGAGACGAGAGCAGAGGGTGATGTGCACCTCAGCCAAGTTGGCTTTTCATCCATTCAATTGGACATCCTTATCCTCAGCTCCGCCATTGTGCATGTGTGTGTTTAGGGGGTGGGGGGTATGAGAATGAGGCAGTTTTATGGTTTCCACTACAATCATTTATATAGGTGAAAACAAATGTGAATGCTGAAACCTTCATTACAGCCCTTGTTAAAGCACAGGCCCAGTCCCTCCCTGTGTTCTGCATCAGAGCAGACCCACTTCAGACACCTATTATTTAAGAGATGTAATGGCTGGGCATCTGTTCCCTTCCTTACCCCATCGTGTACCAGTGCCTTCCAGGAGTGCTCCAGTTTCTTAATAAATCTGTTGAGTGAAGTGGGGAAAAAAAGGTGCTTACAATCAGCTTCGAGGATCTCCCCTAAGAGAAGGCACAGCACACTAAGTTTTTGTCTCCTGCTGCTGCCAGCCCGTCATCTCAGCTACAGTCAAAATGACACTTCAGGAGATTACTAAAACTGCAGCAGAATTTCAGACCCAGGCTCAGATCCATGTCAGAGCACAACATGCAGAGAACAGGTCCTTCCCTCCCTCTGGCCCAACACCTTGCTCACCTGTACGCCTGCAACACATCAATAACGCCAACATAGAGTAGCAGCCTTTCCCCCTTGGCACTGCGTGCTGGGATCCCGCCCATCCTAGGAAGAAGTATAGAAATGAGATGACTGCCAGGTTGTGCCAGTCTGTCTCTCACCGACTGACACCACCATAAAAACTTACTAACAAGCCTGACACAACCAACTACAGGTAGGGTTTACAATAGTAACCTTGATTAGCTGCAAGTCTGAAGACTAATTCAGGCCTTCTTTCAATCCAGAAGACAATTAATTAACCCCTTTCAGGTTGATTTTACCATCAACCTGAAAGGGGTTAATTAATTGTCTTCTGGATTGTTTACCAACATACCAAGTATTCTTCTGACAAGTCACATTTTTTATCTAATTTTAAATGTTTTGTGAGCTCCTCTGTTCATTACAACATACAGTTGCATCAGGCCTCCAAAACGCACTGGGGTAATCCACATGCACACATCAAAGAAATAAGCCACAGAAGGGGGGGAGGGCCTGGGTGTTGGCTTGGTATGATCACGAAAGAATGAATGTTAATTTAACAAGGCCTGAAATGGTGTACCAGTGGATTCTGGGCATGCTTGGCACAGATGTGGTTAAAAGACCAAAAACATCTGGGGGGGGGGGGGGGGGGGGGCAATGTTGAGCATATAAGTCTTCACATGCAACCCATCCTCTCCAAGCGTCACAATCTCAACTGGGCAGACCGGTAGGGCCACTGCGATCTTTATTTATGCAGAAACCCAGTAGATAAATATTCACACTCATGCCAGCCAATCACAGAGCCAATTTTATCTACTCTAGTTGCAGGATGTAGCAGTGAAACAGATTAAATCAATTCCTGCTCCCAGATATTCAAAGCCAGGGAACCCGTACTGGTCATCAGTCTCTATGGGGCCTCCGTGCCGTGCTTCTCCCTGGATGGACTCCATCGCTGTGGAGTACAATGCCTTCTGCCCCGCTGGTCTCCGCGTGTCTGTAAGGACATTCCTGTCCACTGCTGCCCACTCCTTCTGTGCCTGGTCTAGGTTATGGACTCCCACCAGCAAGCTGTAGTCCATGATTTTGAAACTCTGCAAAACCTGGAGAGGAAACAGAAAACCCTGCTGTAGAATAGCAGTGCGCCTGAGTCACACAAACCTTTAGTCTAAAGAGTATAAGTGCACAGGTGAGCCAGCACTGGCGATGGCGGCTTGCGTGTCGTCACTTTTTCTCTAGTTTGAAAAGATTCTTGAATCAGCGCGTACAGGGAAAAACAGATTCCCCAGGTCAATTCAAGAACAGGAAAAGAAAGCCCTTCTTACTGTCTGCAAAGCGGAGAAGTTGTAACAGTTGCATAGGGCGAAATCTACAGTGAGAGCCATGAAATGAAAGCTTCCCCTCCGATTAAAGCAGAATTTCTTGGGCTACAGCAGTCTTACCAGACAGTCCCTCTGGATGGTTTTGCACAGGGCACTGTACATGTCATTGTCTAAGAAAAGGCCATCTGGGATGTCCTGCATGAAATCTAAGTCTTTGTACGTGGGGAAGCTCTTCTCCCGCTCCTTTGGGGAGGCCCGGCGCTTGTAGGTAGAGCCTTTGAGATCATACTTTAGGTGCATCTTCACGGAGCGGGGAAGGAGGTTGTTCATCACCACAATTCGGATGTTCTTGCCACCAGCTTGCACACAATATAAACCGTAGAACTTGGGCAGCAGGGTCCGTGGATTCTGATTCAAGTTCTGGAAAAGAAGATTAATTCAGAGAAAGGTTTCTTCATGAGCCTTCCCCCCTCCTCACCCAAGGGGGGGTGGGGGAACAATAAAAACTGCTTCAGGAACATCCCCACCCCCACCCAAATCCTATGACTTGTACCGTATATAGATCTATAAATCTAGAACCAGGGAAAAATACTGATAAAACTTTGGCCCTGGTGATTTGATGCCATCCTGCACTCTGGCTGCTGCTGGTCTTGTGCTCCACACCGGGAATGACTCTGGACCTCTGCTTTTCAGAGCTGGTACTCTCGGCCTTGCTAGTAGTGGCATGCCGAGTCATTTGGTGTCTGGACTTATAGTACCGGGTGGTGAGTGGGGATGAAAGGGATTCTGGGAAATTTCATAAGTGAAGCACAGCAGAACTTATGATGATCCCTCACTGAGCAAAATGACACCAGACATTCTCTCTCCTGGGACCCCAATCCCACGCTCTTTGCTCTCATCCTGACAGCACTTACCATGTAATAACCTGGCAGCAGCTTCTGTAAGAACTCTGCCTCCTTGTGCTGAACAGTTTTGATTATGAACTCGTCATCCCCAGACACATAGAAGAGGGAGCCACTGGCCCCGGAGTTGGACAGCTCAATCAGTGGCTCATTACAGAGGGAGTACTGCAGCAAAGAAAGACACAGACATGAACATAAATAGGCAGGGAAATTTGCCACCCTGCAAAGACAGGGCTGATTTCTCTGGGCTCACACACAGCACAGTTTCAGAAAACAAAACAAAATGCATCTCAAGTTCTAACAGATTTTAATGAGGCTTTTAGAATTTTACCTCTTTAAAACTAGACGAGAATTCTAATGAGAATTTTAATGTGGATTATGAGGTTCAGTAACAGCCTCTGTATATATACAAGTGCAATGTCTGCCTGTTGTATAAATGGAGAAAGCTAACAAATTCTCCGGATGGAACAGTACCTCTCCCCATCCCATTGGTGGTACAGAACTCACCAGATAGTCATCGGGCCGGATGCCAAAGAGTTCTCGGAAGTAGCGGAATGCCACAGGGGCATATGTCTTAAAGCGGAAGTCATTGTAGTGATGGGCAGGAGTCAGGTTGCTTCCCTCACTGCAGAAGAGAGGACAACGCATCAGTGTCTCATCCGGTTCCCCCGGCACAATTTGAGACGCAGCCTCGAAAAACATTCCTTCGTAGGGCTGTGTAAACATTGCTCTTCTCCAGTACAGCTCTCCTGTCCCACCCCCTTTCACCAGGCTCAGAGCAGAGCACCTGCACAGCTCGTCTGCATAATAAATTCATACTACCGGTGTGAAGCTCCACCCAATTCCTACCTGGGGAAGAAAATGCTCTCCACCACGTAGAAGTCCTGCATGAGGACATCTCTCTCAGGCTTGGTGCTCAGGCTCCCTACGGTGTGAGTGATGCCCAGCTGGATGGCACCTTTAAGGGCAGAGGAGGTTGTCTGTGGACACAGCAAAAAGAGTCAGAGGAGGGGGTAAGAAGCACTTAAGAGCTGTAGTCTTCAGACCCCAACCTCCATTTTGTTCTAAATCATTCATTGTGCTCGACAAAGTGTGCCACCTACCAGCATAGCAGCAGTAACCACGATTCACTTTACTTGCTGAAATAGCGAGGCACGTTTCCAAGAGGCATCCGATCATTATTTTTAATGGCAAATACTGTGCTCCTCCCTCCCCACCTTGGACCCTAAAAGCAGAGAGGACAGAAGCTCAATAATCCCGAGCTGTATACCTTTTTGTACGTAGTTTCACCTGAGGGATCCACTCCACGGTGGCCGATCCTCTTCATAGTTAGGGTGGTGGGCTGTCCAGAAGAACCAGGCATCTGGAAAGAAGGCAGAAACAGTAGTTTTAATGTCATTTGCTCCAGTTGACGGCTCCCTTTCACAGAATAATAGCAATCCGATCTGCACCTAAGATGAATTTTGTCAGATGATTTGGGACTTGTGGCCTTTTTCTAATAAAAACTTTAAAGTCGGTTGTAGTTCTTAGCAGTCCAGATGTAACCTGAGGTTCTGGGGTTCTATGCAACTTGAACTGGAAAGCTCCACCTTTGGGAAAATGGACCATCCAGTCATGCTTTATTTCCCATCTTTCAACTCTGAGCTTCCCAAATCCACAAAAGAACAATGGCTCCTACTCCATGAATTCTTAATTTCCTAAGGAGTCTCATGGACTTATCACAAGTCTTCTGGAAACCCAGATAAACTGTATTCACCAGCTCACCTTTATCTACATATAAAGTATCACATACCATGTATAATGAATTTATCTCGTTGGGCAGACTGGATGGACCGTCATTTACTATGTTACTATGTTTTTTCATGCCTTCCAATAAGTAAGTCACAACCTCCCTTTCTTAAATCCACACTGCCTCTTCCTCATGAAACCAGATTTATCCAAACACTTAAAAAACTGCTTCCAGTATTTTACCCAGCACTGAGGTCAGGCTCACCAGTATATACTTACTTGGGTCATCCCTTGAGCATAGGCGCCCCGTATAAGAGGCTTGGGGAGGCTAAGCCTCCCCAGCCCAATCGTCCACTTCCGCTTGTGGTGCAGCCCACCCTCCCGCCCCGTGCATTTTCATCTTTTATTTCCGTGGCAGCGACATCAATGAAGAAAAAGACTACAGGCTCGCCGCCAGCTTCTCCCTTCTCTCTGCTCTCGCGGAAACAGGAAATGCATCACGGGACACTGTGTGCAGAGAGAAGGGAGAAGCTGGCGGTGAGCCTGTAGTCTTTTTCTTCATTGACGTCGCTGCCACGGAGCTAAGCTCCGCCCCCTTTAGCCTCCCCAAACAGTTGGGCTACCGACCGTCTATGCCCTTGAGCCCCCCCCCTCCTTTTTTTAACTGGTGTTACAACGGCTATACTCTCTGGTTGTCAGGTCAGGGACAGAGCTGAATGAGTGCCAGAGCCCTACAGTTCTGCCGCAAGAGCTAAGAAATTGTGACAAACATTCTGAAATATTGCACTCTTTAATAGACACATTTGCTACAATTGCTGCAACTATTTCTAATAAAGGAAAACACAAAATTGTTTGATGATCTTTACAGGGGAAGGGATTCCACTGATCAGTGCTAGCAAGGGGATTGAAAGACATCTTGTAGGTGAACGATAGACAGAAAGAAGATGGAGGGGCAACGGATGACAGAGGTGGGCAGATCCAGTCACTCCAAGCCCCTGTCTCACTTGCTTTCACACAGCGTAAATGACCCCCTTCACGCACATTCTTATGTAATGCTCCCTCTAATTCCAGGGCTCATACAGTAAAGCTGATCGCTTCTCCTCACCACCTGCCTTGTTTAATTGCTAATCCATCAATCCAGGTTTGGCAGTGTAGCAGCATGATTCCCCCGGCTGCCTAGCATTTTGAATCACAGGCACCACCACAATACTCTGCCGTTCAAAATGTGCCACTCAGAGGAGAAAGCAGCCCAGAGGGTTCTACCACTCCTTCACCCAGAACCTGGATCGGTTTGGAGATGTACCAGCCACCACGGCAACTGCTAACTTCTCCCTCAGCGACTGGGGAATTCCATGTATTTCGCAGTCCTTACTGTGGAACACCAAGCGCCTTGATGACAGTAGCAGGTCTGGAATTCCACGTTTGATTTCCTCCAGAACTCTGCTATGAAAACCATCAAGTCCTGGTGATTTTTGTTATTTGAGCTCTGGTAGGATCTGTTGATTAATAAGTTACTGGGCCCGGTATCTCAAAGAGTACAGAGCAATGCACAAAATAGCTAGTCGTAGCCTGTCGGATTTCCACAGATATTATTATCTCCTGGAAGTGAGGCCCAATAGATGAGTATTTCAAGAGAAGACAAGTCACAGCAATGCCTGTCTGAAGAACTATCCACCACCTAACCACACAAGTGCACTGCTGAAGCATAAAGCCTGGCTCCCAATTAACACAACTCACCTTTTCTGTGTGACTTTAGTCTCTAATGGATACAGAGTAACACCCAAAATTGCAAAACGCATTTTTAAGTTCATGGCTTACCTCAGATGTGGCTGGTTTCTTTAAAGTGACGGCTCCTGTTAAGAACAAAATATCAGACAGAAAGGTTTAGCATGAAGGAAAGAAAATTCTTTAGTAACCCAACCCCCTCTGGTGCTTCTCTTTTGTGTGTAAGTACCCGAGACATAGTGTCAACTTGCATGCAGGTATTAAGGGCATGTTATACTCAGTGATTATGTTGGCTCCCAGCTACCTGCATGCAGGTAATATATAATACACCACCATCCTTGTGTTCCTAACATGTTCTCATACTTCCACCGAGATCTGAACTGCTATTACATAAGTACATAAGTATTGCCATACTGGGAAAGACCAAAGGTCCATCGAGCCCAGCATCCTGTTTCCAACAGAGGCCAATCCAGGTCACAAATACCCGGCAAGATCCCAAAAATGTACAAAACATTTTATACTGCTTATCCCAGAAATAGTGGATTTTCCCCAAGTCAATTTAATAATGGTCTATGGACTTTTCCTTTAGGAAAGCCGTCCAAACCTTTTTTAAACTCCGCTAAGCTAACTGCCTTTACCACATTCTCTGGCAACAAATTCCAGAGTTTAAATTACACGTTGAGTGAAGAAACATTTTCTCCGATTCGTTTTAAATTTACTACATTGTAGTTTCATCGCATGCCCCCTAGTCCTAGTATTTTTGGAAAGCGTAAACAGACGCTTCACATCTACCCATTCCACTCCACTCATTATTTTATAGACCTCTATCATATCTCCCCTCAGCCGCCTTTTCTCCAAGCTGAAGAGCCCTAGCCGCTTCAGCCTTTCCTTCTGGGAATATCATGAATCATGTTTTGTGCCAGCAGCATAGTCTGCAACTCCATTACAATATCTATCTTATTTATAGATAGGACTTGATATACCGCAATTGATCCGTGAGGTGACTATGCGGTTTATAATTTCTATTACAGGTAGCCCTAATATGCTCACAATCTAAGTTAAATATTGTACCTGGGGCAATGGAGGGTTAAGTGATTTGCCCAGGAACTGAACTCGGTTCTCCAGGATCTCAACCAACTGCTGACCGTCAGGCATCAGTGGGAATCAAACCCAGTTCCCCAGGTCCGCAACCTGATACACTAACCATTAGGCTACTTCTCCGACTTAGTCCACAGACTCACTCTTTACAACTGGACTCTGTTGACTAATTTAAAAGACAGGGAGCAGAGTGTATATTTGATCAAGAGCTCCCTCCCCCTCCCCACACACCCTGCTAACTAGACCAGGACTCCTTACAGGTCTTTGCAGAATGTACTCTGCATCACACACAGTGATTTAAGTTCTCTTCTCCCTTACAATAGCAATGTGCATTTTCAGTCTCTGTTAGGTTGGGCTGTTTCATGTTAGCATGAGACAAACCAGAAAAACAAAATTACTGAAATGATCAACCCCCTGACAAATTCTGCTCTCCACACACAGTGTACAGCCTTGCAGCACAGCCTGGTTAGCAGTGCACTGCAATCACTACTGTCACAAGCAAGCAAGCATGGGTTCAAATCAACATGGGACACAGCCAAAAAGATGAGCAGGACTCCAGGTCCTCCCATCCCACCCCGCGGCAGGGAATCAATACTATGCTTAAAACACATAAAACATTCACATCCCCATTAGGTGAATATAAAGCGTCCTAAGTGTTCATGCACTGTAAACGTCTCTCATTAAGGCAGCACTCTTCTGAGAGATGACGACCCTGAGTACATCTAGGAAGATCCTAATTCTTCTAGGACCTCCCTTGCCCAAACACTATCCAATCTGTTTTGGGATCTTGCCAGGTATTTGTAACCTGGATTGGCCACTGTTGGAAACAGGATGCTGGGCTTGAAGGACCTTTGATCTGTCTCAGTATGGCAATTCTTAAGTTCTTAAGACTTCAACCCCCTTATATACACCGATGATGAGACAAATTTACATCCCCTGCTAAAAGAATGTGAATGAAATTGCAACCAGGATTGTGGACATCGTAAACATAATGGAATCAAGCTTAAACTGAACAAGGAAAAAACCCACTGCCTGATACTCACATCACACAACACTGAACGCTTTCCAAACATCAAGACCATGGGCACATCCCTCCCAATACCTGACAACTTAAAAATCCTAGAAGTCACCATTGACTGCTATCTATCCTTCGATAAACAAATCTCAAACACGCCGAAGAAAATGTTCCAGACCATGTGGAAACTGAAGCGCATAAAAAAATGACCTACTGAGAGACATATTCCACACATTAGTTCAATCCATGGTCCTCGCCCATACAGACTACTGCAACGGAACCTATGTCAAATGCAGAAAACAATTACTAAAGAGACTGCAAACGGCACAAAATACAGCTGCTAGACTAATATTCGGAACAAAGAGATTCAAAAGCACAAGACCACTGCTCCAAAAATTACATTGGCTACCCATCAAGGAACTTATATCTTTCAAGATTTGCTCCCTGGCCTATAAAATAATATTTGGCCTTGCATGACAAACTTGATCAACCTACCTATATGCAATGCATTAGAAGGCTTAAGAACCTACCCTACACTTTCCAAGATGGCAAAGGCCAAAAATACAATCTTCATACTCAACCAGCCTCACATACATCTGTCCCAAGATATGGAACACGATACCAAAAGACCTAAAATGAACGACTGACTACCTAACTTTCCGAAAACACCTGAAAGCCCACTTCTTCAGAAAACCTTTACTAAACTGAACACCAACCATCACAAAACTCAAATCACTAAAAGAAACTGAACAAAGCACACGTCGACTTCGAACGAGAATATATGTTCAACTATTGTAAATTGTAAGCCACACTGAACTGACAATTTGATTTATGAAAAATGTGGGATACAAATGCAGTAAATAAATATTCTGAATAAATGGGTCTTGCTAGCCTTCTCCAACATTCCAGATAATCACACACCACATGGAAAAGAAGGGGATCTGGTCTCACACCATAAACAAATCAGCTTGCCTCAGCTGGTGACACCCTGACAAAAATGAGGGCCTCTCCGTATCTCACAACAATCCAGTGCTTTGTAGCATGATCGGGAAATGCAGGATCACACAGCCTACTTTTAATCCCACACTTACTGCTAATACCCTCATCTGCACACTGGGAGTCTTTTTCCTTCTCTCCAGATGCTGCAAGTGTATACCCGTATCTGACACCTGAAACCAGTATAGGCCAAGCCAGCATACAGACAGCACCCACTTACAGAGAGCTGGATTTAGATTCAAGAGACAGCAGTCAGTCAGTCCTGTTAAGCTGGCTGTAACAAAGGGTTACACATTGCGGAAAGTCTAGAAGCATTTCCCAAGGTTACTGCCAGGAACTTGCACAAGCTTGTTACACCCATGAACCAAAACATGCCTTTCACGGGCAGGGCATGCAAGCAATGATGGCAGACATGGTGCTTCCCACACACAGTATCTACCTCTCCGAACATCTCCTGCACACCTCCCACAGCACACAGAGTTTAGGACTAGACAGAGAAGAGAGAGGAACAAATTCAACAGAAAGCACCAGAGAGGAACAAGCAGGAGTTTATGAAGCTCTTACGGTCTTCCACATCTTAAGAGGAAATCCAGTTCCCCTGACTAGAGAGATTCAAACAGAACCTGTAAAACGTGAACTGTGCGTCATATTGAAAGATTAGAAGTGTTTCACACCCGAGCTTTTCCATTCTGTGACTACAGAGGAAAAGCATTTGCGATGTTTGGTCTAATCTCCTCGCATCCATGGAGCTCTCTTCTCTTAGAAGAAGACCTCAAGAGTAACCAAACTCCTAGTGTGAGCCATGCTCCGAGTACAAGACTGTAATAACATATCCGGCCAAGGGAAGGGGAAGACGATGAGTTAGGAGAACTTCCAACAACATGTTTTAGAATCGGTGCTCTTACCTAGGAAATCACCTGCCAAGATTAACATTTGCACATTTCTAAATGCCATGGGTTTGAAGACCTAAAGATCCAGATTTGGAGCTGGGTTCACTGAAGGACAAATGAACACAGAGGAAAACACAAACACTGGCCTTCACAGGCCCCTCCACTGTTCCCAGGTGCCTGTCCGGAGCAGCATCTTAACTGAACCATTAAGAGTGCTTTCCTGGGGCCAGCGAGCTTAGGTACTTGGTCCAAAGTAGAGTTACCACATGAAGTCTTTTGAATCTCTTTGGCAATCCTATTATAAAGAAGCCAACTTCTGAATGGGACTCTCTGCTGACGTTAACCGAGAGCACGTCACACGTAAAAAAAAAAAAAAGAAGGAACTACAGTGTGTGGTTTTCTGTACCAACTCAACGTAAACCACAAGCAGACACCAAGTCAGAGAAATCACAGCTTACCCCTGGCAGGAATAGCAGCCTGAATGCCTTCCCTCCTTACCCTATTAAAAGCAGAATAGGACAGTGATGAAGAGAGGGCTGGATACCAGGAGAATGAGTAAGATGTTACACTCTATCAGAACTGGTACTAAAAAGATTCTCAATTGTGAATGTCCCAAAGTCTTTCACAGAACCAGTGAAAGGGGATAAAAAAGGGTGAATACAGAAGGAAATAACCTGATACAGCAAACTTCATGACAAACTATTGCTAAAATGATCAAAGGTCTGAGAACAGGGGTAGATATGAGAGTAGATCAGACAAAATCTCAACAAGAACTTTTATTTATTTATTACATTTGTACCCCGCGCTTTGCAACTCAAAGCAGGTTCAATGCGGCTTACATAGTAATTGGGATTACAAAGTGTTGATGAAGAGAAGTAAGTTGGGTATTATCGGTGTAATAAAAGGAATAAGAGTGTAGAGATGCAAGGATGGGGGGAGTAGTAGAAGGCGGAGCAAGGGTAAGTGAGCAATTTGAGGGGTGGATGAGGGGATAGAGCAGTGGATAGGGAGGGGAGAATGTGGCGGGAGATGTAGTCTAGGTCATTATCGTTGTCTCCTTGATATGTGATGGATAGATAGGTTCATAGGAATTAATCTGGGTCATTTGGGTAGGGTTTTTACTGATTTCCGGAAGGGCAGATGGTCATTGAGTGATCGGATTGGTCTGGAGAGGCCATTCCATAGTTTACAGCCTCTTTAGCTCAGTTTAAGAGTAATGAAGTGTTCCATCTGCAGTCATTGTTAGGCTACAACACAGATGAACATACACTGGTCAAAGTGATGTTTGTAAAAAAAATGCAAAACTTCTTCCCTGTAACCAGCAGACCTCCATATGGCTCAAGGTGCACGCATCATAATATCGGTGGCTACAGATGAGTCCTCTGGACATGTGTCCCGGAGCTCCCCGTGCAAACTGACGGAATCACAGGCCAGAAATTCTAGTTGCACTGAGAAGCAAGAGCCAAGATTCAAGGATCGCTTCCTGCTTACTCACAAAGAATCCTGGCAGGAAGCCACAGCCACAGGAGCCAAAGTTCCTGACACAGTAAGGTCTCATCCTGTGTCTGCCATCCAGTGATTCCCAAGTGATGAGATTACTAGTGCATCAGCAGAAACCCTCAGCTGTCCCATGACTCCAATCTTCAGTCTCCTCTTAAACAGGAAGGCCCTATGTCGCAATATCTGGGGAGCAGTGTAAGTTACAACTCTGCTCTGAAAATACAGGAGGAAATAAGACACAATAGCGTGCTATTTCAAAATTATGCTGCTCAAAAAAGCACCCTCCGAGCCCTGCCCTATATTAAGACATTAAAGGTGGATTATTTTTAGCCAAGGTTAACATGAAATCCTAGTGAAATGAAGCTGTTTTTACCGGCCCAGAAGCGTCACCAATCTAAAGACATTAGCTATGGGCTAGGATGTGCCACAAAGCAGAAGGAAACAGTGGGGAAACACTTGGGGATAAGACAATTGTAGCAAATGTCACAAGAGACAAATGAACTACTTCTGGGGCTCCCTTTCCATGTGTGTGGTGTTTCGAATAGAGGAGAAACCTATCCTGAGGACCTCACAACCAGCAGGAAATCCACAGTGAATAAACAGGAGACACATGTGGAACTACAGCTGAAAGCAGGCTGCCTTTTCTCCCCATTAAGGCTGAGGCATTAACACTGTCAGGACTGGACTACTTGGCTTTCCTTACCCCTCTTTTACAAGAAGGCCAGATGATCCCAAACGCAGCAGACACATCTAACAGGTGTGGCTTAACAGCTCAGGATCTTTCCTTTTCTCAGTTACATGGCTTCCTGGCTCTTCTATGGATTGAAATCTATCCTTGTAGCTTACTGAAGTCCTCTAGAAAGGCTGTACTGGATCTCTCTCTACAGCTCTGACTGCGCCTTTGGAGATCTCCGAGGAAACTGGCCTACTGCCTTTAGATAGCTTTTGACCCCCCCCCCCCCCCACCAAAAAATACCACTACTACTACTTATTTCTATAGCGCTACTGGACATACACAGCACTGTACACATTATATACAAGTTTCATTACATTTAAGCAGTGGAGTAGCCTACCATTAAGAAACAGTATCGGACCATCACGATCCTACCTAAACCTACATTCTCCAAACTGCAAAGGACTTAAATACAAAACAACTTACGCATCCAGCTTCTCCTACATAAGCACACAACTATGGAACGGACTCTCTAAAGCTGTAAAAACAATCCATGACCACCTGAACTTCAGGAAATCACTAAAAACCAACCTCTTCAAAAAGGTCTACCCCAATGATCCAACGTAACCCCTTCACCCAGCAACACAGCATGACCAATGATCGTACCGGACAATATACAATCTTCATTACCTTCGACCCTCTACAGCTACCTCATTCAATCACCAACCTGGCAAATGCCTTGACGGTACTATGTAAGCCACATTGAGCCTGCAAATAGGTGGGAAAATGTGGGGTACAAATGTAACAAATAAATAAATAAATAAATAATGGTTAGTGCAGTGGACTGAGAACCAGGAGAGCTGGGTCTGATTTCCACTGCATCTCCTTGTGATTCTGGGAAAAAGTCACTTAACCCTTCATTTATCTGTGTCAGTTTCTATGCACAGAGGATCTCCAAGGGAGAGGAAGGGATTGTACAGATTAGTAGTTGGTGGAAACAGACAGACTGGATAGACCTGTGTGGTCTTTATTTACTGTCATTGTCTCTGTTTACCTACTTCAGTGGTTCCCAAACCTGGTCCTGGAGGCACCCCAGCCACTCAGGTTTTCAGGATACCACAATGAATATTCATGAGAGAGATTTGCATGCACTGCATGGGCAGTCTGTGCCCTGAGAATGACAAGGACAAATCATATAAAGTATCACAGACCATGTAAAATGAGTTTATCTTGTTGGGCAGACTGGATGACTGTACATATCTTTATCTGTCATCATTTATTATGTTACTATGATAATTATCTGTTGAACCCAATGTACCTAAGACATGAAGGAAACTGGTGTACCTATTAACGTAACAGAAAGGTAGTGAGAAAATAAAAGTGTGTTTCTTATCATGCCACGGAATGTATCTGTTAATAAAAACAGGTTAGCAGAAATAGGGATTAGAAGCCTGTTTGCAAAGCTCCTGAGCTTGCTGTTGCATAATGGTCTTTCCTAAAACTTTAGCTATTATTTTACACTGTGGTGCTATGTATTTCCTTGAACACACCTTTGGCTCTGAAACAAGCCGTAAAGTCATCACATCTACCAGCAATTAGGCATCTGGGAATCAAAACGGCAGATACATTTATGTGGAAAAGTGCAAAGTAATACTATAGTCCAAACTATACTGGATTCTGCGTTAGGCGTCATCCAGGAAAAGGATCTTGACATCACTTGGAAATCCTCAAGCTCAGTATGTAACAGTTGTAGTCAGAGAGGCAAATATTAGTATTTAGAAAAGAATGGAGAACAATATCGTATCATCTGTGTACAGTTTTAGTCACCCAACCTCAAAAAGCTAAGAGAAGTAGAAAAGTGAATTGAAAATGCTAAAAGCCCGACACAATCTTGGAAGAGTGGTTTTTAGAACAGTCACATTGTCTGTATTTTATTAAACAACAATCCAGCAATGTTGCAAACTGGCAACCAACCCGAGATATATTATTCATATCCCGCTACGTACAATATACATACTTGTTCTTGATCTGTCCTTGCCATGTTCAAGACACAGACTGTAGAAATAGTTTTTCACTCAATGCACAATTAAGCTGTAGAATTTGTTGTAGGAGGTGGTGAAAATGGGTTTTAAAAGGCTTCAGGCATTAGCAGGCCTGGTAGACTTGGGAAATGCACCGTTTATTCCGGGAGCATCTGTTCTTTGGGCTGTACTGCTGGGTCCTTGTGACTCAGATGAGCCTCTGTCGGAGACAGACTGATGGGCTCCAGGGGCTTTTGCCCTGACCCAACATGGCATTTCAGATGTTCTTGACAGCTTTAGTGTAATTAAAGAATCCACAGTCAAACCTGGAGCCTGGCAAGGGAAGCTGGGCTTCTTTGCCAGCTATTGCCAAGAGAGAGACTGTGCTTGAAGGCAAGATAGCAGCTGTATATTCCTCTCACAATAATTGCATTTGAGAGGATTAACAGACACTCTCACTGACACAGTTCAGCAAGTGTGCTGTGCTCTGGAAGATCAACTTTTACCTATGAATGCAGTCAAGGCAGTGTAACACCCGTCTGAGAGGAGTTGCAGTAATCCCAAGATCTCACTTCTTAATCAGTTATACCCAAGCCACCATGCTGCAAATTCAGAGTAAGGTTTAGTGAGCTCCCAGAGGAAGAAACAGTCATACAGATGATACCTGTGGTGTGCACAAGCACGCACTATGACACAGGCACCTATGTGACAAGTTTATGACATCAGAAGCATCACGTGCCGTACCCAAACAGACTTTCAAAGTAACTACAATTAAATGTGTGTAATGATCAGGCATGCCAGGGTCTGCATGCAGAGAGCAGTTTGGATTGCTTCCTTATGCACATGGTTTTGCTCTTTCCCAAATTAAATCTCATCTGTCATTTCGATACTCAGATGCCAACATTATTCTGGCATCTTGTCAAAATGACTTTTTTGCTGTAATTTCTTTGCAAGGCAGGTACACATAACATCTCTCCTCATTGTTGCCGAGATTAACACCGCTTTGAGCTGCCATTGAAGAGACTCACTGGGAAAGAGGACAGCCTGGAAAAGCCTGCTGTTCTTGTTGAACCTTCGCTCCAGCATTTGGCTGAACTGTTTGTAAGCTTTGCTAGCAATGATTACACACTTCCCCCAAATGCTCAGTCTGGTCTTTTGTTTACTACACAATCCTGTAGACAAATTACACTATGTTTACAAAAATAACTGGACATATCCAGACTTAGAGAAAACAGAGTCTGGAGGGTTCTAAACCCAGGTTTGCCACTCCCTACACAGGACTTTGGGTAATTCCATTCATCATCCTGTTTTCTTTATTTTCTCTCAGCGAGCCACTGTAGGCTTGGAAACCTTCTGACCTTTCCTAGACCCAGCGTGCGGTACAAAAAAGATGATCCGAATTTCGGAAGTCATTCGTAACCTCCAAGTATCTGCAAAGAACTCGCTTAACATCCAAGCATCTCTAGGCTTGAAACTCCTTAAGATAATCCTCCTTTCGGAAGAAAGGGAGACAGAGCTGCTGATCTACATGAAAGCGAGACCCAATCTTCGGCAAAAAGAAGGCACTGTGTGTATTGAGACACCTGCTATGGTAAAACGCAGGAAGGAAACCCTACAAGACAAAGCTTGACGCTCAAAAACTCTTGTTGCCAAAGAGATTGCTACCAAAAAACACAGTCTTCAGGAGGATCCTTCAGAGACAACCGAGAAAGAGGCTCAAACGGCGGTTACTGCAAGGCTCTCAGCACCATGTTAAACTGCCAAGGAAAAAATGGAGCGCAGGGGAGGCCGAAGCTGGTTACCCCTCTCAAAAAAAGCGCACAATATCTGGCTGAGAGGCAAGGGAAACACCCTTCACACGCCCTCTATAGCAGGCCAAAGCCTCAACCTGGACTCTAAGAGAACTCAGAGACAGACTCTTTCAGAGCCCCTCCTGGAGGAAGGCCAAGATGGCAGCCACCGATGTAACATAGTAGATGACGGCAGAAAAAGACCTGCATGGTCCATCCAGTCTGCCCAAAACAAACTCATATGTGTATACCTTACCTTGAATTTGTACCTGTCCTTTTCAGGGCACAGACCATATAAGTCTGCCCAGCAGTATTTCCCGCCTCCCAACCACCAGTCCCGCCTCCCATCACCGGCTCTGGTACAGACCGTATAAGTCTGCCCTCCCCTATCCTTGCTTCCCAACCACCACCGCCACCCAATTTCAGCTAAGCTTCTGAGGATCCATTCCTGAGGATTCCTCTATGCATATCCCATGCATGTTTGAACTCCGTTACCGTTTTCATCTCCACCACCTCCCGCGGGAGGGCATTCCAAGCGTCCACCACCCTCTCTGTGAAAAAATACTTCCTGACATCTTTCCTGAGTCTGCCCCCCTTCAATCTCATTTCATGTCCTAGAAAGGTGGAGGTGATCAGGATAGTACTAGAATTCAAAAAAGTAAGGGAGAACCTCAGGGGACTTCTCAGGGAGAAGAAAGAATTGATCCAACTGGTCTTATCCCAGCATTCATTCCATTGTTATGCATGACATATTCACCTGCAAAGGCAGGGTTTAACAGAGACTTACACCATGTGAAGCTAAGTACCATGCTTTCACTTAACTGAATAAAACAGATCTACACCATTCAGCAAACTCAGAGTACAGAGGAAGAAATTAAAGCACTGCATGTTGGGATGGGGGGTGGAGGGGGGAATAACACAAATATGAAGAGTCTGTACGTCAAATGAAAAAGTCTCCAACCAATGGCCACATTTCTTCTGTCACAGGCAGATAATAAGTCATGCACAGATAGATTATCGTGACATGGAGCCATCAGCAGTAGTTCCTGTGAAGCATGCAAGAATGTATATTCATGTAAAGCTCATCCTGTTCTTTAATTCTTTGAAGCCCTCAGAGATGTCGCAGATCCCATGCGCTGCCCGCTACTGGTTCCAGGCAAACGACAATTTGATTTCCCAGCTGAAGGTCTATTTTATCTTTCTGTTCTCAAATTTCTGTCCCCACAAAGCACTGTACTATTCCCTTCTGGACCCAGAAACAGGCTCACAATCCAGTTATTGTTCTTTATGGTGGGGAGGGTGATATGAGGGGGAACAAGCACGCACTTAGCACGAGCTAATTACACTTCTGTGTAACAGGATGTTTATCACCATCTTGGGAGATTATCAAATCCCTGAATGTTGTGCCTCAGCTAGAAAAAGTCACAATATCAAAGGAATAAAAACAAAATAACAAAATTACATCCAATGCGAGAACAAAGTGGGCCTTATGGTTAGTGTAGTGGGTTGTGGACTGATGCTCAGAGGAGCCAAGTTCAATTCCCTCTACAGCTCCATGTGACCCTGGGCAAGTCACTTCACCCTCTGCTGATGCGGGTACAACAGTAGTATAATGTACTGTGAAGCTGTATATAAATACTCAAATGAATGAATGAATATTATCAAACACCTTATAAGGAAGAGGTCAGTATTTTTACACACCTGAGGAACAGGATGACCTAAAGAGACCCTAATCACACCTCTAAGGTGGTAGGAGGTACACAAATCCACGCTTGGGAATTACTGCAAAAGTTACTGTATGCCAATGGGGGAGCATTAATGCATTCCTGGTGGGAGAAATGGATAAAAACCACAAATGGTGGGATTGAAGGGATATAGTTAAATACCCAGTATATGTGAAAGTAACTCACTACTACTGAAAAGATGTAAACAATTCAAATCTTCTCTATCAGGGGGGATTTGGTTAGGGAGTTACAACCCTCTCTCACACAAAGGTTGGGGGTGGGGAGGGGGAAGGCTCATAATCCCTTGGGATAAGAGAAAGTGTTATCGCGCTCTGGGAGGTCAGCCACATTTTCATTTCAAAATATGTCACACAGAATACAACCAAATAATGCTCTTAGAAACCATCAAACAAAAACAGTTTACAGTAAAACAGGAGAGAGAATAGCCAGATTCACACTACTCCTCTCTGAGAAGCGAGAGAGTTCTCATACCCTGGAGGTTTAAGGAACTATCTCCCCATCTGCCCCCATCCCTGGAGAAGTGCAGATGGGAAGGATAATCAGAGTAGGGATCTAAGAAGGGGGATTATGCTAACCCTGGGGGAGGGGGGGGGGCTAATATCACTCTGGGGATTTAGGGAAAGCAAGTATCACTGAGTGGGGGCAGGGTGGCTATTAATCAGTGGGGGAGGGGAGTATCATTCTGGAGAGTTATCACTTGGGGGTGGGAGAAGGAAGTAGCTGGGAATTTGGGGAGGGGAGTTGTCACTCTGTGGGGGAGGGGTGTATCACTCTGGGATTTTAGGGAAGGAAAGTATCACTTAGTGGGGGAGGGGTATCACTCTGGGGTGAGGGGAGTTGTCCCTCGGTGGGGGAGGGGAGTATCATTCTGGGAATTTAGGTATCAGTGGGGGAGGGGTATCACAGGGGGGGGAGGGGAGTCAGTCTGGGGGGGGAGGGGAGTTGTTGCTCAGTGGGGGAGGGGAGTCAGTCTGGGGGGGGAGGGGAGTCAGTCTGGGGGGGGGGGGAGTTGTTGCTCAGTGGGGGAGGGGTATCACAGGGGGGGAGGGGAGTTGTTGCTCAGTGGGGGAGGGGTATCACAGGGGGGGAGGGGAGTCAGTCTGGGGGGGGGAGGGGAGTCAGTCTGGGGGGGGGAGGGGAGTCAGTCTGGGGGGGGAGGGGAGTTGTTGCTCAGTGGGGGAGGGGTATCACAGGGGGGGAGGGGAGTTGTTGCTCAGTGGGGGAGGGGTATCACAGGGGGGGAGGGGAGTCAGTCTGGGGGGGGGGAGGGGAGTTGTTGCTCAGTGGGGGAGGGGAGTCAGTCTGGGGGGGAGGGGAGTCAAGCTGGGGGGGAGGGGAGTTGTTGCTCAGTGGGGGAGGGGAATTCAGGTATCACACAATGGGGGAGGGGTATCACGGGGGGGGAGGGGAGTTGTTGCTCAGTGGGGGAGGGGAATTTAAGTATCACACAATGGGGGAGGGGTATCACGGGGGGGGGAGGGGAGTTGTCCGTCGGTGGGGGAGGGGAGTATCATTCTGGGAATTTAGGTATCAGTGGGGGAGGGGTATCACACAATGGGGGAGGGGTATCACGGGGGGGAGGGGAGTTGTTGCTCAGTGGGGGAGGGGAATTTAGGTATCACTGGGGGGGGAGGGGAGTCAGTCTGGGGGGGGGAGGGGAGTTGTTGCTCAGTGGGGGAGGGGAATTTAGGTATCACTGGGGGGGGAGGGGAGTCAGTCTGGGGGGGGAGGGGAGTTGTTGCTCAGTGGGGGAGGGGAATTTAGGTATCACTGGGGGGGGGAGGGGAGTCAGTCTGGGGGGGGGAGGGGAGTTGTTGCTTAGTGGGGGAGGGGAATTCAGGTATCACTGGGGGGGGGGAAGGGGAGACGTGGTGGTGGTGGTGGTGGTCCTCCCCTCCCCCCCCGCCCTGACAAGTAAGGAAAAAGTTCGCACAGGCTGCCGGGGGTGGGGGGGGGGTGACACGAGCCGCCCCTCCTCTCTTTCTCTTACCGAGGCCGCTGCTGCTACTGGTGGGTTCCGCAGCCGACGCCATGTCTCCTCCGGTGGAGCCGGTTCCAGCGAGGAAAAGAAACGGGCGCCGGCGGCCGGTCGCTCTTCACAACAACAGCCCGGCCAAAAGCCCGAAAGCGGACACTCACGGAGCGCGCCGAGCGCCGGAACCCCGTCACGCATGCGCGGCCGAGAGTGACGACAGCACGCCTGTGCCAGCCACGTGACAGCCAGACGACGTGAACCGCTCTAGGCCAATGAGAGAGCTGAAGCCAGTGGGCGGAGCTTCCGCGCTTCTAGTTCACCCAAAACAAAAGCGGACACTCACGGAGCGCGCCGGAACCCTGTCACGCATGCGCGGCCGAGAGTGACGACAGCACGCCTGTGCCATCCACGTGACAGCCAGACGACGTGAACCGCTCTAGGCCAATGAGAGAGCTGAAGCAAGTGGGCGGAGCTTCCGCGCTTTTAGTTCACCCAAAACAAACCCTATAGGCCTAAGTCTGGGTGGAAGAGAGAAGCGGGTTTAAATGGCTTTTGGGACCCATTTTTCTACACAATACAGATGGCCACATTTCAGTCTACATATCCTGTTTACTGATGCAGAGCTTCCAAGTTACCCATTCCAGGAGGGAGACTTTTGGGCCAGTCCTGGTTTTAAACTTACAGCCCAAAGCAATCTGGGATTTATAGTCCATGATGATTGTCTCCATTGAAAACAGTGCTGCAGGTCCCATAATGCACCAGGATGAGGTTGGCAGACATCCAGGCCTGGCCCAAAAGTCTCCCTCCTGTAATGGAAGCTCTGCTGATGGCTTCATCTCAACTGTTGTTGTAAACTGCGAAGCCTGATAACGACGGAATATATTGACATGTAATATAGCGGAAGTAAAATTAAACTCTCCTTTCATTGGGCCACATGGAATCACATCTTCATCTGTTTTGCGGAATTTGACATGTTAGATACACAAATGGATTATTCTTTGAACGTGTTTCAGGGGCAAATGGTTTTATAAATCAAAATAAAATTTAATGTTTTGTTTCAAGCAGATCTCTTTTGTTTAAACATAACTAAATGGATTACAAGTCCCTAAAACTGTGCATTGCTTTTCTTATATTTTGTTCTCGTGATGACTTAGACTGTGGCAAAACTGAAAACTCATCTCTTCTATCTGGTCGATAATAAAAGGCGCTCACTGTGAACACTATCCACCCTAAAAGGTTGTTTTGTGGCTGTAAATTAGGAATTCTGATACTGAATAAATAAGTATAGGTTTTTGTTCCCCATCATGCATCCAAAGGTTATATAATCCTTTCAAGAAAGACACATTATTAATCATTTAACTTATTAGTGCAACATAAGCACAGAGGCACAGTATGGTCACATTTTAAATATGGTAATACTAGAGCCCAGCTATGGAACAGATAATTTTTAGTTAGCCTGCACTGGACCAAACTTGCTTTCCTTGTGCCATCATAATCCAGCAGGATAGGCAGTGTCTTAAAAGGTGGAGGATAAAGGATTTTTTTTTTTACATTTATATCCCACATTATCCCACGCAAACGCAATGTGGCTGTCCTTTAATGATGCCACATGTTCAGCCATAAGTATAGTTATTCAAACATAATTAAATGCATACACCAGAACAGTCATCTATATACACATTGCAAAAGAAAACAACAACTTCTACAGAGTACATCCAAAACTTAGTTTTTATTTTCTCGTTTCCATCTTCTAAAATTCTAGACAGCAGGTGTACAGATCAGTAGGACCCAAGCAGTCCAAAACAAGTACGGTCAGAAGCAACCCAGTTTATACCTCAGTGGTTCCCAAACCTGGTCCTGGAGGCACTCCAGTCAGTCAGGTTTTTAGGACACCCACAATGAATACTCATGAGAAAGATTTGCATGCAGTGGAGGCAGTGCATGCAGATCTCTCTGGTGAATATTCATTGTGGGTATCCTGAAAACCTGACTGGCTGGGGTGCCTCCAGGACCAGGTTTGGGAACCACTGTACCTAACTGTTCAACCACCCTTAGGATTCTCCCTTGGGTTTAAAATGCAAAACCATGTGCATGTAAGGACAGAATCAAATTAAAGTTTAAAGCAAATGCCCTAAATATGTAATACTTGGTAGCAATAATGAAATTAGAATATTCACATAGGAGGTTCCCGAGCCTGTACATCTAGCCCCCTCTTTGGCCGTTTTCAAGTCCAAACTTAAAGCCCACCTCTTTACCACTGTTTTTGATTCCTAACCACTGCTCGCTTGCCCTGTCCTTTTATCCTCACCTCTTTATTCCCTTACCCTTAATTGTTCTGTCTGTCTGCCTGTCTTATCTAGATTGTAAGCTCTTTGAGCAGGGACTGTCTTTTTTTGTGTATGGTGTACAGCGCTGCGTATGCCTTGTAGCGCTATAGAAATGATAAGTAGTAGCAGTAGGTTGCCTGAGCCAGCGGATTTATTTCCCATTAAACATAATTAACTTTGTATGAACTTGGCAGCTAACAGTGTGCAAAACTGGATTAGACTGACTTTGGATGATTGAAGCTCTTCTCTCATTATTCAATACCCCCCTGTGAATAGTAGTAATAAAAAAAAAAGGCAAGTGCATTTTTATAATATACCACTGCAATCCACAAAACAGATTAGGATTTATTTATCGCCTTTCAAATGTACTGGCTGCATTTGTTATGCTATTCTCAGGAAGAATAAAGTCAGGCAAAGACCAGAAGATAGAAAAAGGGAGGTTTTATTACTCACCACAGAAGGTCATTTTGTATACAAGTACAGAGAAGTTACTTTTATTATACCCAGGCTTATCAGACTAAAAAGGCAAACAGAATGCAAGGTTGTAGAAAGAATAAGAAACAATTCAGGTCCACTACCAGGGAATAACTAAACAGCGTTTGGAAAATTACTACATTATCAAAGGCATTTCTGGTGGAGATCAGAAAGAAAGATTCTTAGCTGCAAAGATTCAGTTGTCACGGGGGAGGGAGGGAGGTACCCTGAGAAATAGGCTCTGGCAAGGAAGTAATACTCTTGTCCAGGAGGCGTATTTCAGAGCTTCTTAGATGAGCAGTCACTTATATACCCTTCCCCTCATAGAGGACCACCTCATATATCACCCAATCAGCAATCCTGCACATACACAGGGCCTCGCCCATGTGTCTGGTCATTATCACATGTTTTACGTACAGTTATTCTTATATGTCCAGCTAAAACTGGTTTGTACTAGTTTGCAGATATGACCGTTATCAGGCCTCTAGCTACCATGGACAGGATGCGCTGAAGTCTGTTGTAACAAACTCTAGAACAAGCAGTCTCAGAGCACAAAGTATATTTGGTACAGCCATAATAGAAATAAGCAAGCCAGTTTTCTTCAGGTGGTTGCTGTGTTAGTCCAAAGAATAGTTAAGCTCTAGAACTCATTGTCGGAGGATGTGGTAACAGCAGTTAGCTTATCTGGGTTTAAAACAGATTTGGCCAAGTTCCTGGAAGAAAAGTCCACAGCCTGCTATTGAGACGGACATGGGAGAAGCCACTGCTTGCCCTGGGATTGGTAGCATGGAATGTCATGAATGAAGGCTAGATGGACCAATAGTCTGACCTAGTATGTCCACTTTAAAGGTTAATAAATAGAGAGAGAGAGAGTGTGTGTGTGTCTTATTTATTTAAAAAAACTCATATGCCACTTATAACTTACACAATAAACAGCAATAACCTTACATCATGACTCCACAGCAACAAGCAGGGTTATAGTTACAGTAGTGTGTGTGTGGTGGTGATTTGGGGAGGGGGCAGAGAAGAAACCACATCAGCAATTTGCACCCTTTTCATTTGCATCCCTTTCAGTCAAGCTCTCAACACATCAACTCAAAAACGTAGGAGGAAGGCAGAAAAGCACTTGCTTGGGGCAACACTTTCTCCGCCAACTGCTCTGGCTACTATGATCCTGTCCAACTCCACAAAAGAAGAGGCCTAATGACATGACCAGGACCAAAAAGGGTAGGGTCATGGGTTTTAATGTTCTTATTCAATTAAAACTCTCCCCTGCCCCACAGTTCACATATATAGGCAGATGGACTCATTGTAGAGATTTCACATTGGGGAATATTTACCAGATATTTAAAAGCAGATGCTTCACTGGGCCGAGATCCACCATTTGCAGTACTTCTCACGAGCTGGAGCTCGGCCTACTACCGTGCTCCTGATTTTCGAAAGTGCCACCCCTCCTGCAACATCACTGCCACGGTTTGCGAGTCTGGATGGAACCTGCTTCACGGCACCGTCATGTGGTTTTGGTTCCGGTTAAAGTCTGCCATGAATGAAGGTCATCAGTTTGTTCAGTTGGCCCTCCAGAGACTGCTGGTCTCCATCATTGATAATGGTCCAGTCGAACTTCACTCCATGATCCAGTCCGCACTCAGACTCCGCATCATCGACTCCTGCCAAGGGAAATACCAGAGAGGGGGGATCACATCCTACCCACCAGTCAACCAGCATCACCAGAGCACAAAACCTGGGGCTAGCGCAGATCGATCAATTTTACTGAGGGCTGTGCAGCCATTTTACGGCTGAAATGATGAAAGGTCAAGGTTTTCAGTCAGTGCAGGACTCTGACTGGTTGAAAGAGATGTTCTCTCACTCTATGCAGAGCTGCCCTCACTTTCTTCCATTTTATAACATTTTATAGGGTCTGGCTTCTTGCTGCAGGGTCACTGACCTGCTGTAAACACCCAGCCCCTGTGTTTCCTGGTCTCTTCTGAAGCCACAATTCGAACAGTCTGCACTATGTCACCATAGGCATCTTGGAACCACTTCAAGTCTGACCTTCTCCGAGTGTCACTCACGACCTGCAGCAGAAGGTGGGGGTGGGGGGTGGTGGAGGAAAGGTGTCATATGGATCACTCCTGGCTTGAGAGAACAGGCAGGGAAATGCTGAGCCCAAGCTCACACTAAATCTCCAGCTTTGCTGTATTAGTCTTTGTCAGCCATGACACCAGCCCCCGTCTTTTCAGGTATCACTAGCCAAGATAGAGCTGCATCCCATCCCCCCCCCCTTTCACAGGACGCCAGTTCCTCATGCCCAACGTAAGCATTAAACACTTCTGTAAAGCAACCTGCCAAACCCATCATGAAGATAGAAAATGATGGCAACTAAAGCCCATGCAGCCCACCCTCCACACCAGCTACTGGTCCCATGGCTCATGTTCACCAGGGAAAGGGGACAGGATTTGCTATACTGCCTTTCTATGGTTACAATTCAAGTGGTTTACACATTACATACAGCTGCTTATTTTGTACCTGGGGAAGTGGAAGGTTAAGTGACTTGCTCAGAATCACAAGGAGCTGCAGTGGGAATCGAACCCAGCTCTCCTGGTTCTCAGGCCACTGCACTAACCATTAAGCTACTCCTCCACTCCAGATAGCTGAATGCAGAAAACGTGCTCCGGTCCTGAAGGAAGCCATTGTGAATCAGCGCTAAAAGACTCGGGGACTTTCCGATTAGTAGGGATCTTGGTATCACACCCAGGTACATGTCCCATGGAGGTGGAGGAGACAAAAAGATCAATTGACACAAAATGCATGAAAAGTTTCCTCCTCACTCTTACCCAGAGAGGCTGAACGACACCCTCCACAATAAGCCTGCAGAAAAATCCCGGGTCTGCATTCCGTTTCTCCTCCCCCCATCGGATCATCTTAGTTCTGTAAATCTCCTTATAGTTACTGGCATCCAACAAGCGCTGGAAATCCAAACCATTATCCTGCAAAAAAACAAAACAAAACACACACACACACCTTTCAGCCCTTTATTTTCAGAGAGAAAAGGGTCTCTCAGGCAAGAACTTAGGTATGGACATGGGTTATACCTTAGCAAACTGCTCTTTGAGGGGTCCAGAGAGACGCAGAAATGCACAACTGTCACACCCCAACCTGTGGTACAACAGCAAATTGTATCTTTTATACTTATTTCTATTAAAAATGTTCACTATACAAAACAAAGCTGGTCATCCGGGAAGTCTTGTTGTTTCAGCTAGAAACACAGCGTGGCAGATCTCAGATCCAGAGACACAAGTGCTTGAGCAGCTCCTGTATTGATGAATCTGAGCCTAGGGAGGGTCATCTGTGCTGCATTTACTACCTCAAACCATTTCAAAACGTTGGAGCCCAGACCTGAAGTAAAAATGATTTACTACCACCTCATCTACATTTTATTAGATTTGTTATACTACAAATAATAAAATTAAGCAGCTTACAAAAAATAATAATAAAAATAAAACTTTATGAAACAAACTGAAAAGTATAAAATACATATTTTTTTATCTCCTCATGTTGTTCCCCTTCCATCCCATCAATTCTCCCAGTTTCTGACTCCTCACCTCACTCCATCATCTCTCCCAGTACCCGATTCCCCCATCCCACCATCTCTCCCGGTACCTGATTCCTCCATCCCATCAATTCTCCCAGTATCCGATTTCCCCATCCCACCATCTCTCCTGGTATCTGATTCCCCCATCCCATCATCTCTCCTGGTACCTGATTCCCCCATCCAATCATCTCTCCTGGTACCCAATTCCCCCATCTCCTCTCCCGGTACCTGATTCCCCCATCCCATCATCTCTCCCGGTACCCAATTCCCCCATCCCATCTCCTCTCCCGATACCTGATTCACCCATCCCATCCCCTCTCCCAGTACCTTTGGCACCTAACCTTTATACCTATTCAGGAAATCTAGACTGCCCCAATCGGACTGACTGTACATTTGCCCTTTAGATTGTAAGCTCCTTGAGCAGGGACAGTCCTTCTATGTTAAACTGTACAGCGCTGCGTAACCCTAGTAGCGCTTTAGAAATGTTAAGTAGTAATAGTACCTGATTCCCCCATCCCACCACCTCCTGAGACCTTGCTGTGCCCTCCATTCCTCCGATCACTCCCCCTCCCAGTCCCTGCATCCTGGTACCTGTCCCGGATTGACTCTGTCACAAAATCCTTGCCCGACTTCCTCTTGCCGCTGAAGAGCAGAATAAGGCGAGGGGCGACCATGCTGAGACCGGGACCGGGACGCAGTGCAACAGACGCCGGTTCGCTCTGACTCCTCCTCCTTCCTGCCACACGCCGGGGTTGCTTGTTAAGCAGTTTCCCGTCTAATTGATATCAATAGAAATCAAACAAAATAAAACATGGAAAAGAAAATAAGATGATACCTTTTTTATTGGACATAACTTAATACATTTCTTGATTAGCTTTCGAAGGTTGCCCTTCTTCCTCAGATCGGAAATAAGCAAATGTGGTAGCAGATAGTATATATAAGAGAAACATCAAAGCATTACTTTGACAGTCTGACAGATTCTAATTGAACTATTGTTTGAAGGCAGCTACGGGAAACTTTGCACTTACAGGTTGAGGGGTTTTGGCTCACTTTGTGCAGTAGTGGTCAACCCTAAGGGTTCCAGGCCTCACTCACGCTCCCATAGTCTCTCTCCTTCACTTCCAAGTCTCATTCTGATGCTCCTCCAATAGCTAAGCTTCTCGCCTTGCGTTCCAAGCCTCATCCTGCTGCTCCAATAGCCTTTCTCCTTGGGTTCCAAGCCTCATCCTGCTGCTCCAATAGCCTTTCTCCTTGGGTTCCAAGCCTCATCCTGCTGCTCCAATAACCTCCTTGCATTCCAAGCCTCATTCTAGTTCTCCAATAGTCTCTCACCTTGCGTTCCAAGCCTCATCCTGCTGCTCCAATAGCCTTTCTCCTTGCATTCCAAGCCTCATTCTAGTGCTCCAATAGTCTCTCGCCTTGCGTTCCAAGACTGTCCTGGTGCTCCAGTTGCTTCTTTTGAGTGTATTCCAAGAGCCAAGCCTCTGATGTAACTATTTCGTGCCTGTGCTTTTCAGAACTTCCTGGCTTCTCTTTGTATATGAAACCAAGCACATCATTGGAAATGTTATATTGCATCATCTTGAAAGGGAAAAAACACACAGCATGCATTGCAAAATGCAGGGTTGGGCTTTTTGTGAAATACACACTGCAGAAGTGGGAAGTGGGTTGGGTTGTCACAGTCCTCAGGCTTTGTTTGTGGTCTGCTGCTTTTGGCAAAAGCTCACACTGGTCTGTCCATGAGGGTGAGAAGAGAAAGACTCAGGGGGGGAGGGAGAAGGAGCCCTTCTTGCTTTTACAGTAGCCAGGAAACATGTTTTGGACTTTGTTCTGTTCTCTGGAGAGTACACACATTGATCACCTGGGGTGCTGCAAGCAGGGCCACCCAACAATTAGGCGGTTGCCTAGGGCAGCAGCCGCAATCACAACAATAAATACAGACTGACACCCAGACATAGATGGTCGGTGGCCCAAATGTTTGGGGAGGCTAAAGGGGGCGGGGTTAAGGGTGGGGCCAGGGGTGGAGATTAAATCCATAATTGTCTGATAACACACAGAAAAAAAATAAAAGTCACAATACCTTTTATTACATTTAGATATTAGCTAAGTATCATATGTCGAAGAATAAAGTGGTTGCTCAAAGCATATACTAACCACAATCACTCAACTGCAAAACACTATGCACAACTTTGTGCAAAAACACACTCAGAACCTTACTGTACCATAAATATTACACTGGGCAGAACCTAATACACCAATATACCACCCATACGGAAAATGCAAACCCTCAACAATATGAAACAAGGGATCATAATATCATGATACGTGTAGAGCCACAAAACACCCTAATTCATGTTTAATGTGGGATAAAATGACATAAATAAGTAAATAAATATAAACTTTTAATGTTGAGCACCTGATTCTCAAAGTGGACATATTTCTAACACTATAATGAAAATAAAATGATCTTTTCTACCTTTGTTGTCTGGTGACTTTGTTTTTCTGATCATGCTGGCCCAGTATCCAATTCTGCTGCTATCTGTCCTCTTAACTCCATTTCCAGGGCTTCCTTTCCATTTATTTCTTTACTTTCCGCCTTTCTTCTTCATTTCTTGCCCTACATCTGTAAGTAAAAGCTGGGTCCTCCACAGACTTGACTGTCCAGTGGATCCAGCTTCTGCCTATTTTCTTCCTCCATGTGCAGTTTTTCTGTCTTCCTTTTCCCTCATCTCATCTCCTTCCTCACTCTTCCCTCCCCTCCATGTCCAGCAACCCTCCTCTCCCCTCCATCCACCCATGTCCGGCAACTCTCCTCTCCCCCAGTCCTCCCCTCCATCCTCCCATGTCCAGCAACTCTCCCCTCCCCTATATCCACCATGTCCAGCAACCCTCCTCTCCCCTCCATCCACCCATGCCCAGCAACTCTGCTCTCCCCTCCCCCATGTCCAGCAACTCTCCTCTCCCCTCCATCCACCATATCCAGCAACCCTCCTCCCCCTCCATCCACCCATGTCCAGCAACTCTCCTCTCCCCTGCCCCCCTCTCCCATGTCCAGCAACCCTCCCCTCCATCCACCATGTCCAGCAACCCTCCCCTCCCCTTCATCCACCCATGTCCAGATCGTCCATCATCTCTCCCGTCTGCCCTCAGCTCCCCAATAGCCCTCGTTTCCTTCCTGCCCCGGCCCCCCAGCCCTACCTTTAAATATTCTATTTTTCCTGGCGTTGCAGGCGGCGCCGGCATTGAAAGCAGCAGCAGGCTCATCTCGGCTGCAGTCTTCCCTCGCATGGCTCTGCCCTCGCGGAAACAGGAAATACGTCAGAAGAGGGCGGAGCCATGCAAGGGAAGGCTGCAGCCGAGATGAGCCTGCTGCTGCTTTCAACGCCAGCGCCACCCGCGACTCCAGGAAAAATAGAATATTTAAAGGTAGGGCTGGGGGGCCGGGGCAGGAAGGAAACGAGGGCTATCGGGGAGCTGAGGGCAGACGGGAGAGATGATGGATGACCTGGCTGGGGAGCGGGGAAGACTGCAGCTCACGGGGTGGAGGCAGCAGGGGAAAAAGGTCACGGTCGGTTGGGCTGGGGAGGCTTAGCCTCCCCAAGCCTCTTATATGGGGCGCCTATGCACCCAGACAAAATCAAAGAACGATCAACAAGCACTTTTACCTACAGGAAGAGTGATCACTTTTCAAATTGCTCATTTCTGTGGTTATATGGCATTTAGAAATTGTCCCTCATCTACTGCAGGTGGCATAAGGCTGAAGGTTAATTTAGGGCATCCAATGAGCCCTGGCCTGGCAGTGGTCTGCTACATATTTGTTCTTTCAGTCAAGACTAGTGAAACAACTATGTTGATGTAGGGTTTGTCATTTTCTTAATAATAATATTTCTTCATAAAATCCCAGCATCAGGATCTTTGATCATATAGGCGGTTTTACCTTAAAATTCCCCTTCAGTAGACCCTGGCTTGCTTGGCACAGCTGTTACAACAGCAAAAGAAATGACCAAAATCTGAGCAACCATAGGTCATGTTGTTTTTAAAGAGACTGGAGGTGCAAAACTCAACAGAAACGGCCCCCATGCCCACTTTTGAAGAGGTTTTTTCCGTAGTGGGGGTTGTTAAGCACTACTGCACCCAAAGAGCTGGTACTTGTGACCTTTTAGTTCAGCTGGAAGCCCATGGAGGAGAGACTGATTAAAACAAAACAAGCTAACCCTTAGCTACTGTGACTCGAGTGGGTCATGGCTCCCAACACCTTTTTTGTGCTGGAGCAAAGCCCACAGACCTGGGTTCATTACCTTCTCCAAAAATAAAAACCCACCAGGTGCTTTGTCTTACTAATAGTCATTTTATTAATCATGTGGCCTGTCCTACTTTTTCAGCTCTTGGTACATCTGGAGGAGTTGCAGAGCTGATGAGGTTATCACTTGTTTTAATCTACAAAGACACGCAGCGCTGAAACAGGAGGAAACGGCCCTGTGCTGGAGAGTCGAATTGCTTAACCCCCCCCCCCCCCACACACACACACACAAAATAGAAATGCAACATACAAAGATAGCCGAGATGTATGTCAAACATGTGTGGGATAAACATAAAGGAATCCTGTTCAGAAGGAATGGATCCTAAGGAGCTTAGCCGAGATTGGGTGGCAGAGCCAGTGGCGGGGATGGTGCTGGGCAGACTTATACGGTCTGTGCCAGAACTGGTGGTTGGGAGGCGGCGATAGTGCTGGGCAGACTTATACGGTCTGTGCCAGAACTGGTGGTGGGAGGCGGGAATGCTGGGCAGACTTATACGATCTGTGCCCTGAAAAAGACAGGTACAAATCAAGGTAAGGTATACACATGAGTTTATCTTGTTGGGCAGACTGGATTGACCGTGCGGGTCTTTTTCTGCCTATGTTACTATGTATGTTTTCCAAAGCTCCACATACTGTAATGCACCAGATTGTATCATGTACTGAATATTACAGATTGATTGCCTCAAGTTGGGGGGGGGGGGGAATTTACTGTAATCAGTGAGATTTCTAGCACCCACGTCCTCATCAGCAACTCAATTAATATTAAGAAGATTACTTTTCACAATAATAATACTTTACTAATATAGTCAAGCAGGATTCATTCAATAGCTCTCATTCACTTATTTTAAACAAATTATCATCCAATGATGAAAAAGCTTGCTGGTCAGGGATTCAAAACCCGATATGCATGTTTCGCTATACCAAGCTACCTCAAGGACTGTCCCCCTAAAAAAAATTACGCAGAGGAAGAAAATTACATCCAACTCTGCCCAATCATGATAATCCACTACCCCAAGTTAATAATAACAACAATGCATTATGCCATCCAGGTAAAAATGGCGGTGTCATTTAACTCACTTAAATAGAACGTGCTGATCCAGTACCTAAAAATGACTCCACCCATGCACGTCAGATTTTGAGTCCCGACCGGCAGCTTTTACATGAGCAGATGATAGTTTGTTTGAAAGGTAAGTGAACGAGAGCTCTTGAAATTAATCCTTTTTGACTGTAATAAAGTTGCCGATGAGAAGCTGGGTGCTGGAATTCTGATTACAGTAAAGTTCAGTGTGTTGCCCCACTGAGGCATCAATATATAACGTAAGCCACATTGAGCCTGCAAATAGGTGGGAAAATGTGGGATACAAATGCATCAAAAGAAATATCACTAAATGATAGAAGCTGGTGGGTTACAGAATACAGAGGTGTTGATATTCCACTGGAGTGATTTAATTAAGTCCATTTTCCAAAGCTGACAGGAAAAGAAAGACTTCCCACTGCAGTCAGGTAGGAATGAATCGATCACCCTTTTACTTAACACTCGCTCTCTTCTCCATAAAGGGCTTTTGATTCTGGGTCTTATTTCCAACCAGCTTCTGCAACTCTGGCTCACAGCAACCAGGCAAAACATCCCCCTCCCACCTTCAATTTTCTCTTTCTATGATGGACTTTCCAAAAACAGGGAGCAGGTGGGGAGGGTGTACTTTTTACTCCGACTTCTTTCGTGCCTCCCTCACTCTTGCCCCCCTCTTCCTTTCTGACTCTTGGGATCTTTGCCTTATTCCCAGCACTGCCACTTGGTTCATTGCCCTGATTTATCAAGAACATGAGTAGCCATACTGGGTCAGACCAATGCTCCATCTAGCCCAGTATCCTGTTTCCAATTCAGGTCACAAGTACCTGGCAGAAACCCAAACAGAAGCAGCATTCCAGGCTACAAATCCCAGGGCAAGCAGTAGCTGCCCTATGTCCATCTCAATAATAACTATGGACTTTTCCTCCAGGAACTTGTCCAAACCTTTTTAAAACTCAGATACAGTAACTGCTACCATATCCTCTGGCAATGAGTTCCACAGCTTAACAGTTGAGTGAAAAAATATTCCACAGCTTAACAGCTGAGTGAAAAAATATTTCCTCCTATTTATTTTAAAAGTATTTCCATGTAATCCCCTGGTCTCACTCAGGATTTTATAGACCTCAAATCTTATCTCCCCTCAGCCATTTCTTTTCGAAGCTGAAGAACCCTAACCTCTTTAGCCTTTCCTCATAGGAGAGGAGTTCCATCCCCTTTATCATTTTGGTCGCCCTTCTTTTAACTTTTTCTAATTCCGCTATATCTTGTTTGAGATACAAAGACTAGAACTGAACGCAGAACTCGAATTGAGGTCACACCATGGAGTGATACAAAGGCATTATAGCATTCTTGGTCTTATCCTTTTCCAAATAATTCATAGCATCCTGTTTGCCTTTTTTTGGCAGCTGCTGCACAAGGGACAGAAGATTTCAGTGTATTAGATACAATGACACCTAGATCTTTTTCTTGTGTGGTGTCTTCTAAGGTGGACCCTAACATCAGGTAACTAGGATTTGGATTATTCTTCCCAATGTGCATCACTTTGCATTTGTCCAGTAAATTCATCTACCATTTACATGCCCAGTCTTTCCAGTTTCCTAACGTCTTCCTGCAATTTTTGTACAGTCCACATGTAATTTTAGCAACCTTGAATGGTTTTGTGTCATCTGCAAATGTAATCACTTCGCTCGTCGTTCCATTTTCCAGATCATTTATAAATATGTTAAATAGCACCAGTCTTAGTACTGGTCCCTGTGGCACTCCACTGTTCACCCTCCTCCATTGAGAGAAATGACCATTTAACCCTACCCTCTGTTTTCTGTCCAATAACCAATTCCTAATCCACACCAGAACCTTGCCTCCTATCCCATGACTTTTTAATTTTCTCAGAAGTCTCTCATGAGGAACTTTGTCAAAGGGTTTCTGAAAATCTAGATACACTACGTCAACCGGCTCACCTTTATTGACTTGCTTATTCACGCCTTCAAAGAAATTAAACAAACGGGTGAAGCAAGACTTCCCTTGGCTGAATCTATGCTGACTGTGTCCCATGAAACCATGTTTTATTCTTTATAATAGTTTCCACTATTTTGCCCGGAATTGTGCCAGGAACCCCTTTTAAAAATCACCCTCCAACCTTCAGGTACTAGGTACGATTTGAATGACCGGTTACAGATTACAACTAGCAGATCAGCAATTTACATAAGCATCGCCATGCTGGGACAGACCAAGGGTTCATCGAGTCCAGCACACTGTCACCGACAGCGGCCAAAAGAACAAGCAATTTGTCCCGCCCATCCTAGAAATACTGTATTATTCCCTCGTCCATTCAATAACATTCTATGGCTATTTCCTCCAGGAAGCCGTCCAACCCTTTTTTGAAGTCCGCTAAGTTAACCGCCTTAACCACCTTTTCCTGCAGCGAATGTTTGAGTTCTGTCAGTAACCTTGGATGAATCCATCTAGGCCTAAGGAGATGATTATGTTCATGTTTCCCGCAGAGCTGCTTTACCGAATACTGTAGTTTTATTCTAAATAAGAGGGGCAGCCTTAAAGGTAAGTCTATCACAAATCCAAGGCCTTTGACAGGAAGCCTCTTGCTCCACAGCTGACGGCTGGGTTCCCAGGAGCCCAGGCCACATGGCACAAGGAATCTTGGCTGCAGGACTGCCCAGTGTAAGTGTTATAACCTGAAATCATTTGCAGCACATGCCAGCGGCAGGGTGGGGTTCAGTCCTCCCTTTAAGTCAGTGACACTTGTGTTAGAGGTGTACAATGGCTGCTTTCCTTTGGAACAGGCCAGGTATCGCCCTCTTTCCTCTCCACTATGTGAGCAGGGTCTGTGGGCAGCTTGCTCTACCCATTTTTTCCGGCTGGCATTTTCCCCTGTTAAAACAATCAGTTCTGCTGGTCTGTAATGAGTGCTGTCACTTTTTTTATTTTTGGCTGTCTTTTCCTCCCTAGTGAATGAGGTTGTAGCATTAGTGCTGTGGTTAATGTCAGGACAAGGGGTTTTGTTTTGGGAGGGAAGGCGGGAGGGGGGGAAAGAGTACACAGTATTAATCATGGCACACCATTCATTCTCCTTTCCTGTTGGCTGTCAATAAAAGCACTGCACCTCCCAAATCTACAGCACACACAACACAAAGCAACCAGCTGCCAGTTCTGTTCTCCTGCTGCCCAGAAGGGAGGGGGAGAATTTCGACTAACCCTGGGGCAAATCACAGATGAGAAAGAAAACAGGGTGACTTAGGTTTTATTGACAATAGCCAGTGGCGCTGTTTACAGACAGCTAGACGGCAAAAAAACAAAACAAAACACACACAAAGTAAGGAGGCAACAGAGGTGCCCTTAAAACAAAGCTCACAGTGTCTTACCAGTGTAAGATCAGTTATTTACATAAAAGGAAATAGTCAGTCAGCACTGTGGCTACCAGTAACTCCAGCCCAGCATCAACTTCAACCAGTCCTGACTGAGCTTACCATGTATTTTGAAATAGCATGGGAAAAGGAGGTGGGGAAAAGGGGATAACCCAGGACTGGACCGCAGCCCAGTAAGGGAAAGGTGGTTCTGATCAGGGCAAACAGGAACCAAACCCGGCACCAGCCCCGAGAAGCTCTTTAGCCAGTAACTTGTACCTGACCCGCTGGGAGGAGTTCAGGGACAGAAACAACCCCCTCTCCCCACTGGAAGACCATTCAGCAGGGGCTCTGACGTGTAGAATGACTAGCAAATACACAACCCTCACAAACACACAACAGGTTACAGGATTAAGAATGTATTAGTAAAAAAACACCCCTACCCTAGCCCCCAGCCACAGGGGAAAAAGACTCATTTTCTTAGGAAGATCAGCTTAAGAAGTCCTAATCGCAGCTGTGATCAAGCACAAAGGCACTTCAGGAATAAAAATGTCAGAGGCCAGACCAGTAAAAAACAACAAAAACAAACAAATCCTAACTTTTAGTGGCTCTTTTCCAACTATGACAAGAACCTGCTTGTGCTCTAGTCTGAGGAGGCAAGGCAAGGGAAGAAAAACAAAAATTAAGGGATAAGTCCATATGGAAATCAGAACAGCAGTTAACAGCTCAGAGCTCATTTACAAAGTTGAGTCCAGACAACGGAATATAAGGATGGAGCCGGGTGGACTTCCACGGTCTATGTCCCAGAAACAAACAAAAAAAAAGACCATTTCTTTTTCATAAAGTGCCATACAATCCGTCCCCTTCCTTCGATAAAGAACACCAGTGTCCACAGTCAGGATACCACACAGAGAAAAAACAGATGGGAATAATTTGGTTAGGTCACACCAGAGAAAGTCAGAATCTGCCTAAACAGTCCTTGCCCAACTGGCAGCTCTGTAGTTCTACTCTTCCCCTCTTTCCTTGTGGTGGTGCTTCCTCGTGGTGAATGGTTTTGAGTCTTCATGGTCCCCTCCTCCATGCTTATCACCATAGTCTTTGTGGCTCTTGTAATGGCCAGACCTCCCTCCCTTAGGAGAATCTTCATGGTTAAATTCTTTAGCACTCTTGAGATAATCCAATCGTCCTTCTGGAAGAGGAGAGTCACCAGTCGATCCTTGATGGTTTTTAGCGTAGTGCTTGGCTCTGCCTTCATGGTTGAATTGTTTGGATTTCTCTTCCTTCCGATTCTGCTTGTGGTTGAATTCTTTGTGGTTTTTGTGGTAGTGGTTTGATAGCATGTCTCTCTCTCTCACTGGTTTGGAGCTTTCTTGGCGATGATGGTGTTGGTTGACGTGTGTGGGCTTTCTGTTGTGCTGGCCAGACCACTCTTCCTTGGAGTGTGGCCGTTTATGGCTGTTGTGGTGGTCCAATTGCTCATCAGAACTGTCTGGTTTATGGATAGTTCCCCCTCCTGCAGAGCTTTTGTGAGGGTGGATGGTGACCTTCCCTCCCCGATCCTTCCTCTGATACGTGTCCCTCTTGGTAGACCTAGAAATGGAATAATGCAGTTCTGTAACTATTATTAGAAAAACAAATAAGTTTCATTAAGTCATTTCAGACAAAGATCCCACCTTCCCAAAACCAGCACAGTGGTACCCAATACCCAACTGAAAGGAAGCGTAGGATGAAGGTGAAAGGGGATAGATTCAGGGGTTAACCTGAGAAAATACTTCTTCACAGAAGAGGTGCTAGAGACAAAAAAACGTGGGATAAGTACATAGGATCTCCAAGGGAGAGGAAGGGATAGTAGATGACATGGATAGACTAGATGGACCATATGGATCTTTATCTGCCTTCATTTTTCTCCGTTTCCATCTATGACCAGGGAAGATTAAACAAGTGACTCCTTTAAGGCCTTTCTTTAGGTCCTTTGGAACTGGTGCAATAAGACAACCCCCCTCTCGGTTGTGAAGATAAAACTATAATAATTCTGGAATTAACTCTGGTTTAAATTTCAAAACTCTGTTCCTTTTCTTTGGAAGAGCTCAGAGTACCTTCAAACCAGCATTTGGGCCAGCAGCAACCCAACTACACAATTCTATACCTGCAGCCAAGTCAAACAGCAAACAGCAAAGCCATCTGGACCCACCTCTTTTTAAGAGCTGCGTCTCCGTAGAAGTGTCTGAAGACATAATCTTCAAAGTCATCCACAGCATCATCATCTCCCTTCTCCTTCCTGGCAATATCTTCCAGGTAATCCTCCACATCGTCCACAAAGTCCCGGAAGCGTATCTGGTCATGGCTGAAGATGTCCCCCTGAAAGAAGCCACTCAAGACAGATGTCAGCTCTGGGAGGTATCTGGACAAGTTGCTCTTCTCCAGGTATTTCTCGAGAAGCTGCTGAAAGTCTTGCTTCTTGACTGGCTCCAGCTCGGTACTGAACAGGTCCAGGCCTTCCTTCCGAGCACAGTCAGGTATCCCCGTGCATCCTTCGGGAACTCGGTACTGGTGACTGGAGAGTTTCTTCCAGAATTTGTTGTGATCGTGGTGTCTGTGGATGGATTCTTTGCCATGCTGGTCACCATCTGTGTCCACTCTATTCTCTCTGTGGGAGTGCAGCCCATCACCTGGGTTCTCCCGCTCAGCCTGTACTTTTCTTCTGGGCTGGTGGCCTCTCTCTTCCACCCAGGCCTCAGTTCTCTCCTTCCCTGGCTTGCCGTCCTGATCCTCTTTCTTTTCTCCCCACTTTGGATGCTGTTGGCCATGCCTCCCTTCTTCATGTTCAGATTTATTCTGCTCCCAGCTTTTGTTTAGGTTCTTCCGCTCACCGTGGATGGGTCCCTTTGAGAATTCTGTGCTGGGTGGCACAGTGGCTGTCTTCAAGGCAGCACCCGAGGATCCAGAGGTGTTAGAAGGGTCAGTCAAACTTTCCTCATGAATTCCAGGTTTGGATCCTCTGCTTTTCTCTTTGTTCTCAACATAGCTGCTCTCCCATGACTCCGCTCTCTGAAGCTCCAACACCAGTTTGTTCCTCCACTTTATCAGCATTTCTCTTTGCTGCTGTGATTCCCCTTCAGTCTCCAAGGACACCGACTGACTGCTCAGATGATCAAGGTCATGTCTAATGGAAGCCACAAGCATCCGCTGCTTGTCCAACTCCTGCCTCAGCATCTGGGATTCGGCCACCAGCATCTCTTTCAGTATCAAGGAGTCCTTGATCCGCTGCCTCTCTGCATCCAGCGCTTCATTAAGGTTCATGTTTTCAGTCACAAGATTCCTGCTGTCCGACACGGTTTGTTCCAGCACCTGAAGCGTCTCTTTCAATGCCTGGAGCTCATCCTGTGCAGACAGGTGTTCCATTTCTTCATGCAGCACAGACTCTCTAAGGCGCAGATTTTCCTCCAAGAGGCTCTGCTGCTGGGACTCTGCCGAGTCTCTCTCATTGCTGCTTTTCTTAAGCAAGGTTTGAAGCTCTTCCTTTTGGGCCTGAATAAGATGGAAAACAGAACTCATCCGTCAGTCACAGCGTCGGATTTTTACTGCTTTAGTTACTCGATAAGAGGAAAGCTCAGGGTTAGCTCCCTCTCAAGCTCCAAGAATTAGCTTGTTCACAGCTGCTACTGTACCCCCTTCGCCTCCCCCTGAAGGCAGTCTGGAAGAAGAGTCTTACCTGCAGCTGAACCCGCAAGAGTCCAATCTCCTGGTTCTCTTTGACCAACCTGTCCAACAGCCCATTAATAGCTTGGAGGCTGTCCACGTCTCCTGAGGAGTCCTGCGCATGCCACTTCAGCCAATCCTGTGTGAGGTACAGACGGACACTCATTGGAAGACCTTCACCTCATGCAGTGGCAGAGAACAGCGGAGTTTCACACACCCACCCACCCCCCCTCCTCTCTACAGCCACCACAACCTGTCCATCTTCTCCCCTTCTTCTACAGCCAGCACGCCCCATCCCCCCACCCCCCATTCTTTCACAGCCAGCATGCCCCATCCCTCTCCCCCCTTCCACAGCCAGCACACCCTATGTCAGCCTATTTTTATAAGCAGAATACAAATGTTGAAAGAATATTTCCTCCTATTTGTTTTAAAAGTATTTCCATGTAATTTCATTGAGTGGAAAAAAAACCCCACCCCAAAACGATTCACTTCTACCCACTCTGCACCACAATCATATCTCCCCTCGGCCATCTCTTTTCCAAGCTGAAGAGACCTAACCTCTTCAGCCTTCCCTCATATGAGAGGAGTTCCACTCCCTTTATCATTTTGGTCGCTCCTCTTTGAACCTTTTCTAATTCCGCTATATCTTCTTTTGATATACAGCGACCAGAACTGTACACAATACTCAAGGTATGGAAGCACCCCTGCCATCCTGTTTGCTTTTCTGGCCACATTCTGTTGATGGTTCACTAAAAGTGGAGAGCGTCCCTCTACTCTGGCTGCAGTCTTCGTCTGCAGAAACTGCTGCCCTCCACCCCCCACCCTACTCACCCTAAGCTCATCCAAGATCTGTGACTGCTTCTCCCCTGCCCCAAGACTCTGTTGCTCCAAATTCTCAAGTGGAGCTGTGTAAAGAAAGGAGAGGAAAAGTTATTCAGCACCTGAGAGCCAGCGCTTTCAGAGCAGGGGGGGTCATGTGTAAAAACGACAGCTGCTTTCTGCTCGTCTCTTCTGTTAGTAGCACTGGAGCTGGTTAGCTGTCTAACCAAGTCTCACTCAGCTCTGCCGTTTGCTCATTCTGTGGCTTGTGAAAACCTTCAGGAACCAGATGGTAACTGAACACAAGAGAAACAGGCACACACCAAAAAGTGGGAAACGAAGGAAGGCTGGACACTAGGATCAACAGAAAACGTTTACTATTGCAATGTGTAAAAAGCAATGCATAGCAACACAAAATTGATACTCAGATGTGCCTGCCTCAGGAGTCTGACAAAATGAGATTGTACAGTTGAGTAGAAATGATGGACTGGTCTTTAAAAAGACTGCACATACATGAATAATGCACCATTCAAAACCAGGGGCGTAGCTACGTGGGGCCACGGGGGCATGGGCCCCCATAGATTTGGCCCTGGCCCCCCCTGCCGCTGGGCACCTTTGCTGGTGGGAGTCCCCAACCCCCGCCAGCCGAAGTCCTCTTCTCCAGCGTGGCCGCATTGCTGATCTGCAAGGGCAGGCTTCTGTTTCTGTGAGTCTAAGGTACCCGGTGGCGGGGGAGGGATGGTGGCGAGAAGAGGGGGTCGAAAGGGTTGGCGTTTAGGGGGGGGGGGGGGGGTCAAAGGTGGTGGTGGCGGCGGGGAGGTAAAAAATGACAGGTGGTGGGGTCGGCGGCACCATGGGGGGCTAAAATGTGCCCCCTCACCTCGGGCTCTGGACCCCCCCTCCCGCCGAAGTCTGGCTACACCCCCGTAAAACACTAGTGTAATATAGGGCCTAATACTCTGGTATAAACAGAATATCAGGTCGAGCGTATCAGACTCCTGAGGCAGGCACATCTGTGGCAAAACACGGTGCCGTTTCGAGTCTCGAGTATGAATTTTGTGTTATTGTGCGTTGCTTTTTACACACTGCAGTAAAACTTTTTCTGTTGATCCTGTGGTTTGTGTCTCACTTTTTCTGAAAAACCTCTGCATCTCTCTCTCTCTCTCTCCAATTTCCTGCTGTTTCCTCATCATGTTGCCTTATGTTTTATTTTTATTACATTGAAGATGTTTTTACTCTTTGCTGCAAACCTCTGTGTCTATTAAATTATAAACACTAAACTTTTACAAACCTCCTGCCATCTGTCCGTCTGCAGGTGAGGAAGACCAATGGAGCCTTACATGAGGCTCCGATTCGTTCTTTAAACCAGAGCTTCCCAAGTGGGGTCACAAAACCTGTGTTTGAGGTTGTGACCTGGGTGGGATCTCCATATGCACATCTGGGGGTCACACAATTTTATTTGCCACAGTCAGGGTCACAACCACAAAGACTGATAAGCAACGGTTATAAATGTTCTACAGAATTTTGAGTCTTAAGTGGTTGCATCCTGGTGGAGTGGGGTTACTTACCGTCTTCAGCATCATAGAGGCTGCCTGGGAGATAAGAGAGACACATACACCCACGAGAATGCCGTAAGGACCTCTCTCCACAATGACTGCCAGGCCACACCGCACCAGAAGCTAGTCCAGGGCACTGGCGCCCTCTGCAAACCTTATACCCCCTCCCCCCCCAACACATCAGGAAATTGATTCTTTTAAGTTTCTGCCCATCAGGACCTGTTTTTTTTTTTTTTTACTTTGACTGCAGCTGCTCTTTGCTGTCTCCAGAAGCTGCTCCCTAGGCAACTACCTAGCCTTGCCTAATGGTCGGCCAGTGGTGTTGCATAAATGATATCACACACTGACAAGAGCTGCTGCATTCCCCCCACCCCCACCACACACACACTTATTTACGATATCACTGAAATTCAATCATCTAGGCAGTTCCACCTCAGCATTCACTTGTCTATTAGATTGTAAGCTCTTTGAGCAGGGACTGTCTCTCTTTGTTAAATTGTACAGCGCTGCGTAACCCTAGTAGCGCTCTAGAAATGTTAAGTAGTAGTAGTAGTAGTAGCATGGAAATGTCTCATGTGCAGCTCACTGACCCTGCTAGTAAATGAACAAGGTCTGTCTGCAGGTGTAATCCAAGACCAGATGCTGCTGATCCTCCCCAGCTCACCTGAGAACAGCACGAATCCAACGCACAACAGGGCAAAGGTGCCAAGAAGACACTTGTTCAAAGTCAGCCAGGCCCCCTCCCAACTGCCCCCCTCAGCTTCTCCCTGGTCAGCAGTAGCAGCAGGGGATGGGCAGGTGCCCCTTGGCCGCCTTTTCTGCAGTCCCTCCATGTCATCGTCCTCATTGCTGGAACAGCTCCCCCCCTCCATGTCCTCCTCCTCTGAAAAGAAACACATACAACAAGAGACCCAGCCATCAGTTCCAGCAAAAAACAAAATCAGAGAAAATTTTCTTCACTGAACGTGTAATTAAACTCTGGAATTCTTTGCCAGAGAATCTGGTAAAGGCGGTTAGCTTAGAAGGGTTTAAAAAAGGGTTGGACGACTTCCCAAAGGGAAAGTCCATAGACCATTATTGAATTGGACTTGGGGAGAATCCACTGCTTATTTCTGGGATAAGCAGCATAAAATGCTTTGTACTTTTTTGGGATCTTGCCAGGTATTTGTGACCTGAATTGGCCACTGTTGGAAACAGGATGCTGGGCTTGATGGACCTTTGGTCTGGTCCAGTATGGCAACACTTATCTACCTGTTGGTCGGATGAAGGATGCGTTACAAATAACCAAGCCAGCACTGTGACACTGGAGCCCTGCTTTCTTCATGGAAGGCAGGCTGACTGCAGCCCCTCTCCTGGTAGTTTTGGGGTGCAAGTAATGCTGATTCCACAAATCCATGATTACATATTAAGCCCAGGTCCTACTTGTCACCCAACCTCTCCAACACCGAGCGACCAGCTGCAGTGTGCTGCAGAAATGTAAATCATGCTATCTGCACATTAACATGCCAGTAGCCCAGGCCATCAGAACACTAATACTGCAGCGGAGGTGGGAAGGATTCCTGCAGTCCCTGAGCAACCTGCACTGGTGTAAGAACAAGGTCTGCAATCGGGGAGTGGAGATCCTCGAAGGACAGGGCTACACGTGTCTGAATTACAGATAGAGTGTGCCATGGCCTCATGTATAAATCACACACACGTCTCCAATAACCTCCCAGCATGCTCTGTACCAGTTTCAGAAAGCAAAGTTCAAACCCTTTTGGAGAGACAAACTCAGAAGAAATCCATAAGCGAGTGTTTGCTTCCGCTGCTCTCTTTCCTAAGGGCTAGAGTGCGGAGCTTCCATATTACCAGGCCAGTCCAGGATTTGACAACTCTGTCCTGGTGCATTATGGGATCTGCTGTGCCAGTTTCAATGGGTAGAATCAAGGACTACATATCCCACACTGCTTTGGGATGCAAGCTTAAAACCAGGACTGTCCAGAAAGACTTCCTGGAACTGGGTTAACTTGGCAGCTCTGGGAGTGGGAGAAGTCCCTGTACACCCCACAGAGTTTGGCTTGGTCCAGCTGTGGGAAAGTGGGCACACAGACGAAGGAAATTAAAAGAGAAAAAGCAAAGGGAAGCAAGTGCCAACCCGCAACAAAAAACCAAGAAGCAGAAAAAGAGTAGCAGCTTTGAAGTTACTCACCTTCCGCATTTGCTAATAAATGAACTGTAACGTGAAGGCTGCTCCAAAACCCTCAGGAGAGGAAGGAAAAATGCAGCTTCCCTCCCTCCCTCTCCACTTACCTCCATTGTTAGCCAATGAGGGTTTTTCTGGGTGGGAGGTTGGCACTTCATCTGGAGGGTTCCCTGCACAGCTGGATGGAGAGGGTGGCAGCAACACATCTGCTGCCTGTCCAGCCAGCTTAAGGTTGATCGGTGGCTCTTTCTCGTCTTCATCCTTGGGATAAAGAAAACTTTTATCATTTATCCTGTGTGGTCAGTAATCTTCCCCTCCCAGGTAAAGCCATTTCTCATGCACAAATCATGGTCTTTTCTCCCTCACAATCTGAGGAGCAGCCATGGGACCAGAGTGTGTTTCATCTCCAGAGCCACTCCCTGGAAGAGTGTCAGTAAAACCAAAATACACGCTTCCTTCCAAATTCCTTAGAAAACATTCTCTTCACCTTTAAAAGGACATAACATATGTCTGTAGTGTTCCTAGCCCTGACTTTATGAACGAGCAACAGGCAGTTAATGGTTCAACGTACATACACCCGATCTACTTCCACCATGAGCCACAAACAGCATCATACTGCCTTTCTGTTCATCGTGAGCACTGGGGTGGGGGCACAAGGCAGGAACCTGACTGACGTAGGCGTTTAGGTTCCATTATACAATAGTAGCTTAAGGTGGTATCAATACGCCTAGCGTTTACGTGCTGGAACTTACACAAGGCAGAGAGCGGATACAAGTACAGCATGGATGAACACAAGCCACGATATTCTGTAAGTCACTCACATGGGAGCCCTGCCCTTACCCCACCCGTGTCCAACCCTCGGGAGCCCTGCCCGTATCCCACTCATGCCCACCCTGCCCGTATCCCACTCCTGAATCCAACCCTCAGGAGCCCTGTCCCTACCCCACCCCTGTGTCCAACCCTCGGGAGCCCTGCCCGTATCCCACTCCTGAATCCAACCCTCAGGAGCCCTGCCCGACCCCATGCCCGTGTCCAACCCTCGGGAGCCCTGCCCGTATCCCCTCCCCCCCATGTCCAACCCTTGCTACAAGTTAAGCAGGGTATTTGCAGAACGGTGCTTAGGTCCCAGGCTAGCCTTTATGTGGGCAGACGAGGATGAGGACGCAACTGCATTCTAAACCTTTCCATGCGTAGGTGCCAGTGTAGATGACGGTATTGTAAACATTTACATGCATGAGGCTGCCTGGTTTAGAGATGCCCATGTGCGCAGCTCTGGTCACCCTACCTCAGAAAATAGGAAATAGGAAAGATGATAGAAAATGTTCTGAAAAGCAAGTAGAACACAATACATGGGATGGACAGGCTCTTGTACGAAGCGAGGTCTGGCAGGACTCTCGATGGGACACGTCACTGATCCAAGCCAGCACGACTTAACTATGGAGTTAAACAGTACACGAGGCCGAGAAAGACCAAAATGCTTCTCATCTGTCTGTTTTCTTTTGCTAGATGCACTTACGGCCCCTCATTAAACCTGGAGCTGAAATATAAGAGGGAACCTGTACCTTCACTTTCAAAGGATGGGAAGGATCAAAGGTCCCAGAATCTTCTCCCCTGTCAGAGGCAGAACCTATGAAGAGAGGATTAAAAGGTCCAGTGACACACAAAGCACCGTCACTACATCTTATCCTGTGTACAGTATGTCTTCATGCAAGGAGCTCCCTGGGGGGGGGGGGGGGGGGGGGGGGAGGGGTGATGTGATGGTGGTTATTTTTAAATTGGTTTCTGAGGGAATCTGGGCCTCAAATTAATACTGGGAAGCTGACGACTTTGATGGCTGCTACGCTTTGTATTTGTAATATGTGATTATGATTTTGCCCGTGTATTTATTGTTCACGTTTTACTTTTCTTGTATTTTTACCATGATTACATGTTATGCCCGTTTAGTCTGAGGGGGAGGTGTGCCTGCCACTCAAGACTATTGAGGATTGTCACAGCTGGATCCAACCCTGTTCTCCGCAGTGAAAACAAAGCTCAGAAAAATACCAGTCTTCTGAAACCAATGTCACCAAACACGTTTTATCTGGCCCAACTAAGAAACAGATCAGCTCAGGACAATCATGTCAAGCTTCCTGCTCCATTTTCACTCTGCAGCATTTGTGTGAGAACAAGTTGTAGCTGTGAAGTCAGAGGACCATCCCATGAAGACCCGATCACCAGGCCTCCCGATTATTCAGGGAAAGACGTTTGGTAAACTCCTACCTGAGGCTCCATCAGCTGGGATTTGGAGGGATTCTCCTCTTTGTACTGGGCCCAATGTCTCCACATGCAGCCCCTAAGAACGCAAGAGTCCGATTACTCAGAGAGCAGAGCACGCAAGTAACAATAAGATTTAATAGACAGTGTTTCCTATGAGTCAGTTCCGCAGCTCAAGACACCGTGAAGGAATAGCTTGTTACACCCCATCTCCTGACCAGGACCAGCCCAACGAGAGGGGGCAAGCAGACTACGTACCTCTCCTGAGCAGCCAGCCACCATTGGGTCACTCTGGAATAAAAGGTGGCTGAAGGTCCTGCAGAGTTTTTGACTCCCCATGCGGCCCGTCACTGCACAAGCATGGCAGTAAATCTGACACGTCAAACTCCGAACAGAAGCTCATCTTCATGCTGCTATGCACAAGATTAACCCACTGCCCTCAAGACTAACCCCCACCCCTCAACTCCAGCACAGGGCCTCACTATACCTGGCTCACCCAATTCCCTGCAAGATGGGCAGAAATGCAGGCAAACTGCTCTGGAATCAGTCACCCGCTGAGCTCAAGACCGATCTAGGGGGTCTGGTTCAGTTCTGTTCTAATACCTTCTACCCCCAAGTCACTCAACAGCCACCCTAACACTTCCCTGGTAACTTTCACTCCTTTAGCCAGGCTCTTAAGATGTGCAATAGAAAACACCGCTACAGACTTCCCAGAGCTGACCCGTGCGTGTTACACATTTTGGCAAAGTCTCGTCAACCACACAACGGCGTTCCAGGGCTCTGGTTCCCCAGAACTTTCAGTCCTGAACTTGTGGGTTTGGGGGTGGGACGTAAGCTACCCACCCTGCCTATTCCCTACCTGTGCCCACCCTTTGCTACATTGAACACATTAGACCCCTTCTTGCTTGGGAATAGTCACTTTCAGTAGCATTTCAGTGGTAACATACCTCAGTGTTCGCTGTGACCCAACTGCTATCTGAACCTCTAGAATTGGAGGGATGAGACATTCTTGTTGCTGAGCTCCCACCTGTAGGAAACAGACAGGCTGGATGAGGGGTCCTGCACGTTACGTAAACATGAGCTCTGGGACACGTATCAGGTGGTTTTCAAGCCACGTTTAAAATGCTGGGCACATCCATGTAAAGTGTGTAAAGCTGGAGCCAGACTGCCAGTGACTTCCAGCTGGGGTGTTTTCTGTCCCTAAAGAACTATAAAGCCCATCTCTGCATAAAACAGCAGACGCTATGTGAAGGGAGGGGGGACGGGACAGCATATACTGCTTAGATTGTGAGCCTATCAGGGACAGCGCAAGTACCTGGACAACTTGTATGTAAACCACCTCAATTCATGCTCAAAAGCGGCGGTGTATCAAATTAATAAATGACAGACACAAAAATGAGTTGAGTACCCAAGTCCTGGACTCCACTCCCAGCTCCACCCCCTGCCCCAGTTGGCAAAGTATTCTTTTGTGACTTGTAACTGCAGGGAAATTTGCATTGGAAATAAATTGACTTGCAAACGAGAGCCAGGATCCTTTCATGAAGCAGGTCAGTTCCAAAGTGGCTGAAATTGCAGTTCAGCAGACATTCCCTCTTACATGTACTCACCTGACGTCTGTTACAGGCTAAGCCTTTCATGCAAACTACATCTCCACGGGCTTTACAGGAAAAGAGAATCGCTTTCCCACATACACTCCGCTTCTCAGTCTGTCCAAAGATGTAGTTTCCAGCATCTCCCACTGGTGAAAAAGTGAAATGATGAAAGGTGGGGGTTGTACCTCAGCTGGATGGGAAGTCGATGCACTAAAGGAAAGCAATAGCCAAGCTGAGTCCTAAAAAGGTAAAGCTCTTTCTAAATGCTGAGAAGGGGATGTGCCTCCTGCTCTTTGAACTACACCAGATATAGCACTGAACAGCTGCAGGAGGAGAGAACAAGGAGCTGCATCCACTCCTCTCATCTCTGTCAACTTTCCTTCTGTAACTTTTTTTAAGGATTTGAAGGGCACAGTCTGGCCCTGAATGTTAAAAGCCCCCCCCCCCCCCCCCCCCGCCTGCTATGAGACCAGAGAGCAGGAAGGAAGTAAAAGGGGTGTGAGGATTTAGATGTTTTTGCAAGATAGCGCAGCCGATCTGTGGCTCACCCTCTCAAGCTGCCTCTCCTTGCCAAGTCACACACGATGCAATGTCCAAACCTCAGAAAGTCTGCATGGCCCACTATTAATGTAATTTATGGAAGTGGTGACACTCACCCCGTCACTCTGGGATTTGGGCACAAACAGGAGTGGTGCAGAGGTTATCGGGCACTCTAGTCAAACCTTCCACCTTTCATCCCCACCCTCCAAAGTTGTAATAATTAAACTCTACCGTCTTAAACACCATACAATTCTATAAAAAACATTGCTTAAATGATTTAACATGTAAAAAGTCTGTTTAACTTTTTTTTTTTTTGCAGGTAAAAGTGCACATTGATAATTCTTTCAGTTTGTCTAGCTGTCAGGACTTACTTCTGCTTTGCAGCTGCTGTCCTAGGCAACTGCCTAGTCTTGCCTACTGGTTGGGCCAGTCCCGCAGACAAACTGATGCTGGGGGAGACCAGGCTCAGCGACTGGCGTAAAGATAGTGAGAAATCAATCCACAACTGTGGAACAGAAGACGTTCAAAGGAGGCAAGGCCCAGTTTTCAGCACACCACACGGCTCCACTGTTGAACCCCCCCCCCCCCCCTTCACATTCCCAAATAGCCACCCCTCAGAAGGTGGGGGCAGAGGTTCCAGTAACTGCTTTACTGCCCCGACAGTTTGTTTCCACATGTATTTCACCTTCCTGTTGGGTTATAATTGCCTCATCTCTAGCCACAGGACACAGCAGATTATGACTCCCCCCCTCCAAATACCTGAGGTTATAAAGCAGCTATTTGGGGGAAGGGCAACAGGTGCGCTAATACCATCACTGCTGACATGATACAATCATGAATAGCTGAAATTCTATTTCTCATATATAGTACAGCGTTACTCAATACCTGTCCCCCAGGTAGACCAAGTTTTCAGGATATCCACAATGAATATGCATGAAAGAGATTTGCATACCAAGGAGGCAGTGCATGCACATCTCTCTCATGCATATCCTGAAATCCTGGCCTGCCTGTGAATCTCAAGGACCAGAATTGAGTAGCCCTGGCCTAAAGCATCCTAGCAAAATGATTTGCATTTCCAGCCTGCACAGCACGCTTGCAAGGGCTGCAGATCAATTACCAGGTAATGAGATTTGAAAATGAAAATAGTGTTGGTAAGCAGAGAATCTAGACTTCCGAGCCCAAGGAAACAGCCCTCTAATGGGCCTCAGTGCCAGACTTTACATCGAAAGGGTTACAGTGTCCCAGAAATAAAGTCAAGGGTGGCTAAGAATAGCAAACACTTGGCCAGATCAGTTAGTAAGTGCACAGGCATGAGAGAGACTGAGCAAGCTCCTCCATTCCATCCCTCACCTCAACCAGCTGCTGCTCTCCAGGACCCATTACGGGCTAGTCCAGTGGTCCCCAAACCTGGTCCTGGACGCGCCCCAGGCAAACAGGTTTTCAGGATATCCACAATGAATTGCATGCAAATCTCTCTGTGAATATCCTGGTATGAGGGCGTCTCTTATAAACCCGTGTCATACCCTCTCTATCAAGTAAATGAGCTGCCACTCTCCCAGACCCATTAAAGGCTAGTTTCTTATAAACCCAACCCTCACACAGATGTATCCCCCCCCCCCCCCCCCACAAATCCCTTCAGCATCCAATACAGATTTAACTCTCACCTGTCTATATAACAGAGTAACCGAATGCACTCCTCTTTGCTCTAGGACATTTTAGCTTCCAGCCCCATCAGGTCTGGTCCCTCTGACTTGTTAACTTCACTCCCTGCAACTTTGTATCACAGCCACAGTTTCAGGAAGTCCCCACCCCCAGAGGAGTACGCACACCCTCAGTGTCCAATGGGCAGGAGTCCAGCTAGGGGCGTGCCACACAGCTCTAGAGAAGGACTGAAGAGGCGGAGCCTCCAGGGAGCAGCTTATTATGGTAAGAGGGAGCTAAAGGGGGCGGGGTCAGCACAAAGCCACTTTCTGCTCCAGCTGCATGGGATGGGCAATAGGCTGGGTGCCCTGTCCTACTCCTGAGGGGGCAGTGATGATGCTCTTTTATCTCTTACATCATTCTTATGATGTCACAGCACAGTCCCTGTCCGCCAAGCAAACCGTCCAATAGCCCCTATTTAGAGTAAGCTCTTGAGGGCAGAGACCGACCCTGTAAGTGCAGCTGCTCTTCTACAAGCCCATCAAAACCAATGAGCTCCTGTGCAAAATGAGTGTATATAAAGCTCAAGAAAGTTCTTTTGGGTTCTTAACTAGGGACAGCAGCACCAAATGGTATAATCACTGCAGTTTAATACATTTTCTTGCTACAAACCACTTTCATCAAAGTTTTGTGAGAAATAACATCAGTTCACAAAATGACCCGAAAGAGAATTGATCTGGAGACAGGTGTGGAACCCTGTAAATAGCTGAATTGCACATAAATCACCTTATGCAGATCAGATCCAGCATTCTTGAAGGAAAGATGGTAAGTCCCCAACACAGAACATGTTTCACTCCAGTTACATTAGAAAGACCAAAAATGTTTTAACTATATCTTGAGAATTGTTCTTCCAGCACAAAGAAAATCTTTCTGTAAGCATCTCCCTTATTCTCCCCCCTACCCCCCACCTAGATCACTAAGTGGCCCTTTTACAAAGGCACAGGAAAATATGGCCTGTGTTGTGTAGACACGTGTTTTGGGCGCATGCAGAATCATTTTCCAGCGCACCTGTAAAAAAATGCCTTTTAAAATTTTTGCCAAAAATGGACGTGTGGCAAAATGAAAATTGCTACGCATCCATTTTGGGTCTGAGACCTTACCGTCAGCCATTGACCTAGCGGTAAAGTCTCACGTGGTAAACCGGGTGCTAATGATCTGCGCACGTCTGAAAGTAAAAATAATTTTTTCGGATGCGCATATCAGGCGTGTGCCAAAAATGAAATTACCGTGAGCCACGTGGTAACTCCATTTTGACACGTGTCAAGGCTTTTCTCTAATTTTTTCTTGGGGAGGGGCAGCTTTCTGAATATAAACTAATTGTGATAGGAAGATCCCCGAAGCTGTGATGCAAGTCCAATGTAGGTCTACAACGCAAGTGCTTCCAGTACACTGAAATGACCCTGCAAAAGGCCACGTCAGCCCTGTAGAATTCAAGCTAAGAGAAAATCCCCCCAGCGTAGGATGGAGTTATCCCAAGAAATCCAGCTCAGCCCAACTGTTAGACATGTTCCTAAACATTCACACTTAGAAACTTGGTGGTCTATAAAATAATGAGTGGAGTTGAAAGGGTAGATGTGAAGCGTCTGTTCACGCTTTCCAAAAATACTAGGGGGCATGCGATCAAGCTACAATGTAGTAAATTTAAAATGAATCGGAGAAAATATTTCTTCACTCAACGTGTAATTAAACTCTGGAATTCGTCGCCAGAGAATGTGGTATTGGCGGTTAGCTTTGTGGAGTTTAAAAAAAGGTTTGGACGGCTTCCTATAAGGAAAAGTCCATAGACCGTTATTAAATGGACTTGGGGAAAATCCACTATTTCTGGGATAAGCAGTATAAAATGTTTTGTACTTTTTGGGGATCTTGCCAGGTATATGTGACCTGGATTGGCCACTGTTGGAAACAGGATGCTGGGCTTGATGAACGTTTGGTCTTTCCCAGTATGACAATACTTATGTATTTTCAAAGCACTTAGACTTACAAAGGAACCTATGGAACTTTTGAAAATGGACACCGTGGGCTCCTGCTCTGACACAACAACCTGCGATTCCTTGCACCTGGCTATCGAAAAAGCATTTCTACCAAATCATTGCTTCTGAAGGGGAGGCAGCGTGTGGAGAAAGTGACAGGCCAGGGCTTGGGCAAGGGTATGTGCACCCTAGGCAAACCTTCGGCCTTGTGCTACCCCCTTCCCCCTCATCTTTCAAGTTGTAAAAATGTCAGGTGGTTCTAAACTCACCTTCTGTGATCACTTCAGAATGATCTCATCAAAAACACCAGGTGGGAAAATGTGGGGTACACACACAGAGCTTAATTTGTAGACACAAAGGAAGTAGAATTGTGGAACCCTAGAAGGAGACAGGTGCCAGCTGAATTAGGCAGCAGGCTCCCTCCCTCCCTCCCTTCAAAGGAAGAGGCTGGACACAGCGTTACTGCTGCTCTGGACTCTGCATTTCAGGCCATTTCGATTCATGTTTTTATATACTGCCAACTCTCCCAAGGAATTCAAAGCAGTTTATAAAAAGATCACACCTACTCATTTGAGGGAAAACCACAAGAACATTATTGAAGCATAGGATAAGCTATAACCTCAGTCTGGTGCTTTATAACATTTTTTGATACATTATAGATCAAACAAAAAGGTCTTCAAGCTTTCCTTAGCAGCTTCAAATGAGAACAAGATCTCAGGAATAGACTTTAAACATATCTTTTTCGGGGCAAGGTACACAAACAGCAAACACTATGCTACATCTTCAGAGTTCAGGCCACAGAGCGACTTAAATACCAAACAGGATGCTAGGAATTTTCAGGAAAGGAATGCAAAATAAGAGCAAGAATATTATAATGCCATGGTGCGACCTTACCGCGAGTACTGCATTCAGTTCTGGTCGCCCTATCTCAAAAAAGATATAGCGGAATTAGAACAGGTTTACCTACACCACTCAGGGTTTTATAGACCTCAATCATATCCCCCCCTCATCTGTCTCTTTCCCAAGCTGAAGAGCCCTAACCTCTTTAGCCTTTCCTGATACGAGAGGAGTTCCAATCCCCTTTATCATTTTAGTGGCTCTTCTTTGAACCTTTTCTAATTCCGCTAGATCTTTTTTGAGATACGGCGACCTGAACACAATACTCAAGGTGTAGACGCACCACGGGGCAATACTACTACTTATCATTTCTAAAGCGCTACTAGACGTACGCAGCGCTGTACACTTGAACATGAAGAGACAGTCCCTGCTCGACAGAGCTTACAATCTAATTAGGCCAGACAAACAGGACAAACAAGAGATAAGGGAATATTAAAGTGAGGATGATAAAATAAGGGTTCTGAACAAGTGAACAAGGGTTCCACTATATCTTTTCCGAGACAGTATTTCCGGTCTTATTTGCCATCCCTTTCCTAATAATTCCCAGCATCCTGTTTGCTCTTTTGGGTCGCTTATTTTACTGATTTGAATAAACATCTTTTTGTGAACGCCATCTGAGAGAGGTTTTTTTTGCTCCGCTGTTCTTTGCTTGTCATTGGCTCCTAAGTGGAGAGGTTACCTTCTGTTGGCATTAAATTTCATCTGCCATTTGGATGCCCCAACACATTACCCCTCAACATTGTTTGCAACTCCTCTCCTCTCGTACGCTTCCCCCCTCCCCACAGTATACATGCCTTTTATCTCCGTCAGTCTGCCACCATCCCCAGCTTCTCCTCTAAGCCGGGAAAGGTCTTGATGGGCTGTAAGGAGAAGTGAATGGTGTGTAGCGGAGGAAGATGAAAAAAAAGAAATCTCTCGGTGAATGGTACAGGTCTTTATCTGCTGACAGTTACTGTGTTAAGTGTGGTGAAGTCCTATGACTGACAACTGCAGTCTTACCTCGGACCCTGTGGGCTGCTGTGCCACCGTTTTTGATATAAAAACACACGGACAAGTTCTATATTAGTTTTCTCTTCCCACCATAACGAGAGGTATGAATTAGCTATCACACCATATGTAGGGGGTCATTTAGTAACAGTTAATACACACCGTTAATCCCAGAGACCCACCTTGTCTGAACCCTAGACACAACTGTGGTGCTCATAAACTTCTCTCCATATTAATACTTAATATATTCTTGCCCTCTAGAGCATGAGCTAAAAGAAATACAGCAGCTCACGAGGCACATTGGGGGAGGGGGAAGCAATGGGAACCTTTTGTCCTGGTGAGGAGCTTCCTCCGAGGATCAAGCTGTCAAGACAAGTTATAGGCTGTTTATCCATTTTGTTTTCTGTTTTAAATCCACCACATTCCATTTTTATTTCTTTTCTGTATACACACACAAGGAAAAAAGCCGTTTCAAACTCGGATCTTGCACGGCCTCTGCACACGTTCGCACATGTAATTACACGGTTCTGTTTTTGTTCAGGCTCTGAAACACACTTGACAACCCCCGATACAAGGCAGAGACACCCCACCACTTCCTACAAAGTACACCAAGAAAATGGCTGCTTTTCAAATACAGATTTCCCTCGCAGACATACGTTCAAGCACATGCCTACTTCTTTCAGAAAAGCGACAGGCCAACAAGCTACTCAGCTTCAATTCAATCCTTTTTTTGACAAAAGTACCTCTGCTCATCTGAGAGCAACTTTCTGCTGGTTGGCATCTTAGTAAAACAAAGCCTTGTTCCTTTCTTTAGGGGCAGCACACGGGTGGGGCTACTAGTTTCAGCCAGTGCTGGCAGGCAAGATGATGCTTCTGGTGGTCCACACGGTGGACTGGGCACATGAACATTCCCAAGTCCTGACGAAACGTGACAGAGGTCTCTGAACTGCTCTTTACCGCTACAAAAAAAAGAGACTTGACAGCTTCACTAAGCATTCAAGATTTCTATTTAATGTGCAAGTTCAGGCACACATTTCCACAACTGCATCCCTCCCTCAAACATTGCTGTTTCTTACCGATTTTCTTCCCAAAACGTAAAGCAGGCAGGGCTAATCACCTTTGTGGGGCTCTGTTCTTTTGCTAAGGGGAACATTACACCCCTGCCGTCTTCTCTAAGAATCTGTAGTGACAGTTCACAGTAACGTTCAGGGGTTAGATAGGCTGACGAAAAAAGGGGATTAAAGCTACTGTTTTAGCATCTGGCTTTGCGCTTTGGTCAGGTCTGCTCTGCCGCAGCTGCTTTACTTTACCCGCTTCTTGTAGGCCTGATTCATAGAACCACTGGACTGCTTATTATACCAGGGGAATAGTTGGTGTTTAATCCACTCAAGAAAGCCTAAAATGTGCAGAATACAAATTTATAAAATGAAATGAGAGCTTAAGAGGTCACCTCTGCATAAATACCAGTCCTAAAAACTCATCCAACCCTCCCTCTCTATAAACCAGATACTCCACCTCAAACCTTTAAAAACAATACACTGATTTTTAAGACGGGATCGTGGGACCCTGACCCCCCTCCCCCCGAAGAAAAACCCAGATGCTACCGCTGAGGACTTAATGTGTCTCTTGCATGTGTTGCTAATGTATTCTGTCAAATAGCAAAGTAGTATTTAAACTTTAAAGAAAAGACTGTTCTTGCCCTTGCTTAGCCGTCAGCCCAGACAGCACCTGGGAGGTGTGGAAGCCACACTCTCATCCGGTTGGTAAAAGAATCCTCCTGGAGTCACCAGGCCCAGCAGGCCAGCGATGTTGTGGGCACTGCACTCCCACCCACCCCACATTTATTGACAGAGGTAAACAAAACACATCTGCAACATCAGCCCCTCAGTCTACGTCCATCATCCATCAGTAGCCACCACCAGCTGCCCCATGCCCTCCCGAATGTACACCGACTGGATCTCTTTAGTCTTGAGACAGTAATCGCAGGCCCACACAGCCGAAGCCTCTGTGGTCAGTAGCCCATAGGCGCTCTCCGTCATGCCGGTGCATTCCCGGTGAAACCACTTCTGGCACGAGGCCTCGCACAGGATAGCATCTTGGTCGTCACTGACCTCATTTCGGCAGGCCCCACAGGGGTACACCAGTCCTGAGCAAGCTGCTGGCTTGTTTGAAGGCGGAAGATTGTTAAGTTCTGGCGTGCTGCTGCTCGGAGGAAAACTGCGCTGATTGCCGTTCACAGCAGCAGGGGATCCTACGTGCTGTTCCTGACTGAAAGCAGTGCTGGGCGGGTTCAGATTCTTTCCAGTTTCCTCTCCGGCCAAGGGGAAGCTCTGCTCAGCCCCGGCATAGGGACTGGCATTTGGTGGCAAGTTTGGCCGTGGCATAGAAGACTGGCCAAAAGGGTTGCCTGCTACACTGAACCTTTGCTGCAGTGCCGGGGCACCAGAAGAGTTTAAAGCAGGACTCGGTCCAATGTCTCCTCGGGGAAGCTGACCCATGGCTGGGGACATCATGGGTCCAAAGCCCCCAGCAGGTCCTTGTATCATCTGCCCCGCAGGGGGGCTGAAGCCTTGTCCCATTGCTTGGTTAAAAGGTTGATTAGAGAAGTTCATGTGACCTTGTTGGACATAATCTGGGGTTGGAGGCATATTAAAAGCAGGGCCCATCTGATTTGGCGGGAAGGGTGGAGGCTGCCTTCGGATAGGCTGAGGCCCTCCTCCATAGCCGGGAGGAATTTGTGAAGTCAAGGCCCCTTGCATTCGAAAGTTCCCAAATGGCATGGGGTTGTTGAGGAAAGGGGCTGACGGACCCCCCACTTTGGGTACTCCAAAATCATCTTCAAAGGGGTTAGAGGCCACCAGATGGTCAACCATCGGGGTCGGCGGAGGGGCAAATTCAGAGAGATGAGAATAAGCAGGACTCTGAAAGAGAGCACAGGCAGTTTATGTGAAGGGTGACTGTCACACATTTTTCTGTGTTCTTCAAACACATTAATGCCCACTCCTTTAAAGTTCAGAATGCTGGCATTGCAAAGTCAGCGTCTAATCTAATTGTATGTAGATTCTAGCTTACTTTGAACAAAGAGTCTGAACATATCCCCCCCCCCCCCCTCCATTACCTATAGATGCTCACTTCCCCACATGCTGCCGTGTTTTCACTTTGAATGGAGCAGATGGACGCCCAACATGCAACAGCTGGATTGGGCAAAAGGAAAGACATGCCTTGTGCTGACCCTTCACTTGCCTTACCTGAGTGCTCGACTTCCGCCGTTTCTTCTCTGGGCTCTTCATCTGCAGACCTTTAACAGAAACATGGAGATCAGATACTACATACAGCCTCTTTCTAATACCTTGTCAGGTTTTGTCACTAATGCTACAAACGTTAGACTGTAGCCAGGGATACAACCACATGAATCTGGAAAATAGACTTTAAATGTTCTAACACCTAGAAATAAACTCTGCAGTCATAAGAACATAAGTTTTGCCATACTGGGACAGACCAAAGGTCTATCAAGCCCAGCATCCTGTTTCCAACAGTGGCCAATCCAGGTCAAAAGTAAACAGATTTATTTGTTGCATTTGTATCCCACATTTTCCTACCTATTTTGCAGGCTCAATGTGGCTTACATAGTACCGTGATGGCGATCGCCAATTCCGGTAAGAGAAATACAGAGTGACAAAGTATTTTAAGTGATCAAGGAGAGAGAGAGTTAGATTTTGACCAGTTCTGGTACGAGTTTTGATTGTTTTGCAGAGTTCAGGAGTTTAGGTTGGTTCTTTCTGGTATGCCTTTTGTGAACAGGTAGGTTTTTGACGATTTCCGAAAGTTTGTTAGGTCGTGCATTCTTTTCGTGATGTTTGGAATTGCATTCCACAGTTGCATGCTTATATAAGAGAAGCTGGATGCATATACTACTACTATTACTTAACATTTCTAAAGCGCTACTAGGGTTACGCAGCGCTGTACAATTTAACAAGGAAAGACAGTCCCTGCTCGAAGAGCTTACAATCTAAAAGACAAATGTACAGTTAATCTGAAAGGTCAGACAGATTGGGGCAACCTATATGTTCGAAAGGTTAGGTTCCGAAAGCAGCACTGAAGAGGTGAGCTTTAAGCAAGGATTTGAAGATGGGTAGGGAGGGGGCTTGGCGTAGGGATTCAGGAAGACTGTTCCAGGCATAGGGTGAGGCAAGGCAAAATGAGGCAAGGCATATGTTTTATATTTTAGACCTTTGCAGCTTGGGAAGTGGAGATTTAGGTAAGAGCGTGCTGCTCTTTTTGTGTTCCTGGTTGGGAGGTCTATAATGTCTGCCATGTAGGCTGGGGCCTCGCCATGAATAATTTTATGAACTAGGGTGCAGACCTTTTGACGCGATTCGCTCTTAGATTGGGAGCCAGTGTAGTTTTTCTCGTAAGGGCTTAGCACTTTCCTATTTCGTTCTTCCAAATACAAGTCTAGCTGCAGTGTTTTGGGCAGTTTGAAGTTTCAAGATTTGTTCTTTGCATCCATTATATGCTGCTCATCCCAAGTCCATCTTAACATCTTATGAATTTTTCTTTTAGGAAACTATCCAAACCTTTTTTAAACCTTGCTAAGCTAACTGCTTTTTGCCACATTCTCTGGTAAAAAAAATTCCAGACTTTAATTACACATTGAGTGAAGAAATATTTTCTCTGGTTTGTTTTAAATTTACTACTTAGTAGCCTCATTGCATGCCTTCTATCTTAGTATTCACTTCTACCCGTTCCACTCCAATTAACATAGCTGATACAGCTTTGTATAACATTTTCAAAACAGAGCTTACTTCAAAAAGGCTCCGTTCCACCTTGTCGGAGCAAAACGGCAGCCACAGTCTAAACTTTCAAAAGCATGCATATAATGTGACGTCCGACGCCAACACTGGAATGCACCAATCAGCAAGCAAAACCGGCTCACCGTACAAAATATGCCAATTGGAAAAGTGTGCCATTTTTTTCTAAAGGTTTTGGCATCTGACCTCACATTATATAAGTGTTTTTCAAAGTTTTGACTGTGCCTGCCTTTTTGAAGTAAGCGCTGTTTTGAAAGTTATACAAAGCTGTATCGGCTATGTTAATTGCCTTTAGTTTTTCTTTTACAGAGCCATGACTGTTTGACTCTGACACAGCTTTAATGAAACGCTGGCCTCCATCGGTCACAGTCTGTGGTGGATTTGGAAAACGGTAGATGCAGCTAAGTATTTTTAAGTTTTGATAACTACTGAAATCGAATAAAAATTTATAGTGCAACGGGATTTTTTTTTTTTTAATGCCAACGATGAGGAAGTCCTGCTCGTCCAGCTAATTGTGGCTTTTCCCTCCCTTGCTTTCTTTATGCTTACTGCTTTCAATGAGAACCTATATTTATAATATTATCACATAATGAAATCAGCCATGAGAACTGTATTCCCATCTTTTCTGAAGGGCTCACAAATCGAGACCTCATGCCAGTGGTGTGCTGGAGCAGGCTCTCGAGAGCCGTTTGTTAAGTTTTTAAGAATTTTGGGAGCCGGTTCTCCATGGCTACTTTAACAAATGGATCCCAAAATGGGGGCTTGGGCCCTCCTGAATTCTCTTTTACTTTGCTGGCAAGAGAAAGCCCCCTGTTAATCATTTACCAGCACACCCCTGGGTATGAGAGAGAGAGACAGGATGAAGGCTGGAGGGGGATAGAGAGAGAGACAGGATGAAGGCTGGAGGGGGATAGAGAGAGAGACAGAGTGAAGGCTGGAGGAGGGGGTATGAAAGAGAGAGAGACAGGGTAAAGGCTGGGGAAGGGGTATGACTCGCAGTGGTGTGCTGGAGCAGGCTCTCACAGGCTCTCGAGAGCCGTTTGTTAAGTTTTTAAGAATTTTGGGAGCCGGTTCTCCATGGCTACTTTAACAAATGGATCCCAAAATGGGGGCTGGAGCCCCTCCTGAATTCTCTTTTACTCTGCTGGCGAGAGAGAGCCCCCTGTTAACAATTTACCAGCACACCCCTGCCTCATGCCCTTATTTCACAATTTAAGAAGCTTCATCTTTTATTTTCTCTTTATTTGGTTTTAGCTCACATCTTTTTCAGTAGTAGCTCAAAGTGAGTTACATTCAGGTTGGCCTACTCATGTGCACAGACCTTCCCTGACAACTGTGGACAAAGTTGCTGTACTATACCAGTAGTGAGAACCCATAATAGGCATAGGAACCCGAGAAGTTTCAGAGAGCGAACACAGGGAAAAGAACAGTGACCACTCATTTCCCACACAGCACTGTCCGTGAATATGTCCAGTGAGTGCCAGGGCGCCAGCATCCATCACCTCCATAAACCCATCTCTTTACTGCGGTGTTCTCATTTGCTTTCTGCTCTGCTGCCCTCTCCTTCATTGTAAGTCATGGCATCTCTTAGTCAACTTTGCCAAGATTCTTCCCGGATGGCTTTCATCTCTAGGAGAGCAAGGCTGGCTGCACCATCCAACAACAAAATTCTGACACACACAGACAAGAAAAGTAATTTTCTGGTACTACCCACCCACACTCTCTTTATATAAGCAAGCAAGTAACCAAGGATAACGGTCTTCCGTTCCTTAGAACAACTTCACTTTAACTATAGAGAATCACCACAAATTAGGTACCTTATAATACAAGAATGAAAACCAGGAAGTACAACTTGATGCATGCCACACTTCCCTGGACACCGAAGGTTCCCCTGTAAAACTAGTGCGGCATTGACAATGGGCCACCTTTTTTTTTTTTTTTTTTTTAAGAAAGCCAGCCCAACACCTCCGCTCTTCATACACCCCACGGGCTGTTTTATCTATGAAGAAAGGAACAACTACAGAAGTGGAGGAACACTCAATACCTATGAGAGTGAATCAAGTGAGGAGTAGGGTAGGCTGGCTTTTTCCAAACAACCAGGGCGATGTATATACAGCGCATTTTTTCTATCAAAAAAGGTGCTGGTACTCAAATGCCAGATCACCCTTCAGGAATGGGGTGATCACTGAGGGACCCACCCCACAATAGCCAGGCCCCCTGCAACCAATCACAGAATCTATGACAAGGCAGACTTGGTGTGTAGACCCTGAGCTCTTTCATTAGAGGTCCATGGCTCAATTTTAGCAGACAATGGAAAAGGTGCTGGTACTCAAATGCCAAACCAGCCTTCAGGGGTGGGGTGATCACTGAGAGACCCACCCCACAATAGCCAGACCCCCTGCAACCAGTCACAGAATCTATGACAAGGCAGAATCGGTGTGTAGAGCCTGAGCTCTTTCATTATAAACTTGAGGTCCATGCGTCAATTTTAGGAAACAATGGAAAAGGTGCCGGTAGTCAAATGCCAGACCACCCTTCAGGGGTGGGGTGATCACTGAGGGACCCACCCCACGATAGCCAGGGCCCCTGCAACCAGTCACAGAATCTATGACAAGGCAGAATCGGTGTGTAGAGCCTGAGCTCTTTCATTATAAACTTGAGGTCCATGGGTCAATTTTAGGAACCAATGGAAAAGGTGCCGGTACTCAGTACCCTCTCAAAAAAAGTCCTGCGTATATGCATTGTCACTCACATCACCTTGGTGGCTGCCTAGAAGTACATCTTGTGACTTTGGATTAGGACATTAGCTTGGTTTTGGTTTTCTCCTTGAATTTGACCTTGGAAACATTTTATTACTGCATAAGACTCCCGAGGCAGGCGCTTATGCTCCGAAACACAGCAGCTGTCAAGTCGTTTGGTGCTTTCCATTAAAGACCTATAATCGCATACAGGTCTCCCAGCCCACCCTATTCCTTTCTCCCCCGTTTTACCTATGCAAATGATCTGAGGAACGGATTTGCCACATACAGAAACAGACCAATCGGAAAACACTACTTTGCCCTTGTCAGACTTCATCAGTCTGGCAAGAACATAAGAGAAGATGCAGCAGCACAGAGAGCTCCAGTTCCACTGAACGAGATCATAGAGTACGGGCCCGGCAATGAGCCGAGAGGCAACCGTTAAAAACCACTTTTGGTTTAATTTTTAAAACATCCTTATTATTTATTTTATTTTGCTGCATTTATACCCCAAATTTTCCCACCTATTTGCAGGCTCAATTTGGCTTACAACATAATACAACAATAATCAGATTGATGGAATAAGAAAATCAGAATATAGATAACAGATAACGTGCATAAGAATGTCATGGCAATCATATTAACGGAATAAGAATTTCAGAATTGATGCAATTAAGGTGCTTAAGAAAATGATGTATAATAAGAAGTGGATAAATATTATCCTTATTAAGCTGCAGATGTCGCTATATAATAATTTGTCAATCTGCGTCCCTGGATGGGTTTGTAACTGTATGCTAATGAGCTTACGTCAGCACGCCTCCAGCATTGCCTTCCCTCTGTGTCCCGCCCTCGCGGAAAGACGAAATGACGTCAAGAGGAGGGCGGGACCCTGAGAGGGAAGGCAAGGGAGGCTGGAGGCAACGTGAGCCGAGCCTGCTGCTGCTGCGACCTCAGGTATGGAGTGGAGGATCGCTGGACATGGATGAGATGAGATGGGATGGGAGGGCAGGGGAAGGGAGATTCGCTGGACATGATGAGGTGGGGTGGGGGTATCGCTGGACATGATGGGGTGGGGGAATCGGTGGACATGATGGGGTGGGGGAATCGCTGGACATGGAGGGGGGGAGAATCACTGGACATGGGGGGGGGGAGAATCGCTGGACATGGAGGAGTGGGAGAATCGCTGGACATGGAGGGGGAGGGGGGATCGCTGGACATGGAGGGGGAGGGGGGATCGCTGGACATGGAGGGGGAGGGGGGATCGCTGGACATGGAGGGGGGATCGATGGACATGGAGGGGAGGGGGGAATCGCTGGACATGGAGGGGAGGGGGGAATCGCTGGACATGGAGGGGGAATCTCTGGACATGGAGGGGAGGGGGGAATCGCTGGACATGGAGGGGGAATCTCTGGACATGGAGGGGAGGGGGGAATCGCTGGACATGGAGGGGGAGGGGGGATCGCTGGACATGGAGGGGGAGGGGGGATCGCAGGACATGGAGGGGGGGATCGCTGGACATGGAGGGGAGGGGGGAATCGCTGAACATGGAGGGGAGGGGGGAATCTCTGGACATGGAGGGGAGGGGGGAATCGCTGAACATGGAGGGGGAGGGGGAAATCTCTGGACATGGAGGGGGAGGGGGAAATCTCTGGACATGGAGGGGGAGGGGGGATCGCTGGACATGGAGGGGAGGGGGAATCGCTGGACATGGAGGGGGAGGGGGGAATCTCTGGACATGGAGGGGGAGGGGGAAATCTCTGGACATGGAGGGGGAGGGGGGATCGCTGGACATGGAGGGGGAGGGGGAATCTCTGGACATGGAGGGGAGGGGGGAATCGCTGGACATGGAGGGGGGATCGCTGGACATGGAGGGGGAGGGGGGATCGCTGGACATGGAGGGGGATCGCTGGACATGGAGGGGAGGGGGGAATCGCTGAACATGGAGGGGAGGGGGGAATCTCTGGACATGGAGGGGAGGGGGGAATCGCTGAACATGGAGGGGGAGGGGGAAATCTCTGGACATGGAGGGGGAGGGGGAAATCTCTGGACATGGAGGGGGGATCGCTGGACATGGAGGGGGAGGGGGGATCGCTGGACATGGAGGGGGAGGGGGGATCGCTGGACATGGAGGGGGGATCGCTGGACATGGAGGGGGAGGGGGGAATCTCTGGACATGGAGGGGGAGGGGGGATCGCTGGACATGGAGGGGGATCGCTGAACATGGAGGGGAGGGGGGAATCGCTGAACATGGAGGGGGAGGGGGAAATCTCTGGACATGGAGGGGGAAATCTCTGGACATGGAGGGGGAGGGGGGATCGCTGGACATGGAGGGGGAGGGGGGGAATTGGTGGACATGGAGGGGAGAGAAGAGAAAACGCTTAGACAGTAGGCCTTCCTAGGGCCCGTTTCATGTCCTCCAAAGCCCCCAGTTCTCTTCCTCTCTCCCCGTGACCCGCCCTGAGTCAGACGGAAGCTCTTCGGGGCGGGGACAGAGCCAAGCGGGGCTCCAGCTCACCTGTCTTCCCCCGCCTGCCCTGACCGGGACCCGGCCCTCCGTCCAGCTTCTCCGGCTCCGCCGCCATCAGGCGCCCAACTCAGTCCCACCTCCGGAACCAACGTAGACAAAAAAAACAGGAAGCGGCCTCCGCGCGACGGAAGTGCTCCGGAACATTCCACTACCCCCGGGGGGGGGGTGAGGGGAACCCGGAAAAGAGAATTGGACACCCGGGAAACGGAGAGGCATCATCTCACGCCATTCCCCGCACTGAAATGTCCTCTCACAGACACTGGGCCCGACAACTTACTCGCAATGAACACCCCTCCTCTTGGGACCGCCTGCGACGAATGCGCATGCGCCTCTCTTGCCAGCATGCCGGGAAATGCAGTTCTCGTTGACGTAGGGGTAATGAAGTGACGTCAAAACGCTGTCTTCCCCAACAAAGCAAGCAAAACTAGCAGCTGCTGCAAGGACGTCGTCCTCTTTGAACGCACTTCTATTTTCAAACATGCCCGCTTGGGCAGTATACAGAGGAAGCATAAAAACGGGGCAACCTTTCATAGGCAGAGTAGTAATAATTCTTAAGTAATAGTAATAAACAGATAAAAAAAAGTTTCATATGATTAACACTGGTTGCTAGCAATAAATAAATAAATACAGCAAAAGCTACCCCTTTCTCTCATCATTACCCAAATACAAATAAAATTATGTTAATTCTACACCCCTGTCTGCCTCTTTTCATAGCTTTTGTTAAATAAAGCCATGTCAGAAAAATATTTGTGATTTTATTATGCAGGCAAACAATACGCCACTAAAATACAAACCAGCAAGCTGCACAGGATTAGTCACCACCATCATACGAAGTTGATTATTTTCAGTGGAAAATAAAGCTGTTGGCTGCCTATGTAAATATTCCATCATTCTTTAATCATTGCTAGCAAACAGTAGCGTATCTATGTGGGGCCACGGGCGCCTGGGCCCCCATAGATTTGGCCCTGGACTGCCCCTGCCAACGACCCTCTCGACCCCCCCTCCCACGCCATCGGCTACGTCAGAAACAGAATGAAGCCTTGCGCCGGAAGAAGAGGAACACAGCTGCCAGGGGTTGGGTCCCCTGCCAGCAAAGGTAGCCAACAGCAATGGTGGGGGTTGGGGGGGGGGTCGAAAGGGTCGTCAGCAGGGGGTGGGATCAAAGTTGTTGTTGGTGGTGGCAGCGGCAGCTCAAGAATGGCAGGGGAGGGTCAGCGGCACCGGGGAGGGGGGCTAAAATGTGCCCCCCTCACCTCAGGATCTGGACCACCCTCCCGCCAAAGTCTGGTTACGCCCCTGCTAGCAAATATTACATATTTAGGACATATGCCTTAAACATAGATTGGGGTTAATAAGCAATACCAAAAATAAACAAAGGCAAAACCAAGGTGAAATTAAATCTTACCTGCTAATTTTCTTTCCTCTAGACCAGTGATGGCGAACCTTTCAGAGACCGAGTGCCCAAACAGCAACCCAAAATCGAATTATTTATCGCAAAGTGCCGGTACTCATTATGGGCGGGGTTACCACATGACTCCACCCCTATGATAGCCACACCCCCTACACCAGCCATGGTGCATATAAACAGACATCATTGAAAATATTATACTAGTATAGAAGGAAAAAATAACATGATTTTTTTTCATTATAAATCATTTCTGTAAGCTGTTACAGCTCCAGTATACCCAGTGCAAAATAAGACAGCAGATGTAAATTCTCAAATTGGACATATTCCAAACACTAAAATGAAAATAAAATGATTTTTTTTTTCTACCTTTGTTGTCTGGTGATTTTGTTTTTCTATCCATATTGGTCCAGTCTCTGATTCTGCTGCTATCTGTTCTCTTAACTCCATTTCCAGAGCTTCCTTTCCATTTATTTCTTTACTTTTCTCCTTTCTTCTTCATTTCTTGCCCTCCATCCATGTCCAGCAACCCTCCCCTCCCCTCCAGCCACCCATGTCCAGCCACCCTCCTCTCCTCCTGCCCTCCCTCCCAGCACCCAGCAGCACCCAGTATCAGGCCTGCCTCCCTCCCACCCAGCACCCAGTAGTAGGCCTCCCTCCCACCCAGCACCAGGCCTGCCACCCTACCTCCCAGCACCCAACATCAGGCCTCCCTCCCACCCAGCACTACCCAGCACCAGCCCGCCCTCCCTCCTAGCACCTAGCAGCACCCAGCCTCCCTCCCACCCAGCACCAGGCCTGCCGCCCTCGCTCCTAGCACCAGGCCGCCCTCCCTCCCAGCACCCAGCCTTCCTCCCACCCAGCACCCAACATCAGGCCTCCCTCCCACCCAGCACAAGGCCTGCCACCCTCCCTCCCAGCACCCATCAGGTCTCCCTCCTACCCAGCAGCACCCAGCACCAAGCCTCCCTCCCAGCACCCAACATCAGGCCTCTCTCCTACCCAGCAGCACCCAGCACCAGGCCTGCCTCCCGCCCTCCCTCCCTCCAACCCAAGCAGCATCAGGCCACCCGCCCGTCCTCCCTCCCAGCACCAGGAACCCCCCTCCTCCTGTGAAATTTAAAAAGCGTACCGTCCTCCTCGGGATTAAGGCAGCGTGCAGCGGCAGTGAAGCGCATGTTCTTCGATCGGCGCACCTTCAGCCTTTCTGTCTCTCAAGCGAGCTTGAGAGACAGAAGGGAAGGCCGAAGGCACGCCGATCAAAGAACATGTGCTTCACTGCCGCTGCACGCTGCCTTAATCCCGAGGACGGTACACTTTTTAAATTTCACAGGAGGAGGGGGTTCCTGGTGCTGGGAGGGAGGACGGGCGGGCTTGGCCTGATGCTTGTTGGGTTGGAGGGAGGGTGGGAGGCGACGAACTGGTGTTCGGAGGGACGAAGCGTGGGCGGACCAGCGATGGCAAGACGTGTGGGTTATGTACTCCTACCAGCAGAGGGAGACTGAGAAAACACTGAGCTTTTGGATACTGTATATATAACCTGTGCAGTACACCCACTAGTCAGTATAACACTAACAAAGCAGAGAAAACAAAACACTAACTATAACCAGACAGCAACCCTGTACGTAGTCACTGCAAAACTGCAATATCATTTTCCGTTTCTTTTTCTTTTGTGCTTCCACAGGTGGACTACAAAACCACAGCCTCACCTGTCTCAGACTCATACCAACAAGAATCTGGTAATCAGAGTCTGAAATTATGTGAACAACAATCAGCAGCTGCCGAGGAATATCAAAAACACCAAGCATACCTCCTGGCCTAAAGTATAAACAGGCCGGGCCCTTGACCGGTCTGGGGGGTCTAGAGGAAAGAAAATTAGCAGGTAGGATCTAATTCCACCTTCCTCCGCGACCCTCCAGACCGGTCAAGACGCATGGGACGTACCAAAGCAGTAACTATCTTATGGGCGGGACCTACAAAGGCCAGAGGTCAAAACTGCTTCACCAAAGCGCGTCTCTTCCTTAGCACGCACATCAATCCTATAATGTTTAACAAAAGAATGCAAGGAAGACCAAACTGCTGCCCGGCAAATATCTGACGGAGGGATCCACTCCCCTAGTGGAATGAGCTGAAAAAACCTTGGGTATCTCACGACCCTTCACCAAATAAGCAGATGCAATCATCTCCTTCAACCACCTTGCTATAGTCGCCTTAGAAGCCGCTGCACCCTTTTTGGGTCCACCATGAAGAACGAACAAACAATCAGAGACTTTGAACTCCTGAGTTCTAGACAGATAATGCAAAACTGTTCTGAATCTCCCGCCAAGTTATCTAAAACTGGCAAAGAAATGACCTGATTTACATGAAACTCGGAAACCACCTTGGGCAAAAAGGAAGGCACCGGCCGCAAAGAAACCTCTACAAGACAAAGCATGAAGCTCCGAAACCCTCCGTGCTGAAGTAATAGCCACCAAAAATACCGCCTTTAAGGAAAGATCCTTGCAAGAGGCCGAAACCAAGGGTTCAAATGGAGGCCTAACCAAAGCATCCAAAACGAGATTCAAATCCCACAGAGGAACCAACCGACGACGACGCGGCCGCAGCAACTGAACGCCACCTGGAGTATTGTGTTCAGTTCTGGAGGCCGTATCTTGCTAAGGATGTAAAAAGAATTGAAGCGGTGCAAAGAAAAGCTATGAGAATGGTATGGGATTTGCGTTACAAGACGTATGAGGAGAGACTTGCTGACCTGAACATGTATACCCTGGAGGAAAGGAGAAACAGGGGTGATATGATACAGACGTTCAAATATCTGAAAGGTATTAATCTGCAAACGAACCTTTTCCGGAGATGGGAAGGCGGTAGAAGTAGAGGGCATGATATGAGATTGAAGGGGGGCAGACTCAAGAAAAATGTCAGGAAGTATTTTTTATTATTCATTTATTGCACTTGTATCCCACATCTTCCCATCTATTTGCGGTCGCACCGTGGAGCGATACAAAGGCATTATAACATCCTCACTTTTGTTTTCCATTCCTTTCTTAATAATACCTAACATTCTATTTGCTTTCTTAGCCGCAGCAGCACACTGAGCAGAAGGTTTCAACGTATCGTCAACGGCGACATCTAGATCCCTTATCTTGGTCTGTGACTCCTAATGTAGAACCTTGCATAACATAACTATAATTCGGGTTTCTCTTTCCCACTTGCTCACATTAAACGTCATCTCCCATTTAGACGCCCAGTCTCGCAAGGTCCTCTTGTAATTTTTTACAATCTTCTTGCAATTTAACAGCTTTGAATAACTTTAGATTGTGAGCAAAATCTAAATAAATAAATAAAAATAAACTTTGTGTCATCAGCAAATTTAATTACCTCACTAGTTACTCCCATCTCTAAGTCATTTATAAATAAGTTAAAAAGCAGTGGTCCTAGCACAGACCCCTGGGGAACCCCACTAACTACCCTTCTCCATTGAGAATACTGACCATTTAACCCTACTCTGTTTCTATCCTTTAACCAGTTTTTAATCCACAATAGGACACTACCCTCCTATCCCATAACTTTCCAATTTCTTCTGGAGTCTTTCATGAGGTATTTTGTCAAAGGCCTTTTGAAAATCCAGATACACAATATCGACCGGCTCACCTTTATCCACATGTTTGCTCAGCCCATCAAAGAAATGTAGTAGATTGGTGAGGCAAGATTTCCCTTCACTAAATCCATGTTGGCTTTGTCTCATTAATCCATGCTTTTGAATATGCTCTGTAATATTGTTCTTAATAATAGTCTCTACCATTTTGCCCAGCACCGACGTCAGACTCACCTGGTACTTAAGTTCTTTCCAATGTCCCATTTTCCAGTCTTCAGTTCCCAGCCAATCCCTATCTACATATAAGCTATTTTTCCAAAGGATATTTTATGGGATCCAGAGGCTTTCTGTGAACTCTAATAAGCTGTGAGCAGAATTTAGCCCAAGGTCCTAGTCCAAGGGGAGATCTCACCCTCTACAGGAGAGAGATTTTGGATTTAGTTCATACCTTTTATTTTTCAGTAGTAGCTCAAGGCCAGTTATATTAAGGTCCTGCTGCTATTGTCCCATCCCCAGGCAATTGAGGGTTAAGTGACTTGCTCAAGGTCATGCGGGAGGTGTATTTTCAAAGCACCAAGCTATATCAATATGGAACTTTGTAAGTCTAAGTGCTTTGAAAATGAGCCCCAAAGGCTTTGGCCATCCCTGCTGACTGCTCTGACAATTACATACTGTCCCAGGACCCCACTCCTACTCCAAGATTATATTCATGCACCTTTCCTAAGTTAGGAGGTAGAAAATAAGAGGATTGTTACTCTATAGTATCTCTGTTTCACCTTTATGTTGTCTATGCAAATGTTTTATTGAGTATTGTACTGATAATTTAAGCAGTATACGATGTAGTGTTATTTGAATGTATTTACTGCTTGTCTGCTGCCTATGTTCAACCTATTCTTACTGTACACTGCATTGAGAGAATTTGTTTTTAAAAGGTGGCCTATTTCAATCCTAATAAATAAAATGAGTTGGGGTCTATGGGAGCAGGTGTGGATCCACAGCTGTCCATGGTGCTGAACCCAACCCTTCCAAGCCAGCACTTGATAAGCGCCATTTTGGCAATCAGCCCAGTTCCACGCACAGCCCATCTCAATTTCCTGACTTCAGAACCCAAAAAGTAAGAGCAGCATTCGATTAGGTGCCTTATGTTTAGCCCAACGTCTGTTCTTTCAAATGCATCCATTAGCCAAACTGCAGAATATATTTCCACTTCTTAACAGTCAAACGAAAAAGTAGATAGGAAAGTAAAAAAAAAACCCAAAACATTAAACATTATATTCCATGATGCATCATTCCAGTGGCTGTTGTCTCCCACTGAAGGTCAGTGCATTTGTATGTCTGGTGCTCTGGGGGGAAGGGGAGGGGGGGAAGACAGTGGGAAACACTGACTGGCTGCAAAGAATAACTGCCCAATGAACCCAGAAGAGAGAGAGGAACAGACACTTTAATGAGCAGAAGACAAGACAATACTATAAACCTAACAGTTCAGGGTAGGGAACATTTCATTAGCTGTTCCCGAGCTCTGCTGAGGAAAGAAATGCCAAGTGGTTAGAGCAATGGGCTGAGAGAAACAGGGAACGCAGGTTCAAATCCTGCTTCTGCCACTAACACTCCCTGTAGGGCAGTCAGTATCTCCCATGTAGATTGTAAGCTGTTTGGTGCAGGGACCTCTCCTACCCGAACAGTTATCACTATTCAACCTAATGATGACACCCCTAGCCAAATCGCTATCCAGCCAAGGCCGCAATCCTTACATCTACGCAGACGATGTCACAATATACATCCCGTTCAATCACGATCCGACAGAAATCATAAATGAAATCAAACACAGCCTCCAAATAATGAATTCATGGGCGGATGCAATCCAACTAAAGTTCAACGCAGAAAAAACACAATGTCTCATCCTCTCATCACAATATAACACGAAGAAACCCACTACTATAAGCACCCCAGGCTATACCCTTCCTGTTTCAGAAAGCCTGAAAATTCTCGGAGTTACAATTGATCGAAATCTCACACTAGAAAGCCATGCAAAAAATACAACAAAGAAAATGTTCCGTTCAATGTGGAAACTCAAAAGAGTAAAACCTTTCTTTCCAAGGGAAATATTCCGTAGCCTGGTACAATCAATGGTGCTAAGCCACCTAGACTACTGCAATGCAATCTATGCCGGATGTAAAGAATAAATCATTAAGAAACTCCAAACTGCCCAAAACACAGCAGCCAGACTTATATTTGGAAAAACGAAATACGAAAGCGCCAAACCTCTAAGAGAAAGACTACACTGGCTCCCATTCAAAGAACGTATTGCGTTCAAAATTTGCACCCTGGTTCATAAAATCATTCACGGCGAGGCCCCGGTCTACATGTCAGACCTCACAGACCTACCAACCAGGAACACAAAAAGGTCAGCACGTACATTCCTGAATCTCCACTACCCCAGCTGCAAAGGACTAAAATATACATCAACATATGAATCCAGCTTCTCCTACATAAGCACGCAACTATGGAATGCACGACCTAACGAACTTCCGAAAATCATTAAAAACCAATCTGTTCGATAAGGCATACCACAATGATCCATCCTAAATATCAGACAATGAAACCTATACCAGAACTGGACAAAACTGTATTCTTTATACTTGACTGCTTCATTTACTCTGTCACTAACGAACTTTAACGCAATACCACTTTATTTCTCATGCCGGAATGAACTCTCTATACTTGATTGCTTAATTTACTCTATCACTTATGAACTTTAAAACAAAACCACTTTATTTCTCACTCCGGAAATGGTGATCGCCACTACGGCATAACGTAAGCCACATCGAGCCTGCAAATAGGTCTCCCTATGTACTGTAGTGCTATATCAATAAGTGCATACCCATTTTTAAAAGGCATCCAAATCTGAGCTCTGGAAAATTGCTGATCTGCACCAGACATGGAGTTTGAGCACCCAGAGGATCAACCCATGATACAGCTTATTTGAAAATGAGAGGTCATGTTTGCATCTAATTTCCCTTCAATGAACACATACACGCTGTTTCCTGGAAGATGAATTTCATCTACTCCCTCCCCAACTGCGGTGTAATTCTATAACCAGGAGGGCGTGCCTGGCATCAGACCTACTGGCTGCATCTTCTGTCCCCCATTAGGGCTGTTTAGGAAATGGACTCCGGTCTGAAAATTAACATAATCAGAGCAGCCTGCAGCTCCTCGGTTTTCCGGCTCTCAACTTGAAGTGCTCTGGTTATTTTATTGATGGAGCTGAAATGTTGCTGCCTGGCTTTTTTCCAGACTCCTTAACACAGATAAAGGGGGGAGGGGGGAAATCTAGCTGCCCTATTTCATTCTTTGTACAATGTCATTACAAAAAAAAAAGAGCTGGGATTTAACATTGATTTCTCCATGCTTCTCCCAGGCTCTCTTACACTGTTATGCCTCTAGTTTCAACCCCCTCCCCCCCAACCTCCATGAATGAGTCTCAGATGTACCGGTCCCTTTTCTTTCTTGCTCCCGCCCTTATCCTAGTCCACAGCATCACAGTGAATATTTTCAATTGTAAACTATTATGATATACTTCAGTGTGAATTGGAGTGGAGGAGTGGCCTAGTGGTTAGGGTGGTGGACTTTGGTCCTGAGGAACTGAGTTGGATTCCCACTTCAGGCACAGGCAGCTCCTTGTGACTCTGGCCAAGTCACTTAACCCTCCATTGCCCCATGTAAGCCGCATTGAGCCTGCCATGAGTGGGAAAGCGCAGGATATAAATGTAACAAAAATAAATAGTATATTAAATAACGCTAATACATAAGTTCATAAGTAGTGCCATACTGGGAAAGACCAAAGGTCCATCTAGCCCAGCATCCTGTCACCGACAGTGGCCAATCCAGGTCAAGGGCACCTGGCACGCTCCCCAAACGTAAAAACATTCCAGACAAGTTATACCTAAAAATGCGGAATTTTTCCAAGTCCATTTAATAGCGGTCTATGGACTTGTCCTTTAGGAATCTATCTAACCCCTTTTTAAACTTCGTCAAGCTAACCGCCCGTACCACGTTCTCCGGCAACGAATTCCAGAGTCTAATTACACGTTGGGTGAAGAAAAATTTTCTCCGATTCGTTTTAAATTTACCACACTGTAGCTTCAACTCATGCCCTCTAGTCCTAGTATTTTTGGATAGCGTGAACAGTCGCTTCACATCCACCCGATCCATTCCATTCATTATTTTATACACTTCTATCATATCTCCCCTTAGCCGTCTCTTCTCCAAGCTGAAAAGCCCTAGCCTTCTCAGCCTCTCTTCATAGTTAAATTTTAAGGCTTGCTGGACACCAGGCAAGCTCATATCCCCTGCTGTCTCATTTTGCTGCAGTGGACACAAGGTGGAGGCGGCCAGTACAAGGCCTCAAATAGCAGAGAACACTGTCCAAATTAATTAAGAGTGATTAAAATAATTTGATGGAAGATGCCCTAAAACTAGTCCTTTCCCCCCTTGTTTTAGGTCTATGGATAAAGTTCAGAAGATCTGGCCATGATGATCTTATCTAATAAAGCTTCTCCCTCACTCTGTCTGTACATAAATCGATGCAGGCCTTCCAAAATCATCTCTTAAATGGTTTCAATCATAGAGTATGCAGTGTATCAAGCCTTCTGTAAACAAACAAAAAAACATCAGTCCAGAATATGGCAATCAGCCTACTCTGTAGGGTTCTGACGTATGATCGAGTGTCACCTCTGCTATATCAACACCATTGGCTTCCAATTCAATATCATTTCAAGCATAAGGTTTTTATACTTGCCTATAAAGCACTTCACACTGGTTCCCCACGTCTGGTACCATCGGGCTCATCACCACACTCTTCCTCATCTGAATTACTATTTACTTTGCTACCTATGTCCAAGGCTCATCTAGATTCAAGCTGGCTCACAGCCTTTTTCTACTTAGCACCGGCCTTATGGAATTCATTGCCCCATCACCTAGGGCTGAACTTCTGCAAATTCAAAGCAGGCTTGAAGACTGAATAGGTAGTGTTGAGTCTTGGGGGGGAGGGGAGGGGAGGGGATAGTGCGCTTGCCATGTATTTCTCTTCTATCCACTAACTTAATTGGAGTTCCTTTCTAGCCGTGTTTTAGTCTGTACACCGCTCTATAGCAATAGTAAATACCAAACAAACAATAAGATACTATCAGCTCCACCTGGCTGAATGTGGAAACGCTGCAATGGCAGGGGTTAGAACGGCACCTGTACGCCGGGACACAAGTGATTTACACCAAGGTCAGTGTCCATCCTGTGGCTATGAAATGTACATAAGTACATAAGTAATGCCACACTGGGAAAAGACCAAGGGTCCATCGAGCCCAGCATCCTGTCCATGACAGCGGCCAATCCAGGCCAAGGGCACCTGGCGAGCTTCCCAAACGTACAAACATTCTATACATGTTATTCCTGGAATTGTGGATTTTTCCCATTTAGTAGCGGTTTATGGACTTGGCCTTTAGGAAACTGTCTAACCCCTTTTTAAACTCTGCCAAGCTAACCGCCTTCACTACGTTCTCCGGCAACAAATTCCAGAGTTTAATTATGTGTTGGGTGAAGAATTTTCTCCTATTTGTTCTAAATTTACTACACTGTAGTTTCATCGCATGCCCCCTAGTCCTACTATTTTTGGAAAGCGTGAACAGACGCTTCACATCCACCTGTTCCACTCCACTCATTATTTTATATACCTCTATCATGTCTCCCCTCAGCCGTCTCTTCTCCAAGCTGTATAGCCCTAGCCTCCTTAGTCTTTCTTCATAGGGAAGTCGTCCCATCCACGCTATCATTTTAGTCGCCCTTCGCTGCACCTTTTCCAATTCTACTATATCTTTCTTGAGATGCGGCGACCAGAATTGAACACAGTACTCAAGGTGCGGTCGCACCATGGAGCGATACAACAGCATTATAACATCCTCACACCTGTTTTCCATACCTTTCCTAATAATACCCAACATTCTATTTGCTTTCTTAGCCGCAGCAGCACACTGAGCAGAAGGTTTCAGTGTGTTATCGACGACGACACCCAGATCCCTTTCTTGGTCCGTAACTAAGTCGAACCTGTTTGCAGTCAGAGGCCATGAGGTTTACGCTGCTGGTGGAGATAATCACGGTGATGGGCATGCCAACAAACTTCAGGTTACTCTTCCCCAGGATAGAGGTCAGCGAGCAGGCCACATGTCTGACTGACTCAAACTCCCATGTAGTCTGAACTTCACTGGCTACCAACAGAAGCCAGAGTTCAATTCAAGACATGTCCTCTGGTTTTCAAAACTCTATATGGAGAAGCTCTATCTTAGATGTTGGAGTTTATAAATTTACCATTAGGCTGTAGTTTTTATGGAATGCAGAATCTATCTTTGCTATGTTTCCCTTCTAGTAGACACTGTGTACAATCAAGCTCTTCTCAATTTAATCACAGACCTCAGCAGTGTCACTCAAAGGCTCAACACTTTAGCTTTACACACCCACCACATCACAGGTCGCCTACATTCCTTAGTTTTGTTTCTCATCTCCACTAGAATGTTTCCAGCAAATACAGCTTTTTCTTTTATACAAAACAAAACGTACTCTTCTTATAATGAAGATTTTTAACATCTTTCTCAGTCAAGTTAGGGGAAACATCCAACATGTTTAGCCCACCAGGCTGCATCAAAGAAATCCCCTTAAATTGGCAACTATATCCTCCTGACTGGACTATGCCCCCTCGTTCCAGAGCTTCCTTTCAATTGAGAGATTCACGTCCTGTGCATTCATGCCATGTAGGTATTTAAACATCTCCATCATATTCCCCCCTCCTCTTTCTTCCAAACGTATACATGTTGAGATCTTTAAGTCTGTCCTCATATGCTTTATGAAGACCACTGACCATTTTAGAAGCCGCTCTGTTGACCGACTCCATCCTGTTTATATTTTTTTTGAAGGTGGGGTCTCCAGATTTGTATATGTACTTTAAAAGGGACCACACCAGAGTCTTATACAGGGGTATCACCACCTCCTTTTTCCTACTGGCTATTCCTCTCCTTAGGCACCCAGCCATCAACGTTTCTACCTGTTTGGCTACTTTAAGATCATCACATATGATCACACTCAAGTCCCGCTCCTCTTTCATGTAAAACATTTTCTTCACCCCCTAAACTGTACTGTTCCCTTGGGGTTCTGTAGCCCAAATACATGACCCACAAGTTTTGAGCATTAAATCTCAGTTGTCAAATTCTGAACCATTTTTCAAACTTCACTAGGTCACTCCTCATGTTCTCCGCATCATCAGGGGTATCTACCCTATTGACAATTTTGGTGTCATCAGTAAAAAGAGGCAAACCTTACCAGACAGCCCTTCGGTAATATCATTTATAAAAATGTTAAAAAGAATCAGCTCAAGAAGTGAACCTTGTGGCACATCACTGGTAAACATCCTTTTCCTCAGAGTGAGGTCCATTTACCACTACCCTCTGTCGCCTGCCCCTCAACCAATTCCCAACCCAGTCAGTCACTTTAGGGCCCAGCGGTGGGGGGCTCTGAATAAGACATTACACAGAAATTGTCCCTTTTTTTAAAAATACTACTTTTAATAAGCAGCAGATTCCTTTGGTATAATCATGGCCTGTTAACAAACCAAGAGAAAGAATACAGGGCAAATAATCCAAGCAAAGAAACCTCCCAGAGTGCAGGTGAGGGGACAGCAGGAAGGGAGGAGGAGGAGGCATCCGTTTTTAGGAAGAACCAAACTAGAGTGCCAGACAAGAGATTCTGCCCCTTTACTCGTGTCCTGCTCATAGGGGTGGGGGAGGGATGGAATACCTTCTCTACTGCTTCTCGATGCCGCCCCCCTTCCCCAGACGAAGTTTCACCCGAGCAGGGAAACCCCTCAGAAATAGCAGCTCTCCCGTGATCAAACCGAGTATTTTTGGTAAACTGTTGCTTTGATGTCTGGAAGCAGCCGCACATTTCCATGGAAAACGGGAGGTGGGATATACCGGAGGGATATTTATACATATATATATATATATGGATGGGGTTTTAAAAATTAAAGAATGTCTCAAATGAGACCCACTCCCCATCCTTTCCACTTTCCTATCCTGTCCCAGCTGTCACCCACCTTACCCAGGCTTCTCACAGCAGCCTGGGCGTCACGAGATACCACCATCTTCAACAAACTACTTGCATAAAATAAATCTGTTCAGAGCTACCAAGGCACATGGTTTCATAGTGAAAAGTTTGCGTTCTGCATGCAGGAATCCAAAGCAAACAGCTCACACTTCTGAAAGGCCAAACTGATTGCATTCACAGGAGTGTGAAGTCTGCTCTGTCACGTGGCAGACCTGGAGAGTTCCCGATGTCACCCCTTTGGGGCCACTGAAGAACTTGGGGGTAGGAAGAGAACGATGCAGGGCTTGCCACACATTTTCTGCCAAGTTTAATGGGGAACAGGGGGTCCCAGCAGCTGAAGTTCTGGCTGGGTAGGTGCTATATCTCCCCCAAATCCAGGCACTCGGGACATCAGTCAAGATTTTCCTGACCCTAGTCTTTACAGCTAAATTATTACAGAGTCCTAGGATCTGCAGGCTTAGTTCTGATCCAAAAGCCACCCAAACAAAGTTGGAACTTGCCCTGCAGAAAGACCATCAGGTGAGATTTTCCTCATCCTGCAGGACCTCACCAGGATCTGGGCTATGTAGATCTAGATTGACCACTGAGTCTCTTCCACAAAAGGTTCAATTTTTGGTGGCATAGAGGTCCCATCGAGTTGTCATTGGGCTGACATTAGCAGAAATGAAGCGCAGCCCTTCCATCAGGGCTGAGCCACTGTGAATGCAGACACTTCCACTATCAGCAGGTTCCCTGAGTGTGAGCAAACAGCGTCTCTACTCTCAGTTTATCAAGTGTCAGAGCAGGGTAAGAGGAGGACTAAGGTTCAGAGAAGCTCAGTGTTGTCTTCTTCAGGACGACTGGAGGGGAACAAGGTGCCAGTTCCCCCCCCCCTCCTTCGCTCCTTATTCCACAGTGGACAGAAGAGGGCTTTGTTGCTTCAGAGTGGAAGGAAATCTATAGGAGAAATCTCAGAGCTGGAGAGGGAAAGGTGTTTTTCTTCCCCAGAGTGGGGGGCTGGGGTCCTTCAGTCCAGACAACACTGGAGGTAGATTGTAGAGACTCTGAAAGAATGGAATGCCGTGGCAGAAATGGTGCAAGAGGGCACAGAGAGAGCTGTGTCCATAGGAAAGCTGAGGAAATCCGAGACGGTTCACAATCTCCGCTCCACGGGCTGCTGCAGGCACAGCTCGCTGCCAGCCGAGATAATCGGTAAGTGATTGTCCATGTGGTAGCTGATCAAGTGACTTACACTTTCAAAGCGGTGATCCTTGGTTCGAACCTGTAACAAGAGATGCAACAAACAGACGTTTTACAGGTGAAACACTGGAAAGATTAACATGAGAGGAGGAAGGCAGGGCCAAGGGTCTTTCAAGGGTTTTAAGCTTTCTTCACTTCCCTATCTGCATGCAATAAGGACTCACCACTCCTTCGGGGTCCACGAGCAACAGATGCTTGGGCTGCCCATTCTGCAGCCCTGTCAGCACATACTGCCCTGGCGTGGTTGTGCTTTCCCGCACCAGGAAGTCTCCATTCCTCTTCAGCTGCTTTTCTGCCTCTTTACGGCTCATCTTGCTGTGGTACCAGAGCTCCCGTTTCAGCTGCTCCTCCACTGAAGCCACCAACTGAGCTGCAGGAAGACTTGTAGGGGTGGGAGCAGGTGTAGGGACCCTCAGGGCATCCTCGAATGGCTCTGGAGAAGAATACAATACAAATGAAGATGCAATCTGCCCTAAAACTAGAACACACACTAGGTCTGACGGGCCTGGACTGTTATAGTACCCCCTCCCCCACCAAGAGATAAGCAGAACTATGGCCCTACCCTTCCTGATCTACAGATATCCCCTTATTTCTCCTAACGCTTTACATATCAACCCCTCACACCGCCAGACACTCCATAGTTTTAAATGTTTGCTCAAGCTCTGTTCATATGCTGTATGTCTCGCGGTGTGGCCGTCTCTTTTCCACTCTTTCTGGTGTAGTCTTATAATGGACTTGGGTTGAAATCAGCAAGTGATATGAGAAACCAAATTCCCAACATTCACCTCTGCACCGACAATGATAAAATGTGTGTGTGTGGGTGTGTGGGGGGGGGACGGGGGGACTGTCACTTGTAATAAAAGTGAATTTTAAAGATTGTTTTTCAACTCTGCCTTGATCGACCAGTGCACTCGGGGTCTGTATTGTTGATTAGAAATAATTCTGTTTAAAAATGATTGTTTAACTTTGATTGTGTGAAAATAAGTTGGAATGCAGAAGATAAGACACAGCTCTAATTAATTTGGTATGTGAAGAGGAGGATGGTGCTTGTTTTCGGAGTTCAGCCTGGCCACCTGGACTCGGAAAACATGTGACCATGTTCCCACAGTATGGCTTGTTTACCTAAACAGAGAAGCATTCTGTAATTTTCCTTAGCTCTGAATATGAGTTCTAAGCCTTATAAAAAGGGGGGCTTGTTGCAGCAGAGTTTTGAGGCTCATCTGTGGGTAGATGTATCGCACAGAGGACTTGTTCCTGGTCATAAGGAGACATCGGGCTTTCGCTGCAACGGACCTCCCAGCTCATGAGATAAGGGCCTGAAATCCCTGACCATATAGCTTTCTTTTAGTTAGATGATTTAATCATTGTGTGTGTGTATATCTTAATCATCTTAATCATTGTAGATTTTGGCACCTCTAATAAAGGTCTCATTTACCTAATATGAATCTAAAAGAATCCACGGTAATTATTGAGTAGTCTGTGTCAGTGAGACAGACTGTAAATCCATAGCAGTACATTACTCCAGCTCAGGGGTTCTCAACCCAGCTCTCGGGACACACCAAGCCAGTCAGGCTTTCAAGATATCTGTAATGAATATGCATGAGAGAAATCTACATAACAGTGGAGGCAGTGCATATTCATTGCAGATGTCTTGGTGTGTACTGAGGATCGGATTAAGACTCCTATTAGTTATCTGTGGTGCTTTATCAGACAAAGCTACACATGCCCGTTTGCAAACTCTCTCCTTCAGTCACTGGCTGGCAGCAGCTCGTCCGTAGGGCAGAACATGTGGGCAGTGTGTCGTTACTACTAGGGCTACAGGTACAGCAAACTCACTCATGTCAAAGGCATCCCTCTGGGTAGTGCCATTCATGGAAACAGGGACCCCCACTGCTGCTGGCTGCCGGGACTTGTCCAGATTCTGTACGTTGACGTAGGAAGGATCATCGAAGAGTTCGGCCCGGTTTGGCGGTTTTACGGTGGAAGAGGTCGCTGCAGGAAACCTGTCCCTTCCTGCAAAAGAATCCGAGAACACGGGGGTCAGGCAGATCACAGAATCCCCAAACCCTCCCCTGTCACCAGAGCGGACCCTACCTTGTACAGGAGGGTACTGTTTCCTGGAATCATAGTCTTCCCCAGACATCTGGCCCACGGGCTGCAGGAAATAAATGACAGATTGAGACCTCATTCAGTGCCACCACACTAATCGGTCCCCACCTTCAGAACCCTTCACTTACTAGTGTTGCTCCCAAATGATTTGCGGTTTGACTAGGAGCTGGGAACCGTGACTGCCCTGAGCCAGCCCCATCCCGTAACCTCATGTCAACCAGCCCTCCAAGGGGAGGCTCTTTGCCTGGGAAATCATTGTAATATTGGTGCTCTGTGGAGTCCTCGTCCTCTTCATCCCAAGCAGAGCCATCAAAACCAGCCATCCTGGGATAGGAGAGACAGACTGTCCATGAGAGAGATCCCTACGCCATTACCACCCAGCACTTCTCCAGCATCTTGGAAACATTCACAACCCCCAGGAAAATTAAGCAAAGCCCTTTCGTTCTTATAACATTAAACGTATGCCAACTGCAACTCCCCTAAAACATGTAGACAGAGGGAGCTGAAAAACTCAGGTACTTTTACCCCATCAGCTGAGCTGTCATTGTTTACTACCCAGTTAAGTCTTTTGCACATCTTAGCAAGACAACTGCCAGCGAGAAGAGTACGCACCACTAAACCCTCCGAGAATAATACACTGGGTGTGCAGGCCTACCTATCATGGGGCGTCACAAGCTTTGGTGGGTTCTTGAGGTACTGCTTGAAGCGCAGCTCAAAGGCTTGCCCTATGGTGCTGATCACGTCCTGGGCAAGTCCTTCCGGACACTCCAAGATGTGACAGGCTGAAAGGCAACAGACAGGCACATTAGGTGCTAAAGGGCATGCACAAAGGCAACAGAAGCAGAATACTACAAGAGCTCCTCAGTTCAGCAGCAAGTAAAATTCAGCCGAGAAAATATCTGGCAGAGCACATTAACTAGGAGGGAGAAGGCAGGCAGAAAACGAGAACATTCCCCAACCAGATAGCAGAGTGTCTCTCCCTACCTCTTTGATTCACTGGATCTTTGGCAACATAAGCAACGTATTCAGCTGTATCCTGAACAGAAATATACAGAAAAAAATGAATTACTGCAGGAAGCAGGAGCCCAGGCATTACACACCCCCTCACCTACATACTTACTGGATCACCTCCCGAGGCGAACGAGATTGACTGCATGTGATGGTTGGCAATTATCTGTGCAGACAGAAAAACATTTCTTATTAAAAGCTGGAAGGTGAGGAGCCAGAGAAGCAAACTTCATTATACGCCTGTTTGAACTTCAGAAGAGGAGTGCATTTATCCCCTCTGCTGGCTCCCAAAGCACATGAAATTTCCTCTAGGGTAGGATCAACATCGCAGGGTAGAAGAACAGGGCTGGCGAGCGTGATCTGAGGGCGGGAGGAGACCAGGCAACGGACCGGGGTTGGAGAGCGTGACCCAAGGGCGGGAGGAGACAAGGCAACGGACCGGGGTTGGCGAGCGTGACCCAAGGGCGGGAGGAGACCAGGCAACGGACCGGGGTTGGCAAGCGTGACCCAAGGGCGGGAGGAGACCAGGCAACGGACCGGGGTTGGCGAGCGTGACCCAAGGGTGGGAGGAGACCAGGCAAGGAACCGAGGCTGGCGAGCATGACCCAAGGGCGGGAGGAGATCAGGCAAGGAACCGAGGCTGGCGAGCGTGACCCAAGGGCGGGAGGAGACCAGGCAAGGAACCGAGGCTGGCGAGCGTGACCCAAGGGCAGGAGGAGACCAGGCAAGGAACCGAGGCTGGCAAGCGTGACCCAAGGGCGGGAGGAGACCAGGCAAGGAACCGAGGCTGGCGAGCGTGATCTGAGGGCGGGAGGAGACCAGGCAACGGACCGGGGTTGGCGAGCGTGACCCAAGGGCGGGAGGAGATCAGGCAAGGAACCGAGGCTGGCGAGCGTGACCCAAGGGCGGGAGGAGACCAGGCAAGGAATCGAGGCTGGCGAGTGTGATCCGAGGTTGGGAGGAAAACAGGCAACGGATCGGGGCTGGCGAACCTGACCTGAGGGCGGAAGGACAACAGGCAACGGGCCGAGGCTGGCGAGCGTGACCCAAGGGCGGGAGGAGACCAGGCAACGGACCGGGGTTGGCGAGCGTGACCCAAGGGCGGGAGGAGACCAGGCAAGGAACCGAGACTGGCGAGCATGACCCAAGGGCGGGAGGAGACCAGGCAAGGAACCGAGGCTGGCGAGCGTGACCCAAGGGCGGGAGGAGACCAGGCAAGGAACCGAGGCTGGCAAGCGTGACCCAAGGGCGGGAGGAGACCAGGCAAGGAACCGAGGCTGGCGAGTGTGATCCGAGGTTGGGAAGAAAACAGGCAACGGATCGGGGCTGGCGAGCCTGACCTGAGGGCGGAAGGACAACAGGAAACGGACCGAGGCTGGCGTGACCCAAGAGTAGGACGAGAACAGGCAGCAGACTGGGTATGGTAAGTCTAACCTGTTTGCAGTCAGAGGCCATGAGGTTTAAGCTGCTGGTGGAGATAGTCAGGGTGATGGGCATGCCAGCAAATTTCAGGTTACTCTTCCCCAGGATAGAGGTCAGCGAGAGGCCACATGTCTGTAAAAGAGCAGCAACCAATAAACAGACTGACAGCAGAACCTCTAGGAGTACCAACAACGCCTATTTCTAACCACACAAGCAGAACACTGCCCTCTACTGGTGTTCCAGAGCAGCATAGGTGGCTTTTCCCAAATGCCCAACACCCTGGCACCTGAACCTCACCTTTCACTTGAGGGATGAGACACAAGGCTGACTGTCCTTTAGGGAGGACCAGTAAACACATTCTCAAGCTGTCATTCTCTCCCCCAACCTTCATTCTTTCCCCTTATGCTCAACATTTCCCCTCCCCCACATCTGCTAGAACTTCACTACTGGGCTGATCCATTAAGTCTCATTAGGAGAGGCTCACTGGGAAACTGTCAATCTAATTTAATGTCAAGAAAGCTCGTCTGGAATATGCACGGCCCCTGGTGCTTCCTAAGTATAGCCAGCCACACAGGTCCATTAGTGAAGCCAGCAGACAAGAGCAGACACTGAGGGTACAGTGAGAGCTATTGATCTGTCCCTGCCCTACAAATCAAATTGCTGAGGCCTGGGGGTGAAGGGGAAGTGGGAGGATGTTCTCTTGACCTGAAAGCTAAGTCTCTGTTCCAGCTGTGAACCAGGGCCCAGCACTCACTACACTGGGCCAGAAGTTCAGAATGACATTGTCAAGGTGCATCATCTCCTCCCCCCCCCCCCCCCCCCCACCACACACACACTTTGCTTACAGAACAGTGCTGGCTTTTCCTCTATGTTTCTTAAATATCAGGCCAGAGCACTACTGAAAAGGGCCTTTCAGACTGAGGAGAGGGCATGCCATCTGCACGGGGAGTTTCCCACCAGCTAAAAAGGACAAGTAATAGAAAACACTAGGAGAAGATTCCCTGACGAAAGCTGACTGGGAAGCTGGAAGAAGAGAGGGGGGGGGGGGGGGGAGAGACAATTACCCCAGAACTGTAACCAGATGAAACAGAGGAGCAGAAAGGAAAGGAGAAGGTTAAAACAAATAAAACTATGAACTCCAATGCCGGCAGTACAGAAGGCAGCAGATTGAGGCTGACGTGTGCCTTGTTTCTTTAATCTGCAACATCATTTCTCTCCTGGAGATCTTTTATTTTGCACAGATTTGCCTTGTGACTGCCTTCTAAACACATGCTCAAAATTAAACAAAGTGCGTCACCTTCCTTCTGCGAAGTGCTCCCTTGGCCCCAGGAACTGCCTCACACACCAGGCTGATGGCCTCCCTGCAAAAAGACACACAGAAAGCTTGGGAAATGCCCTTCAAAAGAGAAACCTGAGCCTCAGACACACACACACACACGCAGCAAATGTGTGTGCCTAGCTAGACAAGGCTGCATGGACATGTAAGTGCAAGATGACCCAGACACATCTGTGCTCCCTCGACAAATACAGATGTTATTACAGAATCCCATAGGGCTTCACCTACCTTTATTCTCCAAAGACGGCAGGTGAAAAATCGACCACACAAGGGGGCAACATCATCTGATGGCACCAACAGATAAAGCTCTGGAACTCAAAAAGGACTAGAAGCCAGTACACTTCATGAGTTTAGGACTTCAGCCGATCACCACAAGATAACCATACTTCTTTCGATGGCGGAGTTGACAAGATTGTGAAGGGGCTCGACGGAAGATGCAATGGTGATACACCTACTGTACAATCCTCAGGACCTAAGCACTGGTTGTGATTGGAGGACAAACTGCTGGAAGAGTTTAGACATTCTTTGACTCGGAGGTCGTAGGAAAACCAAGAAGGAGAAGAAGTCAGAAAGCCGCCTAGGGCTTTGGCCATCTTACCTCCAATGAGGATATCCGGATTATTGAGCGACCCTTTATCAGTGGTAATAGAATGGCTTTCCTTGTGTATGAAGGCTACACAAAGAGTCCCGAACACGTCAACTTTATCTTCAATGAAGTTCTCTCCTGAGCATGCCTCATCAGGGGACTTTTCACATGCTTCTCAGACACTCCTTCCTACCATGATAGTCAACGTACCTCACTCGGCCCTCTATTGGAAGCAGACCTAGCCAGTCAGGTTTTCAGAATTACCACCATGAATATGCATGAGATAGAACTGCATATATTGGAGACTCATTGCACATACCTTACTGGCTGGGTGTGCCTTCAGGAGAAGACTGAAATGCACTGCCCCTATTGCAAGGGTGTCAATCATCATGAACAAGTTTTCTGATATGTTTGCCAAGTTCTTCTGCCCAAGTTATACAGGATAGACAAACACTGATCTTCAGATTTTAACAGGATCATGAAAATGTGTCTTTTCTAAATACATTCTTGCATAAAAGTACTGAATCATATCTGGCACTGGGGGTGGGGGAGGAGACAAACAAACAAACAAAAAAAAAAAACACCTTTCCAATCAGGTCCAGCATCTAACTTGTCTCAATAGGAGGAGAGGGCAAATGATCTTCAATGTAATTCAGGCATCTTATTTCTCGCTATCAAACTAAAATTTGCATCTGCCACATTCTAGACTGAACATCAATCATTTTTAATAATTCAAAGGAGGTCTGGTCTAAAAAGAAATGTCCTTAGCTTCTGGATGAATTGGGGATATGAAAGGGTTTCACCTCTGGAAGATCTTATCAGTGGGGTGAAGACAGTCAGAAAGAAATCCTATGACTTTTTGGTTTTCTGAAGTAATATTATCTGAGCGATACAAGAGGTACCAAGACAGGAGTATGTTCTTGAGTGTGGGCTGTGATCACTGCTTTTTCTAATCCTCTAGAAAGAAAGACAGGGGAGTAGTGTGTTTTTCTGGTGATGGAGGAAGCTGATCCTCGGAGCTAGATTGACTCAATGAGAAGAGTCAAACTACATCAGAACACCTCCAGGAGGAGAAGTCTTCTAACAGGGCAGAAGAGTACAGATTCTAAGACAGGCTGGGGAAGACAAGAGGTAGTGCAGGCACTGGATCATTAAGGCAGCTGGCAAAGGTCTGCTTGAATAACAATCAATATCTTGAGAGAAATCACTTGCCGATACAAAAATGTAGCTGCTGAAGAATCATTCACCTCAAGATAGAGGTTGTAGACAGTTCAAAAGCTTTCTGAAGGTGTAGATGCTGCCAAGCTGACCATCTCACCTTAAAATAATCACAAAGCACACGTTGACACAAACAGGGATCAAGTGAAGTCTTCATGTGATGCAACTTTGTGCAGTTTGAAATACATGTGTCATGAACGCTTTGCGCTAGTAACACGTGTGGCATCTTGTTGTTCCGTTGAAGGTGACCGATGCGGGTGCTCTGGTAGCACTGACAAAGCAAACATCCAAGTATTCTCTGGAGAACAGCACCATTGGGGTTAAATATGACTGGAAGGGGGGTTAAAGCATGTTCTGACGCTGCATGCCACCTCTTTCAAAGTGGGAGGTATGTCCTGGAGGCTAGAATCTGATCGTCAATGCTGCTAGGAGAAAATGTGCCAAGGAGGAAGATGAGGCAGTTGGTGGCTCCTTCAAACATGAAGGATTAATCTACAACAGGCCAGAGATGTAGATCTCACAGTAAAGACTGGAGAGTCAGTAAAGTTACATTTCCTGACTCTGATGACTTTTGGATGCATCCTTGCAAGATACGAGCCCCAGTTGCACTATGCAAGGATCGTGCAATGAATACAGTTGGAGCCACAATCAGTGATGGACGTTTTCCTGTTGTACACTGGTTACTGTCTGGAGCCACTGATGGAAAAATGTCCGAGGCAAAAGAAAGGACACACCCCCAGCAATCCCCCAGAGGCGTGGGTTCACAGAGGCAAATCAAAAAAGGAAAGAAATCATAAGGCAGCTCAAAATGAGACAGTTCGCATCCATTTACAGAGCTGGAAAAGACCATCTCATCCTCATTTGCACTCTCAGATGACGTCACCCACAAGTGTGGCTAATTCTTCCTGCTGGTCGATGGAGGCTTCCCTGGGAACACCCTGGGCATACTTAAGACCTGGAAAAAAAATGATTGGGGGGGGAGGGGGGAAGGAGCGACTATTTTCGTTATATTGGGAAGTATTGTGTGAGATTTTTCTTTTTTAAGTTTATTTTTATTTTAATATAACAGTTCTATAAAACATTGTCCAATATCACCTGGAAACATACTACTGATAGATACAATTCAAATCAACGGTCAGTATCCACATTCAATACCTTTTATCCATAACAGAACTCCACCCATAGTAACCTCCCCCCCTTGCGTCTCAGCTTTATGGAGCTATAATAAATCTTTTTTTACATTATCATATGGTTGCCAAATTTTCTGATATATGTGCAACTGGCCTTTTCTCACGGCCGTCAATCTCGACATCAGGTGCAAATAATCAACTCTAACCAACACCTCCTTAATGGTGGGTGTTGCTACTTTTTTCCAGGCCTTCGCCAATGCCATCTTTGCCGCCACCAAGAATTGGATCGCCAACTTGTGGCCGTACTTCCGGCTTCTCGGGGGGCCGAGTGTAATAAGCATATTTCTGCCCGACGGGGATATTCCACCTGTACCACCTCTCTCACCAGTTCAGTTATCTGGGTCCAATATGTCTGTACTTTTGGGCATTCCCACCAGATATGTAGGAAGGTTCCACGCCCTCCACATTCCCTCCAACAATCTGCTGGGATCTGGGGGTAGATTTTATGTAACCTATCTGGTGTGTAATACCACCAATATAGTATTTTATACCCGTCAATCGAGGCTTGGGCGATGGAGGGCTTTAGCAGATGTCTATAACTACCCGCCCACCAACCTGAAGAAAATCTCGTCTGAAGTGCCTCCTCCCATCTCTCAGTGTAATAGTCCTGCGGTGCTGAGAGGAGCAGCAGGGCTTTATAGAGCCGGGTGACACTGCCTCTTCCTCCTCCTCCTCTCATAGCCCTTTCGTGTGATAAATAAAAATTCTAGAACTATCCCAGAACCAGGTTCCTTGTCCCTTTAAGAAGAGCAGCTGAGGTGCAAACCTCCATTTTACATATACATCAGTTCTTCCCGCCTCTTCTGTGCAAAGACATCTCTACATTGCTGCAAGTATCAGAGACTCACACAAGGCTCTCTGGTTCTCAGGATTTTTCTGCTAAGGCTAACTTAGCTGATTACCACAAAAGAGCTCAGCTAACACCAGACATGAGTCACGTGCTCTGAGGGGAGCTGCACCACCTGAAGCAGTAGTGAAAACAAGGAGGGGCTGTCTCTCCAAGCCTGTCTCATCACAGTGCCTGAGTGGGGGTGTCTCTCCAGGCCTGTCTCATCCTTACTGCAGTGCCTGAGGAGAGGAGGAGGGGTGTCTCTCCAGACCTGTCTCATCCATTCTGCAGTGACTGAGGAGTGGGGGACGGGTGTCTCTCCAGGCCTGTCTCACCCTTACTGCAGTGCCTGAGGAGAGGGGGAGGGGTGTCTCTCCAGACCTGTCTCATCCATTCTGCAGTGCCTGAGGAGAGGAGGAGGGGTGTCTCTCCAGACTTGTCTCATCCATTCTGCAGTGACTGAGGAGTGGGGGACGGGTGTCTCTCCAGGCCTGTCTCATCCTTACTACAGTGCCTGAGGAGAGGGGGAGGGGTGTCTCTCCAGGCCTGTCTCATCCATTCTGCAGTGCCTGAGGACAGGAGGAGGGGTGTCTCTCCAGACCTGTCTCATCCATTCTGCAGTGACTGAGGAGTGGGGGACGGGTGTCTCTCCAGGCCTGTCTCATCCTTACTGCAGTGCCTGAGGAGAGGGGGAGGGGTGTCTCTCCAGGCCTGTCTCATCCATTCTGCAGTGCCTGAGGAGAGGAGGAGGGGTGTCTCTCCAGACCTGTCTCATCCATTCTGCAGTGACTGAGGAGTGGGGGACAAGTGTCTCTCCAGGCCTGTTTCATCCTTACTGCAGTGCCTGAGGAGAGGGGGAGGGGTGTCTCTCCAGACCTGTCTCATCCATTCTGCATTGATTGAGGAGTGGGGGAGGGCTGGACTGTCAGGTCTCTCTAGAGTCACCTCTTCTTTCACACTATCTGTATTACACTTGTACATGAGAAACAGGATCTCACCTGGTGACTTGAGTTCTAGTGCTAAAATCCAGAGCCCGCATGGACTGCAGAACCTCAACGCATCCCATGTACTGTGGGTCAGAGAGAGAGAAAGAGAAGGTGAGAGGGACCCACAGCACCAGAAGTTCAGCTAAGTACCAGGAGATCCACATGCCCCCCCCTTCCCCAACGTGCTGTCTGGCATAAATCTATAAAAGGGTGTGCACAGCTCCCCCCCTGCCCCACCCTGTAAAACGTGGGTCAGACAATCATATATTCAAAGCACTTTGTCCCAGCATTACTTGAGGGTCTTTTTTAAACTTTCAAGCCAGTTAAGCAGTGTCCTATGAATCTTTAAAAAAAAAAAGGGGGGGGGGGGCAGCAGGGTCATTATTTGAATGTCTGGAGAAGGCTGGGCCTTTCTTCAGAGATTGCTCCACTGCTGGGCTGGAACATGCAGCATCACTGCCATTAATGACAGACAGGGAGGGGGCCTTTAGCTCTTTCTCCGCAAGCAAGGTCTGGGTATTGGTTACTGGGTCGTCTCCTAGGCATGGCCGAAGCCCGAGATCATTCTATCTCCCTATACTTTGGTCTCCCAAGCGCACATGACAAATTGGGAAGCGGATTCTATTGCCCTTCGTCTCTGGGATGGGAGGGCAGATCTGGAGCCACTCCGAGAAGATGCTGCAAGTTCCAGCAAAATTTGGATTAAGCCTGAAATCTGGGCATTTCCTGCACCATATCTGAAAAAGAATTCCAGCTTGGAAATAAAACAAAGCAAAAGCAAAAAAAGGGATTGCCTTTGAAAGTGTGGGCAATAAAAAATATCACCTTTTTACTTCTATGTATTTCTTTCTAACATGCATTGCGCACACAGACACAAAATCAAACCAATATCAGAACAGAGAAAACAATTTTAAATAAATGGAACAGTAAAGAGCACATTTTCAGGCACCTCACGGAAACCCCTCTCCCTTGTGTGGCTGGAGATTTTACCTTAGCAGGGCCTAAGAACAGGAGGGAAGGGAGAAATTCATCTTAAAACTGCCCCGTCCCACTTCCTCACTAATCTCTCTTGGAAAACTTTCTTACAAGAACAATAAGTACCAACACTGGTTCCAGTAAATGCTGCCGGAAGCCATCTAGTCTCAATCAGTGCAAAAAGTGTGTGTGTGGGGGGGAGCGGATTTCAGTACAGGAACAGCAGGAAGGTGGGGGGGTACAGGGCACGGCAAATAGCAGAGAGGGGGGTACAGGGCAGAGCTCTGTGTGTGTGTGTGTGGTGGGGGGGGGTGTCTCACTACTGGAATAGCAGAGAGGAGGGGTACAGGGCAGAGCTCTGTATGGGGGGGTCTCGGTACTGGAATAGCACAGGAGTGCTGGATGGCAGGACTGAGGGGCGTTGGCAGAGCTGTGTGTGAGGGTCCCAGCAGTGGAATAAGGGTGGAGAGGGGGGCTGTAAGCCAGGGGTGAGGGGCATTTAGCACAGCTGGGTATGGGGGAAGGCGTGCCTCAGGACAAGATTGTCGGAGAAAGTCTCACTAATGTTGTTAACCCCTTATTTTCCTGAGTACCTCAAGGTCTAACAGTGGCTCCCAAACCTGGTCCTGGTTTTCAGGATATCCACAAAGAAAATCTCTCATGAATATTCATGGTGGGAAAAGTGACTGGCTGGCTGGGGTGACTCCAGGACCAGGTTTGGGAACAACTTAGCACAGAGCTGACAGGAATCATTTAGAAATACAAAGGCAGGAAATGTTTTACTCACCCTGACGAGGTAGGTGACTCCAGGGCCCATAACTCTGTCGTCCTGGTGTAGCCAACCCCTGGTGGGCTTATTGACAAAACTGCCGTGTCTCGTCCATTCATCACCCCCTAGCTGACCACCTTCCACTCGGGTCTTCTTTCCACAGCTCAGCTTGTTCATATCCTGGGAGAAAACAGTGATAGTGGTGCCTGAGTCTGGGCTGGAGGAGGCGGTGGCAGCAGTTGCCAGTGAGCCCACAGGCTCGGCCACCTCGTCTGGGCTCCCTGCATCTTTCCCACCCAGAGAGAAAGCCCTCAGGTTCAGCAGGTTGGCAGGGTTGGAGAGCTTCAGGTTAGCCATTTTCGGAAAGAAGGAACACAGGGTGGTGGGGCTGTCCTCCGACTCGGGGGAGAGTTCCCCAATGGGCAGCATCGGGGTGAGGGAGGAAGAGGAGGTTGAGCTGGGCAGGGACTGGGTAACCATTAGCTCCACTGTAGAGCTCAGGGGAGCCACCATTGCATCGTCCAGTGAGGAGACAGACTCATTTCGTAAATGGTTATATTTGCTTTTGTGTAGCAGATCCATGGCAGTGGCTCTATAGCCCTGCACAGGGCACTCGCAGACTGGGCCAGGAAGGCAAGGCCCTCTCATAGTCCGACCGGAGCAGGCAGCATTCAGAGGGGATGGGAAACTGGCAGCAAGACCCAAGAGGTCAGATACACTCCTACTTCATTTCTAGAATGGCAGAGTCCACAGAACAATCCTGCAAGCACAACAACTGATCTGCAAAGATATCCTCAGGCAGAAACCCTTCTCACCCTCCCTCCCCCCTGCCCAGGGCAGCCAAGAGGAAACCAGACGGCTGTGTCTCCTGTTCTCATGCCTTCAGTAGCAGCTCAGAGCCCCTGCTGCTTCCATGTAAAGTGCTCCATCTTCATGCACTGAATATTACGCCAAGATCATTTAGCTCAGCGCAGGCTGAAATCCCTGAGCAGACAGAGCACAGGAGAGCTCATTTCACTGTGGTTGCTTGAAAATACACAGACATTAGGACAAGACGGACTTTGTGCTCTCTATGGTCCCCTCTGAGGAAATCCTGGAATACACAGCCCTGCCCCAAAGCTTAGGACCCGCCCACTCCCAGCACCGCCTGATCTGACAGCACTCCAGAAGCAGCAGATGGCAGGTATTCCGGCACAGCTGACAGCATGACACAGCACCACTGTAGGGCACGGCAGCAGCACGTTGGCACCCCCCCCGCCAGAGGGTGCTTTACCAGCATGACACAGCACCACCCCGCCAGAGGGCACTTTACCAGAACCACTGTAGGGCATGGCACCCCCCCCCCCGCAGAGGGTGCTTTAGCAGCACGTTGACACCACCCCCGCCAGAGGGCACTTTACCAGAACCACTGTAGGGCATGGCACCCCGCCCAGAAGTTGCTTTAGCAGCACGTTGGCACCAGCCCCACCAGAGGGCACTTTACCAGAACCACTGTAGGGCATGGCACCCCCCCCCCCGCAGAGGGTGCTTTAGCAGCACGTTGACACCACCCCCGCCAGAGGGCACTTTACCAGAACCACTGTAGGGCATGGCACCCCGCCCAGAGGGTGCTTTAGCAGCACGTTGGCACCAGCCCCACCAGAGGGCACTTTACCAGAACCACTGTAGGGCATGGCACCCCCCCCCCCCCCCCCCCCGCAGAGGGTGCTTTAGCAGCACGTTGACCACCCCCGCCAGAGGCACTTTACCAGAACCACTGTAGGGCATGGCACCCCCCCCCCAGAGGGTGCTTTAGCAGCACGTTGGCACCCCCCCCCCAGAGGGCGCTTTACCAGCATGACACTGCACCACCCTACCAGAGGGCACTTTACCAGAACCACTGTAGGGCATGGCACCCCCCCACCACCAGAGGGCGCTTTAACAGCACATTTGCACCACCCCTGCCAGAGGGCACTTTACCAGAACCACTGTAGAGCATGGCACCCCGCCCAGAGGGTGCTTTAGCAGCACGTTGGCACCAGCCCCACAAGAGGGCGCTTTACTGGCACCATCGCAGGGCACGGCATCCCCTCCCCCACCAGAGGGTGCTTTACTGGCACATCAGCACCATCCTAGGGGCATGGCACCACTCCGCCAGAGGGTGCTTTACCTACATATTGCCACTATCGTATGGGCACAGCGTCACCCCACCAGAAGGTGCTTGACCTGCAAGTTGGCACTGCCGCAGGGCACTTTACAGGCAAGCCAGCGCAGCTTTTCCCCATAACATAGCATGAATCCACAGCACTAAAGCTGTTCCTGACTCCAGGGCCTACATATATTCAGATGCAGCAAACATATAGGTTTAAAGAGACATCGGAGGGTCTCTGGCTCTTCTAAGGACCTGATGTCTTTACCCTCTCCAGCTTTAGATCCTTAGTGAGACTCTCAGCCAGATGTTACAGGAGAACAGCAGGAGAGGAGAGGGGTGAACTTGTCCACGACACTGGGTCCCATTCAGCTGTTCCTCTCAGCTCCTGATCCCATTCTTGCTCAGTTCCAGATAGATAACAGGGAGAGCTGGACTGACCCACAGCATCGATTCACCCACCGTGACTGTAGAACGGAGCCCTTGCTGTACCTTCATCCCCCCCCCCTTTACAGATCCAGCTGCCAGACTGCTGCTGAGAGGACACAGCAGCAAAAGCCACATTCCCCAGCGGACGGAACCTACCCCTGTGCTGTCTCTAACCCCCCCCCCCCCCAAAAAAAAATGGGAAACTGAACAAAAAACACTGAAAGGTAGCTGAAATGCTCATCAAGTAAACAAAACCCACAGCTACTGTACTAGCAAAAACATATACCTAACATGAGCTATAATATTTAAGTGAGCCCAGAAATTTTTAGAGAGACCAACACGGGTTAAGAACCTTAAGATCACAGAAATGCTTGGAAATTGTGCAATAAAGTGAGTTTTACTTAACTCCCCAGCAGGTCCTGCTCTCTTGAATTCAGATACTGAACTAACTTCCCAGGGCATCAATGCCCCAGTGGTTTTCTGCAAGCCTGAGGGGAGGCACAACCTCCCAGTCAGCAGCTGCTTTTTTGGGACTGGCAGCACCGCACTGAAAGACGTGAGAGAGGGAGAGGGGTAAACCCACGCCAGAGACACGGGTGTCCTCTGGGAAACATGATAAGGCAGGAAGGAAATATGGCCATGCGATTCAGCAGAATCATGATCATATCAGAGCTCAGATTGTACATACAGCCCCTGTCCCGGCCTATACTGCTAAATGTGGCCAGATCTGAGCAGCAAATCTTGACCTAGGGGGAAGGGTGCAAACTATATTCACTGGTAACAGAGTCTTACACACCTCAGAAATGCACAATCTGTGTTCGGATCTCTTTCACTATGTCTCTGGTTGCCAAGCATGTGTACTTTTAAGGCCTCATTTCCGGCTCATCTCTGTACCCTCTGCACGTCTGCTCTCCTGGGGGCTGCAACTTTCTCCAGTGGTGCATCCAGAACACTCTCCAACAAGACACGCACACAGGAAGCTTGGGGGGGGGGGGGGGGGGAGAAAGACACTAAGTGCCTTCCTCCAGTCCTGTTCCTTAACTCCTTCGTCCCCAGGAGGACCTGCTCCTGAATGTCAAACTGACAGGAGCATCCATCTGTTTAAAGTAAAAACTCTTGAGCACCAGCATCTCCACCAGGATGACAGATAAGGCAGGCCAGCCAGCTCCCCATGGTCAAGCATCCAGGACACGGAACATGCAAGGATTGTCCATGCCAAGAAGCAACAGGTCAGTGCATTCTGAGGGCCTGCATAAAGAGGAGAGGAGGTGTGCAGATACAGGGCCAGGATCTTATCTGGGTGTGGGAGAAGACACTACAGCTTTTTAGAGATGAAATCACTTATCATCTTCCTTGGCAGAGAGGGGAGAGAAGACAAGGGTCCTAAATCAGCTGATCAGTGCACATCTTGGGTCTTGAGGGCCAGGAAGAACCAGTCGCTGCTTCTGTCTGAATCAGGACAGGAAAGTTCAAGCTACCTGGAGACGCTCCACATTACTCAGCTCACTCTGGGCTCATTCTTCACACAGCAGATAGACAGCAGAGTTCTTGAAAGTAAGTCTTCAACAGTTAATAGCAGCCATGGCTTCCTTGTCGACTTTCATTGCTAAACACTGAACTTTATTTGCACTTGTGTAATCGAGATACCATCAAGTCAAAGAATTTAGGATAAATCGCTCCAACCACTGGATACTGAAACAGGATGCTGCTACAGAGATCCCAGCCTGGGCCCTGGCCCTCAGGGAAATGTAGCGGCTGGGCAAGGTTAAAAAAAATATTTTTAACGAATAGAGGGGGGAGGGAGACAGAGGATTTTGGACTGTCAGAGATGAGGAGTCTAAGAGCTAGCTTGAGACAGAAAGGTCATGGTCCCCAACTCAGTCCAGTACCGATGGCTCCTGCAGGCACTAGGCATACTTCACTGTTCTGTACCTTTGTTCCCAGCAGACACGGACAGAGGCACCTTTACTTACTTTCTGGCTATTTTTTTTTTTAATACATTCTGATCCATGTAAGTGACCCCTTTGCTTGTAGATTTTCCTAATGGTAACTACATGCTTCCTGGTTCCATTCTCCAAGATTAGCTCAGTTGAATCAAGGAGCACCCCGAGCACTTGCTGGAAGAGAGGGAGGGGCTCAGTGTAGTTCACTCAGGTTCACACTCACATGCTAAAGCGATTCTCCCTTGGCAGTCAAACATATGATTTAAGTGGAGTGAAGGAGTGGCCTAATGGTTAGTGCAGGGGCCTGAGAACCTGGGTTCGATACCCACTGAAGTTCCTTGTGACTCTGGGCAAGTCACTTAACCCTCCATTGTCCCAGGTACAAAATAAGTACCTGTATGTAACGTGTAAACTGCTTTGATTGTAACCACACAAAGGTGGTACATCACCTTTCCCTTTAAGTGCTCCATCTGGACTCAGTCACCTATGACTCAGGGACCCATGAGATTTCTTACAAGCCCCTACTGTTCACACTGCCGTATAGAAAACACGTGGAGCATTACGAAGCAATGACAAGATGCTAACAATTTCAGAGATCAACTATCTGCCTCTTGCTCTGTATGCCAATCACCATCTCGAACTCCAAAAGTACACCTTTCACCCAAGAGAAAACCCATCGGAATGCATGCATGTCCATAATCAGCCACGGGTAAGAAAAGGCTTAGCCACCACCAGAGCAGAACCAGCAAAGCCCCGCCACCGCATGCCTTGAGCCACTGCTTACCACATATTCCATCTCCGTGATTCGGAGGAACAGAAAGCAAAGGCCCAAAGTGCAAACTCGCTCTCCGTTGACTCAAACCTGCGTTTCGGTAAGAAATGAGATGTGTTAAGAGGGGCACCAGTCATTATGCACATCCCCTCTGTTATTAACATACTTCACTATGGATAGGCCATATGGTCTTTACCTGCTGTCAGTTTCTATGTACAGAGGATCTCTGAGGGACAGGAAGGGTTTGTAGAGATTAGTAGTTGGTGTGGATGGACAGACTGGATAGGCTGCATGGAGTGTTGCCACGATTTGGGTTTCTGCCAGGTACACGAGGCCTGGCTTGGCCACTGTTTGGAAAACAGGATACTGGGCTAGATGGACCATTGGTCTGACCCAGTATGGCCACTCTTATGTTCTTAAGGATAGGCTGTACGGTATTTATCTGCCGTCAGTGTCTATATTTTTATATGAGCACCATATTTGTTGTATGTGTGTTGTACTGTGCAGTTTTAATGTGTACTATATTGACAATTTATTATTGCTACAATTCAATTAATCTACTTTTCAAGTTCCACTCTCCATTCCAATTGTGTATTACACTGACATTTGGTTAGTTTAATATTGTTATGCTGTTCACGTAAGTTGTCTCTATCAGTCTACAATTACTGCGCACTGCCTTGTGTGAATCTTTTCCTAAAGGTATTTCATTTATTAAATATAGCAGCTAATGACGTTGAAAACACAGGCTTCCTGTTCATAACCTCTCGGCCACCTACGCAGCTCCAGTGCTCCGAACATGATCTGGGCCTGCTTCAAATTGTAGTGGAATGGGAGCTTTATATTGTGTCTTATTTCAGGAAATGAATTATGTCATACAAGTGTGTGTGTGTGGGGGGGGGGGGGGGGGGGGCAGGAAAATGCTCAAAGATTAAAATAATCAAAATTATCTATATATAGTGATGATGCCCAGCTTAATGCTAAAATGCCAATAGAAGAGACCTGAATCCTCTTAGTCTCCAGCACAAAACAATATGGGGACATCTCTGCAGGCCTTGCAAAGATCCAGCTGATGGAACTGAATTGGGGGAGGGAGGCATGGACAAGACCTCTCTGACAGGCCCAGTTGCCTGGCCTGCCTCCTGTGGACCCAGGCATGACCGGGTGAAGGTCTACCACCCCCTTGGAGAGTTTCTTCAGCCAGCCCAAGTTTCCTTGTTTTTGGAAAAGTAGTTAATCTTCATGCCGGGTTTGGGTTGATTTAGCCGCTCTCAACTGTTCAACTTGTTCGTTATTAGGACGGGGCTGGAGGGGGATCGACAATTTGGATACTGGGAGAGGACTGTTCGTGAACTGTTAAATTAACCTGTTGGATTTGAGGAGGGTGTGTGATCTCCCTGTTATGCGACTTATTCCAGTTCTCTAGTTTGGGAGGTGGGGGGTATTGAATGTCAGACTGTGACAGGGATTTACAATGTTAAGATGCGAGCCTTTATATAAATAAAATTAAATCCGTCCACTATTTGGTCTCAGTTATTTAGAATGATGCTGAGACCACTATCCACATGAAGTTAGGAGAGCAAAAAAGGCTAGATCAAAGCAAACCTAGCACAGGTGGTTAATGTAGCCCTAGAGCACCTGAGCACTATCTGAATATCCACGGCCATTTCTGCATAGCTCCAGAAGGTCTCCTGATATCTACACTTCAATACTGGACCCTATATTTTTATTAGATGGTTCCAAGTCTCTTACCAATGATTAACCTGTACAAATGGCATTAGCATGCACTGTCTGCTCTATGGTCTGATGCAGACAGCATACATTAAGCATTAGGAAATGACCCTCTCAGTGTTTTATACCGAGATTTTATTTTAACTCTCTGTGAGCCATCACTGAAACAGTGAGAAAGAAGCAGAATGACTCATATGAAGGGAAAACTTAGCTGCTTTGAAACACGCACCAAGGATGGACCATCCTAGAGAAAAATGCCAATAAAGCAAGATTATAACCATGAACACAGGAACTACTACTACTACTTAGCATTTCTATAGCGCTACAAAGCATACGCAGCGCTGCACAAACATAGAAGAAAGACAGTCCCTGCTCAAAGAGCTTACAATCTAATAGAGGTAAGGTAAACTAAGGTAAAGAAGCAGCTAAACTGAATTAGCTTCTGCCTGCTATCCTGCCACCCAGAGTTCCCCTATGTCAGGGCACCCAGGACGAGAATGTCCTCTTCCCAAGCTCTCTTGCACTTCTGCTGTGTCCCTGCTGACATGCGAAAACCCGCACAGACATTCCTTCCATTCCAGCCCTGGAGGCAGCCACAGAACTTGCACAGGCTAAGATGGATGAGCACATTTCCGGGGGCCCACTTCAAATCAAACTTGCTCAATACCCAGCCCATAGACATGGGAAGTGATATGTTACAGGCACGTTCGCCGGTGTCGTGGACAACTCTGCAAATGTGTCCCTCCAGTTTTGGTTAGAGGGTAAGAGAAAGGCACAGCAGCAAAACTCATGTCTGCTGCTTTCCAAACCACTGTTAAGACCATTAAATGTCCAAAAGGACACAGAAATCTGCCTTTGATGGTTGGGGGAAATTAAATAATCCATCAACTTTCAATCACTTACATTCTTCAGAGCTGGAGAATCAGAAGGGTCAAACATCCTTGAAACAAGTGGGGGTACCTGGTTCGGTCCTGCTTTCCAGTCACTCAGCTGGTCCTTCAATGGAGACGGTGATCTCAAGAGAACAAACAGCAGCTCTATCATCCAAAGACAGTGTGTGGGGGGGTGGGGGCAGTGGGGGCCTGAACCCAGGTACAACCACCCTCTGTTCTCCTACCACCTGGAGATTTTGGGGGGGGGGGGGGGGGGGGGAAGCAGGACCCCGAGCCCGGTACTGGAGGGGGGGGGGGGAAGAGAAGCGAGAATCCTAAATTTAATCCTGGTCCTGTATTCAGACTAAACTTTAGCACTGCTACTTTTAATGCTTATTTCAGCTCTATTCTATGCAGAAAACAGAGCTGAAAGGTACAACACTGAAAGCAGCAAAGCCCTTTGATTACTCATAGGGTAATAAACCCTGCGCTCCCAGGTCCTCGGCTTCAGCTTTACCATGTTCGCTCACTCCTTGGTCTCTGCTGGTTAAATTCAATATGGGCCCCCAGTAGTGGGTTTCAGCAACAGATCGCCCACTCATTTCTCACAAGCCACCAAACAGCTAGCACATCTGTTTGTTTAATTATGAAAACCAATTTCTTAGAATAAGAGGTACAAACATTTCAAAAACCAAGATAGAAGAAAATTAAAAGAAAACACCATCAACTAATTAAAAAAAAAACCACAAGCTACAGTGCAAAGTTAACCAAGGTGCTCATTTTCAAAGCACTTAGACTTACAGAGCATTTTCGATATGACGGACTTTGGACAGTTTGCTCTAAACATCCCAAATCCAAATAGCAAATGTAATCATTTTCAAAAAAAGAGAATTTTTTTTGTTCGAAAATACCATTTCCAATAAGGTTTTGTGCTTTGTGCATTTATCCTTTTAGGTCATTTTTGGAAAAAAAAAATTTGCACAAGTTGAAAACACACAAAATCAAGCCATTGGGATGTAGGAGAGTCCAGCAGACATCCCAGGAGAGCAATGGGTCACCCTAGGGGGCACTGCTGTGGACTTCATATCTCACTGTTGCTCCCTTAGCTCATCTGCTAAGCCCTCCAAAACTCACTACCTCCAACTGTACACCAGGGGGCACCTATATGTGGGTACAGTGGGTTTCTGGTGAGATTTGGAGGGAGGGACGTATGGGCCTGGGTCCACCTGTCTGCAGTGCACTGCACCCACCACTACACTACTCCGGGGATAGGCATGCTGCTCTAATGGACCTGGCTATAACAAGACTGGCGGGTACTATTTTCATCGTACATTTTTTGGGGGTGGGAGGGGCGGTCATCCTTGAATCCCTCCAGTGATCATCTGGTCGTTTAGGTCACCTTTTTGGGTCTTATTCGTTAGAAGAACAGGTCTACACCAAAATGTGTTAGGCCTGCCCTAAGCCCCTCTTATGATTTGGATGCACTGCAGACAAACTACACAGATAAACGTCTGCAAAATAGCTTTCAAAAATACCGCTTTGGACGTTTTGACAAGAATGAGGATGACCCTCTTACACACCTCCCAAGGGGTATCCCTAACCACACCCTCTCCAAAAGACATTACACGATGTGATACCCGCGAGCGAGCCTTCTCCGGAGTAGCCCCCACACTCTGGAATGCACTGCCTGAAAGGCTCCACTTAACCCAAGACCACCTCTACTTCAGGAAGCAGGTGAAAGCTTGGCTCTTCAACCAGGCCTTCAATGGAAGAAGTAACTAACTTATTAGTTTCACTCACATACACAAGGATTGAGTCGGGCTGCACATACTGCAGTGGGACATGTTTATCCAACTTCTACCCTAGCTGAGATAATATTTAACCATCTCTCTGACCTCACGTGCAACTTTTTTAAAATCAATCACCTTACTTTCTTACTCATCTATATGTTACATCGTTGCTTTACCCTTCGCTATCAATTATAATGTTCTATTACGTATTGTGTTGACATTGTAAATAGTATACTTTTTATTATCTGAATATTTTTACTGCTGTAATTACCAATTGCTTGTTTGATCTATTCTTACTGTACACCGCCTCGAGTAAATTCCTTCAAAAAGGTGGTAAATTAATCCTAATAAATACACTTTGTGCAAATGCTGCTTTATGTCGCTTTTTAGATGTTTTTCTCTTTTGAAAATGAGCCCCATAGTAATCTATGTCCTTTGAAAATGAGCCTCTCAATACCAGACACAGGAGTATTAAGCATACAGATACATTATTTAAATAATTTTCGTTCCCCTCTATCTACCACTCTAGACAGATTACAAAGAAAACCTATATAATCAAACAGAAACTATCTGAACAGCACCCTGGCTTCTTCATCTGAAGATCCTGCTCATTTCTAATCCATGTTTTTCTGCAGTTTGCTACATTTCAAGTCATCTCATCGCTTCCATTTCTTTATACACAGTCTAGCAGGTCCGTCCTGGACAAGGAAGGACTTTTAACCTCAGCGTAAGGGCTTTAAAATGAGTTCTGACTGACCATCAAAGAATCCCATCAGAACGCACGCAGAAGCAGCAAAAGGGATTTCACGAGCACCCTCACGTAGTGAATTACAGTGGTCAAACTGACCCATCACAAAGCATGGAGTTGCGAGATTCTCACCTAATGAACACAGGCAATCACGCAAAGAGTAACTTCACAATATCGTTACCGTGCGTCAGTGGTTGACTATTTCCAATGCAATTTGTCATGTTTGCGATTCGACAATGTATTCCGATACATCTCTTCATAAAGGCGGTTAACAAATCCCAATAAATAAATAAAATCGCACCATTTCAAAGCAGGTAGTTAACTTGACTATGGTAACAAAGTACTGCCCAGATAAAAGGAGACAAATGCCAAGCTGTTCACCATGTGCCCCATGAATCAGAAAGGCCACTGTCCAGCATTACCGACCAGCTGAACAGCTCTATTTACTGAAGCTGGGGCAAAGATTTAGGGTCCTGTTTACTAAGGTGGGCTACCGTTTTTAGCGAATGCTGACCGTGTTGGCATCTGTAGTGCAGCTTAGTAAACAGGGCCCTTAAGAACCAATCTCTTGCGTTTGCCGTTCATCAGCCCTGTGTACCCATCAAGCAGATAAAGGGACATTCACATTTTATCATTAATAGACTTGTACCACGCTGAAAGATCAGATAAAGCGGTGTTACAAACTAATATAATGAAAGGAACTACAAATTGGAAAAGAATAGAGAAACATTCAGTCCAAGAAAAACAAACACCTACAATTTCAACCAAGCAGCTGGAGTCCAGAAACCACCTAATCGGTGCCTGAGATTAAGACCTGCTGAAATAAAACAAAAATGTAAAAACCTAGTTAGATGAAAGTTCACCTCAAACTGACAAAGGGGCCGCAACATAAAACACACTACGTCTTGCACTTTCCAGCTGTGCCATATGAGATCTGGGTAGTACTAAGCGGAGGAGTAGCCTAGTGGTTAGTGCAGTGGACTCTGATCCTGGGGAACTGGGTTCGATTCCCACTGCAGCTCCTTGTGACTCTGGGCAAGTCACTTAACCCTCCATTGCCCCAGGTACAAATAAGTACCTGTATATAATATGTAAGCCGCATTGAACCTGCTATGAGTGGGAAAGCGCGGGGTACAAATGTAAGAAAAATAAAAAATAAAATAAATTGAAAAATCACAAAACATGAGTAGGGGTATATGGAGTCGTCAGGCTGCCCAGCCAAAATGCTTTGCAAGTGAGAGGGAGAAGTTTATATTTTAAACACTGTTCAATGGGTAACCAATGAAACTGCTTGAGCAAAGGAGTGACATGAGACACAAGATACAAAAAGCCATGTTTTGAAGTGTTTGGCGCTTTCTGAGACTCACCTTAAATCCAATAAAAAAGGTATCATCTTATTTTCTTTTCAATGTTTTATTTTGTTTGATTTCTATTGATAACCTTAAGAGTGGACTAACACGGCTACCACACCTCTCTACTTGAGAATCACCTCAGAAGTACCAGTAAGAATAACATTAGAATAATCTACACGTGTCATAAAAAATGCCAATATCAGAGAATGAAAGCTAGCAACATCGAATAAAAGACGTACTGATCACAACTGACAAAATAAAGAAGCTTGACTTGCAGAGTGAAGACACCTGTGGAATGAAGGACAAGCAAGAGTCAAAAATGACTCCGAGATAACAGAAATCATTTACTGGAGTAACAGAAGGATTAAGAAATTTATAGAGCCTTGGAGGGATATGAAAAGTGTCCAGATAGCCAGCAGGACACCGTCTTGTTGCAATTCAGATAGCCATCGAGCCACTGAGCTGAAACGACGCTGAAGGGCAGTAATATCAGGATCCTCCAGATCAGTGTGGTGAAGTAGCAGAAGTAGAAAGATATGCTAGATTCTTGAATAAGTGTAGCCAGAGGGCCCAGAAAAAGATTAAACAGGAGAAAGAATAGATCCTTACGGCACACCGCAGGACAAAGGGTTAGGGAAAGACTCGGTTAGTGAGTTAATAACGACTGGAACCAGGCCAATTCAGTACCAGATAATCCCAAGTTATGTCATCTAGACAATAAAGAGTGATCAACAAGATCAAACATGGCCAAAAGGTCCAGTGAGATTGCCAAAGTGACCTGGCCCTTGTCCAGATGGGAATCAACTTCACCTAAGACGGCTGTGATAATTGTCCCTGTACTACAGCACGGTCTAAAACCGGATCGACCAGGGTGGAGGGCCAGAAACTTCTCTGCAGACCGACTTAACTGGGCAAAAACTATTTTTTTCAACAACCTTTGAAACAAGAAAATCTGCAGAAAGCTGCCCACAAGAAAGGCTGGGGAAGCAAGCAGCAACAAATTCCTTTTTGCACAAACATGATGAAAAGCCGACATGAGCTAAAGTTTTCCACGTGACCCTTTGGAACGGTCACTGCAGCCTCAGTGCTCAGCATTTATTTTTCAGTTAGACATATTTGAGTTTCTTACCTATCGAAAAATATGAAGGTGTGAGCTTTTACCTGCAGAGCTGCAACGTGCACATAATCCCTTCAGTTAAAAAGGACACTAGGAAAAAGTGCGGCGTACTTAGTATGAGTGCAGACGCTACTAAGAAGCAAAACAACTGACACTTACTCCCAAATCAGCACATAAGCCTGAAGTTAAAGGTTATAGAGACTGCAGAGGGGTATTTTGGTTATTGCCCGTTGCCCTGCTTAGCCTACGGCATCCCTACTGAATACAGACAAAAAGGAGGGGGCTAGAAAAGAGAAGCAACTCAGTGCAGAAAACACACAGGAACTTTAAAGTTGCCAAGCAGTATCAAAACAGCAACAACTAACTAGAGATACAATCACAATTGCAAAATGATTTTAAGATTCAGTGAGGAGAGCTGCACCACAGAGACTGAGTGCAGCCTGTACTGCATTAGCAAATATGGTGTATTTTCATTTAGGAACAATTAAAGGGAAGAAGCAGCACTGATGCATGAAACTGAGCAATGAGAAGCCTGTGAAATATGCAGAAACTGGTCCTGCAGCATCCAGCACCAAAGAGCAGGACACACAAGTCATGACATGTGCCCTTCTCAATCCAGCTACATAAATTTGAGCAGGCTGTTTGCCACAGAGGGCTGCTCAGGCTTTTCTCCCTTTACCTCACAGGACAGGAACTAATCGTTCTCATATGCTCAGCAAGTCCCCAAGTACACAAATGCTGCAGAGAAACAGGAAGGAGCGATGACTGGATAATGTATCCGCAGCGGACACAGATCAACAATCAGGATTGAAACCCTACATCACCAAGACACAGCAAACAGTTACAGATCCTACAGTCAGCCACTGACTCAACCATTTAGCAACAGATAGGTTGGCACATTAAACTCCCTTCTAAGTCTTGTTATTTAACAAAGAAGTACATCATGGCTAGATCGACTCAGATGCTAACATGTATTATTCATCCATTTTATGTAATTGGACTTAGTTCCTAATAAAACACGTTAGTATTAGCACTCAATATTGGGAGGCAGGGGGTGGAAAAAGAAGGGATTTGAATCAGGAATATGGAACAAACAGGGCCAGGTGGAAGAACTAGAAGTCAAATGTTGGCAGGCAAAAATGAGGGTGAAGGTAAAAGGATTGGGGGGGGGGGGGATAAGGAGCACAATAAGAAGGGAAAGAAAACAGTGGGGGTAGAGAATGGCATTAAGGAGAAGGGGGACAGTAAGGACAGACTGGAAGAAACAGTGGGAGCAGTGACAGGGGAGAGATAACAGAAAGGGTGGGAACATTAATACGAAGGAAAAAGCAAGAATTAAGAGGTTCTTGTTATGGAGGAGAGTACAGCAGTGAGGAGGTGAGAATAAAGGTGGAAGGAGTACAGTGAGCGAAGAGGAGATGGTGGGAAAGTTGGAGGGAAGTGAGCAGAGATGAGAGGAAGAAACACCAAGAGAAAAGAAGGGGAAGAGTAGGGAAAGCTGAGGAGAGGGCGAGATGGCAGGCAGGAGCCAAGAAAGTAGGATGAAGAGGGGAGCACAAGAATGTGAAGGGGGAGGGGCAGTGAAGGAAGCGGAGGGGGGGATCTGTACAGAAATCAGGAGGAACTAGGAAGTTGGGGGACTGAGGGGGACCAGTGAGGGGGGGGGGGGGTTACTGGGTCAAGGGAAGGGAGGCATTGAAAGAATAGGGGGGAGGGGCAGAGGGGGACATTTGGGGGGAGGGACAGTGAAGGAAGACAGAAGCAAGAACTGGGGGGGGGGGGATCTGTACAGAAATCAGGAGGAACTAGGAAAGTGGGGGACTGAGGGGGACCTGTGAGGGGGGGGGTACTGGGTCAAGGGAAGGGAGGCATTGAAAGAATAGGGGGGAGGGGCAGTGGGGGGACATTTGGGGGGAGGGACAGTGAAGGAAGACAGAAGCAAGAATTGGGGGGGGTCTGTACAGAAATGAGGAGGGGGGTTACTGGGTCAATGGAAGGGAGGCACTGAAAGAATAGGGGGGAGGGGCAGAGAAAGAAGCGGAGGGGGGGGGGGTCTGTACAGAAATCAGGAGGAACTAGGAAAGTGGGGGACTGAGGGGGACCTGTGAGGGGGGGTTGATTGGGTCAAGGGAAGGGAGACATTGAAAGAATAAGGCGTGGGGGGAGGGGTGGTGACGGGAGCAGGGGGGACATATGTGGGGGGGGGAGAAGCCAATTGAGCGCTCTCTTACCAGCACAGCCTAAATCACCGCTCTCTGCTCCGTCTCCATGCAGCCTCTCCACCGCCAAACTTTTCCGACCCCTCCCGCAGAAGAAACTTTACACCGCGCTCAACCCACTTCCGGCTCCTCCTGACGTCATCTCCCAGAGCCCCGGCAGCGTGACGCAAAAGAGGCGTGCCCGGCCGAGACGGAGCGTCTGGGGCGTCAAGTGCATCACGTGACACTGGGCGGGTTCGTCGCAAACAGCCGCCAAGAAAAACCTCTTACGTTAAAGCTCTTCCTCCTCCTCCTTGTTGCTATTTTTACGTTTACCATCGTTTCGACGCCAATTTCCTCGTAGCGTACCGGAGGCGGAAACCCCCTGTGTCCGTGCCAACGGCCGGGGAGGGGAAGGGGGAGGGGCTTGAGCGGCTCGGGCTCTGTCTCGACCAATGGGAGCGCGGAAGGCGCGCGTTTGAAAGAGAGGCTGCGGCGGGCGGTTAAGGGCGCGCGTGAGTTTGAAAGAGAGGCTGCAGCTGCTGCCATGTCCTATAAGCAGATTTACTACTCGGACAAGTACGACGACGAGGAGTTCGAGTACCGGTGAGGAGAGGGATGGGGAGGGGTGCGGGGGACGTAAGCTCTACTTCCTAATAGTCCGGCCCATGTTACCTTCACCTACTGTGGTGTGGGACTGTTATCTGCAAACTAGCTGCTACTTTTACAAAGGCCTTTTTTTGAGGGGGTACTCGGGGGAACTGAGTACCGGCACCTTTTCCATTGTCTGCTAAAATTGACCCATGGACCTCTAATGAAAGAGCTCAGGCTCTACACACCAATTCTGCCTTGTCATAGATTCTGTGACTGGTTGCAGGGGGCCTATTGTGGGGAGGGTCCCCCCTGAAGGGAGGCCTAGCATTTTCACTGGCACCTCTTTCACTAGAAAAAAAACGCACTGTTTTTACAGGTTCGGATAAAACTTAGACCCTGTGAATCCCAGGAACCACCTTTTACCCGAACCCTACTCATCATTCCAGTCTATTTCCTTCCCAAAAACTGAATCCTAGGGTAGAAAATGGAAGTCCAAAAAAATAATAATAATAACCTAGTAGGTGGCTAGTGGTAAAGTTCAAAATCTCACCTTGCGTATTCAGCCAATCCCCAAAACTCTTAAAACCATTCCTTGAATTTTTCCAAATGAAGAGAAAAATGTTGTGGCTAAAACGAATCCAAAAGACAGTTTTCTCATCCAAACCCCAGAGAATGTCAGTCTCTTCAGACTGTGTAACATAAAGATGGCTGATCATGTTGCAGTCCCACAGACTTGTTGAACAAAATGTCAAAATTGATGCCAAACTATCAGGACAGTCCTCTGACAGCAGTTTCTAAAATAAGTGTGTATGAATTCCCTCTGGGTATTGCACTGTAACAGCTGAAGTCTGTAAGAAACAGAGACATAAAAAAAAAAAGCATGATTAATGGATCACTTCAGTCAAAAGAATCAAGCTAAGGTCTAGTCAAGGATTACTGAAGAGACATAAAGGGGCTCATTTTCAAAGCACTTAGACTTACAAAGTTCCATAGATTACTATGGAACTTTGTATGTCCAAGTACTTTTGAAAATCCACATAAGTGTCTCATTATTTGATATGACCCATGACACAGGCATTTGCCAAAACATGGCCTGTGTTGAGTCCTTCAATAAATGTGTGACGCCCGTTATGCTTTTTTGTATGCCCGAAGTTGCCAGGAACCATCTGGATGTAAATCTTGTACTTAGTTTATGAATGACAAAAGTTGAATCATCAAGATTTACCTTTGCACACCAAAGGTTAAAAATACTCATGATGATAGGTCTTGCAGGAGGGTAGGTGACCGATTTTGTGTGTTTTGGAGATGATATAAAAGTTTTTTGGTATAGGAAATGTTTTTTTCTCTCTCAGTTTTTGATCCTGTTTCACAGGGTCTTCATCTGATTCTAACCTGCTTCATACACTTCATGATCTCACCCCCCCCCCCCCCCAAGCAGGTTTCATAACTATTGTGGTATCTGCACTCAGAGCATAAAGCCTTCCATTTTTTTCCCCTTGTAATATTCTGAAACCACAGTGCTGTGTGTGGCAGCTGTGCTAACTTGTGGACTAAGGGCTCAAAATGCCACAGAGTTAGGGTCTGCTGGACCCAGTGGCTTCCCAGTTGTTGTGAAAAGGTGGGGGGGGGGGCACACAGCTGCCACTGCAGCAGCTTGGAGATGTTTGTTGCCGAAGACCCCCAAGACAGACTGTCATGCCTGCACAGGATTTATTTCTTCTGGTTGATGTCTGGAGAGCCAGTTTTCAGTGCAGTCAGACAAGATTGTTAGCAGGTAACGGCAATCCTGTGCTGTTATGATGGTCTATCCTTCGAGTCTGTAGCTTCTGTGTTGCCCCCCTCTTCAGTGGCCCAAAGACTGTAAACCAGTGGTTCCCAAACTTGGTCCTGGACGCACCCCAGCCAGTCAAGTTTTCAAGATACCTGCAATGAATATTCATGTGAGATTTATTTATTTGCTACATTTGTACCCCACATTTTCCCACCTATTTGCAGGCTTACATTATATTGCAAAAGATATAGTTATGAACAGAGTAAGAGGTTTGTTCTAAATTAACATATTACTATGTAAGAATTCAGGAAGATATGTCTGTGGAATAATTTACATAACACATAAAAAGAAGAAAAATATGATATGGCTAATATCAGTTTAGAGGGATTAGTAGGTGGTTGGTTTAGATATAGAATAATTAAGTTCTAAGGAGGATTCTTATTGTACGTTTTTTCAAACAAGTGTGTTTTCAGTAATTTCCTGAAGTTTGTTACGTGTTATTTTTATAGTGTTTGGTAGTTTGTTCCATGCTTTTGTGCAGAGGTATGTGAAGGTAGATGCATGTATTGATTTGTGTTTGAGTCCTCTACAATTAGGGTAGTGGAGGTTCAGGAAGGTACGCGACGAACTGTTGATATTTTGTGCCGCTAAGTCAATTAGGTCTGACATGTATGAAGGAGCTTCTCCATGGATGATTTTCTGGGTCAAGGTGCAAATTTTGAAGGCAATATGATCCTTTAGTGGAAGCCAATGCAATTTTTCTGTAAGGGGTTTGGCGCGCTCATATTTCGCCTTACCGAATGAGTCTAGCTGCGGTATTCTGTGCAGTCTGAAGTTTTTTAATAGTTTTTTCCTTGCATCCTACGAAAATGGAGTTACAATAATCCAGGTGGCTTAATACCAATGATTGCACCAGCGTACGAAATACTTCCCTTGAGACACAGCTTCCACATTGCAAAAAACATTTTCTTTGTCACATTGTTCCCATGGTTGTCGATGGTGAGATTTCGATCAGTAGTAACTCCTAAGAGTGGATGCAAGAGTCTCATGAATATTCATTGTGGGTATCTTGAAAACATGACTGGCTGGGGTGCTTCCAGGATTATGCTTGGGCACCACTGCTGTAAACCATGGAGCCTGTAGCAGTGTGTATGTGTGGGGGGATGTGTATTATACTTCTCCAGTGCTTCTCTTGCAACTAGGAAGAAAATAAAGAGCTTTTACTGTTTTCACCAACTCTAGTATGGGGAAGCAGACAGCAAATGTTCCCAGCGGGAAAAGGTTGTTTTAGATTAGCTGTAGCATCCTCCCAGTGATAGTAACATAGTAGATGACGGCAGAAAAAGACCAGTCTGCCCAAGAACATAAATTCATATGTGCTACTTTTTTATTTGTACTGTCCTCTTCAGGGCACAGACCGTATAAGTCTGGCCAGCCCTATCCCCGCCTCCCAACCACCAACCCCGCCTCCCACCACCAGCTCTGGCACAGACTGTATAAGTCTGCCCAGCACTATCCCTGCCTCCCACCACCGGCTCTGTCACAGACCGTATAAGTCTGCCCAGCACTAGTCCCGCTTCCCAACCACCAGCCCCGGCACAGACCGTATAAGTCTGCCCAGCACTAGCCCTGCCTCCCAACCACCGGCTGGGCCACCCATTCTAGGCTAAGCTCCTGAGGATCCCTTCCTTCTGCACAGGATTCCTTTATGTTTATCCCACGCATGTCTGTGCTGTGGAATCAAGTAGGGAACAAACAGTTGCACATGGAGATACTTTTTAAAAGATTGAATGTCACCACTACTTCTGTAGCTTTGGGAGCCAGAAACAACCTATAGGTCAAATGAGACCCTGATTTTGCCTCTGGTTTAAGAGTTAAATTCCAAATGCTTTACAATATCAGCTTCAGTGTTTTATCCTTTCTTTTTTAGTTGTCTTCTATGTAACATTATGTACAAGAGTAAATATTCCAACAAAACAGTATTCCCAGAGTAGGGGGAATTAAATTTCCACATGCTGCAGTTTAGAAATTTTGCAGGTCTATATCCAGAAGGAAATAGTAGGATTCCAGTCCACAACTTTTTATAACTTCTATTTTCCCTGTCTAGGCACGTGATGCTACCAAAAGACATAGCCAGATTGGTCCCAAAAACCCACTTAATGTCTGAGTCTGAGTGGAGGAACCTTGGTGTCCAGCAGAGTCAAGGCTGGGTCCATTACATGATCCATGAGCCTGGTAAGTTGAAGATGATTTAGACCTGGTTACAATATATATACAAACTATTATCTGCCATACTGATATAAGGTGTTGGTTTCTATGTGGACCAGTATGTGTTTTGATCTGTCAGGAAATCTTTTGGTATTTGTAGCCCCAGCCTAGTACCAGTAGAATGTAGCTGGATATAAGTGCGGTGCATTCAATAACCAGGCGCAATCTTAAAATGACTTGGGTGTCTACCTTATGCTTGCTGCCAAAGATTACTGGTCAACAGTGGAGCTCTGGAACTGGCATTGACATCCATAAGGTGGAAGCATTTCAGTTAAGGGAGAGGTGGCCCTAGTTAGAGCATTGGGCTGATTTCCAATCCCACCTGCTGACACTGCTTGTAATAATCCACATAGACTGGAAACTTCTCAGGGCAAGGATTATGCAGCACTATAGGGGGTTACGTTTTGCCTTACTCTATAGAGCTTTTTGTTTTCTCATCAATTGCTTTGAATTTCAACAAGAACTTTTATATACTTAGTCGTCAGACTAACATATTACTATTAAACAACATTTATCTTAAGCTATGTTGACATTTTAGCGTTTTGCACATTAAAAATGTTAGCTAAAACACTGTTGTTCAGAAGATACAATTAATGTCAGAATTTTGCAGTCACTGTGAATTCAGTCCATTCCCAGCTTTAACATAGGTCTTCAGTTGCTTTGGGAAGTTCTTAACAATATTGTTGATGGAGCCCTGTGGCAGGTTGTCCTAATCATCCTCAGCGCTTCTTTGAGTGGAGCTTGATAGGCCTTCAACATTGCTCCCCAGACAACTGTGACATTTAACAGTAAGCTGGTACCCCATTTTTTCCCCTAATGGTAGGTTTACAATTTTGAGCAACAAAACCACCAGAGGTGGAAAAGGACAATAGTGTCCCATGTAATGTCTCAGGAGCAGGTACAGGAGTGGGAACTAGAGAGTTGCACGGGGACAGAAATCCTACCCATCCCCGCCCGTCCCCGCTGGAATCTTACCCATCCCCACCCATCCCCGCAAAAATTAAAACCATCCCAACCCGTCCCCACAAGAATTTAACCCATCCCCACCCATCCCCGTAAGAATTTAATAGTACATAAAAGAAAGTTCCAGTCAGCTCCCTTTCTGGATTTGAGCCACAGCACTGTAGGCAAGGAAGGAATGGAAGTTGGAACTTGGAACACTCTGGTGCGCACATGTAAGATTTGTCTCTGATTCACTGGCAGTGTGTGCTGAGAGGTCGCCACATGCACGCGCCAGTAGGTCAGGTGACATCTGATTCTCGTGCCTGTGTCAGAGCTGAGGTCTGTGCACCAGCCTGGGAGCAAAGAGGATTAACAGTAACATAGTAAGTGACAGCAAATAGACCTGAACGGTCCATCCACTCTGCCCAATAGTCACACTCATGATCAATTCATCATTAAATCAACGAGTGTGATATTATATACTTGATTATGGTCTTTCTTTCGTGTTTCTGGAACAAAGACCACAGGAGTCTATCTGGCCCCATCCTTATGTTCCAACTGCTGGAGTTGCCATCGAAGCCCACTCCAGCCTATTCATGTTCTCATTTGTGGGACACAGACCGTAAAAGTCTGTCCAGCACTGTCCTTATGTTCCAGCCACTGAAGTTGCTGTCTAAGCCCTTTCCAGCCCATCCTACACCAGATTGCCATGTATGAGACACAGACCATACAAGTCTGCCAGGTATCAGCTCTAGTTTATCACAGCCAGAGTCGCCATCTAAGTGTCACTTGACATATCCACACACATGCAGCCATTTAAGGTTAGCTTTTATATAACTTCCATTTTCTAATTAGAGATCCTCTGTGTTCATCCCATGCCTTTTTGAATTCCGTCATCATTTGTGACTCTACCACCTCCTTAATGGAAGACTTTCTACATTTATGCTGTTAAAGCAAGGAAGAAGAGGAGGAAGAGACAGCACTCAAATAAATTGGTATTCGGTAGATGAGAGGCTGGTGCAGGTGCAGCTTACACTTCCACGGGAAGCCCACAGAACTGGTTCCATCCCCGCGGGAACCCCGCAGGAACTGCCTCCGTCCCCGCGGGAACCCCGCAGAACTGCTTCCATCCCCGCGGGAACCCCGCAGGAACTGCCTCTGTCCCCGCGGGAATCCCGCGGGTTCCGCGGGATTCCCGCGGGGACGGAAGCCGTGCAGCTCTCTAGTGGGAACTGAACCCGGCTCTTGAAAAGCAGACCAAAGGCATCCAATGTTTGAAATATAATTTATTGAAAGACTCTACAAGGTACCCTGTTTCGGCACTGAGTGCCTTCCTCAGCAGTATAAAGGGATATGTAAAGAAATTATGTTACAAATATATTAATAAACATAACATATATTAAGGTAAACAGATAAAAACAATTGGTGGTGAAAGATTTGAATCATTTAAAATAAGGTAATCAGCTTCTACTTATGACATTTGCAAGCATGGTGAACAGTGTAAAGGTTACAAACAAATCAAAAAGAATCTCTGGGGCTTAAAAATACAGTGAATAAATAGAGGGTAAACTAAAAACGACTGGAAAAAAATGGTGTGATAACTAACCTGGATGCTTTGTCTTGAAAGGTTAGTTGACCAAGTGCGCTGGATAGTCTTTTGTAAGTGACCTTTTGGTTTCAAAACAATGTTTGAAGATAAAAGTTTAAGTTAGAGGTGGGAGCAAAATGGTTATGCCAAGGGGAAGAATAAAGGGAAGGAACCAGGACGGTCCGGTACTCTGGTAATGCCTCTGTGTGTGTGGACTAAAAGAAGAAAGGATGTAGGTAGAGGAAAGAAAACAGTAAATAATCCACAAGAGAGGATGAAATGAGAGATTTAGCCTAGTGTGTTGAGGGAAGCAGTGTGAACAATGGATGTAATTGATCAATGATACATAACCCACAGGAGAATAGTAAAAAAGAACTGAAATACAAGGAAAACAGAGTGGGGGAAAACGGAAAAAGTAGCAAGGAATTGTGGCAAGTGGTTATTGTGTACATACCTTGAGAAAGACCTTTTAGTAGTGTTCGTTGTAAGAAAAAAACGAGTGCTGTATACTGAAGGGTTTTACATTTTTGAACACAGTTGTTAGGTGGTCGTGCTAAAAGGTCTGTCTGCCATGTTTAAAGATAAACTCCTTTCATTCAGCACAAATATAGTAAATCTATACAATTTTTTGTTGAAATTCCAAGCAGTTGCTGGAAAAAAAGGGGGGTGGGAGGGGGGAATTAGTTTCTATTTTGCTTCCCCTTGTACATTGATAATGCCTAGTAGTGCTAGAAAGAAATTATTTTTTCCAAAATCATTTTTATTGAAATGCAAGAAAGTTCCAAATACAGTCTATATAACAGAACCAACCCCCAACTCCCACCCCCCCATGCTAGGACAGCAGTGGCATTAAAGATCCAGACCTGTATTTAAAAAAAAAAAGGAAAATAAAAAATCTCCTTAAGATCTTGCTGGCCTGGATTGACCGCTGTCATGGACAGGATGCTGGGCTCGATGGACCCTTGGTCTTTTCCCAGTGTGGCATTACTTATGTACTTATGAGGCAAGTTTCATAAAGTTGCCAAAACCCATAAAAGTTAACTAAGAGTCCGTCTTGGACAATTTAACAAATAAAATCCATTTTCTGTAGAACCCAAGGTATGGAGGGCAAACCAGGCTGCTTCCATGCCTGCGCTAGAGCCGAGTTACTAGCCGTAAAGAGCAATATTGTCAGGTTATGGTGTTGACTTCAACCGGTTTGAAATGAAGCAAGCAAGATTCTGGTCGTTGTAGCTTATTCTTTATACCTTTCAAAGTGTCCAATAAGGTTGAAAGATACTTAGAAATTTAAAGGGCTACCAAAATGATGCAAGATCCAGCACCCTAAGAATTCCCTAACCATATCCTAAAAAAGGGGATTGGATATGACGTTATAAATGCAGGAATTGCTGTGCTTTTGCTACCTCTTCCCTTCCCTTGCTGTTTCCCAGGGAAAGAAGCTTTAGAATAATCATATGTACAGTAGCTTGGAGGGCATCCTGGAGTAAGCCAGTGTTAAAGCAGGTGATCAGTTAAAGGCTATCAAAAGAGGAAAGTCATTGTGTGTGCTGGATGGCTGTTCAGGATGGAGTGGAGGAGTAGCCTAGTGGTTAGTGCAGCGGACTTTGATCTTGGGGAACTGCATTCGATTCCCACTGCAGCTCCTTGTGATTCTGGGCAAGTCACTTAACCCTCCATTGCCCCTGGTACAAAATAAGTACCTGAATATATGTAAACCGCTTTGAATGTAGTTGCAAAAACCTCGGAAAGGCAGTATATCAAGTCCCATTTCCCTTTCCCTTATGACATCACAATATCTGAGCCAAGTATCGGGCAATCAAGCCATTGTGACATCACTCATGAGGTTGGCTCTTATTGGTGGAATGAGTGGAGGAGTGGCCTAGTGGTTAGTGCAGTGGACTTTGATCCTGGGGAACTGTATCGGGCAATCAAGCCATTGACATCACTGATGAGGTTGGCTCTTATTGGTGGAGGAGTGGCCTAGTGGTTAGTGCAGTGGACTTTGATCCTGAGGAACTGTATCGGGCAATCAAGCCATTGTGACATCACTGATGAGGTTGGCTCTTATTGGTGGAATGAGTGGAGGAGTGGCCTAGTGGTTAGTGCAGTGGACTTTGATCCTGGGGAACTGTATCGGGCAATCAAGCCATTGTGACATCACTGATGAGGTTGGCTCTTATTGGTGGAATGAGTGGAGGAGTGGCCTAGTGGTTAGTGCAGTGGACTTTGATCCTGGGGAACTGTATCGGGCAATCAAGCCATTGTGACATCACTGATGAGGTTGGCTCTTATTGGTGGAGGAGTGGCCTAGTGGTTAGTGCAGTGGACTTTGATCCGTGAGAACTGGGTTCGATTCCCACTGCAGCGCCTTATGACTCTGGGCAAGTCACTTAACCCTCCATTGCCCCTGGTACAAAATAAGTACCTGAATATATGTGTACCGCTTTGAAAGTAGTTGCAAAAACCTCAGAAAGGCAGTATATCGTCCCATTTCCCTTCCCCCCCTTCTATAAAAGGCTTGCTAGAGCTTTAAGTCTGTCTCTTATGTTATGGGGTTGAGCCTGCTGAACATTAGAGACCCCATTGGTCAGTAGTTTGCTTCTGAAATGTCCTAAACTAGTGTTTTTCCTCCCCCCACAGAGCCTCATATTCTTCTCTTCCGAAGACCGCTTCCATCAAAGAAGCCAGAAAAATGAACCACAGCTTTTTTTAACTTTTTGTGTACATAATCTTGTATATGTCCCATTTTATTCAAAGGCACCTTAGGTGTTGCTGCTGCTGCTTTGTCTTTTTATGAATAAATGTAATGTTACAAATAACGTGAACCAGTGCATCCCCCCTGCGTTAAAACCACATATTCACTGGGAGCGGTCACATTAAGAGGTATTAAAAGTAATTTAATTTCAACCCAAGGAACTGCCATACCCACTACCAGAGTTGTGCATGTATAACTATCTCATCTGCTTTTCTGCATGTTCATGTACGTGTCCACATCTGGTAAACAATATCCTTTTTATGTTGACTGACCTTGTGAAATTATCTTGGACATCATTTTAAATATTCACTTGAATAAAGTGACTTTTTTTGTAAAGAGATCTGTGTATCTAGCCTATATATTAAAATAACTGACAGGTTTTTGGTTCGTTTAAACAAACTTCTCATCCTCTTATCCTTCCCTAGAGCTGGTAAAGTTCTTTGATCACCCAGTATTTCGGCAGGTTTTACATATTTCTCTTTGTAGAACCATCAGTAAGTGTGTTTTAGAGGGTTGTTTACTAAAGCTTAGCTTGAGTTATCTGCAGCAGGGCCCTGCTTTAGTAAACAACCCCCTAGGTGTTGAACAGCTGAGAAACTTCACTTCAAAAACTTCTTTACCTGAGGATAACATAGGGAAAAAATGGCTCTACCAGTTTGTAGGTTGATGTTTTTTTTTTTTTTTAATTTGGTCAAATTAAAATAATAAGATTCCTATATGCTATTCAACATTAACTTTTTTTTTTTTTCTGTCCTATGTATTTTACTCCATCTTTCAACCTTTCTATCCATTGCTACCCATCTTAACCTCTCTCAAGCATGCCTAGAATCTCAGCTTCTCTTAGCAGATCAGTTCATACCTTGCTATCTTCAGTTTAATTTCTTACAAAACCAGTAGTTAAATACCACCACCCAGGCATCCAGTATTTTTATCAAGTTTTGTAATCCCCACAGCTAACAGTTACTGAGGCTAGGATTCTACAGTCCGTGTCCTGAAAAAGGCAAAGACAGATCAGGATCAAGTGTTATGCTGTACACACTCAGAGCATATGCAATGAATGTGTTTTTTCTCAATAGCGGGAGTGGGGGGTGAATGTGACTGGGTGGCATGTGCAGTTCATCTGCTGTCCTCTGCTATGTTACTTTGTGTAAAAGTCTGGGCTGCTTAGGTTTGTAACTGCAGCTCTGCAGATTGCCTTAGTTCCCCTTTAATCTTCCAGCTCATCCAGTAACAGAACTGGAATCAGATAGAGATATAATACAGTTCAGTGCTCTTTATATCCTGCAGCAGCTTTTGTTCTGGGTTTCCTGGTTCAATAGAGCTTGGAGGTGCTTAGGCTGACTGGTGATGGCTTTAGGGGGGTACACCTGGTGGTGCCACATTCCTGCCACTTCCTTCCTCACAGATTTAAAAAAAAAAAAAAAATAACTGGAAAGAGGCGCTTCCTGCTATTCCAGGACCTTTAGGGTAGTTGTGTCTATCAACCAGCAGGTGGAGATACAGAATTGAAAACTAGCTGAGACACATCTTTTTTTGGCATCCAGTCCACCTCCTCTGTATTTTCTATCTCCAGCAAGTGGATAGACATACTTTTCAGCCTCTGTTTCTGAGTGATTTGCTCCTGGTCCAGTTGGTCAGATCCCCAGTTAAACTTTTGTAGGTTGCTTTAGTCTGCAGTCATTTCTGGAGGTCTTCAGATGCCTGTCTGGTGGCTCCTGAATTTACTTTTACATAAGTACATAAGCACTGCCACGCTGGGAAAAAACCAAAGGTCCATCAAGCCCAGCACTCTGTCTCTGACAGCAGCCAATCCAGGCCCCAAGAACCTGGCAATAACCCCAAATTTAATAATGATCAATGGACTTTTCCTTCAGGAATCTGTCCAGACCCTCTTTAAACTCAGCAAGGCCAGCTGCCGTCACTACCTTCTCTGGCAATGAGTTCCAGAGTCTGTCTACGTGCTGAGTAAAGAAAAACTTTCTCCGATTTGTTTTAAACCTACCACATTCTAATTTCATCTTGTGTCCCCTAGTTCTATTATTGTTAGAAAGCGTAAACAAACGCTTCACATCTGTCCGCTCTACCCCACTCATTATTTTGTAGACCTCTATCATATCACCCCTCAGCCACCTTTTTTTCCAGGCTAAAGAGTCCTAGCCGCCTTAACCTCTCCTCGTAGGGTAGTTGTCCCATCCCTTTTATCATTTTTGTCACCCTTCTCTGCACCTTCTCCAATTCCTTTATATCTTTTTTGAGATGAGGCGACCAGAACTGAACACAATACTCCAGGTGTGGTCACACCATGGAGCGATATAACGGCATTATAACATCCTCATCCTTGTTTTCCATCCCTTTTCTAATAATACTCAACATTCTGTTTGCCTTCTTAGCCACTGCAGCACATTGAGCTGATGATTTTAACGTCCTATCCACGATGACTCCCAGATCCCTTTCTTGGTCTGTAACTCCTAAAGTGGAACCTTGCATGACAGCTGTAATTAGGGTTCCTCCTTCCCACATGCATCACTTTGCACTTGTCAACGTTGAACTTCATCTGCCATTTGGATGCCAAATCCCCCAGTTTCATGAGGTCTTCTTGCAATCTTTCACACTCCTCCTGCGACGAGATGACCCTGGATAATTTTGTCATCTGCGAATTTAATTACCTCACTAGTTACTCCCATCTCAAGGTCATTTATAAATATGTTAAAAAGCAGCAGTCCCAGCACAGACCCCTGAGGGACCCCACTAACTACCCTTCTCCGTCGAGAATAATGACCATTCAACCCTACTCTCTGCTTCCTATCTTTTAACCAGCTTTTAATCCATAATCCCTTCACCTCAACCTTGTTTCCTTTGGAGCTGTCCTTTTCCAGCACAACCTTAAAAAAAAAAAAAAAGAGAGAGAGAGATTTGCTGGAGTGCATGGGAGAGAGTATTAATCCTGATCCTTTCTCTTCTGTGGTAAGGGGGGGGGGGGGGGGGGGGGGAGCAACCAGCAGTGGTAAGTCTGACTGAAGCTTGGTTCAAAATTGCTTAGAGGGCTGCAAGTTCTACTGGGGGCAGGGAAGGGATCCTGAATCCTCACTTGGGATGTGTTGTGCTGCGCTGGTGTCAGTTGGGGTGAATGACAACTTTTGCAGAGGCAGTTAAGTGGCGTTTGCAGTGGGACCTGCCAGCTGGCGTCGGGACATTGCAGTATGGGTGGTGGCAGCACATCTGATTTGAATATGCTGGGGTCTTTGGGTTCTTCTACAAGGCCGGTTTGATACAGAGAACACAGGAACGGGTGCCATATTGTTGGGGCCGACTGGCAGTGAGAAGCAGCCTCTGGATGATCATGCACAAGGCACAGCTGCCATTTTACATCCTTGGGTCCTGACGGAGCATTTTAGCTGTATCGGGATCTTTTTCTCTGGAGTTCATATTGCTCTTACATCAGGCCTATTTACTGAAGCAGGGACAGTCAGAGTTGCAAGGTGCTTCAGTTTCTTGTCCCCGTTGCCCCTCCGCCTCATAAGAGATCTTGTTTGGACTTCCAGGAGTGGGCAGATGAGGCTCTCTGCTTCTTATCTGATGTAGCCTCCGTCTATTCAGAGGAGCCATTGTTAAAGAAGCTGTTAGAGGAGGGAGATGATCTGAAAGTATTGAGAGGTTGTTTTATAAGGAGGAGCTCTGGGGACACAGTTGGGCTGCAGCACCCCCTATCACCCTGAAACTAATGAGACATTAAAGCATATGTTAAAGACACTTGTGGAGTTAGGGGACTGGGAAAAGTACTTGCCCTACCTTCTACTTGCCTACAGTGAAGTACCCCAGGAGTTTACCGGGTTCTCCCAATTTCAGCTGCTTTATAGCTGGAGAGTGAGAAGGCCCCTTGAACTAATAAAAAAAAAAAATTGGCAGGGGAAAGTTGATACCTCTGACACCCTTTTAATTGAATATGTAATTATGTGGCAGAAATTAGAAGACCTTGTGGGCTTTGTCAGAGATAACTTGCAGGCAGCCCAGACTAAACAAAAGTCCTAAGTAGAGAATTTCATGAGGGCCAGCAGGTACTTGTTTTAGTCCTAGTATGTCAGAATAAACTTCAGGCTAACTGGGAGGGACCTTTTCAAGCTCATATAGTGCCTAAATAATACAATCTTTTATCTATGGACCCTCAAGGCAGGTAGCACTGCTATGGTGCTAAATGTGTGCAGCCCACCAGAAGAGTGGCAGGATAGTAAACCCATACCTGACCTGCTAGCAGAGACATTACCAGAGGGATATGTGCAACGTGATAGTGGGAGAGCAGTTAACCCCCACTCCAAATCAGCAGCTAGAAGCAGTGTTGCAAATGTATTCTGGTGTGTTTTCTAATAAACTGGGAATTATTTATTTGACTAATTAGACACTGATGTCCATAAAACACTGAAGCAGAGTGCCTATCGAATATCTGCTGATGTGGAGAAGCAAATGAAACAGGAGAATGAAGAGATGCTAGCCCTAGGTGTCGTAAAGAAATCTTAGTCCCTGGGCTGCTTCTGTAGTTCTTGTCCCTAAGAAAGATGGCACAACCCACTTCTGTGTGGGTTACAGGAGGCTTAATGAGTGTACTATATCTGACACATCAGATTCCCTGGATGGATGAGTTGCTAGGTCATTTAGCCGGGGCCCAGTACCTGACCACAATGGACCTTAGCCGAGGATACTGCATTTATTACTCCATTTGGTCTGTATGGATTTACTGAGATGCCTGATGGACTTGCCAGAAAGAGCCAGAACCTCCCTGACACTGGACTGTCGAGACCCAACCAGCGGCCTGAAGAGGCCGCAGTCTGGGGTCTTAAAGGGGATAGGGTTGAGGAAACAGAGGACTTGTGTCTGTGACTTCTTATGTGAATGTGAGATACATTTGTTCCCCAGTGCATTTCCCTTGTTTGGCCAGCAGATGGTGACTTTTTTTTTTTGTAAAGCAGTTACAGAAGTGACCATTTTTTCCCCGCCTGAGTTGTGAGATAATCTGTAGTCTCAGCATGGGAGCACAGAGGTAAGCATCTCTGTCCTGGGACCATGTTCTGAGACCCTGTTCAAAGCTTGTGAGTAGTTATTATCCTGAAAGTCCTCAGGCGCTACCCAGATAGTGACAGTGTTTAGACAGTTTTAATATTGATCCATATTCAGTTACCTGTTATTTTCCATCTGTTTTTATATGTTTCACTGTTCTAATTCTGTGACAATAAACCTTGTTAGTTTATTGGCTCTGTTGTCCTGGACTGACTCAGAGTCCTAGTGGTCTGTGGGTGCTTTCCAGGAACTGTGGGACCCCTGAGAGTGTGGCCCCAGTAATCTAGAAATCACCGGAGAATAATGTGAGAGTGGGAGACTCGCCCAGAGGCAAATGGGCCCCAGGCAGTGGGAGGAGGGTGCTAGTATAGAGCACATGCCCTGGTGCAGATGGGCCTGAGCAGTGTTGAGGGCAGACCCTCCAGGTGCCCACTGGGTTAAATCATCATATATGAGGTGGAAGCTTCCAAACTGAAATCTGATAAACAATGAACTTTTAGTGTCATACTGTAAATGTTATAAAATCTTGGTCAAAATCCAATTAGAAAATATCTGGGGATGATTAGAATTTAAATTGCATGAATGTGTAAAAAATCCAAACATGCATTAAAGGGCATGAGCTGCTGAATAAGAATAATAAAAGATACAGGTGACAAATTCTTTTCAGCAATCTATGCCAAAAGTGTCACTGTGTTAATATTTATGAAACGGGACACATTGTGATGTCCTGTTATTGTTTGCATTTTGTATTCTTTGATGCAGGTGCTCTGCCTGTCAGGTCACTCAGTAAACATCACTCCTGAAGTCTCATTGTGCTTCTTTTGACATTCTGGTTTGTTTTTTTGGGGCTGTGGATTTCCTCTCTTCTGTTTTGTTTACAGATGAGCGCCCCATCTCACTGTAGATAAGCTGTGGTCAGAGTAAGATGAAACTGAAAGGAATAACTTGTGCTAAGGTTTGGCAAATGGAGCCACAACTGGAGAAAAGAACATACTTTGTGTTGGTATTTTTTGTTGAGTGATTGAGCTGCCTTTGAAGTTGATATATTAGTAGCACTTAAGTTCAGAGGGCAGCTACAAATAATTCAGCTCTTCTTTTAAAACCTTTTGGTTTTTTAAAAAAACTTTCTTATTCGTAACTACCCATTAAGAACTTTGTTAAACTATAAGAAAATAAAGAGCACACCTTATTCTAGAATAGAACTAGGAGACCTGTGAGAGCACAGCAGGCAGGCAAAAATAAAAAGGCAGCCTGGTCATGTCCAGGGCTTCTTGTTATATTTATACACCATCAATGTTTGTAAACATAAAGAAAAAATATTTTGTTACAATACTAGGAAGGAAGGAAGGAAGCTTAGGAATAAGACAAAAACAGCTACGTGGAAAACAGAGCAATATATTGTTAGTGCTTTAACTTAAGGATTCAGAAGTTTGGCGTGCACTGCTGTTGTGAACCCACTTACAGATTAACTTTCAGAACCCCTATCCACCAGAAACAATGAAGTTAGGGTGGAGGAGCAGTAGCAGGCTTCTCAAACCGCTGTAGCCAGTATATCCACACCAGCATGAGATGTAATTAACAATTCACTATGAATGAATATGAAAGATGCATAACACAATAGCAGCCAAGCTGCTCGATTCACATCTAGCACTACTTTTCACAAGCTTCAGCCTGGTGATCATTAAAGCATTTCTTGCTTGCATCTATTACATTTTTATTTATTTAGAATTTGCTCACAAGTAGCTGAAGGTGAGTTACATTCAGGTACTGTGGATATTTCTCTGTCCCAGGAAGGTTCACAATCTAAGTTTGTACCTGAGGCAATGAAGGGCTTAAGTGACTTGCCCAAGATCACAAGGAGCAGCAGCGGGATTTGAACTGGCCATCTCTGGATTGCAAGACCGGTGCTCTAACCACTAGGCCACTCCTCCTTCAGATGAAGAGAGAAATGGTCTTACCTGATAATTTTTCTTTTCTCTAAGCATGTTCTAAACTAATAGATGTTATCCCTTCCTACCAGCAGGTAGAGCCACATTTACACACGATAAAAATGATCCATTGCTCTGAATGCTGTGTGCTGTCAGCATGCCCTACCCTGTGGCAGATGCGCACTGGCCTGCCTGACTGCCCCAGCCTACTTTGGCCTGGGGTTCCAGCACCTTCCGCTGTCCCTGGCACTCCAGATACACCTAGAGACAAATTCCCTACTTAGTACTTTACAGTAGTATTTGCCCCTGACAGAGTGAAACTAGCCAAGCCAATTGATTTTTTTGTTAGGGGGGAGGGGGTTATATGTATTGCCAAAGTGAGCACTTTTGGAAAGCCTGGGAGCTGCAGAGGTAATACACCCAAACAGGGTGAACAGACAAGAGGGGTGGGGACCCTGCAGGTCTGAGTCAAAGCCTTACAGTGGCTGTAGACTCAAGTTCTGAGCTCAACCAGGTATGGTCCTAAGACTGTGATTTGGGTGCGGCCGTTAGGCTCTACCACACTGTGGCTGCACCCAGCACAGCGGATAGCTAGGCCAGGGACAGGAGCACCGTCGGCATTAATTACTACCTGCTGAAGGTAGAGAAAAATACTGGATTGTTCTAGGGTGCACCTCTGCTTATGCTGGTGATGTCACTGGCAAAATTCAGTTCTCTACTTCCATGGGCTGGTAGAAAGGGATGACACCTGTTGGTTCAGAAAAGTGGACCTAAACAAAGTAAGCCAAGAAAGCTTTCTTTGTTTAGAAGCCAAGTGGCGTACTAATGAACCTTAGGTTTGGTTTCCAAGTCAGTTGTCTGTTTCTAGGACATCTAGTGCTGGTGATTTTACAGACAGCTTTTTTTTCTTTTCAGACCCTGTGGTAGTCCCAGTTATTGGCTAGTGACATGGAAAGCTCCTTAGTCAGTATTTCTCATAACAAAGCAGAACAAATAATTAAGCACAGCATTTCTCCTTCCAAACAGGTGTACAATATGAACAGTGAAACTGGAAACCCTCAAACATTAGCATGGACTCTAAACAAAAATTAACAAAGGAAAACCGGAGTGCTGCAGAAAGGGTGGGATTCTGGATTCATCTGCTGCAATTAAAGGAAAGAAAATTATCAGGCACTAGATACTTTTTCCTTCTTCAGCAGAGTCATCCTATGTAGGGTGGGAATTCGCCGATCTTGCGGAAAGAACATGCTCCAAAACCGATTCCGTTCGGTCTGCGATGGCATCATGTTTGTCAAAAGTATGCAAGGAGGCCCAAGTTGCCTCTCCACAGTTTCTTTGACAGAAAGTCCTCCACTCCATCCAATATGTAGCCATAGCTTGAGTAGAACAAGAATTGCAGAGAAACTGGAGACTGCCTGCCTGCAAGAAGATAAGCAGCGACGATAGCCTCTTTAATGAGCAGTGGTAACTTTGGAAGCCGCATTATCCTTATTCGGTCCTGAAAAGAGAACAAAATAGATGATCCAGGTGCCTAAACTCATAAGTCACCTGTAAATAGTGAAGGACTTGATGAATGTCTAAATACTGCAGGCAGTACTGTAATCTTTCCTAAAGGAGGAAAGAAATATACGTTGGTTTAGATGGAATGCTGAAACCACCTTAGGAAGGAGAGAATAAAAACCATGTGCATTGTCACTCCTAACTCAGAAAAACAAAGGAATGGATCTCTACATGGCGGGCCGAGGTAATAGGGACAAGACAAATGGATTTAAGCATAAGATCCTTCAAAGAAGCGTTCTTCAAGGGCTCTAAGGGAGCTTTTTGCAGAGCTCTGAGCATCAAGTTAAGGTTCCATTCAGGACAAGGATGGCGAAGAGGGGGCTTGAGACAACCAACCCCTCTCAAGAAATGACTACATCCGGATGAGAAGCTAAGGATGAATTCAGCATGCAACCTCGATAACAGACCAGAGCCGCCATCTGTACTTAGAGAATTATAGGCCAGGCCTTTAAGGTCCTCTTGCAAAAAAAACCCAACAAAATATGGAAAAGAAGCACCTAATAGATAATGCCCATTTGAACACCAAGCTTGAAAAGTCCTCTAGACTCGAGCATACGCTGCCGAGGTTGTATGCTTACATGCTTGAAGTAGAATTGCAATGACATCTTCAGAATAACCTTTCTCTCTCAACTTCGACTTCTCAAGAACCAGGCCGTAAGACCAACGCAGGAGGGCTCTTCCATTTGAATGAGACCTTTGCAGAGACCTGGATTCAGGAGTAGACTGGCTTTTCTACCAGAAGTCAAGCCAGATCCACATACCATGGTTTTCTGAGCCAATCTGGAGCAATCAGAATGACTAACCGCTGATGAAGGAGCCTGTGTAGAATCCTCCTTATCCTCAGCCATGGTGGAAAGACATACAGATCTGCTTCTGGCCAAGGCTGTAGAAGAGCATCTAGGCCCCTCTGAACCGTACTCCCCTCTTCTGCTAAAGAACCATTTTGGCATTGAGACGAGTCACCGTGAGATACATTGTCAGCATCCCCCAAAACTGGGGACACTGGTGGCTGCTCTGGAGTCTCATTGGGATTTGCACATCTTCCAAGGGGAGTGCTCTGATTCTTCTATAAAGGTAAAAACCAAACAGGAACTTTTTCACTGTACTGCTGAGTGGCAGCCAGGTGCAAACATTATTCAATACAAACATTGACTGAACTATTTTTCACTCTTGCAGCCTATATTAGCCTGGTGTGATGTTGGTATGTGTGTGCTTAAGAGCGTGCAGTGAAGTGGAATTTAATATGAGAACCAGCAGTCAGTGAAAATGCTGTGGTGGATTTCATGACAGCGCTTTGAGAAGGTTATTTATGCTAAATCTAAATTAAAAAAAAGTTTTGACTAGATTGGGGCACATGATCGACTTTTCTTGAAACCCATGTGTGCACAATTATATGGCTCAATGGCATTGAGATCAGGAGTCTTTTGATCAAAAACAATTGGAGTCCGCAAGTTGGGAGGGAATATTTAATAGCAGCAGCTCCAGTATTCTTTCTCCTCAGGTATGATTCATAATGAAATTACACCACTCCTCCAATGCAGGGGTTTCCAGAATTCTGCTTGATGCTGGAGGAAGTGCATTCAAATAGGTACTTTCATTCATAGGTGATGATGGGAATATCTAGTAATACAAACTTTAGGAGATATAGCTCTTCCTTTTTATTTTTAAAGAGCATTATATTGGGGGGGGGGGGGATTTTATATTATTTCAAATATAAACATTTTGTACAGAGACTAAGGCAGCTAGATCAGTATTGGCTACAGTGGCATAGCCACAAGGGAGGCCTGGGCTTCAAGCGTTCTCCAAAATTGTGGCACCTATGGCTGGCGGGGATGCCCAAACTCAAGGAATTTGTCAGGGTGCTTCAGCTGCTGCTGAACTTCATGAACTGAGTATGTGTTGGTGTATGAAGCAGGCTGCTGCCTCAGCAAAGGTAGGACTTAGTGTGTTTGTGTGGGGGGTGGGGAAGAGGATGCATTTCTTCTCAGCTCCCCCCCCCCCCCCAAAAAAAAAGATGGATTTCTGCTTATGCCTCTGGTTGGAAATGGTCGACACCTCCCTCTAAATCAGAATAGTTACAAAATGCTTGGGAAGTTTGTCACTATGGAACGGATGACATATGTATCTTTAACCTTTATTGGATCCCTTGTTTGAATTTTATTAAATAACATCACAATTTAATATTTTTCCAGGTGTGCTCCACTTTTTTGTTTGTTTGTTTTGCTCTGTTACAACATCTATTCCTTTCTGTAAGCCCAATACAGTCAATTGTAAAGCGCTGCGTACGACTGGTAGCGCTGTAGAAATGATTTGTAGCAGTAGAATGGGCGTGGGGGAGTAGGGTAGGTTTCACGTTTAAAAAAATGTGTCGTTTGAGCATTATGGCTGTCTGTGACCTTCAAGTCTCGTTCTGGTGCTCCAATAGCGTCTCTCGGTGCGTCGCAAGCCTCGTTCTGGTTTTCCAATAGAGCGTCTCCACCTACTGGGAGGTGATCGATCCCTTACGCCGTTTGCAAGTTGGAAACGTTTTCTTTTTCAAATTGACTAAGAAGGTTCGGTGAAATAAAGAGAAGGAGGAAGGGTTTTGCTGGCTGCTCTGGGACGGTTTCTTCTCACGTGTCTGGTGAGGTTCAGCACAGGGTGGTCAGGTGGCATGTAAAGAGCCCAACAAGCCTTTGGGGGCTGATGTTTGTTTTGGCCCCGTTTGATTTGCATTTCAGTGCATTTTGTTCTAATGTGACCTGCTTGTTAATATTTCAAAAAATGTGGATAGGTGGGTGGTTTTTTTTTTTTTTTTGGGGGGGGGGGGCAACTTTTTAAGTCTTTAAATGCAAACAGAAGTAGAATGCTTAACTGACATTCAGGTGGTTTGGTTATTCAACTCTCACTTTTTTTTTTTTATAATGGTGCCTTTTTTAGAGCAATAAGTATTGTGCTGATGATATTCGTTTATTTACTGATTGATCGAGATTTATTAACTGCCATTATGAAGGCATTCACCCAAGGCGATGTATGGCTTGACATACTGCTTACAATTTAGTTAGTCAATGACAGGGCTCCCATCCTCCAGTTAGTAGGGTCTCAGTGGGGTGGGGTGCGGGAGGGTTGGAGACGTACAAGAAAAGAGAAACTGTCAAGATCAGACCCTTCCACAGCAGCTTCCCACCATTAAACACTGCCAAACTCTAACTACAAGCAAATCCTGGGGTACCCCATTACTTGCCAAAGCTTGCTAATACAACACGATAAAAGAACTTGATGCATTATTTATTTTAGTTACATTTGTACCCTGCGCTTTCCCACTCATGGCAGGCTCAATGCGGCTTACATGGGGTAATGGAGGGTTAAGTGACTTGCCCAGAGTCCCACTAGCAACATTCCATGTAGAAGTCGGCCCTTGCAGACCACCAATTTGGCCGTGCAGGCTTCTGCTTCTGTGAGTCTGACTGCAGGACGTCAGATTCACAGAAACGGAAGCCTGCGCAGCCTTCTACATGGAATGTTGCTAGTGGAATAGCAACATTCCATGTAGAATCTCCAATAGTAGCAACATTCCATGTAGAATCTCCAATGGTATCTATTTTATTTTTGTTACATTTGTACCCTGCGCTTTCCCACTCTTGGCAGGCTCAATGCGGCTTACATGGGGCAATGGAGGGTTACGTGACTTGCCCAGAGTCACAAGGAGCTGCCGGTGCCTGAAGTGGGAATTGAACTCAGTTCCTCAGGACCAGAGTCCACCACCCTAACCACCAGGCCACTCCTCCACTCCACTACGATGGTACACTTTTTACCATGTTGGGGTTTTTTTGTGTGTTAAAATAGTTGGGCTGCTTTTTGGCATGAGCTAGGCTACAAAAATTTTCACCGTCTGGCAACTCGTTAGTCCTGTCTGAGCTAGTTCAAAGGCATCGGGCAAGAGGAGGAGCCCGTGCTGTACCAGGCCCGGACTGTGCATCCTGGCACCTGTACTTAGTCACCTAATGAAAACTGTAGAGATGAGATTGAGGCAAGTCATCGATTACTTCTCCATAGCTGAGAATGAAAGGGGATGGCTAGCTCCTCTGGTGCATTTCCAACCCAGGAACCAAAGAGCAGGGCATAGGTGGCCTGGAAAGATGAGTTAGGGCAAGACAGGACACACTCTGTGGGTCTGTAATTCTAAGGGGTGTATCCCAAAGGTCCCAGACTCAGCCTCTTCCTGCAGATATGTGGAGACTGGTGGCAGTGGTGCAAGAAAGGATGCCCAGCTTCCAGATTCAGATAACTTTATTGGCATGATCAGTTTATTTATTTATTAAGCATAAACAAAGATAACAAATGAGCAGGTGAGAATAAACATTCTTATGGTACAATGGAAATTGCTGAGTATTTTGATAAATAATGATCAGACTTAAGCTGTTTACTTTTACAAGTTGGGAAAATGAACTTCATACTTCCTAAACAATAATAACAGTATTCCACCATAAAAAAATGTTGCATAACCACTTGTAGAGCTATGGGGATAAGAAAATCAAACATGATCATTTTAGCTGCATTGTTAAAGTAACACATTTAGCAATTTAAAAAAAGTGATAGTGTAGCAAGGCAGGGAGAACAAGTTAGATCCTTAGCTGTGGAAGGGAGTGAATTAATACATAAAGTCTGGGGTGAATATAGCAAGCTTCTAGGCGGTGGGGAACTAGTGATCTTGCACGGTCTGTAGGAAGAATCAGTTTCTTAGAATTCACACCTTTTGTTTGGTATATTTGGTTTTACTGCCGAGGCTGCATATATTTTCTCTCTGTGGCCTTCTTTTCCAGCCATTCTTGAAGAATGGAAAGAAGCGTGAAGGGTCTTTAGAGTTTGAGAGAGACGGTGCAGCCGGTGGTCCATGCTTCTGTGCGGTCGGATCGGCAGGCGTGCCCTACGCGTGGTTAGGCTGCGGAGGCACCTTGTATCCATGGATACTAAAAGCAGCGAGAAAAGGGTGTCTGAGTCCGACGTGACTGCTGGAATCCTTATCATCGGAGATGAGATCCTGAAGGTGACTCTTTGCAGCTCTTTCTGGAGAGTGGCTTCCTTCTCCCTTTGTGAAAAAGGCTCCAGGGCATATGAGGAAAGGAAACGCAGACTATAAAGTCTACAGAACAGAGTTAAACCTGGGCTCAGTGAAGTGGTGAGTGAGGCAACTGGAGGAGCAGGACAGACCTCAGGAGCCTGTCTGAGTCTCTCCACTGCTTCTCTTATCATTTCTGTAAGACTTTCTTCCTGCTGGAGCCATCCTGTGGGGGAACTAGGGGTGAGCCTATTGCTGCTGCTCATCAAACGTACTAATGAATTTCCTTTTTTTTTCTCTTGAAGCGCATTGCTGATTCTAGTTTTAGCACCAGCTTCATCAGCAAGCATCCTGGGAAGTTGGGAGGAAAAGAAAGGCTTAGACACTTTCACATTTTTTGCTTTCATTCCTGATACTTATTAATAGGGTGACTGGTGACTGGCCAGCTGCGTGTGCAGGAGAGCAAGCTGAGCCAAGCTTGGGTGTATTCCAGGGCATGCTGGGAGATGTAGTCCTGCCATATTGGGGCGCTCCACTGGCAAATCTGCACTACATTTCTCTGCCTGAAGCTGGGCAACAGCAGAGCTGCCTCTTTGATGTGGAGCAGTTTAGACCTTGGAGTTTGTCCATGAGGTCCTGGCTCAGGCACTTGCACATTTTCTGGGGGGCTTTTGTGTGCAGTACCCTCTGGTACTCATCCTCTCCAGCACACTGACCACATTCAATGCATGCCATTATTCTTTTATCTTGCACGATAAATCACATCAAGCAGGTTTACAGCTTTTAATTCTTTCCTTCCTTCAGATTGCCCTTTCTGCTACCTTTTAGTCCTTGTACTGTCGCTGTATAACACAACAATCTTCTTGTCACAATACACTTTGATTAAACTGAATCTTACGATGGTTGAGCTCCCTATTTTGTACACAGCCCAGAGATGATTGGGGCACATTGCCGAAGTATTTTGCATGCCTTACTGGAAAGGGATGGGAGAGTTGAGCCCAGCTTATAGAGGGGCAGACAGCGGGGCAAAGTATGGAGAAAGCTATGCGCTGCTCCTGACGAGAGCCGGAGGGCAAGGAATAGAGGGAGAACCAAACGGATGGGGCTGTCTAGGACCCGTTTGCATTGTTTAAGCTCCAGGACAGCAGGACCAGGCTTTATCGATGGGTGGTTGGTTGCGTTGAAAAGTTTTTTGTAGCAGGTCAGAAGCATCCAGTGAGGAGGATAAGATCTGCCAGGACTGCTGTCATTTAAGGGGATTAATTGGGCAGACATTTCTTTTAAGGGGTCCTTTATCAGAGACTCTTTCCCTCTCTCATTAGGGTCACACTCAGGACACCAATTCCTTCTACATGTGCCGGAAGCTCAGGTCACTGGGAGTGAGAGTGGCACGCATATCTGTTATCCCAGACGATGCAGATGTCATCGCTACAGAAATTGCATCCTTTTCATCACGCTTCACCTATGTGCTGACGTCAGGGGGGATCGGCCCCACCCATGATGACGTCACCTTGGAGGCGGTGGCACAGGCCTTCGGCGAGCAGCTTTTTGCCCACCCGGAGATGGTGGCCTTGGTACGTGATGTATTTGGCACATCTGACGCAGACTGTCCGCAGATGAAGCTGGCGCGCATCCCACAGTCCTCTCAGCTGAACTATGGCACAGACAAGAGAACTGGCCGCAGCGTCAAGTACCCCCTAGTTAGCGTACGGAACGTGTACATCTTCCCTGGCATCCCGACCCTGATGGAGAGGGCTCTGGAGGGTTTGGAGCATCTGTTTCTCAACAAGCGGACTCGGTTCCACTGCAGAGAGATTTATCTGAATGCCGACGAGGTGACCATCGCCCCAATCCTGAATCAGACCAACTCCCGCTTCAAAAAACACGTCAACTTGGGCTCCTACCCTGATTGGAGGAACAATTACTACCGTGTTCAGCTGACCGTGGACTCGGATTCCGAGCAGCGTGTAGACGAGGCCTGCGCATTTCTGATGGAGCAGCTGCCAGCGGGCATCGTAGTGCCCTTCGTGCAGGATCCCATATCGTGGTCAGCAGCTGACGTGTATGGGCTGGCCCAGTCAGGTACGAGGTGTTGGGGGGGGGGGGGGGGGGGGAGAATATGTTCCATGTGGTAGTCTGGGTTACCGAAGGAGCCTTCTCTCCTCTGCAGGAACTCTGCTGGGCCAGAAGGTGGCAGCAGCGCTACAGACGATTGAGGAATGCCTAACTCAGTACAGCCTGTCCAAAATCTGTGTAGGGTTCAACGGAGGCAAGGACTGCACAGCCCTTCTGCACCTCTTTCACGCAGCTGTTCAGAGGTGAGTGGTGCTCGGTGGGTTGGGGAGGGGTTGGTGCTACTTCTTCTGAATTATTCTTAGGAGGGTGCTGTGTAATACCTGTGTATTTGCTTAGGGGAGTCTTGAGGACATCGGAGCAGGTCTCCCTGCCCTAACCCCATCCCTCTATTGGTTCAGGAGCTGAGCACTTTGTGTGTTCACGGTGCCTTCATTCGGAATCGGGGAAGGAAGAGCAGATCCTTGTGTTGTTCATAATACACCTGGGAACAGTGGATTTCCTACAGTCTGCTTCCATTTTATGCACAAGTTCCTACCGGCACTTCTCCCATCACTGCTATTGGGAATCCTCCCTCTGTAATACTGGCAGGAGTTTTGTACCTGAGCAAGATATTGTCCTAGCAGGTTTTAGTCACTTATATTTATGAAGAGGTATAGATGCAACACTGACGAAACCTGTTTAAAAACCCAACTTTGCTCTGTTGTGACTTCAGGACATAGGTTGGTTGACTTCGCTGGGAGTGAGATGCTAGGCCAGCCCCTGCTCAGATGCTTCAAGGCTTCTATGATATGTTTTGGGTTCCTCCCCGATTCTAACTGTCTTCTCTCCCCTCCCAGGAAGTACCCAGACAAGAAGGAGAAACTCCAAGCTCTCTATATCCGCATTGTCTCACCCTTCCCAGAAATGGAACAGTTTATGTTGGACACAACCAGAAGGTGAGTATCTTTACAAGGAAATAGCTCTTAACTCAGTCAGTTACATTTTCAGGCTTCTTTTATCCGTGGGGTGGTCCAAAATCCTGCCCTTGCTGCCACTTCTGGATCATATCTGATGATCTTAAGGTGGCCAAACAGGAAGAAAAGGTGACGGCAAAAGCTAGAAGGATGCTTGGGTGCATAGGGAGAGGAATGGGCAGTAGGAAAAAAGAGGTAATGATGCCCCTGTATAAGACTCTGGTGAGACCTCATTTAGAACATTGTGTACAATTCTGGAGATGCACCTTCAAAAAGATATAAACAGGATGTGGTCGGTCCAGAGGGCGGCTACTACAGTGGTCAGTGTTCTTCATCATAAAGTGTATGAGGACAGAGTTAAAGATGTCAATATATATACTGTGGAAGAAAGGCGGGAGATATGATAGAAACATTTAAATACTTATACGGCATAAATGCACAGAACGCAAGTCTCAATTACAAGGAAGCTCTGGAAGGAGGGGGCATAGGATGAAGGTGAAAGGGGACAGACTCGGAAGTAACCTGAGGAAATACTTCTTCACGGAAAGGTTGGTGAGTTTGTGGAACGCCTCCTGGTGGAAATGGTGAAGACGAAAACTGTATCTGAATTCAAAAGATTCATAGGATCTCTAAGGGAGAGCAGATGGCATGGATAGGCCATATAGTCTTTATCTGCCTTCATTTTTGATGTTTCACCTGTTGCTGTCTCATTTATTTTATTTTCCACCTTCCCAGGTATGATCTCCAAATCTTCAAGGTTCAAGGTAACATCAAGCAGGCCCTGGTGGAGCTGAAAGAGCAGCAGCCGCAGCTGGAAGCAGTGCTAATGGGGACCCGCCGTACTGATCCCTACTCTCGGACCCTGGCACCCATGTGTCTAACAGACCCTGGCTGGCCGCAGTACATGAGAGTGAACCCCCTGCTGGTTTGTACATGTCCTATTCTGTCAGACGGAACATGCTACTCCCTTACACATGCACGCTTCCGTGTCGTACATATGTGTAAATCACATATTGTCGCCTCCCCCCCCCCCCCCCCCCCCCAATAGAGATCTGTTTTGGGAGGGGCCACTAAGAGCAGCTGTGTGTGTGTGTTTTTCCTTCTTACCTTAGGATTGGACATATCGAGACATTTGGGAGTTTCTGCGTGCGCTTTTTGTTCCGTACTGCATCCTGTATGATAAAGGGTAAGGTGATGACACTTCTTTCTGACTGCGCATGCTTTTTAGCACCGCCTTAACTTGCCATCCGGTTTTTAGCGCTCACGTTAAATTAGTGTAGCTTTCTAACGCCGTGTTTGCTGTGTTGAGGCCTCAGTCGGTTGAGGTAGCTCCAGGCGCCATTCCCCAGTGTTCAGTGAGCCAGCTGGTGGGATGCTCTGAGGAAGGAGACCCAGCGTCTAGCACATCTGCTGGGATTGGAAGCCAGTTGCCCCCTTCCCTTTCAAGCAGTTCTGCCTTGTTGTAAGAGATTGTCTTGCACTCTGCAGGTATACCTCACTAGGGAGCATGGAGAACACGGTGAGGAACCTGGCCTTGCGCTACACCAACAACCTGGGCCTGGAGAGTTACAGACCTGCCTACATGCTGGAGAACGAGGAGGAGGAGCGGACGTCCAGGATGTAACTGACTGCCCAGGGGGACTGGAGTTCCCAAATCCTGGGGCTTCTGGACTACAAAGCAGACCTGAGCACTGGCGGAGAGATTAGGGAATCTTTTCATGCTTTGCCACTGCCTTATCCATGTTCAGTTGTGAATTCCTGTCCTGATCCCCTGCCCCCTCCTTCCGGGGACTAAAAGCACCAGCGTGCCATCCAGGTGCTTCTGAGATCAGGGTCGGCCACAATCCCTGCTTCCCCTGGGGACCAACCAGGCTTGTTGTCTTCCATGCCCCTGGGATCACTTGGCCCCACTGTCACACTTCCTGTCTTCAGTGCAGCTGGAATCCTCTGATCTCTGGCATGTGAACCCCAAGTCAGTACTAGAGTACCCCCCGGCCCCCCTCACAGAGAGAGAGAGCAGGCCCCTGTGCTTCCTTCTGCCAAGGTGCACTTCCCAGCTTATCTTGGCTGCCTTCTCAGAGAAAATGGATTGTTTTCCTTGGCCTTTTCTAAAATTAGAACGTAATTGCACCAGTTGTCCGGTCCAAGCTAAGGCTCATTTGCAGAGGAGCTGACTGTGCCTTCCAATTGCGACCCCCCCCCCCCCCCCCCCCCGGGACAGGGGCCTGTGGTGTGAGGATGAGGCCTGCATGCTGGTGGGTCACTGTAGGAATTTGTTGGCTTCTGCAGAGGGCTGCCAATGTGTGATTGGGGAGGGGAGGGTCCTTCCTGTGTGATTGTCAGTAATTCTGCATTTGGGATAAACGCCTGGTATAAAAACACATGTACTGACATATTCTGCTCTTTGCCTTTTTCCCTTTCATGCAGGGAATTGTAGTCCCAGGGTCACAAGTCTCTGTGTAGAGTCAGAAGGAGAGTGTGCCAGGAGTCAGCCAGTTCAGAAAAGGGATTTCTGATATGTCTGTTCCTTTCAAAGACATTCTGCTGGGGGGAGGGGGGGGGGAGAGGTTTATAGATAATGGCTGTTTCATTTGTTTTTCTACCAAAATGTCTCAAACTGTTTTTAGCTGGCTGTGACAGGGAGGAAGGTTTGAAGCCACTGTGTTTCTGTGGCCCCTTCTCCCACCCACTCATAATCTGCAGGACCTGTCGGAAGCATGAGGGGTTTTTGAGGGAATCTGTGCACATCTTGTAAAATAAGGTCCTTCTCTGCCTGGAGCTTGTTTTCTTTATTTTTAAGATTTTGAAGTATCATAATTGGAGATGCAACATGCAGCAGAATAGGGAGAAATAGCAACCCCCATCCATACTCAAAGTAGTGTGGTGACTGTGTTAGTCCAGTTTATTCATTTAGATTTTGCTCACACTTTTTTCAGTAGTAGCTCAAGGTGAGTCACATTCAAGTACTCTGGATATTTCTCTATCCCAGGAGGGCTCGCAATCTAAGTTTGTACCTGAGGCAATGGAGGTTTAAGTGACTTGCCCAAGATCACAAGGAGCAGCAGCGGGATTTGAACCGGCCACCTCTGGATTGCAAGACCGGTGCTCTAACCACTAGAAGCCTGCCCTTGCAGATCAGCAATGCGGCCACGCAGGCTTCTGCGAGTCCGCACTGCTGATCTGCAAGGGCAGGCTTCTGTTTCTCTGTCCCAGGAGGGCTCGCAATCTAAGTTTGTACCTGAGGCAATGGAGGGTTAAATGACTTTGCCCAAGATCACAAGGAGCAGCGGTGGGATTTGAACCACCGCCTCTGGATGTCGAGACCAGTGCTTTAACTACTAGGCCACTCTTCTACTGTAAAGGTAAATTTATAAATGATGGCAGATAAGGAACTGTGTGGTCGGACCAGTCTGCCACTCCGTGAAGTTTACACCCCTCTGAGCCCTGTGGAAATTGTGAAGGGCTTAGTTTTGCTTTAATTCCATACTCTTTCTAGATAGGGTTCCTCTGTGTTTATCCTGTGCATTTCTGAATCTTGTCATAGTTTTTGTTACCACCACTGGAGAGTTATGTGTAATACTTGGCTTCTTCTCTGCAACTACCAGATTTTGTTCATTGTGGATTACGATTAAGAGCCTCTCGGTGGAAATAACTATTTCCCGATGTTACTCAAGTCTTCTACCCTCACCTCAGTTCTTGTCCTCTTTTAGTTCTACTGCTTTCCTGTAAATAAAGAAAACTAAAAAAAACATGAGAGTGGAGGAGTGGCCTAGTGGTTAGGGTGGTGGACTTTGGTCCTGGGGAACTGAGGAACTGAGTTCGATTCCCACTTCAGGCACAGGCAGCTCCTTGTGACTCTGGGCAAGTCACTTAACCCTCCATTGCCCCATGTAAGCTGCATTGAGCCTGCCATGAGTGGGAAAGCAAGCGCGGGGTACAAATGTAACAAAAAATAAATGAGAGAGGACACAAAGGTGATGATCACTTTTTAGCAGACTACCCATACATTTTTAGGAAGCTTTTGGATGCCAAAACCCCCTCCCTCAGGTTGAGACAAATCTGGTACAAACATTCCAGCACCTTTCAGGCTTCACTAGACCACTGACAGACCCCTGTAAAAGTGATACCAGACTTTGCATTGGAAAGGGAGAGGTTCAGATAGACATTTTTTGACCAAAAAGGGGAACTGTTTTTAGACGTAATTACTTGTTCCTCTAAATCTGAGTTTAAGACAAATTTACACACATCTATAGTTGGTATTTCTTTGCCTCCAGTGGCAATGGGAGAAGCAGAATTTGAACCCTGGGTCCACACCACATCTGTGAAAGGACAGAGCTATGACATTAAAACTGGGTCAGAATCTTACTCTGACACACAGTGAGATCACCCTTTTGATCTGTTCTACAGACATCTTGTACCCTGGACACTTAATATGTAGGAGAGGGTGAAAGCAAGAAAGTTCCAGGAACTGGCTCATGTTTCGTTCGGTCTCGGTCACAGGATCCCGGCTGAACTGCTGACACCGAGTTTGGCATTCAGAAGCAGACCTGCTGATTCAGAGGCATTTTCCTGACCACCACAACAACTCCCAGTCACTCCATGGATTTCGTTCCCTATGACAGGGTGAGCGATAAGCACAACCCTACCTTCTCCTCTCTCCACTGGCTGCTGCCATGAGTTTCTGGTTCAGTCTGGCTGAAACACACTCTATCTACTCGCACACAGTGACATCCGCGGGAGAGGCTAACTCTCTTACAACAGCATAAAGAAGCTCGGAGCAGTAAGGGGCTCAGCTCCCCTCCCTGGGCCTTGCCACCATCTCTGCCCCTGTCCCACTGCGCTCACTGCTCCTCCAACCATCCAGAGCCCTCTCACTTAAAGAAAGTTGCTCCTGATTCTCTTCCAGAATCACACTGTCACACTGATCTGGCAAGCATTTATCAAACAGACGGGGATGATGCTGGCTTGCCTGGCAGGGAAGGGGAGGAAGCAGCCTTAGTTGTTAGGGGAGTGCTCAGCAATCAAACTGATTTTTATTGCTATGGCAGAGCCAGGATGTTAGTATTGAAAACTCTGCTCAGAAGCAGGCCTGAAAGCCTGCCGCCCTGTTTGCCACCGGGTCCAGAGAACTGCCATGTGAACAGGTGACACCACACACAGTACCACTTGGCATTTCAGCAGTGCTATAAGGATCATACCTATCAGCTTCGCCAGAGAGTTCAAGACCTGTCCCTTGTAACTTAATTTTTGTTTTTGCTGAGTGCCGAAGGTCACAAAGTCAAGTTGTGGTAGTAATGCGATTGGGAGCTGGTTTTGTGTATTGCTGAACTCTGAGCTAATGTGGGTGAATGCACCCCATTCCATGCCTGAGCCTTAAAAACTGAAAGAGGAGGAAGGGCTCAGGATAATAAAAAGATATGGGAGAGAGAGAGCATGGGGATGGGCTGAGGATTTGTTAAGGAGAGAAAGGAGTGGGGAGATGGAGAGAGGTACGTAGATGGTTGCAGAGCAGATAGTGTATCAGAATCCCGTGCAGGCAGCAGGCTGAGGTAGGCAGAGCATGAATACAGCATGGAGAACTGCAGAACAAGTCTTCATCTGAATCCCATGCAGAGATGGGGAAAGCATGAATGCAAACAGAAAAACAGCACAAAGGGCCTTTAAAAACACAGGGAACACAATTCTTTCATATAAAAAATCCTTTAATAATGGAATTTGATTGGAGGAAGACCCGACATGGGCTGTGTTTCGGTGCTACTGCACCTGCGTCAAGGGTTTGCATTAAACACATTATAATAAACAAACAGAACACATAAAAATACACTTCCATAAGGAACCAAAAAAGAATGACATATATACATATATAAAAGAGTTCTTATACATATATATGTTTAAACTTGTGGACCTGCTGCCCAAAAACGCCAAGAGATCAGCCCGCAAATTCCTCAATCTGAACTTCCCCAGTTGTAAAGGACTTAAATATAAGCAGGCATATGCCACTACCTTCTCCTATATGGAACGGGTTACCCCCAGCCCTAAAAACTATGGACAATCTAAGCAACTTTCGCAAGTCTTTGAAGACACATCTCTTCAATAGAGCCTACAAAAAAAAACCCTTAAAGACACAAACCACCACACAACCCACCCAAACAGCTAAATACCCCTCCTACACCACCCTAGTTAACACCCCTTCTCTATCTTCAAATATCTTCGTCCTACCACTGAATGTACCTAAGATCCTCTCATGATAATGTCATAACAACACTCTAAGCCACATTGAGCCTGCAAATAGGTGGGAAAATGTGGGATACAAATGCAATAAATAAATAAAAAAAAATAAAAAATATATTTTTAATGCTAGTAAATAGATATGCTGAACAAAACCAACACTAATAGATCGCTGCCAGATACTTGACATTATTAAAAAAACGAAAATATTGCCGCTTTAATTATCATCCATTCAAAAGAAGCGATAAGCATATTATTAAAATAAGAGCTTTGCGGTCAATAATTAAAATATAAAATATAAAACGTTATATTAAGATATGTAAATACTCTTTATAAGTTGTGCCACATATTATATGCATATGTATCTATGTATATACACACATATATCTTGTCACATATTCCAGTTACTTAAAAATACTGATCCACATAAACTTGCAAAAATTACACATCAACTAATAGAAAGTTTACATATTAAGTATGGTGCCAATAGAAAAATGTTAAACAATAAAAAAAGGCTGTATTCATGGTTGGCAAACCACATATTTATGAAATATCTATAATTAGATATGATCTAAAAAATAAAGAATATTAACACAATATACTTTTATACATCTAACCAATAAATGAAATGGTACAAAAACATATATCTAAAAAAAGGCATGAAAAAAACAGAAACTGACCTAATATTGCCAAAAGGCAAATAAGACAATTTTTAATAAGGAACGTCTTTGAAAAAAGTTTATTGGAAAACAGAAACATGGCTGGCTGAAGAGTGGCCTTGAATAAGATTTTTTTTAAAAATGAAATAGGGCCAGAATATCCAGCATATCAGATTCAGCTAACTTTCTTGAAATGACAAATTCACACATGCACTTTGCAGTTAAGGTTTAAAAAAGAAAAGTTGACAAAGAAATAATGACAAAGCAAAATGCATTTACAGAGGTAGATGTTCGGCTGGAGGTGTTATCCTCAGATATTGAATGCTGGACCATCTGTGGACACCAGCACTGGTTTCTGGACATAGCGGCTGGTTAAAACGAATGTTGGCACTTAACTGTATGAACCAATTCCATCCCTGGAAAGTTCACAAAGAGCTAGGCATATTCGGCCTTGCTGTCTGATTAAGTAGCACTGACAGGCAGATGATCAAAAGTCCTGCGCTGTTCCAAACAGTGCTCTAAAATAGCACTGGAACAGCGTGGGGCGCTATTAGACCTATGATCAGAGATAATGCGTGCAAATTTAAGCAGCGCAATTATCTTTGATGATGGGGTAGAAGTGCGGGAGAATTGTGCCTGAGCATGCACTCGGCACAATCCTCCCGCACTTGTTTGACAGGTCTGGGCTGGAGACCAATGAAAAGAGAAGGATGCCCATCTTTAAATCGGAAGATGGACGTCCTCAACTGCCCTGCTGCAGGGACGGCCAAGGGGGGGTGTAGGAGGTATAGCGACGGGGCAGTTGAAGACGACCAAAATTTTGACGTTTCTGCAATGGACAGTTAAGGACATCCAAAATTGGATGTTTCTATGAGAGAGACATCTTTCTCGTAGAAACATCCAGTTTTGGACATCCTCAACTGCCCCGTCACAGAAACATCCAAAATTTGGACGTCCTCAACTGCCCTCGCTGGCAGGTTTGCTGTAGAGGGGAATGGGGGCCTGCATGCTGCACAAGGCTCACCATTCCTCCCCAATGATCTGCAAACCCTAACGCCAGCTCGGAGCTGGCGTAGGGTTTGTCATGGCCAGCGACCCAATCTTTGGCGCGCTGGCCACTGATCATTGGAGATGAATGCGTTAAGCGCTGATTAGCATGCATTTGCATGCTACTTGTGCTGAGCCTTCGAGCGCGTTGTTTCACGCGCTCGAGGGCTCTGATCATGGGGCGGTAGCAAACACCGGCGCTAGTATGGCTCTAACAGCCTCTAGCGCCACCGTTTGCTTTTGATTATCTGCCTGCTAATGTGCCCAGTTAGTCCTGGAAAGTTATTTAAAGGGCCAGGAGCTGTTTCAGGCCATTTAAATCACTTTTGAGTGTCGACTCCACAGTGTACAGGGAGAACAGCAACAATCGTGCTTTTAGCTGGTACTATGAGAAATAAAATACATTAGGTCAGATCAGGAAGCAACTCCAGAGAAGAGGTCTCGCCCCATGAATTAGCCCCCTCTCTTCCTCCACCACCATTCCGGGATAGGGTGCTGAGTCCGAGGAGAGGCAGCTGCCAGCCCATGGGCTCTACTGAGAGTCCCTTCAGCTGTCTGGGAAATGTACTGTTCAGGACCTTGGTCTGCTCCAGCATGGTTTTTCTTATCCACTTATGACAGAAACAAGTATAAAAAAAATACAAAGCCAAAGAGCAGGTCCATTCTGCTGTAGCCTGAGTCTCTCTCCACTGAGATCTTTTGGGAGGGGGCACTGCTGAAGCCTGAAAATGGGTTTATTTTGAGCTGTGACTCAGTTCCTTGTTTACAGAGGGCTTCTCTAGGCTTGTCTGTAATCCAGGCTCTTTCCTGTCTCCTCACCCTGATAACATCCCAGGCTCATTCTTGTAGCCAGAAGGAACTAACGGACCCAGGCTGGCTGGAGTTCTGTCAGCAGGTCACAGACTGGCTGGCCACTCACTGCCAGTTATCAAAGGACATGCCCTGATAGAGGAGCGCCAGGCTGCTGGGCTGGAGCTGAGTCTCTGCCCTGGGAGACCAGAGAAGCCCAGGCGGGTGGGGCCCACTCATAGTTATTCAGGAGTCTGCCTGGGACATAGTAACATAGTAGATGGCAGCAGAGAAAGACGCACGGTCCATCCAGTCTGCCCAACAAGGTGCTACTTGTGTATACCTGACCTTGATTTGTATCTGCCATTTTGGGGCACAGACCATAGAAGTCTGCCCAGCACTAACCCTGCCTTCCACCACTGGCTCTGCCACCCAATCTCGGCTAAGCTTCTGAGGATCCCTTCCTTCCGAACATACCCATGCATACCTTTTTCATCTCCACCACCTCCCGCGGGAGGGCATTCCAAGTATCCACCACTCTCTCCGTGAAAAAATACTTCCTGACATTTTTCTTGAGTCTGCCCCCCTTCAACCTCATTTCATGCCCTCTAGTTCTGCCGCCTTCCCATCTCCAGGTTAGTGGTTCTCAACCAGTGTGTCACCAAACGTGTGTATTTCTTAACATGTATGTAGGGTTGCCAACTAGCTCCAGATTTGCCTGACAGGGTTGATTCAGTCCTGACTTTAATGGACGTGGTTTGGACTTAATGGCATGCAGGGTCTTGTAGTTTGGATATTTACCCATTGAATTCCCTAAGACAGTAGTTCCCAGACCTGGTCCTGGAGGCACCCCAGCCAGTCAGGTTTTCAGGATATCCACAATGAACAGTCATGACAGATTTGCATGCACTGCAAATCTCTCATTAATATTCATTGTGGCGGGGCTGGTGGTTGGGAGGCAGGGATAGTGCTGGGCAGACTTATACGGTCTGTGCCAGAGCCGGTGGTGGGAGGCAGGGATAGCTGGGCAGATTTATACGGTCTGTGCCAGAGTTGGTGGTTGGGAGGCGGGGCTGGTGGTTGGGAGGCGGGGCTAGTGCTGGGCAGACTTATACGGCCTGTGCCAGAGCCGGTGGTGGGAGGCAGGGATAGTGCTGGGCGGACTTATACGGTCTGTGCCAGAGCCGGTGGTTGGGAGGCGGGGCTGGTGGTTGGGAGGCGGGGATAGTGCTGGGAAGACTTATACGATCTGTGCCAGAGCCGGTGGTGGAAGGCGGGGCTGGTGGTTGGGAGGCAGGGATAGTGCTGGGCAGACTTATACAGTCTGTGCCAGAGCCAGTGGTGGGAGGCGGGGCTGGTGGTTGGGAGGCGGGGATAGTGCTGGGCAGACTTATACGGCCTGTGCCAGAGCCGGTGGTGGGAGGCAGGGATAGTGCTGGGCAGATTTATATGGTCTGTGCCAGAGCCGGTGGTTGGGAGGCGGGGATAGTGCTGGGCAGACTTATACGGTCTGTGCGAGAACTGCTGGTGGGAGATGGGACTGGTGGTTGGGAGGCGGGGATAGTGCTGGGCAGACTTATACGGCCTGTGCCAGAGCCGGTGGTGGGAGGCAGGGATAGTGCTGGGCAGATTTATACGGTCTGTGCCAGAGCCGGTGGTTGGGAGGCGGAGATAGTGCTGGGCAGACTTATATGGTCTGTGCCAGAACCAGTGGTGGGAGGCAGAGATAGTGCTGGGCAGACTTATACGGTCTGTGCCAGAGCCGGTGGTTGGGAGGCGGGTCTGGTGGTTGGGAGGCGGCGATAGTGCTGGGCAGACTTATATGGTCTGTGCCAGAGCCGGTGGTTGGGAGGCGGGGATAGTGCTGGGCAGACTTATACGGTCTGTGCCGGGGCTGGTGGTTGGGAGGCGGGGATAGTGCTGGGCAGACTTATATGGTCTGTGCCAGAACCAGTGGTGGGAGGCAGAGATAGTGCTGGGCAGACTTATACGGTCTGTGCCAGAGCCGGTGGTTGGGAGGCGGGGCTGGTGGTTGGGAGGCGGCGATAGTGCTGGGCAGACTTATACGGTCTGTGCCAGAGCCGGTGGTTGGGAGGCGGGGCTGGTGGTTGGGAGGCGGGGATAGTGCTGGGCAGACTTATA